>NC_083602.1:14507972-15166494 GCF_029168945.1 Cannabis sativa | reverse complement strand
GAATACATTTTTGTTAAGGTATGATTGAATAAATGTTAAATTGCTTATGAAATTGGTCATTTTTCTTACAGTCTCAGTGGCTTAGGGATGTAAGAAAACAAGTTGTAATGATGTATGATTGGAGTGCTTTATGAAGCACTGAAATTGTGTGGATATGTTAATGTGTGAACTAGGGTGCTTTATGAAGCATTGAAAATGAATATTTATGATAATGCATGATTAAGGTGTTTTATGAAATGCTGAGATTGTTGATTATGTATAGCTATAAATACTCTTACTTTTGTAATGAGTTGCTCGTATAGACGTTGAATTGTAAATATACGTTGAAAGAGTGCAATCTACTGGTATGAATAATTTGTTAAAAAGAAATCTACTATCACTTTCCATAATTTTCTTTTGTCTAATAGCTTTCTTGCTGAGTCATTATGACTCACGGGTGCTTCATGATGCAGGTAAGAAGATTAGCGGTTCTTTTTGGCCACGAGTCAGAGGTCTCCCAGCAATGTACATATCAACCGTGCTGTCTTGGCTTCCAGGAAGCAGGATCACCCCTTTTTCTATGATTGGATGTATAACCTACTCTTGTATTAATGGTTTTATAATTGGTTATAAAAGACTTTTATTAGCAGGGGATCCCCATATTACAACAGTATTTTGAACTAAAGTTTCTATTTTAAATTTAATTAAAGATAATATATTTTTTTTTTGAATTAAACCACACTTTTCCTAAACTAATAGATTATTGATAATAAGATTATAAAAGCACACACGTGGCGTTCCTGAGGTTCAGGGCGTTACACTTTTCCCACTGCTGTTAACCTACATTGTAGAAATAGTTATCCCTCCCCCACCTGTCCTCGTTGTGAACTGTATCCTGAGTCTATTCAGCATGCTCTTTTTAACTGTAAGGGTGTTAAGAGGGTGTGGTCAGGTACGGTTTTTAAGCATATTCTTAGTAATTTGAGAGGAAAAAATAGCATTGATATATTGTTATACATTAAATCCCACTTTCCAAGTGATACTTTTAACCTTTTTCTATGCATTCTTTGGAAGACTTGGAACAGCAGGAACTCTTTTGTGTTCAGGAATCAGCAGGAACAACCCTCCAAGATATGTCAGGAAGCAAAGGAATTTTTGGCCTTTTACCAACAGGCTCAACAATAACAAAGAACTCATATTCCCCCTCATAGTCCAAACCAAAGTAGGAAGTGGCTACCTCCGAAGATGGGGAAACACAAGCTTAATGTGGATGCACTGCTTCAACCAGGAAAGAAAAGTCGAGTGTTAACGCTTTGGTTCGAAACTCTTTAAGACAAGTCGTGGCTGCTTTGGCTAAGAGTCGTCAAGGAAAGATGCCCCCAAAGACAGCTGAAGGTTGGGAATTATTACAACCACAACGCTATTGTCAATAGGGAAACATTGAAATTCACCAGG
Organism: Cannabis sativa; assembly: GCF_029168945.1. Lineage (NCBI taxonomy): Eukaryota > Viridiplantae > Streptophyta > Magnoliopsida > Rosales > Cannabaceae > Cannabis > Cannabis sativa. Next base: position 15,165,060 of record NC_083602.1, on the reverse strand, counting down.
TAGATAACACTTGGCTTTGGAATTGCAATGACCCCTACCTGTTTTTACTGTAATTTTGGGACATATCCACTAAAAAAATACAAGTACAATTAGACTTGTGAAATTACTTATTACACCCTTCTATCCTTGTTCAAATCTAATTTTTAAATCCAAAAAATATAATCCAGTAGCTGAAAGGGCTATAGCAAGTAAACTTATCTATTATAAAATTATATTATGATGAGCACCTGCCTCCTATAGCCTATTAAACTACCAAAAAAAGTATAAAATTTATTTAAAACTTATGTCAGCTGACACATAAATCAACACTTATTTATGTAAAATTGAAGGCGTAACTCATTCTGCCAAAGTACACAACGAGCTTAAATCGGGTGCCTCTATATATATTAAGAGAACCACTAATTCATCATGGAATACTTTTAAGATTTCTATTTTCTAATAAAAAATGGAGAGAAATTTGCGGCCAAACCCCCTTATGTTTTATTTGTTTAACACTTAAACCCCTTTTCTTTTATTTTGGTGGGAAAACCCCCTTTTGTTTTGTTCTGTTAGCAAATTCACTATTCCGTTCATCTCTCTCGTTTACGCCTTACGTGTCAGCCTCCAGATCACAAATAAATGCCAGCATGGCAAAGTAATTACATAATGTCAAAATAAAATTTCTTTTTCAGTTTTTTTATATAATTAAAACACAAAAAAAAAATATAAACATATTTGAATAATTAAATACAAAAATTAAATCATAACAATTAAAAACTAAAATTATTACAATATTCTAATACCACAACCATGATCAAAACAAAACTCACAAATAAAACCCCAAAATTAAATATCTCCCCAAAATCACCATTAAAACGAAAACCCAAAATAAAAATCTCAGTCCTTGCTTCTTATTTAGGTTTAGGGGTGGACGATTGCTAGAGGTTTGTTATATTTCATCTTCCATTAAAGTCGACGACATAGCTGTGCGAAGGAGAATATCGAAAGGTGGCCATTTCTTCAGCTTCTACTGTGACGAGTAGCTGTGCGGTGTGGGTCGACATCAAAAGAGCCGTAAATTGAACAATGGTGAATATCAGAGGAGAAGATAAAAATCCTCCAGAATATGGTATGCTATTTCTTGTGAAATTAGAATTTTATTTAATAACAAAAAAAGTGGAGTTTGCTTTGCTGTATGTTGGTTGAACGAGAAAAAATGGTAGATTTTATAGGTGATGAGTTTCTTGGGGCAGTGTGGGTCATTGATTGATGTAAGTAGTTTTAGTTGGTGAAATGATATTGAAAAACATTTAAATATTCAAGTGAATTTAAATATTGAGAATGAGTGATAAATGTCATTTTCCCTTTACACATATGCACATGTCTACGTTATTTTGTCTTCTTATGAGGGGTAAAGAGTTAAAGGGGTTTTCCATGTATATTAACATTGAATAGATGAAAACTACTCTTAAATAAGATGAAAAATTGTGTTTTTGCAATTGTCAATTATATATAAGAAAATATAAAACAGGTTGAGTCTGCAGAAGCAGAAAGTAATTCTGCTACAGCAAAACAGAACAGGCAGAATATAAAATATTTGCAGAAAAATAAATAACTTGACACAAGAGATTTATACGTGGTATCAGTGTTCTCACGAACACTCCTAGTCCACGGGGCCACACCCAGAGAATGAAATCAATTAATAAAGTATCAAAATTACAAAGACAATTGACTTAAACAAGTTTAGACTCCCTCTAAAGTATTGCCGCAATCCTTTGTAATCCACTTTATGAATCTGACTTCTTGAAACACCTTCAAGCCCGAACTCCCTTCGTCTTTGAAGTGTGAGTGCTTACTTCCTCCCGAAGTAAGGCTTCAACAAGTCTTCTCCCGAAGACCAAGTGCTTACTTCCTCCCGAAGTAAGGCTTTATCAAGTCTTCTCCCGAAGACCAATCTCTTGTTCAGTCAAGTAGTTTTTCACAACCTCTAGGACAGAGTAAGAACAGAAATAGAACAACTAGAACCTAGATGAACAACTAGGCTCTCACAAAACAAAGAAACACTCTTCTCTCTAAAAGATAAATGCAAAGAATGAATAATGGAAGAGCTGATTCGAATGGCTGCTCTCTAGGCTCTATTTATAGAACATAGAAACCTTAGAGACAGTCACAAGTTCGAATCTACAGCTGTACAAAAACTTTCCTAAGAAAACACGATCTGCTACATCAGATTCGGATGCTGACGCAGCAGATCACACCAAAAACGGGAAACTTGCTATAATTGGGTCCGATCCTTTATCAATGCTTGATTCCTGCCAAAAACAGATTAGATATTCTGATTGTATCAAGATACAATCGAAATCAATAAGGAAAAGGCAATAATCAAAGTTTCCCTAAAAAATACAACTTTCCAAAAGACAATTGCTTCTCTTTTAAGAAGTTTTCAACAAAAGGAAAGTTCAGCTGAAAGTGCAACTTTCCTAACAAGGAAAAGAGCAACTACAAACCGAATTTATAAGGTAAGAAATCGAATATGAATGCACAACAATCTTACCATAAAAGGAAAAAATATTTTGTCAACTAACTTGCCAAAAAAGGACTTTACAATCTCCCCCTTTGGCACTTTAGATGAACAAAATATTTTCTAACACAAAGTACCTGCAAATTAAAGTTAGCAAGAACAAATAACAACTCCCCCTGAGTAACACACTCGAAATTGTAAAACAACAAAACAACATGCTAACTTTTAATCCAAATAAGTTCACAAGTACCAAACACAACTCCCCCTGGAAAAAGGGTCCAGAGTTGATAAAAACAAATTGAATGCTCAATAAAATGCACATTAATTAAAAAATATTTTGACAACTAAATTGCCGAAAAAGGACCTAACAATCTCCCCCTTTGGCACTTTAGATAATCAAAATATTATTAATTAACAAACACCTACAAAACAAAGTTAGCGAAACAAACATAAAAAACTCTCCCTAAGAAGCACAACATTAAACCAAAATAAAAAGCTAACTTTGACCAAAGACGAACACAAACACAAACACAAACATCAACTCCCCCTAGACAGTTGAGTATACAATTAAAAACCCAATTACTCCCCCTTTTTGTTTATCTATAAGGGCCAAAGACAAAAAGAAATGAAAATATAGAAATATGTCCAACAAAAACAAAAAGAAAGAAAACTTATGCCCCATAAAGCTTGATCAATGACGACAGGTGCTTGGACATCTTTTGCTAAACCTCCTCCATGGCAGCAAGACGATTGGAGCAACAAGAAGAGCATTTGAGGGGGCTTGATCGGATTCCACCATTTTCCTTGGATGCCTTAGGTTCTTAGTTTTAGCCATGAATTTCTGAAAGTAAGAATGAGAAACAAAGAACAAGAACACAAAGAAATAGGAATCGGGTAGCTAGGCTATGAAAATAAAAGACAAAGGAAGTTGGTTTATACAATCATGAGAGAGAGGATCAAAAGAGGAAACCAACTTAAAAAGAGAAACTACCGGCCCAAGAACACAAAAGGAAACCGCCCCACTATCTTGCAAAAATTTCTCCTTTCCTTTTTTTAAAAAAATAAAATAAAAGGAAACTAGAAGTACCAACATTATTTCCAAAAATATCCTATTTAAGACAATCTTTCAAGATTAAAACACATTACCATATAAGAGATCAATCTTTAAATGGAAACATATCAAAATAAATCAAGAAAGAATAAATATTGATACTTACCAATTAAGCACAAATTTCCTTTAGCCCATGAATCAAGTCACCAACACCTCCCTCTCTTTATATTTTTTTTTATTTTTTAATTTTAAAGAACCGAAAATAAAATAAAAGATGTACAATAAATATAAGAAATTCTAAACCAAGCAATTTAATCAAAAATCATTACAAATGACAAAAATACATGTTATGCTTTCGAAAGAGTATAAATAGTTAGTATCTCAAGAACAAATCATACTTAATTGATGTTGAGGAAAAAGATATGCATGTTACTAACAATTGTGAACCAGGATTTTTAATTTATTTTAGTAGAGGAGACTTACAGAATTGAACACACTTGTCAGACATAAGTGTGTGCAGTGAAAATAGGATCATTGTCATTGGCAAGATTTTTCATTTTCGCCTTTTTCAATTTGATCCCACAACTGGATGCTATCACACCATACTGAAGGTAGCTGATTAGTGGTTAAAAATACACTTTTATTTATTTTAAATGATAAAATAAATTGAGTTTTAATTGATATTTTCATGAAATTATTGTAATATATTTTATAAATGAAAATATTTGATTTTGATTCAATTTATGTCTTTCTTGTAGGAATTAAAGTGTATTTTTGTTGAAAGAAAGAGGAAGGAGCAAAGTTGAAAAGAAATGAAGAAAAAAATGGCATTTTTGTTGAAGTCCAAAGCAACCCAACCCAAAAAGGTTAAGTCTAGCCCATGAAGCTCATCATCAATTTTGTCTCTTCCAAAGCATGTGATGCAATGATGATAAGTCTAGGTCATCATCAACCCTATTTTCCTCTTCCACACTCAACCTTCATCCAAAGAGTAGAAGTCAAAATCACAATGATAACAAAAATAATATTAATTTTATTTTTAATTTGAAATGTCAAATTTAATCTTAATATTTATTTTATAATCCCAAATTTTTATTTATTTATTTTTAGTCCTTTTATGGCTCTATAAATAGGAGCTCATTTTAGTAATTGGGAGTGTAATTTTTAGTGTAGAAAAACTATAGCAAAATTCTCTCAACTTTTCTTCTCATCTTTTCTCTTTAGAAATTTTATGAGAATGATTAGCATAATGGCCTAATCTTCCTTGGAAGGTTAGGGATGATTCCATATGCAAAGTGAGGTTATTTTGTATCTTTGATTCACTTTTTGTTGTAATGTTTATTTGAGTAATGCAAGTTCATATTCCACTTTTATTTTTATGTTCTTCTTCCATCTATACTATCTATGCTATTATACCAAATATATATATAGACTTAGTCATGCTCTTTCTATATATTTTTATTTAGTGATTATAGTAATGGTAGTATTGCTCATTTCTATCTTTTATGTTCATTTTTATTTACTTTTTGTTAAATGATATATAGGTTTAGTCATGCTCTCCCTATGTGTCCAAAAATTAATAAAAGTAATATTAATGTTCATTTCCTTCACTATCACCTCCATCTCCATCTCTATCTCTTTGTCATTATTTTTACTAAAAATATATAGGATTAGTCATGCTCTTTCTATGTGTTACTATTTAGTAAAAATAATATTGATGTTTAGTTTTATATTTAATCTTTTATTGCATTATTGCTTGATGTATAATGTCATTTCTAGGTTCTACATAAGATTAAATTATTTCTTTTATTTTTAAGAACTTGTATACTCAAAATATAATGAACTTCAATGTTACATCATTGTGTCAACTTAGTGAATCAAAGGTACAAAATAGCTAAACAAGCATATGGATGATTCTTGAAGCCTTTCTCTCTTTTATTATTGATTACACCTTTATTTGCTTTCCTTTAATATTTATTACCAAAACAAAAACCACAAAATCATTTGTTACTACTATCACTTATTATTAACTTTTTGTTTTTATTTTTCTACTAACGCTTTTGTCCATAATCACCTCCCTGTGGAATCGACCGCCCGATCTATACTACAACCACCGCTAGTGGAAGTCACATTTGGGCGTTAAACAAATTTTGGCGCCGTTGCCGGGGAGGTAATTTTTCGAAAGCTAGTGAAATCTACAATCAAGAGGTTAGTAACTTTTTTTTTGTTATATTTTATTTTCTTATGAATATTGTCTTATGTTGTGTAAATATTTGTAAAAAAAAATTACCAAGAATTCAAAGTATGCTCTAAGGTTGCAGTTTTATCCGATCTTCCTTATCAGAAATGATTTCTTGAAAAAAAAAAAAAAATAGTTAACATCTTCTTGTATTTAGTTTTACAAGTATAATTTTTTTCTTGAAAAAAAAAAAAGTCTATTCCCTTTATTTTTTTTTTTATTATTTTTTTTACTTTAATTTTTGTTTAGTGTGATTGTTTATACTATCTTTTAGTTATTGTTTCTTTTTTTTCATTAGTGTTTTATTTGTTTTTTTTCTTAGTACTCATAGCATTTAAGTCCTCTAAAAAATCATAAAATACAAAAAAAAAAAAAAGTAAGTTATAAAAACTTCTTCATAAAACGCTTAGTATTTGGTACAACGGTGTAATATTGTATATGACACAAACCAAGATTGTTCTGTCTAGAAAGATTGGTTTTTAAATAAGGTTTGTGTTAGTGTACCCTCCACCTTACCTGGGAACCTCGGTTCTGTCTAGGCAAGGTTGGGACGAAGCGGTACCTTGGCAACCTTTCCAATTGGCCTGGGAACATTTTTGTGTTAATCATTGTAATATTACATTTTTGTGCTATTTACTATAACAAAAACAACCTTGTTTTATCAAAAATAAGCAACTCATTTTTGCTTAGAAAGGTCTTTGGTGGAAAAGGTTAGTGAACCCTTCACACTTACCTGGTAACCCCGGGGAGTTCTAGTAAGTTGTGAAGGACCATTCTAAAAACCTCCAAAGTAACCTGGGAACAAGTTGAACAAAAAAATTAAATATATTTTTAAAAAAAAAAGCAAACAAGAGTGGATGAGTAACTCTTCTTCTGACGAAACCACTTCTAGTGAAACTTCGTCCAATCCATCCACTACTCCTTCTCCCATTCACACGATAATCGGTAATCCCTTCGCAATGAATAATAATAATGAAATACAACAGAGAACACTTAATGATTACCTTCACCCCACCCAAACTTCCATACCATCATGCTTCATATTTCCACCTAATATGCCAAGTCTTGGTGTCAAACCCGGCATTATTCAACTTTTGCCAACTTTTCATGGAATAGAAAATGAAAATCCATATGTGCATATTAGGGAATTTGAGGAAGTTGTTGACACTTTTTATGACCGAGCAACCATCAATGATGCTGCACGCTTAAAGTTTTTTCCCTTCTCCTTGAAGGATAAAGCTAAAAGTTGGTTGTATTCTTTGAGATCTAGGTCTATCGGAACATGGGAAGAAATGACCAAAACATTTTTTGTTAAATATTTCCCTGTCCATAAGACCAACAGTTTGAAAAGACAAATCTCAACATTTTCCCAAAAAGACAATGAAACGTTCTATCAAGTCTGGGAGAGATTTAAAGATCTCTTAAGTCAGTGTCCACACCACGGGTACGAGAGTTGGCGCATCGTCAGCTACTTCTATGAAGGCCTCACAAGTCGTGAGCGCCAGTTCGTAGAAATGATGTGCAACGGTGAGTTCCTTCAAAAGGAACCCGAAGAAGCTCTTGAGTTTCTCATTGAGCTTGCTGAAAAATCTCACACATGGACTGGTCCAAGTGCTGCTGAAAGCACCAACAGAAATCGACTAGCTGGGATTTACCAACTTCGGGAAGAGGACAGCTTAAAGGCCCAAGTCGAATCTTTAAAAAAGCAAATTGAAATCCTTACGACTAAAGATGGCCAAAAAGGGTGCATGGTTGCCCAAGCACAATCCAGACCACTCGAACCTTGTTTCGTTTGTGGAGAAAATGGGCATTTAGCTAAGGACTGCTTAGTTTACAAAGAAATGAAGGGGGTTCATGAGGAGCAATGCAATGCCTTAGGGCAATATAACAAGCCATTCTCCCATACGTACAACCCCGGTTGGAGAAACCACCCGAATTTCGGTTGGAGAGATAACTCTAACCAAGCTCAAACATGCCGGAGGACAATGGAGAAATGAGCATCAAGCTCAACCTCCAAAGGCATATCCTACGCCTCAATACAATGCTCAACAACAAGGGAACTCCCTTGAAAGCACTATTCATGCATTCATTGAGGAACAAGCTAAAATCAATCGCCAATTAAAGGAAGATGTCCAAGAAATAAAAAGTCAATTTTCAAAATTGACCGCATCCTTGGCTATTTACGAGAAAGGCAGACTTCCTTCCTGCCTCAATTTAATGCACAAGGGCAACACATGGCTGAAATCTCTACCTCTAATGATCCCATCGTTAAAGGGGTTAACGCCATCACAACAAGAAGTGGTAAAGCTTTGGAAGATCCATCCATCAAAACCACTACTTCAAATTCAAAAGTTGCCCCTGACAAAGGCACCGATAAATGGTCAAGCAAAAGTACCATTTCCCTGTGCTCTTAGACCTGTTGGGAAAATTCCTGAAAACCGAGCTGAACTCCTTGAGCACTTGACACAAGTGAAGATTAATCTTCCTTTGCTTCACATCATAAAACAAGTGCCAGCTTATGCCAAAATCATCAAGGACTTGTGCACTGCTAAGAGAAAGCACCATGTCAAGAAGACTGCTTTCTTGACTGAACAAGTGAGTGCGGTGATCGAACAAAAGACACCGCCAAAATACAAAGATCCTGGTTGTCCCACCATTTCATGCCAAATTGGGACTCATGAAGTCAGCCAAGCTTTGCTTGACCTTGGCGCGAGTGTGAATCTCATGCCTTACTCTGTGTACTCGCAACTTGGTCTTAGAGAAATGAAGCCAACATCTGTTGTGCTGCAGCTTGCTGACCGCTCTATCAAAAAGCCTCGGGGTATCGTTGAGGATGTTCTTGTTCAAATTGAGAAATTCTATTATCCCGTGGACTTCCTTGTTCTGGATACTCAATCTGTGGTCAACATGGAATCCAAGATTCCCATCATCCTTGGAAGACCATTCCTTGCCACTGCAAATGCTTTGATCAATTGTCGTAATGGTCTAATGAAAATATCATTTGGAAATATGACACTTGAGGTCAACATTTTTCACATTGGGAAACAACTTCAAGAGGATGAAGAATGTCATCAAACATTCATGATTGACAATCTTGTTTCTGAAGAGATTCAATTGCAAAGAAATTTCGTTAATCTTGATGAACTCCTCTCACGCCTTGAAAATGAGAATCCCGGTTTGTTGAGTCCGCTCTTGCTACCGTTGATCAATTGGACACACAAAACGTAGGAAGAAATTTTGGAAGCCACACTTTGAAGCATTACCTCGTGAGAGGGACACGCTAAAAGCTTCTGCCGAAGAACCTCCCAATGTTCAACTGAACTAACTTCCAAAGGGTTTGAAATATGTTTTTCTGGGAGATGGCCAAACCTTTCCAGTTATCATCTCGTCCGACCTTCAACTTTCTCAAGAATTGCGGCTTACTCGAGCTACTGCGAAAATACAAACTTGCGATAGGTTGGACGTTTGCTGATATCAAAGGTATTAGCCCTCGAATTTTCACCCACCGAATTAATCTGGAAGAAGAAGCTATCCCACGAAGGGACCCTCAAAGAAGACTGAACCCACCAATGAAAGAAGTGGTGAAAAATGAAGTGTTAAAACTTCTTGATGCTGCTATCATTTACCCGGTGGCCGATAGCAAATGGGTAAGTCCAGTTCAGGTAGTACCTAAGAAATCAGGTGTTACTGTTGTCCAAAATGAAAAAGGGGCCCTTGTTCCCACCAAAACTGTGACGGGTTGGCGCATGTGCATTGATTATCGAAAATTGAATGCCGCCTCCCGTAAAGATCATTTCCCGCTCCCATTCATTGATCAAATTCTTGAGCGCGTAGCTGGTCATCCTTTCTACTGCTTTCTCGATGGTTATTCAGGTTACTATCAAATTGAGATTGCATTAGAGGACCAAGAGAAGACCACTTTCACTTGTCCTTTTGGAACATATGCTTTCCGGCGTATGCCATTTGGACTGTGTAATGCACCAGCTACTTTCCAAAGATGCATGATGAGTATTTTCAGTGACATGATTGAAAACACCATGGAAGTTTATATGGATGACTTAACCGTCTTTGGAAAATCTTTTGACGCATGCCTTCTCAATCTTGAGGCTGTTTTAAAACGTTGCATCGAGAAAGGTCTTGTGCTTAATTGGGAAAAGTGTCATTTTATGGTATCTTCTGGAATTGTCTTAGGCCACATTGTTTCTGAAAAAGGGATTGAGGTTGATCAATCTAAAATTGACCTCATCTCTAAACTTCCTACCCCTAAGATCTCGTCAAAGACATTCGGTCATTTCTTGGCCATGCTGGTTTTTATAGGAGGTTCATAAAGAATTTTTCAATGATTTCTCGTCCATTATGCAACCTCCTAGCCAAAGATGCTACTTTTGAGTGGACCCCAAAGTGTGAGGAGTCCTTCCAAACACTTGTGAATTCACTCACTTCTGCTCCCATTATTCAATCACCCGATTGGAGTCTTCCTTTTGAAATCATGTGTGATGCCAGTAATTTTGCTGTTGGAGCTGTTCTTGGACAACGAAGGGAGGGGAAACCTTTTGTTGTCTACTATGCAAGTAGAACTCTTAATAGTGCTCAAATGAACTATTCCACAACTGAAAAAGAGTTGCTTGCCGTTGTCTTTGCTCTTGACAAACTTCGAGCTTACCTGATTGGATCACCTATTACGATCTTCACCGATCACTCTGCCCTTAAGTACCTCCTTTCCAAAAAGGATGCTAAGGCACGCTTAATAAGGTGGATCCTTCTCTTGCAAGAATTTGACATAACAATCAAAGACAAGAAAGGTGTTGAAAATGTAGTCGCGGATCACTTGTCCCGACTTGAATTTAGTGATCCCGCTGATGGCCCACCTATTCATGATGATTTCCCCGATGAACAATTATTCGTTGTTACTAAGTTACCGTGGTATGCGCACATTGTTAACTACTTAGTAACTGGTGAGCTCCCTTCTGAGTGGAGTTCACAAGACAAACGCAAATTCTTGGTTGAGGTGCGAAATTTCTTTTGGGATGATCCATACTTATTCAAGTATTGTCCCGACCAGATTATGCGAAAATGCATTCCCGATGATGAGGTGTCTAGTGTGCTAAATTTTTGCCACAATGATGCTTGTGGTGGTCACTTTTCTGTGAAGAAAATCGCTACAAAAATCTTACAATGCGGTCTTTACTGGCCCACTTTGTTCAAAGACACCAATGATTTTTGTCGCTCTTGTGTAAGGTGCCAAAAGTTAGGCTCCTTGTCCCGTCGGCACATGATGCCCTTGAACCCAATTCTTGTCATTGAAGTATTTGATTGTTGGGGGATAGACTTTATGGGACCATTTCCACCTTCTTTTGGTTACCTTTACATCCTTCTTGTTGTGGATTATGTTTCAAAATGGGTCGAGGCAGTACCTTGTCGAAATAATGATAACGCGACTGTTGTGAAATTCTTAAAAGAAAATGTGTTATCGAGGTTTGGTACCCCTCGCGCTATCATTAGTGATCAAGGCACTCATTTTTGCAACAGATCTTTTGAGGCTCTTATGCGAAAGTACGGTGTACTTCACAAAGTTGCAAATGCCTATCATCCACAAACCAATGGTCAAGCTGAGCTAGCTAATAGGGAGATCAAAAACATTCTTGAAAAGACGGTAAATCCCGACCGCAAAGATTGGTCAACACGTCTTCAAGATGCACTTTGGGCATATCGCACTGCTTACAAGTCCCCTCTTGGGATGTCTCCTTATCGACTTGTCTATGGGAAAGCATGTCATTTACCTGTCGAACTTGAGCACAAAGCTTATTGGGCTATTAAGGCCCTGAACTTCGATCTAAGTGCGGCAGGTATGAACCGAAAACTTCAATTGTCTGAAATTGAGGAGTTGAGAAATGATGCTTACGATAATTCTAGGATCTACAAAGCAAAGCTGAAAGTTGCTCACGATAAACAGATCCTAAGAAAACATTTTGAGCCGAATCAAAAAGTACATTTGTACGATTCTCGTTTGCATCTCCACCCCGGTAAGTTGAGATCGCGGTGGACTGGTCCATATGTGGTGAAACAAGTATTCCCCAACGGTTCTGTTGAAGTCAAGGACCCAACCGATGGGAGAATTTTTCGAGTCAATGGCCAGAGACTGAAACATTACATTGAGAGTGTGAGCCTTGTTGAAGAGGTCCTTCTTGAGGACCCAGATTATACACTCTGAAATGTTTATTTTCCCTATCTATATATTATAGTATTTTATTTTATTTTTATTTTTGTTTTGTGTTTTTGTATTTTTGTATTTTCTATGTTTGTTTTGGGTTACTGTTATCAGGTTATCTCCACTCTCACCCCGTGCATATTATCGTCGATCAGGTGTACTCTTTTCCATATCTTTTTCATTTCATATTTTTTGTGACATTGAGGACACTGTCTAATTTTGAGTTGGGGGTGGTGAGCTCTGGTGAGCGTTCATTTAGAGAATTATAATTGTCTTGTTGAATTTTTTAAGTCAAATTTTTTCAAAATTATCCAAGCATGATAGTAAAATTACAGTTTGAGTCAATATTTGCTATATTTTGTTACCAAGTTGTGATTTTCAGAGTTCTTTTGTGCACTTTCCAAACATGTGGTAAAATGGTTGTAAACACATATAGTTAAGAAAAATTTTGAGTGTAAAGTTTTTCATTTTTTGTGAGTTGTGAGAGTTGAGAAAATAACTTTTTGAACTTTCATTGATCATTTGAGTTGGTAAAGTTAAACTTTTGGAATTTCAAACATGACATTTACTAGAGGGATTAATTTATTGTCAAAAGAGCCTTTGTGTTTATTTCTTTGTAACTTTATTGTATTTCTTTATATCTTTATTTTTATATGTTGTCTCTTGTCAAAAAAAAAAAAAAAGAGAAGAAAAAAAAAAGTAAAAAAAAAAAATCATCAAAAAAATATATATAATGAAAAAAAAAAAAAAGAACAAGAGCAACATCATTTTATTTTGATTTTCAAGTAGTCTCCATCTTTAAAAAAAAAATAAAAATAGCAAAAGTAATATCATTTTATTTCTATTTACCTCCATTCTTTCCATATCTAAAAAAAAAAATCATGTTAGTTTATTTTAATTAAAAAAAAAAAAAAAGAGAAGCATCACATGTCTCTCTAAAGAAAAAAAAATTGTTATTATATTTCTTTATTTATTAGTTAGTTAGTTGGCTCTTTATTTTGTGAGTTTTTCATGTAAATCCCAAAGGTTGTTTGTCATTTGAATTCTATTGGTTTGATATGTCTATCTTGTGATCAATATTTGTTCAAATTGCTTATCCTAAAAAGTTTATCCTCTCTCATTTGTGCGTTAATTGTTACATTTCCAACTCCAAAGAGTGTCACCCTTCCAATATAAATACTTTCAATACCCGTGAAAAAAAATTGGAGTTGAGACCTTTACACTTTTGAGATTTTTCGATACTATTTGTGTTAAGACTTAAAATAAAATAAATACAGTTTGGTGCACACACACACAACTCTGTTGTTACAACTGAAATAACACTGATAGCAATCTTTAACTCTCTACTAATATTTTGAAAATGCTTGGATATTTTTGCGTGATTTGACTTGCTTATTCAACTCGATTATTCTTTTTCTCCGCTTGAATTGCTAGGGACTAGCAATAAGCTAGTTGGGGGTTGTGATTAGTGGTTAAAAATACACTTTTATTTATTTTAAATGATAAAATAAATTGAGTTTTAATTGATATTTTCATGAAATTATTGTAATATATTTTATAAATGAAAATATTTGATTTTGATTCAATTTATGTCTTTCTTGTAGGAATTAAAGTGTATTTTTGTTGAAAGAAAGAGGAAGGAGCAAAGTTGAAAAGAAATGAAGAAAAAAATGGCATTTTTGTTGAAGTCCAAAGCAACCCAACCCAAAAAGGTTAAGTCTAGCCCATGAAGCTCATCATCAATTTTGTCTCTTCCAAAGCATGTGATGCAATGATGATAAGTCTAGGTCATCATCAACCCTATTTTCCTCTTCCACACTCAACCTTCATCCAAAGAGTAGAAGTCAAAATCACAATGATAACAAAAATAATATTAATTTTATTTTTAATTTGAAATGTCAAATTTAATCTTAATATTTATTTTATAATCCCAAATTTTTATTTATTTATTTTTAGTCCTTTTATGGCTCTATAAATAGGAGCTCATTTTAGTAATTGGGAGTGTAATTTTTAGTGTAGAAAAACTATAGCAAAATTCTCTCAACTTTTCTTCTCATCTTTTCTCTTTAGAAATTTTATGAGAATGATTAGCATAATGGCCTAATCTTCCTTGGAAGGTTAGGGATGATTCCATATGCAAAGTGAGGTTATTTTGTATCTTTGATTCACTTTTTGTTGTAATGTTTATTTGAGTAATGCAAGTTCATATTCCACTTTTATTTTTATGTTCTTCTTCCATCTATACTATCTATGCTATTATACCAAATATATATATAGACTTAGTCATGCTCTTTCTATATATTTTTATTTAGTGATTATAGTAATGGTAGTATTGCTCATTTCTATCTTTTATGTTCATTTTTATTTACTTTTTGTTAAATGATATATAGGTTTAGTCATGCTCTCCCTATGTGTCCAAAAATTAATAAAAGTAATATTAATGTTCATTTCCTTCACTATCACCTCCATCTCCATCTCTATCTCTTTGTCATTATTTTTACTAAAAATATATAGGATTAGTCATGCTCTTTCTATGTGTTACTATTTAGTAAAAATAATATTGATGTTTAGTTTTATATTTAATCTTTTATTGCATTATTGCTTGATGTATAATGTCATTTCTAGGTTCTACATAAGATTAAATTATTTCTTTTATTTTTAAGAACTTGTATACTCAAAATATGATGAACTTCAATGTTACATCATTGTGTCAACTTAGTGAATCAAAGGTACAAAATAGCTAAACAAGCATATGGATGATTCTTGAAGCCTTTCTCTCTTTTATTATTGATTACACCTTTATTTGCTTTCCTTTAATATTTATTACCAAAACAAAAACCACAAAATCATTTGTTACTACTATCACTTATTATTAACTTTTTGTTTTTATTTTTCTACTAACGCTTTTGTCCATAATCACCTCCCTGTGGAATCGACCGCCCGATCTATACTACAACCACCGCTAGTGGAAGTCACATTTGGGCGTTAAACAGTAGCCCTTTTCTATGGTAGTGCATCATCATCATAGTTGCTAATTATAATGTTCCAGCTTACTCAAAAGATGGCTTTCACACCTTAGTATGGGTAGCTCTATTCCAGCAAGGGGCCTGACAAGCAACTGAAACAAAAATCGCTCAACTCTATAAAAGAACATTATTTAATCCCAGACACAAATAAAAAGTAACATGAACCTTTTAACTCAATTTCAAAAAGTATGATAAAAATGAGATCCTAACTAATTATATTCCAAAAGCATAAACATAATTTGTCAAATTTAAATGAAAGAAGATTAAATGCTAGAAAGAAAAAACTTAACAATATTGTACAAAAAAAATATGAACAAGAGAGATTAGACAATGCAAACTCCAAAAGACTTTCTGAGGGAGTCAAAGCGACTTGAATCTAGGGTCTTGGTGAAAATGTCAGCTAATTTTTTTTCAGTATCAACATATTCTAATTGCAAAGATTTGTTTTCAACAAGTTCCCTGATAAAGTGATGCCTTATATCAATGTGCTTTGTTCTAGAATGTTGAACATGATTTTTGGAAATATTTATGGCACTGGTATTTTCACATGCAGAATGATAAGTAAGAATAGATGTGAGAGTATAGCAATTATCAACAGATCTAAACCCTTGTAAAATGCATTGTTTATCACTGTTAAGAACAAAACAATGATCATTGTCAAAATTGACGGTATACCCTTGATTACAAATCTGACTAATGCTAAGTAAATTAGCTTTTAGTCCCTCAACAAGCATAACATTTTTCAACCTTGGTAACCCTTCAAAATTGAGAGTTCCCATTCCAATGACATTCCCTGTTAAACCATTACCAAACGTGACCTCACCACATTGCATTGGTCTGATATTCACTAAAAAATCCTTGTCACCTGTCATATGTCTAGAACAACCACTGTCAAAATACCACATTTGAGAAGCAGCACTTTTATCAGAAAAACCAGCTAAACATTTTTCTTTTTCAATCCATTATTGTTTCAAAGAACTATGTTTCTTTTGAAAAAATTTCAAATTACCAAAATAATTTGTTTTAAACATATTTTGCAACGTGAAACATTAATTTAGACCTGATATGTCCTTTAATACCACAAAAATGACAGATTGGAACAAACCTTCTTACCTGAGATCTTATCCTTTTTGAACTTACTGGAGACTTTGCTTCTGTAGACGACATTTTTGTTGCAGCAGATCTTAAATTTGCAGCAGTAGGTAAATTCGCTGGAACACTAGATTTTACAAATTTTGTTTTTCCAGAACTTTCAGTACCATTTGATGATTTGGTAATTACTACTTGACATAAAAATGATGATTTGGTAATTATTTATAGTTGATGTTAATCTTGATCTTTGCATTTGTGTCTGTGTTTGTGTTGTGTATATATATATATATATTTAATTGTAATTATCATGTAAAAGATATTGTATAAACTTGTTTTTAACATTTAGTCTATTTTAATAGCTTTTTAGAAATACTATGTTTTGGCAGGGGCAATAGTCTTGTAGTTTTTGGGCTTGGTTGGACCTTGAGATGTGTGAACGGTCTAAACAAGTGATATTGAGATTACTTAAGAAGATACAACAATTGGAGAGTGAAATTTCTTCTATTACAGCAACTTATGAAGAACCTTCCCATCTAGTGGACAAAATTCATAACATGCCACAATTTGAATCAGTTATACAAAGTTATGGTAAAAGCAATCACATTGTTCAAGATATGGAGAATAAAAATATTAAAAGCAACATAAAACCTTTTCTGTTTTCTATTGTAATAGTGATGGTGTTGTTGTATTTGAAATATTAAGTTGGAGAATTGACATTAGTAAATTAATATTAATGCATGTTGTAATAGTAAATATTTTGGAATAAAATGAAGTACTATTTCAATTATAATTATTCTTGAACTTGGAACAAGTTTGTATGATATCACCAGATTTACATCATGATGCTAATACATATTAACTCCTAAAAGTTCCAAAAAGAAATAACAAGGTCATCTTTTAAATTGAACTATCTATATATAATATATCATGTACATGTATATAATATATAATGTCAACACAACTATATATTTAAAAGAACCTTTTGTACACTGCAGTTGTAAGAGTTATTAGAATGTACTCATGATATCACCATCATAAGATAAATAATTTAGCTCCTAATATATATTAGGTCCTAGAAAGTTTTACAAAAAACAACTTGTTGCCAAAGTATGTTATGACTATCATAATCTCCTTGAAAACTTTACAAAAAACTACCCCAAATGATCAAAATACTACATTATTAAGGGTTTGAATATCAAAAGGGTTTGCACAATTCATAATCTATTAAGAAGTTGCAGTTGAGGTCCCTGCTCCAACTGCACTTTCCCCAGCCTTTTGTCTCTCTTTTCTTTTCTTCCTCTTGATTGTTTCTTTAGTTGGGTTCTTGACAGGTGGGCGCTCTCCCTTTTTCTTCTCAACCTACACAAATATAACTTATAGTTCAATTTCATTTTACATTATAAAACTTATCAGAATCACTTAGAATAAAGATTATAAATACCGTAGGTGCAGCTTCATTCTTGCATGTTCTTCTACTGTGTCCAACTTGTCCACAATTACCACAATGATTCAGTTATCCTTTTTTTACTAAGCTTGGTTGCATTAGCAGGGGCGGCTCATTAGCACTCAAGTTTCTTTTCTTCTTTGGCCTTCCGGGAAGGTTGTTTTCACCTGGAGGTAGTATAGGATTAATTCCTTTGTTTGGCCAGTTGTCTGGGCTCGACACTGGCCCTACTGTACCTTCGTAAGCTGCTTTGTGGTACCACGAGTGAATATATCCCCACACATCATGTTTAGCAAAAAATATTGTGGCCAAACCATGTCCACATGGAAGCCCCGTCAGTTGCCATCTTCTGCATGTGCACGTGTGTGTATCCAAATCAACAGTTAAGCTCTTTCCATCATTCATGGTTACTTGAAACATTGTAGCATTTGAAAGTTGAATAGAGCAATAAGCAGAAATTTCCATTTGCTTATCCAATATCTTCATGATATTGTTATGCACAGGGTTCTTCCACTTGTCCACATTCTCCCTGTTTTTGGTAAACTTACGAATCAACCAAAGCCTTAACGACTCCAATAAAGTTACAATTGGTTTATCCCTTGCATCCAAGATTGCACTATTGAAACTTTCACATACATTCTTAAGCAACATGTCACACTTCACAGATTCTTTGAAGTGTGATTTACTCAACTCGGATGAGTTCTTTGCAGCGAGCCAATTATAAGCTCTCTCATTAACATCTTTTAAGTCCTTCATTTTTCTTTCAAAGTCAGCTGGGGTTGTGGCTCTTGCTGCAGCCCACAACATTTGTTTCAGCAGAAGTCCAGGGAAATCTTTCTTAAAATTACCATGCATATGTCTCACACAAAAACGACCATCGGAACCAAGGAAAATCTTGTCCACTGCATTTTGCAAACCTTTTTGCCTATCTCTCATCATCGTGTATATGCAAGGATCGGTGGGATGCAAGTCTTCTTTTAACAGCTCCAAAAACCAAGTCCAACTTTCTTTAGTCTCTTTCCCAACCACTGCATATGCAATCGGAAAGATTGAGTTTGCTCCATCAATCCCAACGGCAGCCAATAGAATTCCTTTGCAATAGCCTTTTAAATGATAACCATCTAATTCAATTAGCCTCCTGCAACCCCTTATGAAACCATCCTTACATGCCTTTAAGCATATGTAAACCTTCTCAAAAACCCTTTTACCATCAACCAATATAGTTTGAATATTTGCAGTACTCCCAGGGTTTGTTTCCAAAAGTTGGTTGCAATAGTCTTCTACGATTTCATATTGATCCTTAACAGACCCCTCTAATATTATCCTTGCAGTGTCACGGGCCCTGTAGAATTGATGGTTCGAGACCTTGGAGAACTTGCTATTTTGTGTCATCTGGTGGAAAGCTGAGAATTCCATATTGGGGTGCATCCTAAACTCATTAAGGAAATGCTTTGCCAACCATTGTGCGTCTGCATGCTTATTTTCTAACACTATGCCACATTGGTGTTTGGGTTTCATCTTGTTGATCCGAAATGTTTTCCCATCTGTTCACAAATAAAAATGCAAGAATAGTTATAGCAAGTTTCATGATAAAAATACGGAAACAAATTTAGTGGCAAATATTAAATGGTACATCTATATTTATGCTCTATCACTAACAACAAGGATAACTTATACAACAGCTGATATGTGTGTACACTAGCTGATATATTTAACACCATCTCATAGCCATGGAATTTTAGGTATTTATGTCTTTAGAAAAATAAAACGTGAACTAAAATCAATTAATATCAATTAAAATCAGTTATATTTTATATGTCAATATATATAATTGAAAATGCACTAAATTACTCTACTCATCCCATTATGTACAAAGTAAAAGTAAATAAATTAACTCCAAAAATCATAATTTACAATTTGAGACAAAGTACAACTAACTTGTCATAATGAACAGGAAAATGCATAGAAAGATAAAGGAAACTAAGTTATTATACCTCCGTTCACATGTGCGTAGAGTAGGTAAGGACACCCTGGTGCTCTACAAACCGCCCTAAATTTCTCCAAATCATTTGCTAGTAATTTGTACTCTTTACTCTCGAGTATGAAATGTTCCTTCAAGGTATTTTTTAGCAATTGCACTGACCCGAATTCCATGCCTAATTTGAAATTGAATCCATCCATTTTCATGTTTGGATTATATTCCAAAATAGTTTTACAGCAGTTGTCTTCATCACTATTCACACTTGCAACATCAGAAGCAGAATCAATTCCATCGTCATCAACATCGGGATCAACGTGTAATTCTATAATACTTGACCACCAATTGCAAGTTTCTGGCTCCCTTGCATTCTCTCTTTCAATTTCTGGTTCACCGACATATTCTAGCTCTAGCATTTCAAAGTCTTCTTGTTGTGTTGGAAGTTCTTCATCACATGGTGCTTGAGGTTCTTCAAATGGTGCTTGAGAGTCAAGTCCAACTTCTGTTTGTGGTTCTTCAATTGATGATTCAGCCACTATTTCAACTTGTTGTGTGTCAGATTGTGTGAAAGGTGCATCATCTTCAATTTCAACTTGTTGTGGTGTCGGGTTGTGTGAAAGGTGCTTCAAGAATATATCGAACTGCATCCTCACCTTCTTTCCATTCAATTGAAAAAATAGGGTTAGGTAATATTAGAGCTCAAACATATTATAAATAATTTTGTTCAGTTTCAAAATAGATAAGATATCCAAACATATCTAATTAAAAAATCATATGTATCACTCCAATTTAATTAAAATCAATGCCTATAATTTTCTTTAGAAACAGTTATAAGTTGCATGTTGGGCAAAAGTACATAAACAAAATAAAAATAAAAGATCTCTATAACCACAAGCTTATATTCATTTTGATTTTATGGTCAACAATCTAATCTCTCCACAATCCTTATCATCACATCACATCTTTCCAAATAGAGCACAAATAAAACTTTGTCCTAGTACATCCAATAAAATAGTTTTAAATATTTGAGAGATTGATACAATCACTTGCACATAACTCACTCCCCCAATAGTGAGTTCATAATATGAATAATTGAATTAGTAATAATTAACATGTGCTTAGCTATGAGTATATACACACTTATTTTTTTTTTTTTTTTTTTAGTTTTGATGCATACATACTTGTTGTAACATGTCATAAACTTAAAAGGAAAAAAAGAAAAAAGGAAAAAAAGAATGTATTTCAAATTGAAAGTTTTGGTATTTGGGGTTAGTTTTTATCTGGGCAAGTCTTATTTTAGAGTAGTTTTCATCTATTCAATGTTAATATACATGAAAAACCCCTTTAACTTAACCACTTGGGGCTAGCTCAAGTGGCCATAGGTGGGTGTGTGAGTGTTGGAGGTCCTGGGTTCGAGTCCCAGGTAAAACATGATGTAATATATAAACGCTTGAATCAAAAAAAAAAAAAAAAAAAAAAAAAAAAAAAAGAAAAACCCCTTTAACTTTTTACCCCTCATAAGAAGACAAAATAACGTAGACATGTGCATATGTGTAAAGGGAAAATGACATTTATCACTCATTCTCAATATTTAAATCCACTTGAATATTTAAATGTTTTTCAATATCATTTCACCAACTAAAACCACTTACATCAATCAATGACCCACACTGCCCCAAGAAACTCATCACCTATAAAATCCACCATTTTTTCTCGTTCAACCAACATACAGCAAAGCAAACTCCACTTTTTTTGTTATTAAATAAAATTCTAATTTCACAAGATATAGCATATCATATTCTGGAGGATTTTTATCTTCTCCTCTGATATTCACCATTGTTCAATTTACAGCTCCTTTGATGTCGACCCACACTGCACAGCTACTCGTCACAGTAGAAGCTGAAGAAATGGCCACCTCTCGATATTCTCCTTCGCACAGCTATGTCGTCGACTTCAATGGAAGATGAAATATAACAAACCTCTAGCAATCGTCCACCCCTAAACCAGAATAAGAAGCAAGGACTGAGATTTTTATTTTGGATTTTCGTTTTAATGGTGATTTTGGGGAAATATCTAATTTTGGGGTTTTATTTTTGGGTTTTGTTTTGATCGTGGTTGTGGTTTTAGAATATTGTAATAATTTTAGTTTTTAATTGTTATGATTTAATTTTTGTATTTAATTATTCAAATATATTTATTTATTTTTTTTTTGTTTTAATTATATAAAAAAACTGAAAAAGAAATTTTATTTTAACATTATGTAATTACTTTGCCATGCTGGCATTTATTTGTGATCTGGAGGCTGACACATAAGGGGTAAATGGGTGAGATGAACAGAATAGTGAATTTGCTAACAGAACAAAATAAAAGGGGGTTTCCCCACCAAAATAAAAGAAAAGGAGGTTAAGTGTTAAACAAATGAAACATAAGGGGGTTTGGCCGCAAATTTCTCAAAAATGGACATTCTTGATCAAACATTACATAAGCATACTTTTTTTTAGAAAGTTTTACAATTATATACCCAAAATTTAAAATAATTATAAAACTATTTTTGGCTAATTTATTTATAATAATATCAATATCACTTCAACATAAAATACTGAATTCCAAAACAACTACTACTAGAATTGTGAGAATATGAAGAGTCCATAACATCTTCGCAAATAGCCCAAGGGGAAAATTGGATTCATGGACATGAATGGGATTCCAAATCCCGATTAGGATAGTAAGCCTCCATAACTCTCGAGAAAATGAAGGCTTGCAAATAGAGGCTTGGGGATAAATATTATCTGCATTTTTGGGTGAGTGACACGTGGCCTTTTGATGACGCCCATCATCTAACCAGGGTCGATCCTAAGGTACAGGGTCAGCCCTAAGAATATATGGGTCTAAGGCGAACTAAATTTTAGGACCCTCAAAATTATATATAAAAAAATATTGAAAAAAAGTGTTATGGGATTTGAACTCATGACATTGTATAATATGTCATACAGCTCAACTAACTAAGCTATGAATATTTGTTGTTTACAATACACTTAATTTTAGTTAAATAAAAATATAATGAATTTTTTTTTATTTTTCATTTTGGGCCCCAAAAAGTGTGGGCCCTAGGCACGGGCCTAGCCTGCCTATGTCTAGGGCCGACCCTGCTAAGGTATATGGTGCCTAAGGCGAAATTAAATTTTAAGGTCCCTATATGTAGTTTAACTATTATCAAAATCATAATTCTAGTGATTTAGTGTAATGAAAAAGCTTTAAAAAACTCTTAAGAGCTCTAAAGTTCAATCCTTCATAACTACACCAAATAATTTTTGTTATATTATTTTCTTATTTAATGTTTTATCTATATTAATTATTTTTTTCATAATTTCAGGGTCTTGACCGTTTGGGGCCCAAGACGCACGCCTAGCTCGCCTACCCTCAGGATCAGCCCTGCATCTGACCCAAATAAAAAGGGAGTTTTTGCATTGGTCAACGTATCTGGTCAAACTCATTGACCAACGCAAAAGTTAACTGGTCAAACTCATTGACCAACGCAAAAGTTAACCTTCATTTTTTTTCTTCAATTGTGCTATTTTAAATTTACACAGTATGGGTTATTGTGTAAAATTAATATAGTTGATTAAATTATGTGAGGTCTGATAATTGATTACACCAATAGCGATATGATATATTTAAGTGATATTAAGTACTATTGGTATCATTTAGCATTTCTTTTTGCAAAGAGTATTGCCATTATTGGTGTCTAGTAGTATCAGATGGTAGCTTGTAAATAGTTAATATTATTCTACAATAGTTATCAGACACAAAATTTTACTTAACTACATTAAGCAATACGAGACGTTTAGGTAGTAATTAGGGGTGTTCATCAAATCGCTGAAACTATCCACACCATACCGCATCGCAAAAAAAATGTGGTTTGAAATTCTTTGTGATGTGGTCGCGATTTGAATTTTTCCTAAACCGTACGGTGCAGTGTGGTTTGTGATTTTGAATTGTAAATATGCGGTTCAAACAGCACCGCACCGTATATTATAAAAATACCAATTTTTATATTTATTTAGGTCTAATATGTGAAGGCCCAACCCAAGCCCACTAATTATTGTATTGTTGAAACTTGAAACTTTTTTTTCATATTTATTTTCAAGCCTTATGGTATTTTTGACAAGTGTTGCTCAAGTTTTGTTGTATTTGTGATAGTTTAATTATTTAGTGATAGTCCAAACCGTAAAAACTGCATAAACCACATCGCACCGCACCATTTTTTGCGATGCGGTTTTTTAGTTTCACGGTGCGGGTGCGGGTGCGGGTGCGGGTGCGGTTTGGAAAATTAAAAAAAACCGCATGTACAGGTTTGTTTGAAAAAATAGTCAAAAACTGCACCCGCACTGCGAATTTAAAAAACTGCACCCGCACCACGAACATCTCTAGTAGCAATAGACACACAATTTTACTTGGGATTATTTCACAAATACACAAAAATAACAAAAAAAAATTACAAACATACGGTTTTGCGGAATTTTAAATATTTTTACGATTTTTTTGATTTTATTAATAAAAAATATTATCTTTTTATGTTGTACTCTTGTTAATTTGTTGTTAATTTTTTGTTATTTGTATATTATTTTTTTTTATTATTTTAAACTGTTAATGTTATTTATATATTATTTTTATATTACTTTCTATATAGTTTTCTTATTTATTTCGTATTAATTCTATGAAAAATTGTAAAATATATAAAAAAAAAATCTGTAAATGTAATAAGATAATTAAAAAAAAAAAAATAGTGTAATATCTAATTATTCCATATTACTTTTTGATGGTAGTTTAGCAAATTATCTTTTGTAACCTTGGAGAAGAGACTATAGGAAAGTGGGATTTATTTCATTTATTATTTTGACCATATTATGAGTCATTGATGAGCATCATCTTTCTCATTCAGCATTTGGAACCGCATCTTGTCCCCATCCATTCCATTCCTCTCCCAACGAAAATTCCAAAACTAATAAGAAATCTTTTTCTATCCCAATTGTAATTGCTCACACAATCACAGTTACCGGGCCCACCATCATCCTTTCAACTTTTTCATATCTTCTTTCTTACCCATTAACCACATTCCAATCATAACATAAAAATATCCTCCAAAGCGCCAGTTATATATATCCTGTGGGGCTGTTCACAGTATTCCTTTCAAATTGTTCCCGTTGACCATCAGAAAATCTAATCCTATTCTAACACGTGGCACAAGCTTATTTAATCAACAAGCATCTTGCGAGTGCACAAAACTTATAATACACATTGCTGTACTCGATAACAGCCGCAGACAGATTTTCTTGCTCTCTTCTATGGTATATCTCACTTAATCCATAATCATGCCTTTTATATATATTGTTATATAAAGCTATACAGATTTCACATTGGAAAGAAACGAAAGCACAGAAGAAAATTTTGGAAGAAAGGAAAATGGCGACCGTCGGTGGAATCAAAGAAGTTGATGGGAATCAGAACAGTCTCGAGATCGAAAGCCTTGCTCGTTTTGCTGTCGATGAACACAACAAGAAACAGGTGCAGATCCTCATTTTCTATCCGATTACAATTTTTTTTCTTGTTTAGATACCGATTGATGACCGATCGTTGTGTAGAGGGAAAGAACTGATATTGATTTCTTTGTTTTGGGATGCAGAATTCGCTTCTGCAATTTGAGAAGGTTGTAAACACGAAAGTGCAAGTGGTTTCTGGTACGATGCATCATATTACGTTGGAGGCTTTGGATGGGGATAAGAAGAAGGTTTATGAAGCCAAGGTGTGGGAGAAGCCATGGATGCATTTTAAGGAGCTCCAGGAATTCAAATATATTGGTGATGCTCCTTCTGGATCATCCTCTTAATTCTGAGCTATATGGTAAGCTGTAAACGTCTTTGATTTTTTTTTTCAAATCTATTTATCTAATTCTATATATGATTATGAATACGGGAATATAAGAAAAAGACTCTGTTTTTGCAATCTTACTTTTATTGCAATATTATGAAAATATATATTTCTTTTGAGTAGTATCATTAGACGCTCTGATAAAATTGAACCTCAATTGAGTTGTTTCATATTTCAAAACTGACACAAACAATGATCCTGATCACTTAACTTTGACCCTTGTGCTATTTGGTTACAAGTACTATTGTGTAAACCATTGTTTTCATGTTAGTATTTGCTTAAGTTTCATGAATTGACATCATTAGACTTGATCACTTAGTAGTTAACATGTTATTGATCATTATATAAGAAAGATGATGTGTTATTATTATTATTTTCAATTCGTTTGTTAGAGAATTCTTGGTCATGATCTCAGAATCGGTTGATTACGGTAATGGATCCTTATTTAGACATAAACTATAAGATGTCTTTTATCTTGCCATTTTATAGCCATACGCCACTTGAGCTATCCTTCAAGTAATTGGCTGTGGGTGCTTGTGGGTAAGAGGTCTGCGGTTGGAACCCCAGTGACCAGTAGGAACAATCATACTATCGGAGCACTCTGCTAAAATGCTACCTTAAGGCTAATTTTCCCTTTGATTGATATTGAACTGTATCTGTATGTTATGTGCCTTACATGGTATCAGAAATTTCCAGTGCTTGATTTTAAATTGTAGTATCAGGAGATACAAATTCTAATGTCAATTTTTATTAAAAGAAAACCTGAGCATATACGTCAAATGATTTGTTTCCATTCCTATAATTGACGACCGCACTACCTACTGTCAGTTACCAAGTTAAACTCTGGGACTGTATTCGGTAACTCTAGGATTAAAATGTGTGTGAAATGGAAAGATTCGAGCTGAGTAAAATTCAACCTTTTAGGAAAGGTGGGAGGGTCCTTGAGAATGAATAGATTAGAGCCAAATAGAAACATAATGTGTAAACATTGTTCGTAAGTGATAATATCACTATTTGGTTAAAGAAATGGTACTGAAAAAGGATTGAGGTGCGTTTGGTTTTGGAAGAACGAATTTGAAGTATGGTCTATGAGAAAAGTTAGTTTGGATGCCCTTTAACTTTCCCACAAAAGGCTAGAATAATTTTTGAGAATAAGATTTGTTCATTTGTTTGTGTCATGCAGATTTCTTAAATGTCAAACGTTTATATTTATTTTTTTAGTTGATAATAGTAATTAAACAATTTATTACCTAAGTTTTACAACAATTGGTTTCCGAGTAGTTAAACATTGGAATTTCTTGACTGATTGCATCAATTTCAAAGACATATAACAGTCAAAAGTCAAGTTTTTTCATATCAAAATCCCAAGTTGTGATTAGTTATAGTTCAGTGCAATGTGCATTATTAGATGGTACTCTATGATGTTTCTATGATTACAACTTCATAATAGGCTTGATGTTTTTAAAGCTGAATATATTTAATTTCATCCCTAAGCATTTCGATGACACACACCAGATTACATAATGTGTGTGCTGTTTGAGGGTCATGCATTGATTAAAATAATTATTTCTAAATTATGTTAGCATAATACTAGGTACTGATGATGTTATCCTTGAAATTTCAGGTGACTGGGGATGTCTTGTATGAATCGGTATGCTTGATTTTAAGTCTTAACTTTAAGTACATCATATCATAATGTATGTTCCATGCTATCCAATGGAGCCAAATCGTCCTCAGAATCCTATATTTATCTCTTTATTATGAAGACAACTGTCCTTAATATACTGTAACTCTGTTGAAAACATCGAATAAATAAATAGTACAATCGATGAATGCAGACCAGACCTTTATGTTACTGTTGAGCAAAATTTCCACTGGCTGTTATATTTGTGGGCCTTATATGTCCGGTATAGGCTATAGGAATAGGATTCGCTCATTAAATCTTTCTGTTATTATTTCTCTAATTGAGTATCGAGTTTTAAGCATCATGCCATTTTTTTCTGTGAGGCGAGGTGAGCCTTAAGGCGTATTGAGGCGTCAATTGAGACGTAAGCCTCAATTATTGAATTAAAATAATATTTGTAGAGTAACTAACAATAACAATAAGAAGAAAAGCATAACTGTGCGATTGAGAAGATGAAGGAAGGTGTCTCATGGCTACTAAGCCTAAGAAAATATTTTTGTTCTAGTTTTTAGTTGAGCTTTTTTTTAGTTATTTGTTGTTAGATAGTGCAATTGGATGCACCAATGCAGTTGTTAAAAACTCTCAGCCTTCAAATCATAGGTAACAGAATAGTCGATAAAGAACAAATAAAAGAAAGAAAACAAAAAACCTTCAATGACTCTTCTCAGTCCTTTCTATTTTATTTTTTCTTGTTTAAAACTTTGTAGAGACAAAACGTCAAAATATACACATTTCAATTTAATCGACGACTACCAGTTTCTGGTACTCCTCACCAGCGATGGCAACCTCCATTACACCCATTGGATCAATCTCACCACTGTTATCCAAAAACATCTTCATCAAATTCTTTGAGAAACCACTCACCAAAGCCACCCCTTTCTGATTCCCCATCACCGGCGTCGACATTGAATCCCTCAAGTTCCAGAACACTATCTCCGGCACCGCTTTCTCGTACCCCTTCTCCTGGAACTTCCTCCTTATCACCTCGTAATCAGTCTCCCAACTATTCAGACACGCTTGGTCAAACTCCATGTCACTAAACACAAACACCCTCTTCACCATTTCCTCTGCTTTCAACTTTCCATTCTCCGCCACTACCAGAATTTGATCAAACACCTTCTGAAAATCAGTGTTCATTCCCCAATCCATGCTTCTCACAAAGTTAGTCTTGGATTCAAGATTGTCACCTTCGATAATGTGCAGTTTTGGGAACTCGCTGAAAGTGATGATCTTTCCTTTCCAAGGCTCCTCGCTCAGCTCAGAGACCAGTAATCCCAATGCAATAGCGACCTCCATTGGAGTACCGCTCATGCTTCCGGAAACATCAGAAACTGCAAGGCAGTTTTTTAACTTTCCTTCTTTTGACAAATCTTTAACCATTCTCTTCCACTGAAGCTCGGCGACTTGGCCGCCATCGTCGCCCTCGTGGAGCGAGTTAATGATCTCGTGGGGAAGTAGAGCTCCAGCAGCGATCTTGGACTTGCCCTGTTTCACATCTTCCAAATATTCTCTAAACCTTTCGCCATCGTGCTTCAAAAACTTATCTTTGTAGAATTTCATGGCTACTGAAGCCACACGGTTATATGGGATGGAGTTCCATTGATTGGCACCTATGTAAACCTCTGGCAATTCCAAGGCCTTTCTCAGGGGAACAAGCACTTCCTTCCTCAACCGGTCTCTGACTCTGTACACGTAATGGGCTTCCTCAACGCCTTCATACTCAGGGCACGATTCACGCGGAAAAACCTTCTTAGCAATGCTCTCGCAAAGCAAGGTGGAACGATCGAAAGAAGAATCGAGAGAAGGACACCACTTGGCCGCCAGACTAAACGTAAAAGATTTTTCTTTACAATTGTTCAAATTCTCGATATCAATTTTCAAACACTCAGCGAAATGGTCTGTGATCTTTTCATATAAGAATCGAAATTCAGGGTCATGAATATATCTGTCGACAACCTTTTTAGCCATGGCGATTCTCTTCTCTTCCCTCAACACTCTGGCTCTCTGCTTCTCCTTCTTTGCTTTCTCCACATCGTTCAACACTCTAATCTCTCTAGGCACAGTGGATTGAACCCCTTTGATCGACGGTTTCGATGTCTTCTTAGACTTGAGAAATCGAAACCCAACACCTTTCTTCTGTTCCCACTCGGCCTTTTGAATTCTCCTCACATCAGGACCTTGTAAAAGTCGGTATAGAATCTCTGGTAAATCCTTAAAGTAACCAAAATCAGCCAATGATGCCACGTTAGAAGCAAGAGTCTTGGGATGATGTTTGTGAAGCCAAAACGCCGCCGTATAGAAACCTTCCTTGTCTGACTTACCGGTTCCCCTAACCCCACGAAGATTACAAACGAGCTTTAGCGTAATCAAGGGATTATGAGCCCAGGCTAACCGGAGCCTCTCGGTCAGTGACTGAGCTGGAGTGTCCGGTACCACGTGGAAGAAGAAGTCAAGGCAAGGATTGCCGGAGGAGAGAAAGGTGGGGGATTGATTTTCAGTTAAACCCCTCGGAATTGTTTCAGCTGGTCGCAAGTTGTTGAAGTTGGCCACTAAGAGATCTACAAAAGGGTCCCCGGCGCCGGTGCTGGCTTGGGATTTTTGTGATGGGGTTGGGTTGTTGTAGAGCTCTGGCGGACCGAGAAGGCTTGGAGGAGCCATTCTCAATTTGGCCGCCGTGAAGACTAAAGATTCGATGAGAGTTGAGCTGAGCTGAGCTGTGAAAATAGCAGATATAATCGGTTGTTTGAGATTGGGTTTGATTTGTCTGTTAAATTTATACGAGGCTCAATTACTTGGGCACTACGTAGTACGTTCTCTAATCATTATTTTCTTTTGCTGAAACATATTTGGATATCTTGGTCACCACGTATTTTCTAGAACAGGCTGTCGTTGACTATTTATTTTTTGCTAGTATGTATATGTTTGGATTTTTTGGCCAAGGCCTTGGAATATCTTAACTACGAAGTTTACATAGAGTGATTTATTTAATTATTTTTATTTTTTACTGAATAAAATGCAAGAGGAGCTGATTACGTGGAGCTATGTTGTTTTCTGGTAGGGAAGTGGAATCCGTTGCCACTGCTAAGCTAACTTTGGGTTGGTTGTTTTGAGAGGCTTAAACTTAATATCATGTCTGTGTTTTTTTCTTTGTTTTTTATACAAAGATAGTGATTAAAAATCAATATGTGTGTTAGCTTTTGAAGTTTGAGTCTTTATGCTCAGTACAAATACTAGCTTTTCATTAATTGTAAAAAATGACAATTACAGTTAATTAAATATGATTTGTAAGTTTAATAGAAAAAAAAAAATATGTAAAATCTTTGTTGTAGCAACTAGTCGTGGACTAAAAGGTTGCAAACTTCTATTTATTTACTTGTGTTGAGTTACCAAATAAGATTGCAAAATTGAATTGAATTGAATTACATGTTTTGATTTGAAAAATCATGTTACAAGA
This sequence comes from Cannabis sativa, assembly GCF_029168945.1. NCBI lineage: Eukaryota > Viridiplantae > Streptophyta > Magnoliopsida > Rosales > Cannabaceae > Cannabis > Cannabis sativa. The sequence continues at coordinate 15,134,456 of NC_083602.1, read as the reverse complement.
CTATTAATTTACTCTCATGAGTAGTGAAATTATTTGATTTATTTGTATTGAGTTGCAAATCTCTATACATTTACTTGTGCTGTTTGCAAAATTGAATTAAGTTATTTGTAATTGTATAGAGTTGCCAAAATTTAGTTGTAGAATATAGAATATAAGAGAAAACTAGAATGTTTTAAGTTGTTATTGATGATGATATTTCCTCCCTCCCCTCTTATTTTTATTCTATTAATAGATTATTAACAGCAACAAGATAAATTTGAGATTTCTTGTTTAATTAGTGTTTAGTTAAATGTAAATTTAACACTGTCATTGCAACAGCCATGTTAGAGCTTCTTGTTACAGGAGCTTCTTTATTGATTTCAAAGTGCTATGTGCAGTGGTGTATAGACTTCTAGTTTTTATATTATGTCAATTCTTGAATTTTAATTTTTAGTTTGATAAAAAGCAATATTGTTATTACTCTATTACATGTTTGAGTTGCAAAATTGAACTAATTTACTCAAATGAGTTTACAAGAGAAGATGGTCTAGCAAACAAGATTGAGGCTTTGGCATAGTTTGAAGAAGCTCATTTCACAGATCTTGTGAAGAACCATTTAAGTTCAAGTCTCGTTCTGATCTCCAATTCCAGTTCTTCCACTGTTTATGAGTTGCATCTACATGCTGTGTAATCTTATTAAGAAAAATTAGGAGCATTTTCAATTATTATCTTTTTGGTTCATTGTCAATATAATTGTATTAGTATGGTGAGTAAAATATTAAAGTATTGGCTATTAAATGGAAATAAAATTTGGTGTTCGATTTTTGGTTATTACATGACAATTATTGTCCAATTTAGTTTCAGATTTTGTGACAAATTTGGTGTTCTACCAATCCACACATACCATTTTTAATTTGAAAACTACATGAATTCCGTTATCTATCAAAAGAAAGAAGCATTGAGCACCAAACAGGTCCACTTTGTTGCCTAAGGTTGGAGACAGTCACAGAAAAATCAAACAATGTGGTCTCTTCTCTTTACTGAACTTTCTTTTGTTACAGGGCATATATATACTGCAAACTGTTAGAGAAATCAAAAGTAAAGAATTCCTCTAATCCTATATTTAACTAAAATCAATAAATTCTTCTTTCTTTCATCTACCTTCTCCTAAACATCTGTCATGAACAAAGTCACTCCTACATTGTTTTTCTTTACCTATTGTCTAGTATGATCCTACCTCCTCTTAACTAAGTATTCAAAAGATGACTATTATCTAAAATAATGGAATCAACCAACAACCTTAAGCCTTAACTATTTATTCTGCAGTCAGTTAACTTTCTTCATCATAATCTTCATCATCTTCATCCATCCTCCTATTTAAGCTGGCCAGTTGTATGGGATCAATGGCCATCTTTTCCACATCCGCCAAGGACCAACCAGAGTAGTCCCCGTGCTTGTTTTCAGGAATGATCTGTGCAGTCTGAGCAGGGAAAGGGACAGGTGTAAGAACAGGAACAGGAACAGGAGGTGGGGTCATCACAGCCGTTAAGTCCTCAGTCTCATTCAAGTCAACATTCAAGTCAAAGTTTCGAACCGATGCTTTGGTGCTATCATCACATGCAATCTTCTCCTTGGGTCCTTCAGGCTCTGCTCTATCATCTAGAACTTCAAGATTTTGATCATTACTTTTCTTGTACTTGAAATCGTCTGGATCATCTTCGTACCTGTCATGATATGCCTCTTTGTCTCTAACTCGACTACCTCGAGCACGCCCTCTACCTCTGCCCCTACCCCTTCCTCTGCCACTAGTGTGATGACCAACTTCATGCTAAAAACAATAATAACAAAAATAAATAGTCAAGAGCATATGATATGGCAGTAAATCACTAAATCATCCCATAATGGACTCATAAGTACGTCAAATTAGTTGTGCAGTTGTATAAGGGCCATTGAGAATAATCTGAAGCAAATTAAACTATCTGAGGTCAATATCAAAGAAAAATAAATCGGGAAGCAACGAGTTTCAAAACGTAAATGGATGGACAAACAACACCAAAAAATATGGACAGCTATATCTTCTGCCTTCTTCCATAATTACGCAAGATAAGGGTAACTTATCCAGTAATTTAGTTTAGTTTTCCACCTTCTGAATGGCAAGGAATCAAGTTTATCAAGAAAAGTAAATGGAAAATCTTTAAATGACAACAGAGGAAGGCCTGGTCTGTATTCCAAAAAAACTAATTGTCTACAAAGGGATTGACTCTATGATAACAACAAGTACAAAAGTCAATTTAAAAAATTACCGTTTTATTCTTCTGAAAATCCTCATCACTATTATGGCCTTCGGTATCTACAACTTTCCTGATAAAAAATGCAGAAGAATTTAAACAATCAAATTAAAAATAAAATCCCTTTCTTGGCTGCTGGACCTAATACTTGAAAGAGAAGTTGCATATTTCACAAACCTTTTCTTCGCAGCAGATCGTTCCTCCCCAGCAGCAGTATCAGACCCACCCAAATCAGGAACTTTGCTGACAATATCCTTCAGGAAATCAAAAACATTAAACGAGTGCACACACTGTTTTCTGCATGATCAGAAACCAATTTAAAGCATATGTGCATGTCAGTGTATCAAACAAAATGCAAGAAAGAGGTACAAACTTTATGGAAGCACCAAAAAAAAAGGCACCATGTGTCAAAAGCAAACCAGATATGAAGGGTAAAATAATTAGTCACTCACAAATGCAGAGCATTCATGGTCTTTGCACCTTTCTGCTGAGTAATACCATACGTCTGATGGCAAAGATCTTGTAGAAATAGTTCCAAAGCTTTGGCTGCATAGTGTAATTTAAAAAGCCATAATTAGTCAATAAAACACGTTATGTGATCACTGTTGAAGGAATAAATGAGATTATTAAAACTGAAAATGCATAGCTATACTTAAACTGAACTGAGTATTTAAACGATAAACACTACTTACATACTAAAAGAGGTACAGCCATAGAGATTTTTCCAACATCCTCATCTGTTTGCATAATCTTCTTGATCCTAGCCTGTAAATTGATTGATTGAAATAAGACAAGAGTCTAATTATACAGTGTAAAAGGTAAGCTGAAAATTTAGCATAACAACTTTTTCTGGGACCAAAAACTTTAATAAAATTATTCAGTTGCATTAGCAAACAAGAAAGGAAAACAAAAAGGGTAACTCAGTAAGTCGATCTAAAATGCACAAGAGGGTTTGTATGTGGATATGTTGTATCTCTAAATATAAAATGAATCCATACCTGAAGAAGAATGATTGAAATATAAATCTTCCTACACTGTGCATAAACTAAGATGACTAATAAATGAAGACAAACTTTGTAGATATACTAACAGCTAGGACACAAAATTGTAAGCCATGTGGACAAAATATTGTAATTGCATGTGTTTTTGTGTGTGATACTACAACTAAGCACAAAATTGTAAGCACGTGTATCTTAAAATAAACTAGCAGTGATAAATGTAAGATGAAAGAAAGAATGCATGATGCAATTGTTGAACACGTTTGGACAGCTGATGAGAATAAATATTACATCAATTTTTACTAGATGCTATAGAAGTAAAAAACAGAGCAGAACCAACTTGAACAAAATTGGGAGAAAATATGAAATCAAAGAATGACTCTCTTGTAAATACGAACAAAATCATCAAACTAACTTGTGGGAAAAATTATGCTTACTCACTAAGACTAAGGACATGTGAAATATCAAATAATTAGAAGAAAAAGTGGCCGCAAATTTACTTTCCACTCAAACATAATTAGAATAACAATTAAAATAAGCAAAGAGCACAAGATAACCCAGTAACAGAAAAGAAAGAAAGAAAGAAATGTATCACCACAATCCCCATGTTTACCAAGAACTCATAAGTTTCATAAATTACAACCATTTATTATTTACAGCTACACACTTGTAACTATTCTGCAAAACAAACAACTTACATAACCACCAAATCACCAAATAGTCAGAAAGGGTATGGTAGTAGAGGCAGAGGAAATAGAATTTAAATGGTGGTCTAACCACAAATTCATTGCCATAAGTGATAATTGCGTGAGCATGTACTGTACTTCTGAGAAAAATATATAAAAAACAATTCAAATCATAGACTTGCATACCCAAATTGTCACAACAGCAAACTTCTTAAGTTGAATCTCTCTGGATAAAGAAAAACAAACTTGAAATTGGGCAACACTAAAAAGGGGTTGGTTGAGTAGTCAAGTCACATAGGCTAGGCTTCAAATTCAATTCTCAGGGTCCCTCTACTTGCCATGATATAACTAACAGTATGTTTTATTGCTTTCTAGTCTCTAAACATTACAAGGTACAAATTAGGGGTGTCTAAGTTACGTCTAATATTTTTTCATTTCTAACAAAATTAAAATAAAAAGTGGAGTTGAAAGACGCAGCCCAAATATACATACATATCATTTTTTACAGAGTAAAAGATTGTACATACTAACAACTGATAAGACTCTGTTTTAATAAAACGGCAAAACTACACAGGCATTAGAAGTTGACAAGAAATCAAATCAAAAAAAGACCCTCTCTTTCCCTAACTTGCTATTACATAAAAACATACTGTAAACCTCAAACACCGCTATAAAACTTATCAGACTCCAAAAAAGATTTTCTAGAAACTTGAAACAACAACAAGAACAAAACTTTTCACTTGTTTTCTTTAATCATTCAAAACTTAGCTACCAAGATATCCAAGGAGAAGTAGTTAAAAAGACAAATTTACTTACAGCTGGAAAACGGGTATCTAGCTTTTTCTTCATGTTGGGTAACTGTAGTCTGTGACCATGAAACGGCGTAAAAACAAAAACCCTAATAACCAACGTCGTTCTCGCCTTCTGTCTGGAAAACTCACACAGAAGACGTATGTACATATACAAGAAAGATGAAATATAAAGGGGAGGGAGAATTTCCAGTTCGCTCAAAACAAATTTCATTTCCTATTTTATTAATATTATTATTTAATTTCGCGTCAAAAAAAAAAATATATTATTATTTAATTTAAAAAAACCGGTCTTTCGAGAGACCAACCCAATAGACGTGCCACGGTTCTTTCCCACTCTGTCTCTCGTGTTTTCGCTCGTGTTTTTTTCGCCCTTATCCTATTGTCTTTATTGCCTCGTTTTTTAAAAGTTTAATTTGGATTTTATCCCATATATAATAACGTGTACTTTCCAATTTTTCGTACTTTTTAATTTTATTTAAAAAAAATTATTAAAATTGGTGGATCAAAATAAATTTCGTCTAATTTTATTAATAAAAATTTATTTTAAATTAAGTTTTTTATAGCTGTGAAAAAAGTGGATAAAATTTTATGAGCACAATTTAATATACTAGCAAAAAGTTACGTACGAAGTACGTATATTAAATTTTATGCTAAATTTTTTTCTATGTTATTTGAAAGTGATACAATTTATAAAAATTAAAGAAAAAATATTATTAGTTATTAGGTAAGATTATTATTATGTGTATCTAAATATTATAGTTTATAATGTTGTCAATTAAAAGTGAATACCGTATGCAATATATTAGTGTTTAAGAAAGCTTGATGATTTAAATATGTTCTTAAGTTAATCCAAAAATAAACTAAAAATTGATGTTCCAATACTTAAAAAAAACATTACTTAAATGAGATAGACAAAAGAAAATTAAAAATCAATCTCTAAATTGTTGATAATTGAAGATAGCATTTGTCTAAAAATTGTAGAAAAAAAAACTAATGATACTAATTGGTGAATTTCAATCTTCATTTGCTTCGATAGAGACAATAGTATAATTTTTGTATTTTTCACTTTTCATTCTAGCCGGGTCCATATATAACTGGATTGTCCATTTTTTCGTTGATAAATTGAATATGGTAGTGTCGACAAAGCGGCGGTGTTCCTACAAACAGTGATGTATTTTCAGTTAAGATGATTAGACATGGTGTGCATAATTTATTTAATTAAAAAAAATCAACTTATGAAAGGCATGTAAAACTACACCTCTGGAGTATATTGCATTAGTTGGGCAGCAGTACACGAAAAATATATTTGTCACAATATCTGTGAACATGACAGCAGATACGCTCTTTGTATTGTCATCAAGTTCAACATATGTTGTAGCACTGTAAAATGCATAATAAGATTGTTAGTATCTTTTTTAATTTTAACTTAATTTCAATAACATCGTATGTTTTGTAAGATATCGTGGTGTAGGAAATCCTTCCTGGCCGCATGTTGGCTTGTCACATATGATTTTTTCCTTGCGATTGTATAAATTTATTTTTTTATGACATGCGTCACATGACATGTAATAAAAACTCTGTACAATATGAGTTATTTTTATTGCCGCCTCAATCCAAAAATATTTTTTCTATATCCAAATCAAATGGTGTTAATAATAGTAAGATATTGAAACAAAAATTTTATAAAGTAAATATTGTAGTAGTTTTTACCTTATTCAATTGCAGATTTTTCGTCAACTCTGAAATTTGGATGTTAGTCACTATTTCGCGTAATCCAACAGAAGATTACGCGACGGGGGATGGAGCCCTGACACCATTAGGTTGTCCACAAATATGGTTAAATTGCAATTTTCAACATTTAAAAAGAAAAAAAAATTAAGCCAATATTATAGCACAAAAGAAACAAAAAATAGTGTCAACACATAAGATAGAACTAATCAAGACCTTTGATTAATCAGTGTACGTAATCTCGAGTTCTTCAAGGTGGAAACTTTAAGTTTCTCCCAAAAATAGTGGGTTAGCTTCAATCAACTTTTTGAGCTCAGCAATCATTATACCCCTAGCAGACTTAGTATAACCATATTTAGATAGTTATATCATATTGCTTCATGAATATCATTTGGACAGCTCTGAATGAACCAAAGGAACAAAAACCTTTAATACTTAGTAGAAAATATATATATTGAAAGGCAATCAACCATGCATATTTGATGGTACTTACTTAGTTTTTCGAATGTATGAGAGTTGGACGAGAATGAAGTCACAAAAACATTCCAGCAATTCATAGGCTGCATATACTGCTTCATCTTTGATCAACTGCTCAACCTAATTAAGAGAGTTTTTCAAATCATTAGCAAATGTTTAGAGATATTCAGCAAATGTTTTCACTGAGATCACATTAATGAATACTTATTCCTAATTACAGAGGACTTAGTGTAGTCAAATTTGTACTGTAACAGAGGATATTACTTTATAAGTACAGAGTAAACCTCTTTTTAAAGACAACATTTGCTTATTTTCAGTTTAATAAAACATTAACAAAATTAGAGTATAAATTCTATGTTAATATTTTGTAACTTTAACGCTTTCATATATAAGAAAAGCAAAGGAATAATATATACCTGACGAATACAGGCAGTATTTTTTTGATGGTCAATCTTAATAAGCTGAGCCACGTAAAGAGCTCTTCGTTGAATGGAGAAAACACTTTCAAATCCTTGACTAATATTTCAACAGCCTTAGCAAGCTATTACATTTGAGTTCTACTCACCCTTCAGAACAATTTGCCTGAAGAAGATCAAGGTAAGTGTTCCATTTGTTCCTGATTACCTACACCAATAATTTCAATAAACCAAAATAGGTAAATAGTATGCTATGAAAAATATTCCCACAAATAGTTCAGGGTTGATTGACCATGGTTTAACACATTCAACAAGAAAAAGCAAAATGGCAATCTTTAGTTGGAACAAAAAAGGAATATGAAAAAGAACATAATCAAAACTATGACAAAGAAACAAGTGAGATCAATTTGAAGGAAGTATAGACATAATCACGTGTCCCTTTTTCACACTACAATATCAACTATTTACATTTACATATATATAATTTAAGGTTTTCAATTTCTTGGCACACACACATATATATCTTACCTAATATATAAAATGCCTATTTAACAGTTTTTGTTGTGCACTTAACAGAATATACCAAAGAATATGCTTTTCTTGTAACAGAAACTAACGTTAAAATTTAACATACCCATTTGAAAAGTTGGCAATGCTTGTAATGAAATTGAAAAGGCATGAAAGTGCGGTCACTCTTGACAAATTTTTTAAACTGTGCTTTGATTCATCAACTAACCTTTCTGATATGATAAAGTAAACCAACATCTAAATCGTGCAAACTTACAAATCTTCAAGTATAAACATATGAATTTTGTAGTTGTTTATAAAAGTATTACTGTTCTGCTATTTGTAGTTATCTTTTCAAACCATTGCATTACTTTAACACTATAAAATTATGTCTCTTCTTTATTATAACATCTAAAAGCAAATCAACAAATTTTAAATTGCAAGTCTAAATTTTTTCGATCAGTGAGTACATGTAGTACCAATATATACCTGTATATAAAAGTATACTATGAATATTATGCATTTGTTTGTAAATTATAATTATGAAAAATTGCTTTTAACACTAATATTTCATATTGTTAATGTTATGAAATTCATTCTATGGTGTTAGAGATTATGCAGAAATTTTCACCAAAGTAATGTGGCGGCCCAGCCGACAAGATCCAAGTGGTATATTGGATGATGGAAGGGCCAGTTCGGCTTCAAACGAAGATGTTGCCATGGCAAACAAGGATGAGGGTGGTGGAGATGGTGATGGTGAGCATCATGGGAAGGAAAAACGGAGGAAATTGATGGTAGAAGAACTGAGGGAAGAGACGATGTCGTCTTGTTCTTCCTCAGAGACCGACAAAGTCGACGACTTGAACTTGAAGCAATGTATGTACTAAAGAATATATTTATATATAATATATATTACAAAGGCTGACTCACTGATCCATATATTTCTTTTTTTTTAAAAGAAAATAAAATGTCATCAAAACGTATCTGCCAAAAAAGAGTAGGAGCTCAAATACAATTGTGAAGTTCTTGCAATGCGGCTAAACTACGTAAACCTGGTTCTGTTTTGTTCTGCACACCTCCGTCTAAAATTTATAATTAAGTGTCACGGTGGACTTTCCACGTGTACAGTCCACCGTGGCACTTAACTGTGATTTTTGGACGGAGGTGTGCAGAGCGAAACGGAACCAGAACTTAGGTGGTTTAGCCGCCAAAATTTTGATTTTTGTGGTTAAGTGTTACAAAACGTAAAGTTCAGGTGGTTTAGCCGTCACGTTAATGTAAATGGTTTTTTTTAAAAAAAAAAAAATTAAGCGTTTATATATTAAAACTAATGTTTTACATTGGACTCGAAATCTATCTATTCTAATTTTCTTTTAAGAGAAATCTCTCTATTCCAATTATTTATTAGATTTTGAATAGTTAACTGATCTAATTCAATCGAATCAAATCAACTTGTCTAATTTGATTAATTCAATAAATGTATAATATTTAATCCGTTCTGACTATTCAATGCTTTCAATGCATTAACTGGTTGTCTTAACCATTAATAAGGCTAAATTTCACTAAAAGAAAAAAATAAATAAAATAAACACAATTTAAAACTTATTTTTCATAATTAGTGATAAACACAAATTCGATATGTATAATATAATTTTTATGATCACATAATCAACATACATCAATATAATTCAAAAATCTAATCTAACATATATAATAATGCTATTATAATTTATATAGGCGTTAGTATATACACATATATAATTAAAGTTATATCTACTTATTTATATAAACACATATAAAATTAAAAATAAATTAATAAATATATTTTAAAAATATATAAAATTATAATTAGAAGACAACTTGATGAGAATTGGATCGATGAGTTGTTCATTGGATTAGACGTCTTATTCGATAACGGATTTGATCTAATTATAATTTTAAAATTTACATCTAATAATCTAATTATAACTAGATATTAGGTAGTTAGATCGAATGACTTTCTTAACAAACTTTTTAATAGTTTGATTAGAATTAATTTATGCCATAAATTTTATATTAAATTGTAACATTAACCATAAAAATTAACAAAGATTTTAAATTTTGAATAAAAGCATATAAAAACTCTATTAGATATTTAAATAAAATATGAAAATAATCGGTTTTATTAATAAGTGGTAAAAATAATAAATAAAAAGATAATATTTATTATAGTGTTCATATTACATTTTATGTCCAATATAATATAATTTTTACTGTGGGCAACATTTAGCTTACATTATACACTATATTAGAGTTTAATTTTATAAAGAAGTGGTAAAATGTATTTAGGTACCACTTTTATAAGAGTTGTTTTTATAATTAACAAGTTGCCAATTAATAACATCCTATAACGTGGCTCGCACGTGGTTGCTAACTAGTATTTTTATATATATATATATAACTTAAAAAGTAGCAGTAGTTATTGTTATATCCATGGAAGAAGAAACTGCAGCCTCATCATCATCTCATTCTCGACCTTTAGCCGTTCAGAGTTTCTCTGATAGTTGGTTATCTGACGTAATAGTCCCTTCTATAGCAAACAGTCTTGAATTTGATGAGAGTTTCGATTTCTGTTAATTCCATTTTTGGCATATTTAATTGACAAAAATATTTTATTATTTAATGTATATTTCGGCTGGCATATATTGATATGGTTTCCATATTTGTGTAAATCAAACTTGAAAGGAAAGTTGTCTAGCTTTCCTATTTTTGGAAAAAAGGTAAAAATGGTAAGTTTGGTTACCCATTTCGTCTTTATCTAACCAGCTGTGTAATCTGATCTTGTGTTGAGTTTCCCATTTTCTTAGATCAGGTTTCTTGAAGAGAAAACCGGAGCTAGACTTTCCTTTTCTATAAAAGGAAAGTTGTAGTTACTGCCCACGATTACGTATGTACGAAACGGAAATTCTGGATCGATTGAAGAATTATTTTAGGGAAGTTTCTAGTGGGTTGAGGTCTTGTTCAGACCGAATGTAAGCTGTCTATGAGATGTATATTCATTATAAATACATCTTATAGTAGCTAGGTTTTGTATCTCTTTCACACACTTAGAATTATATTCATATCTTAAGGAAAGAGTGTCTTTGTTATGTTAACTCTTTTATTCACTTTCATATCATAAGAAAAGAGTGTCTTTGTTTTGTAGAGAAGAGTTGTTCTACTCTTACTCTGTTTATTTGTTGTTTGTATTGTCTTGAGTCTGTATTCAAGTCTACAACGAAGAAGAACATCAGTGCACCTTCGGGAGAAGGGTATTTACAAGCTTTCGGGAGATTGCTTTTGAAGTCTTGCATCGGGAGGATACAAGCACACAACCTTCGAGAGATGGTTGTATAGGCTTTCGGGAGATAGCCTTTAAGCCTTGAATCGGGAGGATTCAAGCACTCTTCAAGGTGATCGAAGGGAGTTCGAGCACTTGGAGTTTTATCAAGATTCGGTTAGTAGGTGGAATACATCAAGCTTGCGGCATACAATAAGAGGGAGTCTATTTATGCATAAGTCAATTACTTTGTATTTTTGATACCGATCTAATGAATCTTATCTCTGGGCGTGGCCCCGTGGACTAGTAACAATCTGAAAGGATTGTTGAAACCACGTACAAAAATCTTGTGTGTTTTTACTTTTATGCACTGTTTGTTTTTCTGGGTTTCTCTGGAGTTACAGAGTTGCATTCTGTAACTACAGAAAACTGTTTTCAGTACCAGTTTTATTATTTCGCATTTAATTAATCATTTAATTAAATAATCAAACTGGGAATATTAAAATACGGAATTTCAATTGGTATCAGAGCAAGTCACTAAATTCTTAGTGAGATCTTGAGGTTATTCCGTTTAACTTGTTTTGTGTGAGATGTCTTTGTTTGCAGAAGGAAGTTCCATCTCTAGACCTCCTCTATTGAATGAGTCGAATTATCCTTATTGGAAGGTCAGGATGAGAGCTTTCATCAAATCGCAAGATGAGAAAGCATGGAGAGCTATTCTTACAGGTTGGTCTCAACCTACTGAAAATGATGAAAAAGGTAATACTCAGGTAAAATCTGAACTCAGTTGGACCACTGAAGATGAAAAACTGTCTGGTTATAATAATAAGGCTTTACATGCTATTTTTAATGGTGTTGGTGAAGGTTTTATTAAATTAATCTCATCTTGTGAATCTGCAAAAGAAGCATGGGAAATCCTTCAAATTCAATTTGAAGGTACTGCTGATGTAAAGAGATCACGATTTACCATGCTTCAAACTAGATTTGATGAATTGAGAATGTCAGATACTGAAACTTTAATGATTTCTATGAAAGATTATCTGATATTTCTAATGAGTTTTTTGCCTTGGGAGAAAAACTAGATGAATCTGTCTTGGTTCGAAAAATTGTTCGAGTTCTTCCTGACAGGTTTGATACAAAATTGCTTGCAATGGAAGAGGCAAAAGATTTTGGCAAAATGAAGGTTGAGGAACTCATGGGATCTTTAAGAACCTTTGAGTTGAATCAACAAATCAAGAAAAAGAGTAAGCAAAATCTCTCGAATGAGAAAAGCAAAGGTATTGCCTTTAATGCTTCTGAAAATATTGTTTCTGATGATGAAAATAATGATGAAATGGTTCTATTGGCAAAAAATTTCCAAAAATTCATGAAATCTGGTGGAAATAAAAAGTTCTTTTCAAAGAACCCAAAAGGTAACATTTCTGGTAACATTCCCTCTAAACCTTTTCCATCTAACAATAAAAAGGGTATTAAATGCAGAGAATGTGAAGGTTTTGGTCACACTCAATCCGAATGTGCTAATACCTTAAAGAAAAATAAAAAGGGATTGAATGTTACTTGGAGTGATGATTCTGAGAGTAGTGAGGATGAAAAAGAAAAAGTTGTCCTAACAAGTGTTTTGTCAAGAAATTTGCAGGAAAAAAGGAAAAAGCATTTGCTTGAACAATATCCTGATCAATGACAACAAGGAAGAATCCAGATCCGAATCAGATGAGTCAGAAATTGATGAGGATTCCATGATTGAATCCTACAAGGTAATGTTTGGTAAGTGGTTGGAAACTAGTGCTGAAAATCGCTCCCTGGTTAAAGATAATAAAATTTTGTGTAACAACATTAATGAGTTGGAAGATAAACTCAAATGTTGTGAATCTGAATTGTCTTTAAAAGAATCAAAAATTATTTCTTTAACCAAGGAAATTGATAACATTAAAAAGAATGTTAAAATGTTAAATCCAGGTTCCACCATCTTTGAAAAAATTCAAAAATCTGGCCAAACCAATCATGCTGGGCTGGGTTATGTTCCAAATCAACCTGTGTCTAATACCACTAATAGTTTTGTTTCTGGAAGAACTGTTTCTACCTCGCAGGTTTCTGTCTCGACAGCAAAGCACTCTGTTGCTACAGAAAAGAAGCAGCACGGTAAGTTTGACAATTTCAAAGGGAAAGGAAGACGTTTCATTCCTATTTGCCATTTTTGTGGAGTAAAAGGTCACATTCGACCTAAATGCATAACCATGCATAACATGTTTAAATCTAATTACATTGGAAATAAACATGTTTTACAAAAACAAAAATGGGTTGTCAAAAACAAATGCTTGGTAGGTTCTACTTGTTTTAAAACTGTTGCTTCTAACATGTGGTATTTTGATAGTGGTTGTTCCAAACACATGACAGGTGAAAAAGAATTTCTTGTGAACATAAGACCAATGCACTGTGGAGAAGTTACATTTGGTAACGGTCTTACTGGTAAAGTCATAGGAATGGGAACTCTCAAGTTCGAAGGGCTTCCTAAACTAAAGAATGTCATGTTGGTTGAAGGACTAAAAGCTAATCTACTTAGCATTAGTCAGATTTGTGGATCGGGGTTATCTTTTGTGAGCTTTGATAGCAATCATTGCTATGTATGTAATATTCTTGATGAAATTGTGTTACAAGGGCTGCGATCTAGTGATAATTGTTATACTCTCACTACGCATGCCACTTGTCATTCTGTCATTGAAAATGTTACTGACCTATGGCATGAAAAACTTGGGCACATTCACTTTAAAAATCTGAAAAAATTATCTGTTTCAGGGATTGTTCGAGGATTACCTAAATTAGGTAAAGAGTCATTGGGAAAATGTGGTCCATGCCAGTTAGGTAAGCAATTGAAAATTTCTCACAAGAGTGTCCCAGATGTGAATACTTCTAGAGTGCTCGAACTCCCACATATGGACTTAATGGGTCCAATCCAGGTTGAAAGCTTGAATGGTAAGAAGTATATTTTTATGTGTGTTGATGATTTCTCTTGGTTTTCATGGGTAGAATTTTTTAGAGAAAACATTGATACTTTTGATGTTCTTAAGTATCTTTGCTTGAAATTAAAAGTTCAAAAAGATTGCAACATTGGTAAGATAGTTCGTGGTAAGAGTAATCATGGAAAAAATTTTGAAAATACTGTGTATGGTAAATTCTGTAAATCTTATGGTATTTTTCATAATCTTTCTGCTCCTAAAATCCCACAACAAAATGGAGCGATTAAGGATTCCCACCTTCTTGATCATGTTTTAGACAAGGCTTTGTATGGCATGAAACAAGCACCCCGTGCTTGGTATGAGCGTCTATCTGAGTTTTTACACTCTCATGGTTATAGAAAAGGAAATGTTATTAAAACACAGTTCATCACACACATTCAATTTGATATTATTTTTTCATATGTTGATGATCTTGTTTTTGGAACAACTTCTAACTCTGAAGTGCAGGTTTTTGTTTCCCAAATGCAAAAGGAGTTCGAAATGAGTATGGTAGGTGAACTCACTTATTTTCTCGGTCTTCAAGTGAAGCAATCAGATGAGGGAACTTTTGTCACTCAAAGCAAGTATGCAAAGAATTTGGTGAAAAAGTTTGGTCTTGAGAAAGCCAAACATACCAACACTCTCATGAGCACAACTTTGAAATTAAGCAAAGATGAACAAGGAGTAAAGGTAGATCAAACTTTGTATCGAAGTATGATAGGTAGTTTGCTTTATCTTACTGCTAGTCGTCCTGACATTTGCTATAGTGTTGGTGTTTGTGCACGTTATCAGGCTAATCCCATGGAATCCCATCTTTCTGCTGTGAAAAGAATCATTCGCTATGTAAATAGCACTATTGATTTTGGGATTTGGTTTTCAAAGGACACTAATTCTAACCTTGTTTGCTTTAGTGATGCTGATTGGGCAGGTAATGCTGATGATAGAAAAAGTACTAGTGGTGGATGTTTCTATCTTGGAAACAATTTGGTTTCATGGCATAGCAAGAAGCAAAACTCAATCTCTCTGTCCACAATGCAGAGGTGAGTACATTGCTGCGGGTAGTTGTTGTACCCAATTGTTATGGATGAAACAAATGATGGCAGATTATGGGTTTGATTTGAAAACTTTAACCATCTTTTGTGATAACACTAGTGCTATAAACATTTCTAAGAATCCTGTTCAACACTCTCGCACTAAGCACATAGACATTCGTCATCACTTTATTAGAGAGCTTGTGGAAAATAAAATTCTTGTCTTAGAATATGTTGAAACTAGCAAAAAAATTGCAGATATTTTTACTAAAGCTCTTGACTCGGTCCGATTTATTTCTCTAAGGAAATCCTTAGGGGTTTGTACTGTTTAATGCTTTTATTTTTCCATAGTCCTTGATATTTGAGTTGTCTTAGAGTTCATAATGTCTTGTCTTTGTCCTAGAAGAAAATTTCAGCCTTATAAGAATTTCAGTCATTATTTTATTGCTAATGTTGTAATATTATGATGTCATACAGGTTTGTCAGGAAAATTGTCCACTCCTCACAGGAATATTCAGGTTCATCAAACAGTGTTATGTAAGCTACCATTTTCGAATGATGTTGTTCAAAAAACTGTGTGTTCAAGCTCCATTGGATGAATAGAGCTACCTATCTCAATGTGTGAAAGCCATCTCTGAGTAAGTTGGAACTATGTAATTAGGAGTTATGTAGAAGATACGCTACCATTGAAAAGGGCTACCATTGAGGTAGTGTGACAGCGTCTCCTATGGGTACAATTTATCAGAAAAAGTCTTTTTGACAAATTGGGCAATGTTCCTTGCTTACACTTTCACACACTAATGCTTGACACAGTTTGTGGTAAAATTTGTTTATTCTCGAAAATGGTGTTATAAAGCTATTACATACTGTTTGATGTACTTTAATATTCTTGGTGATGGAGTCAATTTTTCCTGTGAACCGGTATGACCTCATTCTATTACTTCATTAGTTTGATAAAATAATTTCTGATTATTCTTATGAGTTTGATTTTTTCATCAGGGACAAAGACAAATGGACATTGTGAATTCTAGTTGCAAAAATATCAAGGTTATTTTATTTTTCTGTCTTTTAATCAAAAAATAAAAAAAAAATAATAATACTAAAAAAAAAAAGGTTCGTGATCGAGTAGTCAAGTGAGCTTTGTTAAAAATTTTGTTATTTTTTTGTTATGTTTCATTCTGTTCTTAGACACAATTTTTGCTCTTAAGTGGTGATTAGTGCTTTTGTGTCTTGGTGTGTTCTCTTGTTCCTTATTTGCAATTTTTTCTTTGGGGGCATTTTCTGAAAAAATAAAAGAAAAAGGGGGGCATATTTTTTTCGAATTCATTTTCGAATCCTTGTAAATATTTTTTCTTTTATTTTTTTCATTTTATGGAAACATGTTTTAATTGTATTTATTTATTTAGAATGTTTCCTTTATTTTGTGGAGATTTGGTCTTTTTGGTGGCTATTTCGGTTTTGGTAAGGGTTTTTAAATTCTTAGATTTTGTGGGGATTTTAGGTTTCCTTTTTCCATTTAAGGAAACATTGACCAAATTTTGAAAAACCTTTTTTGGTTTCCTTTTTTCTCTCCACATGTGAGTCAAAGGTAAGGAGGTTACTTTCCTTTTCAATTATTTTTCTGATTTTGGGTAAGTAAAATCAAATGCTATATATGCTCAACTACCCATTAACCCACGATCACCACTCTCTCTTCTCTTTCTATTTTTTTTCTCTCTCAAAGGTCTAACTTTTTTCAAAGTGTAAGAGTGCTTGTGTTCTAGGGTTTTCAAAGGAAAATGGCCAAAACTAAGATTGCCCAATCGTCCAAGAAGCCCTCTCGTGGCTCTGCTTCTGCTTCTCCGGTCACCCCGCCTGCGCCGTCTGCACCAGCAACCGGAGCTTCTGGTTCGTCTTCTGCTCCGATGAAATCTGCCAGAAAGTCGAAGACCAAAGCTTGAAAGTCGACTTACAACCTTGCTTCCCTTGGTGTTACTGTTGAACCTGCTGCTGCTTCTGCTTCTACAGAAATGGGTGAATTCAACTTGTGTTTAGGGAGAATAGCAACAAGTCAAGCCTTGCTTCTTAGGAAGATGGACAACATCATGAAATACTTCCGATCCAATGATGATGAATAAGTGGTTCAATTCTCTATCTCTTGCTTTTTATTAATGTTTATTTGACTTTATGACTTTGTTCTTGTTTGTTTTTGTTATCTTTGGCTTCTTGATAGACAAAAAGGGGGAGTAGTCATATTTTTTTTTTGGATTCATTGAACTCTTTGTTACAACTCTGGACCCTTGGTTTTAGGGGGAGTTGCTTGTTTGTGGTTTAACACTTTTCCGTTTAAAAAGTTGTTTGTGGTTTAACACTTTTCCATTTAAAAAGTTGTGTTCTTCGGTTTGCAAGCTTTTCCGTCCAAAAAAAGTTAAATGTTTTATGTGTTAGAGAGCTTTCATGCAGGGGGAGTATTTTCTATACTCTTGTATCTTTGAAAAGCTATTTGCTTTGGTTTCTAACACTTGATGCAGGTTTTCTCATAATAAAATGTTTCGTCAATCAAAGTGCCAAAGGGGGAGATTGTTAATTCTATTTTTGGCATATTTAATTGACAAAAATATTTTATTATTTAATGTATATTTCGGCTGGCATATATTGATATGGTTTCCATATTTGTGTAAATCAAACTTGAAAGGAAAGTTGTCTAGCTTTCCTATTTTTGGAAAAAAGGTAAAAATGGTAAGTTTGGTTACCCATTTCGTCTTTATCTAACCAGCTGTGTAATCTGATCTTGTGTTGAGTTTCCCATTTTCTTAGATCAGGTTTCTTGAAGAGAAAACCGGAGCTAGACTTTCCTTTTCTATAAAAGGAAAGTTGTAGTTACTGCCCACGATTCTGTATGTACAGAAACGGAAATTCCTGGACTGATTGAAGAATTATTTTAGGGAAGTTTCTAGTGGGTTGAGGTCTTGTTCAGACCGAATGTAAGCTGTCTATGAGATGTATATTCATTATAAATACATCTTATAGTAGCTAGGTTTTGTATCTCTTTCACACACTTAGAATTATATTCATATCTTAAGGAAAGAGTGTCTTTGTTATGTTAACTCTTTTATTCACTTTCATATCATAAGAAAAGAGTGTCTTTGTTTTGTAGAGAAGAGTTGTTCTACTCTTACTCTGTTTATTTGTTGTTTGTATTGTCTTGAGTCTGTATTCAAGTCTACAACGAAGAAGAACATCAGTGCACCTTCGGGAGAAGGGTATTTACAAGCTTTCGGGAGATTGCTTTTGAAGTCTTGCATCGGGAGGATACAAGCACACAACCTTCGGGAGATGGTTGTATAGGCTTTCGGGAGATAGCCTTTAAGCCTTGAATCGGGAGGATTCAAGCACTCTTCAAGGTGATCGAAGGGAGTTCGAGCACTTGGAGTTTTATCAAGATTCGGTTAGTAGGTGGAATACATCAAGCTTGCGGCATACAATAAGAGGGAGTCTAATTATGCATAAGTCAATTACTTTGTATTTTTGATACCGATCTAATGAATCTTATCTCTAGGCGTGGCCCCGTGGACTAGTAACAATCTGAAAGGATTGTTGAAACCACGTACAAAAATCTTGTGTGTTTTTACTTTTATGCACTGTTTGTTTTTCTGGGTTTCTCTGGAGTTACAGAGTTGCATTCTGTAACTACAGAAAACTGTTTTCAGTACCAGTTTTATTATTCCGCATTTAATTAATCATTTAATTAAATAATCAAACTGGGAATATTAAAATACGGAATTTCAATTTCAACCCTCCAATAATTATTATTGCCCCATCCCCAAAATTTGTTCATGCCGATGAACTCTTTTCTAATGGCCTTATCAAATCCAATACTACGAATACTTCCCCTGGAGATTCAGTTACTGTCGTTTCTTCCAGAAGTAGTGAGTATAATATTAATATTAATATTAATTATGGTGATATTGATGATGATGTACTGGGGAAGGAGCGCAACGCGGTTGCAATGAAAGAGGAAAGGGGAAGAATAAGGTTGAGGAAGTGTACTGGGGGAGGAGCATTCTTATTCTCTAAATTAGTTGTGTTCATCGTGGAATTACAATTAGGATATTAGGGATTTTACTTCCCAGAGAGAATAACGGAAGTTTGATAGTTACAGATGTTTTATGCGCAGAAAAAATAAAATTATTTAGTTTAAATTAAGAATAAATCGTTAACTTTGGCAGAGAGAAGAGAGAAAAAAAAATTTAAAAAAAAAGTGGCCCAATAATTTCTCATAAATCAAGAATTCTGTTATATAGGCACATTTTATATAGAATAGATATTAAAGAATTTAATATATGGATAATTGTCACGTTAATAAAATTAAATAATTTTAATGAATAAGATGAGTGCACTTTAACTCGCTCAAAAATGAGACAGCATAAATCTTTAAATTCAAAAATTGTAATAATTCACAATAAAAGATATTAACAACCTGTAAAAATTAAAAGTACGACTCTATATGTGTATATTAAAATTCAAATAACAAAAATCTTAATTAATCAAATTTAAATTTCTTAATTATTATTTTACTCTATGAAAAGGTAATCTTTAATTTTTTTTAGCTTCAAATATTCATTTTAATCATAATACAATAAATTTAACATATTAATAATTGTATACTGTTATAAATATTAATAATTATGTGGATGTCCAAATCTTTTATTTATTACCATGAATTGTAATCAACATTCTTCTTTTCCTTAGTTTCCCTTTTTCTTAGTTTCTTAATATCTCACTCTTGTATTTGTATAAATAGGGGTTCACCCCATTGGAATAAACAACTCAGAAATTCTCATTCACTTTCTCTTTCTCTCTTCATCTTCTTCTTCTTTCTTCTCATCTACTTTATATTATTTTATAACACGTTATCAGCACGAGTCTCTGCCCAAGCTTCAAGCATAAGTCTCTGCCTAAGACCCAATGTAAGTATTTTGTTAAAATTCTTGAATTGTTTCAAAGTCACGATACACTAAATATATATTTATATATGGGTGACTATTTAATGGTTACATTTTTATTGTACCCATATGGTTACATTTTTTTCTAACTTGTAATAGCAGGTTACTAATATGTAGACTTTCCTTTTTTAGATTTAATTAATTATAATTAACTATTTTCTTAAAATAATTAATTAAATAGACATTCCTTTTTTAGAATTATTTAATTATAATTAACTATTTTCTTAAAATAATTATTTAAATATTTAACAAGACCTCTTTTAGCAATTAATATTTATATTTAAATCCTTACTTGAATTATTTTAATAATTAAGCCATTTACTTATAATATTTACAATAAAATTTATTTTATTTTTTTAACAAAAATTAAACTTCTTTTGACCCAAATTAAAATTCTCTTCTTATTATAAATTTTCAAATAATTAATTATTTTTAAATGATATTTAATTATTTTGTTACAATTATATGAACTAAGTATGAGACCTCAAGCTAATCAATCGATAACAAGTGCAGCCATTTTTTTTCTAAAAAATCCTTCAACTTATTTCATTTTACTTTTTAAATATTTAAATAAAAAAATTAAATAATTAAGTGTAATAATTTAAAATTAAGATTACAAGCATAATAAAATTTAAATTATGAAATTACATGTGTATAATTTTAAATTATAAAAAGTTTTTCTATAAAATTTAAATAATTTAAGTATAAAAAAATAAATTGCTAAAAGATCCTTATATAGTAATAAATTGCAAAAAATTAATTAATAATTATAATTAATTTAATTTTAAAATATAATTAATCTTAATTAAAGTTTTATAAGGAAATAAATGATTAGGTTACTTTCAGGTTACAAGTTATTTATTATTTATTTTTATTTAATTTCCAAATTAATCACAACCATTTAATAGTAATCTAATGGCTTAAAAAAAATGTAACCATGATGGTTACAATAAAAATGTAACCATTGAAACCTCTTCCATTTATATATATACTTATCTGACTGAAACAATTTCAAGAATCCTTTAGTTTTCTTTTTTTCTTTTTATCTATATATATCTATATATTATATATATATATGTATATGTTTTTATATATTTATTATTGATTCATATATATATACATATTATGTTCTTATCATTTATAATATTTACAATATATGTGTGCCTATGATATGATAGAGAAAATCTATATAAATTATACATATATCCAGAAGATTATGTATCATCGATAAAATATTGCATATATCCTAAAGATTATGCATCATCGATAAAATATTGCATATATCCTGAAGATTATGCATCATCGATAAAAAAAAATTGCATATATCCTGAAGATTATGCATCCTCGATAAAAAAAAAATGCATATATCCTGAAGATTATGCATCCTCGATAAAATATTGCATATATCCTGATGATTATGCGTTCTCAATAAAATCTTGCATATATCCTGAAGATTATGCAAACGTAATATTCATTATATAGTTGATGGATATATAATGAAAGAGATGAATACATATTTATATATATGTTCTTGTATTCTTTGAGGACAATGAAAAATAATCTAATATCGATATAGATTTTGACAAACATTTCCAGAAGTAAATGTTTTATATTTGTCAAAAAAAAAATAATTGTATTTATGTGAATACAACTAAAGAATCATTAAAAATGATTATTATTGATGCAATTTTATAGTGGGTTTTGAATACCTAAAAAGAATATTAAGAAAATTGCATTGAAACATCAAAGTATAAGAATAACAGTGAGCATGACTACTGTTATTTAAATACATGAGACATGTATTTATTGTTCATCATTCCCTGCAGAGAATGATACGAATTGAAGTCAACTACTTTTAAAGATTGTTTGTATTAGTCATGTTATTATACGCTGTTATTGCTTGCAATGTTGAAAATTATTGCATGTGACATATATTAAAGATCAAATTTTGCATACATCTTGGAGATTATGCAAAAAATTGTATTCATATATTCTTTGAAATATTGTTAAAGAAATTGCTGAGTAATTTCTTTTTATATATGAACAAGTAATAAATTTTTAAGAAATTTATAATAATGTTCTACTTGTTCAACGTCATTCCCCGAAGTGAATGTAATGATTTTAAATAATCAATGGCATTGTTTGATACTCAAATATTTCCAGAAGAAATTGGAAATAACCAAAAGATGAGATACCACACACAATCAAAGTGCATGAAATCTATATATCATGTGTGGAATTGAATAATAGTGGTCGCGTACCTGTAGTACGGACACACTTATAGTCAAGATAAAAGTATACTTGATTATTTAATAGAATGTGAATTGTACAAACTTATTGTACATTTAGAATATTTAAATATCATTACCTAAAGAGAATGAATAGACATGAAATTCTATTTCAAAGAATATAGATTTCACATATATTGGTAATGCCAGAAGCAAATTAATATATACATATTTTATTATTTCTTGAAATCAATAGTTTCAAACTATTGTTGGTACATGATATGTAAATATATAGTTACCATATAATTCAGTTTGCATATTCCCAAAAGTGGATATATAATTTACTAATATTTGTTAGTGATCCAATATAATCAAAGTGATAAAGAATCACAAAATGATTAGTTGAAAAGCTTCCTGAAGAAGTCTTACATACATTTGCTACTTTGAGCAGTAAAATGTCTTTGTATGTACCTAGATGTGTAACTTTTATCTAGTTATGAAAGTGATAATAAATAACTTATTATATGTACTTGTTGTACATTTAAATATATAATATGTCAAGTCATGATAATTAGACTGATGAATAGTCTATTAATAAATTAGACGACTTGTTAAAAAGATATCAGGAAAAATGAATGATATGTTATGGTTATATCTATTTGACCATTACAATAACATGATGAAGTTGTCATGTATCTTTTAAATTATACACATCATTGAATTGATGATAATGATTCCTGAAGAGTGTATATGTTTTGGAGAATAATATAATTATATTATTCGTGTATATAAAAATGAAACTTGTAATGATTATGTTGTAATGAATTTACATTACATTTTGAAAGTTTCATTGAAATACAAATTATAGTGAACCTGAAGTTCATGAATTGAATTATTTTGACATGATCAATCATATGCAATAAATTGTCAAAGAATCTGACTAAATTTTGTTGAAGAACCAGAAGATTCTTCTCATTGTTATTTATAAGGCTCAAAAGAAGAATGTGCATATATTTGCACATAGAAAATATTTAAATTATATTTTCATAACAATCTTGAGCCATTGTTAGATTTTTATTGCATAGTTTCTTATCGATGTGATAAGATTATATAATCATGCATTTACAAAATGTGTAAATTTATGTATTTCTAATTATACACGTATGACTCATTCTTAGAAATGAATTAAGTTCATAAGGATTGAACTTGAAAATGAAGTTTATTGAACCTAAAGTTCAATGTCATATAGTATATATGAGTTTAAACAAATATTGATTCATTGTGATATACTGAAATCCCTACAGGTATATTAATATTATTAGATATCACAATTTTTAAAAATTCTCTCGATCAGGGGGAGAGAAGCAGTTGGGATGATGATAATTTTTGAAAAATGATCCTTGCACAAAGTATATAAGAACAATATAGTTCAAAATGATATATACCAACTGCAAATCAATATTATTCAAAGTTGAGATAGAATGAGTTGAAAACGCCTGAAGCGTAAATGAACAATGTAGAAATTATTAATAAATTTTCATTTGATTTGCCCTGAAGTTGTTAAATCTAGAGGTACTCATGGAGATACCTTAATGTTATAAAGTATTAAAATGATAACCGTGATGAAAACGGTACTCGAAAAGACTCCCAAGAGAAGTTAGACATAACACATTTGATCATAATTGAATCCCTGAAGTGATTCTATATAGGTACCTATAAATGATAAACATATTTGAAAAATATGTAATTTAAAGAGATCTCTATAAGTTATGTCAATATGGGAGGAAATTATCATTTATTGAAATTTTTGTCGACAATAAATATTGAATGTTTGCATATGCAATAAACTAACATGAGATAGCAAGGATCATGGTATTAGATTTGTCGAGAATCATTGACATACATTTTGATTTTTGGCCAAAATATTATGACGCAGTCCAGGCAAGTTTACTCGCATAAAGTGAAGTAAGACCTGTAGGGTGTGCAAATAAATATTTCTAATGAGAAATTTGCATATATATATTTGTACATAATGAATTGATGTACAAAGTTTGCATAGACATGAGATTGATTGAAGTAAGGCTTAAATATTGAGAAAATATAATCATGATTTGATTATAGCCTGGAATATATTTTATGAGGATTTATAAGCGTCACATAAATGTTGCAACAAAAGGTTATTTATTTGGAGCTCCTAATATAGTGAGAATTTGAAATAAGCCTTATCTAAAAATTCTAGAAGAATTTAATACATGTCTTAAGTGATATAAATTCAAAGTCGCGCGCACTATATGACAAAGATTTTTGTATGAAATAAAGACATGTAAGTAAATTATTATTTGAAAAATACCTATGGTTGTCTATGCAATATAAATACGTAAATTATACGTTGTGATAGACTCTTGAAGAGTTTTTGATTAATTGAAGAACAAACTTTTATTTCTTTTGTATTTCGAGAAATATTAATGTATAAAGTTTGTTCATTAGTATTGAAGTCCTGAAGTACTTCATATGTATCAAGAATTATAGATATATGATCATTTGATATGGAAATTAAGATCATAAAACAAGATGGAATAAATATATGGTCTTGGAGTACCATCATTGTTACAAATGAAAATTTATAGTACCATTAATGTGTTATGTTCATATCTACTTGAAATTTTAAATTTTCGTATGAACAAAGTTGTGTACACACATGAATGATACAATTAGTTGGATAAAGACTAATGTTCCACGAACCCCTCATCTATAATTTAGAAGTCCATACATACTCTGGAAGAGTTATAGAAAATATATGATCAAAGATTATATATGGTGATATTTTAAAAGTGATAACAATAATCTTATGAGATATATTATCACCAAAAGAATTATGGATCATATGTGCATGAGGGGGAGACATATTCATGTTGCACTCTTTTTCCCTTAGCTCAGGTTTTGTCCCACTGGGTTTTCCTGGCAAGGTTTTTAACGAGGCAACTTGCAAATAGTTATGAATATGAAATATATATTGTACTCTTTTTTTCCTTAGCTCAGATTTTGTCCCACTGGGTTTTTCTGGCAAGGTTTTTAACGAGGCAACTATAAATCATGTTAACATACTTGCATTTTATGAAGCAAGTAGAGAATGTGTGTGAGTGAGATCATTGACATAGCATATTCGGGAAACATATGGATTGCACTCAATAAAGAAGTATCAACCCAAGCAATTCTCTATGGATAATACTGCTTGCATCGTTCAACTAAAAGGAGGTACATTGAAGGAGATAGAGTTAGAACACATTTCACGAAATTCTTTTTTATACGCTTCAAGAAAATGCATATTGGTGTTCAACATATTCAATCAAGTGTCAATCTTACAAACTTATTCACAAAGTTATTACCAACATCAACATTTGAGAAGACGGCAGACAAGATCGAAATTCGTCGATTAGAAGATCTCCACAAATGCCTAAATGAGGGGGAGTTAGTTTACACTATACTCTTTTTCCTTTGATCAAGTTTTCAGCAAGATTTTTAATAAGGCAGTTATTATGGACATCCAAGGGAGAGTGTTATAAATATTAATAATTATGTGGATGTCCAAATCTTTTATTTATTACCATGAATTGTAATCAACATTCTTCTTTTCCTTAGTTTCCCTTTTTCTTAGTTTCTTAATATCTCACTCTTGTATTTGTATAAATAGGGGTTCACCCCATTGGAATAAACAACTCAGAAATTCTCATTCACTTTCTCTTTCTCTCTTCATCTTCTTCTTCTTTCTTCTCATCTACTTTATACTATTTTATAACATATACTAATTTTTCACAATATTTACACCCAAAATTTTATAAATACACTTTATTTTAATAATTTTTACTTTACATAAAATATATATTTTTAATTATATTAATTTTTTTTAAAAAAAATATTCTATTTCATACTCTTAAAAAAATATATTTATCAAATAAAAATAAATTATATTTTAATGTTATAACAAACAAATGAAAATAAAAAATTATGTAAGATGTTATTAGGAAAAAAATTATGCATAATTTAAAAAAATTATGAAAATGAATTTTCACAAAATAATATGAGAAAAAAATCAAAAAATATGGAGAATGATTTTTAAAACTATTTTTAGCTTAATTTTTTTTTTAAAATATTAAGGTGTACTTATTATTTTATGGGGTATTAATAAAATTTCTCTTAATCATAATATTATAAATTTAAATAATTGTTTACATTAACTAATTTAATTATGCCACATGTACAATGTATCCACGTGGGTAATCCAACGCAGCACTTAATAGTTAAAATTAGATGGAAATATTAAATTGCTAACAGAATATGAGTTCAGAAAATTTTACAGTCAAAAATTGAATTTTGGAAGTTAGTGAAATTTTTAGAAATTTTTCTGCAATTTTTTTTTTTTTTACATACATAGATATTTATCTTAAATTTTCACTCACTTAACATTGGGAACACCATCAGTCTTACTTTCACAAAGACTAACTATGCCAAATAAGAGGAACAATGTGAGTATTATTGTAATTTGCAATAGGTAAAAAATGATAGTGATAAAAATAAGAATAATTAGTAATTTTACGTCCTAAATTTTTGACAATATTGATTATACTGTCTAAAATATACGGCTTGTTAATAATCTCCCCTGAACTTTTACATTTGCAGAAATTTAGTCTTTTTGTTAGGTTTTGTTCCATTATATAGTTTAAATACTGACGTGTATTTGTAAATTAGTTACTTTATCTTCTAAACTTTGACAACTATCAAATCATACATTCTCAAAATAAAAATGAGAAAGATTCAATATTTTTTTAGTAAATCTTAAAAAATTAATTTAGATCTTAAAAAAATTATTTTGAATGATTAAGAAAATTAAAAAAAAAATTAAAATTTTAAAACTAATTAAGCGATTTAAAAAATTATTTATTTTTATTAAAAAATTTATTTAGATACTAAAAATATATTAAAATTTAATTTTTGTAAAATCTAAATTTTACAAGAACAAACTTGAGTATATTTTATTTTTCTCAAAAAATATAGATTTGTTTAAGTAAACATAACATTTTTTTAGTTTAATTTATATTTTTTTCGAAAAAAATTCATATTTTTATTGAATTTTTAATTATTTTTCTTTATTTGTTAAGATATGAATTTATAAATATAAATAAGTTTAATTTTTTTTCCAAAAAATCTTAATTTATTTAAATTATTTATTAGATTCTTAATAATTTTAGTTTGATTTTTTAAGATACATGTTTTTTAAATAAAATAAAGTTTGATTTTTTTAGGAATAATTTAATTTTTTTTAAGTACAAATATTTTTAATTAATTTAATATTTTTATCAAGTTTTTTAATAATTTTTTTTTTATAATTAATAGAATATTATAATTGCTTTAAAAAAAATAGAATATTGTAATTTTCAAAATTAATTATTTTTAATAAAAGAAGGAAAATTTTGAATTGGTCAAAGTTCAAGAGATAAAAATATTAATTTTTAATGGTAAAAGAAACATAACCTTACAAAAAGGGCATGATTATGTACTGTTATATTTTAGGAAGAATTTTTAACAAGCCGTATATTTTAGAAGCAAAATTAGATAGTGCCAAAAATTCAAAGAGCCAAAATGGTAATTATATTACTGCACGAAGCGTAATATAATTTATTAGTTATTCATATTGCCACTAAATATTTGGGTTCAAACCCATAATCTTCCCTCTGAATACCCTACAGTGGAGAATGCTAACGATTTGGGAAGTAAAATGGGTACTCTCTTGGATGTGGGCATGGATGAGAAAGGTCGGCCTAAATGGGCAAACTAGTTACAATTTCGTGTGAAGGTTGATGTCTCATCCCCACTCTTTGGAGGGTGTGTTAGGATTTATTTTACCAAGATCTAGATTTACTAACAAGTATGTTGATTAACATCCTAAATATGAATTTTCTAATACGATGAAATTAAACACATAAGAGTTTAGAAAACCTTACATTGATTGTAGCGGAACAATATGACTCCTTTCGCTTAAGATCTCTAACCCTTGTTCCTTTATGGCACAGAGTAATAACAAGATTTGAGCCTAGATCTCTTTCTCTCATTCGAATTGATTACCACCGTCTCTCGCACTATGATTGAGTACTTGACTTGCTGTGTGTGGGCATGTCACTCTATCACTATGGCTCGATTAATAAAGAACAATGAAGGAGGCTCGAAATTACTATAGAAGGTGTATCTCATCTACTATTTGTTAGAGAATGAAAACTAGGTTTAGTTTGGTTGAAGTGAATAGTTGGGTGAGATGAGAGCATGATGTCTTTTTTATAGTATTTCAACTAGGGTTTAAATTTGAATTATATGGATTAAAAAGAATAAAATAATGGACAAAAATTACACATAGTGGTCGACCACTAATGAGCCTCACTAGTTACAATTTTACCACTTTATTTCAACCACTTATTCTTCTTTCAATAATACTATATTTTCTAATTTCAATCCTATAAATGTCAAAACTATTTATTTAATAATTATAATTAATTATCAAATAAAATTGCCATTTATATTATTTATTAGTTAGACCATACAGAGTCTCTTAATTAACAAATAAACCCCAAAATCTTTTTCCTTCACAATTAAGCCCTTGCTTGGTCGGACCCCATAGTCCGACCATTGGACCATGCCTTTTTTTATTTTTTTTTTATTTATTTTCAATCATTTTCAGAGAGAGGAAGAGAGAGAAGGGGGCTGGGGCTGGGGCTTCGACCGTCGTTTGGGTTGGGGCGGCGATTCGTGGGTGCCGTGGGTTGAGCGGGGGTTGGGGTTTTCGTGGGTGTCGTGGGTTGAGCGTGGGTGAGGGTCGTCGGGGTTGGAGTTTTCGTGGGTGAGGGTGGTGGCTGCCGTGGGTGAGGGTGGTGGGTGCCGTGGGTAGTGGGTTGGTGAGTTGAGAGAGTCGGCTGAGAGTTTGAGGGAGGAGAGAGAAAGGGTTTGAGTTATGAGGGGGGTATTTTTGGGGTTTTCAAAAAATTGACATATTTTTTGTAGTATAAAATGTATTGGTTTTAATTTTTTTTTTTTAAGTTTAATAAGTATAGAAAATCAAATTTCCCTTATTCTATTACTATTACCATTATATTACACCAAACCAAACACCACCTAACAATTATTTTTTATTTTCTTAAGTTGTAGGCACTAGTGCACAGTCTCGGAGTCACCGGACTGTGTCTTCAAATTCTGTGTTTCTTTCAAGACACTTTTTTCTTTTGAGGTGAGGCATGAAAAAGAAGAAAAATGGTGGGTAGGTAGGTATGCCATTTGAAAAATTGGGGAATTCCCATCCCATTCTTGCTGTATTTCTAATTCTGTGCTCATAGACATAAGACACAGTGATAGTAGTAACTGACATGAGGTGATAATGAAGGAGACTCGTGGTTGGAAGAAGAAGGTTGTCGAAGCTCGGGGGGATTCAGCTGCCCACGCGGTCGGTCATGGAGTTTCAACTTCTCTGAAGAGACGGAGAGAAAGAATAAAGAAGAGACGGGAGCGCTTCGAATTGAATGAAAGTTTGGAAGAGAAGATATATGATGGTCCGGAGTTGAAGGGTAGTTCAAGATGGAAGAATGCGCAGCTGGTGGCATCTGTTAGTGAGAGTGTGGAAATTAAGGTCGGCGATGGAGCTTCAGCTTCTGGGAATAAGCGAGGAAGAAAGCGCGCGAGAGTGAAGCTCTTGAATCAAAGTTTGGAAAAGAAGAAATGTCAGGGAAATGATAGTTCCGTGGAGGCGGTTGATCTAAGAAAGAGGAAGAAAACGAAGCTGGCGGAAGTCCTTGGGTCGAGTGTGAAATGTCACGAATCCTTAATGTGCCATCAGTGTCAAAGGAACGACAAAGGCAGGGTTGTTAGTTGTAAGCAGTGTAAGAGAAAACGGTTTTGTATACCTTGCCTAAAGAACTGGTATGCATTGATTTCCTACTTGTTGATTTCTTATGTTTCTAATGTTTTTGTTCTTTCGTCTTTATTGGTCTTGAAATTGAAAAAGTAAACAAAAGAAGTTTGTGCTGTACCGGATGATTCAGCTCGTTTTTTTCTTTAATGAGTTTGAGCATCATAGCTTTACATAAATTACAGAAGCAAAAATGAAGGCAATGTGGTTGTATCATACCTAAAGATCAAAGTATTGATTTTTGTAATAACAACTTGTGTTGTGATTGCCAATTTGTCATGGAAAAAATGTCAATTATTAATACTGAAAATGTATGAGAGCGATCTTGCAGGACAGAGGTAATTCTAATAACTATGTACATTTTGCTCATGAAGAGAATTTTTGATGATCTTGTCTCTGAAAATGTCAATTATTTTTTTTTGTGGCTGTTTTCATTGGGCATGGCCTTGTGCAGGTATCCTACTATACCTGAAGAGGACATTGCTGAGTCATGTCCTGTATGCCGCAGAAACTGTAACTGCACAACTTGCTTGCGCAATTTACCGGTAATAGTCAGTTTCTCATTTTCAGCACTTCTCATAAATGCTAAAATGACTTGATTTTACAAATGAAGTTGCATAACATTTAGTGTTGTTACTGCAGGTTTGGCCGAGGTACTCTTTTTATCCTAGTTATGATGATGAATTCATGTATTCTGGGTATTTACTTGAACAGCTTCTTCCGTTTATGAAAAGACTAAATGCTGAACAAGTGATTGAAAGAGAGCTGGAAGCTAAAAGACATGGTATATCAACTTAAGTTTATTTTTCCTTCCTGAGGAATTTCTTTTTTACTATTGGACATTGTATCAAATCTTCTCAGGTCATATGTGTAGCTCTCTGAAAAATACAAGAGAGAAACAAATGCACAATGATTGTTTCACTTAAGATGGAAGTGAATATGTCGGTCCTTTGTTTCTCCTTTTTGAAGCTTACAGGAAAAATGTTAATGGAGATTATTGACATGAAAATTTGGTGGGGTGTTCCTATTGGCAGGAATAGCCGAATCAGTACTGAAGATACAGGAGGCAGATTGCTCTGTAAAAGATCATGTGTGTTGGTAGGGCCTCGGCATAAACTAACACGTAACTTTAAAGGTTTATTTGTCATTTGCTTATCTCAAATTCAGTCGTTCTTTGCAGCAACAACTGCAGAACTTCAATTGTTGATTTTCATAGAAGCTGTCCTAAATGCTCGTATAACCTTTGCCTCATTTGTTGCCGGGAGATTCGAGATGGACACCTGCAGGGTGGTGGGGAGGATCTTGTTCGGTTTATTAACAGAGGCTTGGAGTACTTGCATGGTGGTACTGGTTTGCGGCCTTCAGACAGTGTAAAGCCAACATCTGAGTGGAAAGCAAATGGTGATGGAGGAATTCCATGCCCGCCTAAGGACATGCAAGGCTGCAGTGATAGTCTCCTGGAGCTGAGGTGCATTTTTCCGGAAAATTTTTTCGCTGAGTTGGTGGAGGATGGAGAAGAAATAGCAGAAACTGACAGTCTAATTGACATTCCTGAAACTCTTGGGCAACAGTGTTTGTGCTTCAGTGCTAGGCCTAGAAATGCGAGTGATGTGAACAACGGCACAGTAAGGAAGGCTGCTTCTCGAGAGGATTCTGATGACAATTATTTGTATTGTCCAACAGCCGTAAAAAACCAACAAGAGGATTTAAAACATTTCAGGTACCATTGGAGTAGAGGTGAACCTGTAATTGTTAGTAATGTGCTTGAAACTACTCCAGGTTTAAGCTGGGAACCATTGGTCATGTGGCGAGCATGTCGTCAGATGAATCGTAACCAGCCTGGTAAACATTTGCGAGGCAAGGCATGTCGTCAGATGAAGTGTAGCCAGCCTGGTAGAGATTTGCAAGTCAAGGCAATTGATTGCTTGGATTGGAATGAGGTTAGCTTTGTTACCGAACTTCTTTTATTAAATACCAATAATGTTACCACTGAATTTGTTTTGTTTCTAATTGCTTATTGATATATTTTTTTTTCCCTAATTGCTTACTATTACTTTTGCTTGTAGTGATTTCTTAAATGATCTAATTTTTCTTTTCCTTTTAAAATATATAAGATCTATTTTTCTTACAAAAGAGGCAATAAAGATTGGGATATATGTTTTTAGGATAATTTTCTTCTTCTTTTGTATCACTGAATAATTCATCATTTCTCATCAAGAAAAAGAATAGAAAAAGGTTAGGTGATGTTGCCTCATTAAGTTGCACTCCCAATAGCTTCTCTGCTACATCCTTTAAAATACACCACTAAAACTCTACTTTCTCTAACTCAATTTTATAGCAGACTTTTACATTACACATACATCAACTTCTGTATCTTTTCTCTATTTCCTCTCTATATCATTTAAATAATATATTTTTAATACTATTAAAACATTTTTAGAGGAGGAATAGTGCTTCTCCACATGTAGAGAAGAGTTTGAAGAAAATAGAGATCCTTTAAAATAGAGAACCCGTTTAATTTACATCATTTGTTGGAAGATGATTTTTCCATGGTTCTTTAATTTTTTTTTTGAAGAATCTATTTTAAAGGAGCTATTGGGAGTGCTCAATTATTGTGGATTATACATGATTTGATGGAAATACTAATTTCTTTAGGCTTTCATTATCTGGTAATATTCTTAAATTTGAGAACTATACTAGGAGTAAATGGTAGTTGGTCGACATATTTTCAACATTCTACATTTTATCATAAGTATCTTGACTGTTGTATATCTGTATTGCTTTCATTTTAAATGTGACATGGTTTTTGACAATTCTGATTTGAATTCCTGATATAAATCTTCTAATGACATGCAGGCAGACATTAATATGCACCAATTCTTTACTGGGTATTTAGAAGGCCGGTTTGATTATAAAAAGTGGCCTCAAATACTGAAGCTGAAAGATTGGCCTCCAAATAGCTTATTTGAAGAGCGTCTACCCCGTCATAACGAGGAGTTTATATGTTGCTTGCCATTTAAGGCATACACGCATCCTCATTATGGTTGTCTAAACCTGGCAGTGAAACTGCCCAAGAAGGGTATAAAGCCTGACATGGGGCCGAAGACTTCCATTGCTTACGGTGTTCAGCAAGAGCTTGGACGAGGAGATTCTGTAACCAAACTTCATTGTGACATGTCTGATGTGGTATGTTGCCATCCTTAAAATGCATATTTGATCTTAGTCATAGAACTTTTGTTGAGTATATGTAGCTTTGTCCTATTTCCTGACTTGCAAAATTAGTGGTGATTTAATGATTCAGAATGGTAGGACAAAAAAATGGATGGGTGACTTCTTGACTTTAAAGAATTCCATTTGTCCTTTAGGCCCTGTTTTTCTTTCTCTCACTCTCTCTTAGGGGTGAGCAACGGTTGGTTTGGTCGGTTTTTTACACAAAAAAAATCCGAAATTCGGTTTTCGGTTTTCATGGTTATAATCCGAAAACCGACCGACCATTATACAAATGTAAAAAAAACCGACCGTTTTAATCCACGGTAACCGAACTTCATTTTTTTTTTTAAAAAAAAATAAGTTTTTAAATTTTTTATAATTATTTGAAAACTAAAAAAAATTAGAGTATTGTATCAAATATCATATAATTTAAGTATAAAACTTTTTTAGTTAAATAAATAATGTAAAATAAATTTTTTTAAATTTGTTCAAATTATTTGTGTTACTAATATGGTAATGAGTTGTATTAAAAAACTTGTATTATTTTATGAATGTGTATATATAATATGTAAATGCATCAAACTATAATAAAATAAAGCAATAAATAATTGAGACTTTAAATAAAAAAGATATAAGTAAAACTAGTTTAATAAAATTGTATATTAAATATGTACAAAAATAATATATATTATATATAAGATGTATGTTCGGTCGGTTCTCGGTTTAATCAGTCGGTTCTCGGTTTAATCGGTCGGTTTGCCATTGATACTAAAACCGACCATGTTAAGGCGGTTTTAACCGAAGGTGGTTTTTTCGGTTTTCGGTGTTCGGACGGTCGGTGTATTCGGTTTGGTCGGTTTTTTGGATTTTTTGCTCACCCCTACTCTCTCTCTTGAGTTGTATACCGAAGTAGTTTTATGAATCTTCTATACCTTGTCCTTGTATGATTTAATCATTAGTGATCAAAAGATATTTCAAGGTTTGTTTGCAGCTCATAGTTTCTTGAACGACTGTGAAATTTGTATAATATAAATACTCCAAGAGGGCTTTGGATTATAATATATTAAGTTGGCAGGCTATTTATATCTCCAGGTTTGTTTTAATATATTTTTAATGCATGCAGTTGGCCTAAAATGTTAAATCTGATCATGTATTAGCTCTAAATTTTCACTGAGAAGACATTGGCATTCCTGGACAATATTTAATTTTTCTCTACGAGATGTTTATAGAATATAGTTCTTTGAATTGAGATGTCGTATATATAGTTTACAAGGTGCATTGACTATAATGTCTGTCACACCTCTCTGCACTTGTGCACCACTTGTTGTGCAATTTTTGCCTTAGGTTGTGTGATTATCTGGGTCATCATCAGTAGTATTTTCTCCTGTATTTTTTCTAAATATGAATATTATTTATTTTGCGTGGTAAAATTTTAGGTGAATGTTCTGATGCACACTGCCGATGTGAGCTTAACACCCGAACAGCTTACTATTATAGAACACCTGAAAAGGAAGCACAATGAACAAGACCGAAGAGAACTTTTTGGAAATGGTCAAATTCCGGATAACAAAGTTAATGATAGAAAAACTGAAGATAAAAGTGATGATAGTATTGAGCACTTACTAAATTGTGGAAATAAGTTGGAAAACTTGGAAATGGCTGAGGGTGGTGCGCTTTGGGACATTTTCAGGAGAGAGGATGTACCCAAGCTGCAGGAATATCTAAAAAAGCACTTCAGAGAATTCAGGCACACTCATTGTTCTCCATTAGAAAAGGTAATTTCACAGTAAATGGTTACTAAATTGTGAGATTGAAAGTTTTTCATCTTGCTTGATGGTTCAAAAGATTTACTGTAATCTTTGTTGGTTGTTTGTATTTCTAGAGTTTTAACTATTAAGAAATACAAATTACTTTTCTGGCGGTGTCTTTGTATATGTACAAATGGATTATATGACTTGTTTACCTTACCATTCATCAAGACTTAATGAATTTGTTTAAGTTAGATCGTTATTCCTATCAAAATTATAAATACCATGGTCATTACTCATTCCCACTCTGCCATGTTATAGTATGTAAATGGAAGAGTATGAGCATGCTTAATAATTTATTTGTTTTTATTGCTATAACTAAGGAATTGGTATGTAAATATATTGAACTGTATTGTGTATACCATATTTTTATGTAATACTTTCGTTATTTGTTTTTATTTTATTGAACTGTGTTGGTATGTTCTGAAATAACTAAGGATCCTTAGTCAATACCAAACATTTCTTGATTTGCTCCAATGACCAATGCCCTTAAGACATCTTATTTATATAACGAGGACTGAGCTGGATTGTTAGTGTTGCATTATAGGCATCGTTGTAGTCTGTAGTGGCTGTCATGACTCAAAGGATAAATGGACAGCCCTGAAAATCTTACAGAATTCTTTAACCATGTCAAATGAGTTTGGCTTAGGTGCGGAGTCAATTCTTTCATATTCTAAATCGTCAAAGTTGGAAAGCACAATAAGAGCTTTAGTGCTAATTTATTGTTTGTTTCTATTTGCATAATTGTAGGCCCTTCATTTACTTGAGGTTTTGTAAATACTTTTTGGTGTGCTTCTTATTTTTTCAATATATATTGCTTGTTTTGGTGCCATAGGTTATTCACCCCATACATGACCAGACTATGTATCTGACTATGGAGCACAAAAGGAAACTCAAGGAGGAATATGGTTAGTTCATTACAAATGTGTGTGGAATAGTTGTATTCATTCTTCTCACCTGGTTTACTTGCTTGTATGCTATTTAATAGGAATTGAACCATGGTCATTTGTTCAAAGACTTGGAGATGCTGTCTTTATACCTGCTGGCTGCCCCCATCAAGTTAGAAATTTGAAGGTAAAAAATGACTACATCTAGATGTTTATTGTACCAAAGTGACTGTATTATTGATGCAACAGGTGCTATACAAGCTTCTATTCTTTTAATTTTTATAAATTTAACTAGTAATCATGAAGGTTTGGATGCTGCTTGTTTTTGGCAAAAGATAATTCTTACCTTTTACTGTTCTTATTTGACATTAAATTAAATTTGTGGCTCTAATCCAATAAGTTCTTTGAGCTTGAAGAAGGTTGGCGTAAATTGTATGCATTGAAAATATCATATTTACCTATTATCTAGGGCTTTGGTATATTACTATGTTTTCATAATGAAGTTTTGTTAATTTCTACAGTTGATATTGTGTACATGCTTACATCTAGTCATGTTTATGCATTTAAGTTTGGAGTGTCATTTTACAATGTTTATGTTGTGCTGTGGCTTCCGGGAGTTGGTTTGTTGTTTATATGTTAGAAAATTACTACTACTATGTTTCATAGTGATGTTTTGTTTATAGCTGCAGTTGATAATGTGTTACATGCCCAACTACTCATATATATTTATTTAAGTGGGGATGCTTTTTGAATTGTTAATTCTGTGCAGTGGTTGTCCAAAGGAAGATATTGTCCCATAATATTTTGAAGTATATATGATGTGCTGAATATACATATACATTGATATTTGTATTAATCTGTATAGTTTGCTTCAAAAAAATAATTATTATAACTGTATAGTGAAAAATACAAAGAAGAGAGAACAGAGTTGATCTCATTGCACCTGACAACAACTAGAAATGAAATAAAGTAATCAAAGCAACATCAAACAGTTGAAAAGGGGAAAAGGGAACCCTATAAAGCTTTATATACACGGTTTGTGTCTAGATTGATACATCAGAAAATTACCTCTTTGATAAAACGTAATAACTTCTTTCCTAAATTAGCTATATCACAGCTTTACAAGAACTATCCCTGATGTAAATAACAGTTTTCATACACAAACAATGAATAATGCATTATAGAGATATCTAGGAAAGATAATCCCTAAATCCTTTTGCTTTGAAGACCTATGTTGCAACCCAAAATTTAGTCTTCACCCACAGTCCTTCCGCCACATCCTCTTTATCTTCAAAGATTCTGCTATCTCTTAACCAGACTAACCAGAAGATAGCAAGAATGGTTGCTGTCCACAATGTAGAGATCCTCCTGCCCCCTTTTAATTTACACAGGGACAATTGGGTGCCTGAACAAGACATACACCATTGTATACCAAATTATCTGATCATCTTATGCCATAGAAATTGAGAGAAGGGACACTCCAAAAAAATAAATGGGATTTAGTCTCCCCATTTTTCTTGCAGCAAACACACCACCCTGGAAACAGTACCTGATAAGGCCTCCTCTATTGTAACTTCGCATGAACATTCAGCTTCTCTATTGCTGATAGCCATCCAAACTCTTTGATTTTAGATGGTACACAACTTTTCCAAACTGTTTTAGTCCATTTTTCCTCAAGAAACAAATGATGCGAGTTAAGTCATGAAAAACTGATTTACATGAGAAGACTCAACTATATGATGTGCTTAATAAATAAGCCCATATCTGTTATGGGAAAAAAAAATTCTAAAACATTTATGTTATAGTCAAATTTTACTTGGGAAAATTTAGTTCATTGCTAGTTCACATTGTCTGGTTGTTTGGCAGAGTTGGGAATGGCTCAATCACTTCCAAGAAATTACTGTGATTGCATGGATGGAAAAATTGTTCGGGGTAATAATAAAAAGAACAAGCTTTTATGGAATTGGAGTGCTTATTGGTTCTTGTGTGCTCTAAAGAGAGTTTTGTAGTCTTTCCGAGAAAAGATCAACTTTTGAATTTCTGTGTAGATTATGAACGAGAAATAATTTAACCATTTTTCTTTCTCTGAATTGTTCGGAGGCTGAGAAGTTTATTTTAGTTGATTGGGTTTAGGATGATAACTTGTTCGTTTTCGTTGTATTTTTTTTTGTTTCCTTGTTGTAACTTTACTTATATTTTGTGGTTTCTGTGGTGAGACAGATTTACTTATATTTTGTGTGCAACTTTTTTCTTGATAAATATACTAATTTTGTTTTTTATTGGGAAAAGAGTACGATTACTATTGAACTAAAATAAAGTTACATTGCAATATAAATCAATAATAATAATTTATGGATAGTACTTGTAATTGTTGGTTTGTTCTTTCACTGGCATAGTGTAATTCACATTAATTATTTGTCTATTATAAATAACATAACAGGCACACCTTTTTCTTTTCTGTTTCGCTGCATGTATCAAATATACTGATTTTGCCAATTTTCTATCATTTGAAACATTAAAAAATAACGGGTGGTGTTATGATATTTTTTGCACAGTCCTGCATAAATGTTGCACTCAAATTTGTCTCGCCAGAAAATGTCGGTGAGTGCATTCGACTAGCAGAAGAATTCCGAGTCCTTCCCTCAAATCATATTGCCAAGGAAGACAAATTGCAGGTAGGTGATATTTCCAGGTTTCAGGGTTAAATATTGTATTAGGAAGGCCATGGTTCTAGTAGGATGGTGCTATATGGTTAATGTCTATTCTTGCTGTTCTTTGTTTATATTCTGACCACTTTATTTTACACATGCATTCCGCATTAGAGGGATTTCATGCAGGGGTTTTGTGTCATTTGTAGAGCATTGGTTGCTGACAGTGTATTTATGGACACATTTATAACTTACATAAACTCTTTTACCTTGCATTATCGAGTAGGTGAAGAAAATGATCCTTCATGCAATGAATTCAGCTTTGGAAACTTTGGTACCAGAACTAAGGTAGTTTGTCATAACTTTCTGTATGTATGTTTATTGCAAAAAAAGCTAAGGCTTGCCTTAAGCTTATAGTTTTCTTAATGGGTTTACTTGTGTAAATATATTAGTTTTTTTGAGGTATAGTTTGTTTACACAAGTTTTTCGTCAACAAATTAATCAATCAAATAACACTTGCAATGCTGAATAAAATTGCATTTATTGCTACTGCACTGTTCATTTTAGTTCCTACTGCTTTTTTACTTGTGATTCAGAATGTAAATTAGAAAAAATTTATTAATCACAACACTTTGTAAAGAAGGTTCTTATAATATGCTCACGATATTTGCAAAATTGAAAGTATGTCTCTCATTATTATTTTTTGGATAGGTAGTTGGGTATGACTATTAATTGTGGCAGCTCTTATTTTTCATGCGTGACCGTATTACCATCTGAACAGTACTGTTATTTGTCAAATGCCATTTTTGTGCATATTTGCTTTATCATTTCTAGTCTATTCGATTTTGGTTGTGTCAACTCTAATCGAGATTTTTGAAAAATGTTGAGTGTGTCGATCAATATAATTTTAGTTGCCAATATGTTGATTGTGCTATTGTAGTTTTTTAAACAAATTTGAAATGCCAGCTTACTTCCAAATCCTCTTCATGGGACGTCCTCAACTACCTTTTCATCGGCCTCTTTAGTAGTGCCTGATCACTCGGTGAACCTCTTGGACGAGAATAAAAAATCTAAGCCCGTGATCTCTTCTTCTGTCCGAGCCTCTAGAGAAAAGAGAAGCACTGTCGTCGTTGATTCTACTCCTGCAAAGAGCAAAACTGCCGGATCGATTAATCTTGGTGTTGTGGTTCAAGAAGTTGCTTTAACTTCTCATGCCCCTTCGACAACACCTGCCCCTTCGACCTCCCCAACTGCTTCACCAATCCCTATTACTCTACCAGTTCCTGCTACTCTAGAGCCTCCAAAATTTTCTCATGAGACGCCCTCAACTACCTCTGCGCCAGCACTTTCTGTACCCGATCACTCGGCCAACCTCTTGGATGAGAATGAAAGGTATAAGCTAATGATCTCTTCTTCTGTCCAAGCCTCTAGAGAAAAGAGAAGCACTGTAGTCTCTGATTCTACTCCCACAAAGAGCCAAACCACCAAGAGTAATCTCGGTGTTGTGATTCGAGAAGTTGATTTAACTTCTCCTGCCCCTTCGACAACACCTGCACCTTCAACCTCCCCAACTGCTTTGCCAATCCCTATTACTCTACCAGTTCCTGCTACTACAGAGCCTCCAAATCTTGCTCACGAGGTGCCCTCAACTACCTCTGCACCGATCATTTGTGTGCTCAATCACTCGGCCAACCTTTTGGATGAGAAGGAAAAATATGAGCTCATGATCTCTTCTTCTGTCCGAGCCTCTAGAGAAAAGAGAAGCACTGTAGTCTCTGATTCTACTATCGCAAAGAGCCAAACCACCGGGTTGACTAATCTTGGTGTTGTGACTTCTCCTGCCCCCTCGACAGCACCTGCACCTTCAACCTCCCCAACTGCTTCGCCGATCCCTATTACTCTACCAGTTCCTGCTACTCCGGAGCCTCCAGATCTTGCTCACGAGGTGCCCTTAACCTCAACACCGGCCCTTTCTGTGCCCAACCACTCTGCCAACCTCTTGGACGAGAAGAAAAAATGTAAACTCATGTTCCCTTCTGTGCAAGCCTCTAGAGAAAAGAGAAGCACTCTAGTCTCTGATTCTACTCCTGCAAAGAGCCAGACCAGGTCATTAACTTCTGTCCCGTCAACAACACCTGCACCTTTGACCTCCCCAGGTGCTTCACCAATCCCTATTGCTCTACCAGTCACTAGGACAAGCACAACTCTGAGTGATCACCATGCTGACTCCTTAGCTTTTCCTTCCATCAATAGTGGGAGTGCTTCTGTGAACTCAACTACTGTTGGTGGTAGCAGGAATCTTTCAAAATACCAGCTGGAGATGACCCAACAATATGGGAAGGCCTTCATGCAAGCATCTCAAGGGATTTCAAAAGAGGAGTGGAAGATCGCTACGAGCGTGGAGGGTTTTGATCTTACCTCTTATACAGCTAGACATGCTTTGCTGGTTAGCTTTTAATATGATGAGTTGTTTTCACAGTTCTTTCCATTCCCATTTCTAACATTATTTTATACAGGCGGCAGTCGGGATCACGCGCTCAATGACCCTTGCCAGTGAGGCAGCCGAAGGGGAAAAGAATCATCTCAAGAACGAGCTGTTGAAGATGAAGCCTTTGGCGAATAAGGCCAAAGAGTCTTTTAATCAGATTTCTTTAGAGAAAGAGGAGTTAACTGTCCAATGCTTAAGCCAACAAGCTGAAATTGAATCCTTGAAGGGTCAGAATGCTGATCTTCAAAAGATGCAGGTTCGAGTTGCTAAAGTTGAAGCTCGTTTAGCTGAAGTCAAAACATTGAGACATCAGATTGCTGAGCTTGAAGTTTTGCGAGCTCGATCTGCTGAAGTTGAGGCCCGTGCTGCTGAGGCCGAGGCCCTGAAAGCTCGAGCAGAAGAAAGTGAGGCTCAGGTCGCTTTGTTGACAAAGAAGGTTTGCAGCCTGGAGAGGAACTGCACCATTCTCACAAAGAAGACAAACGACCTGGAGTGTGATCTTGAGCAAAAAGCCAAAATCGAGGAGGAAGGGCGTTGTGAAATTGAGAAGGGACTGAGAGAGCTGGAGTCTTCGCGTGATTGCATTTTAGCTTTGGCTACTCGCAATGGAGAGCTCGAAGCTGCACTTGTTGCAGCCAAGAATAACTCTGCTCCCGCTCTTGATGAAGTTGCTATTGAGGAGCGTACTGTCGAGAGCTTGCTCTACACCATATGGCTCCAGCACCCGAATTTTGATTTCTCCTTCCTTGGAGAGGCTGCTGTTCAGACTGTAGCGGGTTGGAAGGTTGAGAACTGTAGACCCAGAGATGCTGACTCTTAGCCCCAAGCTTTTTTGCTTTATTATTATTATTATTATTTTGTAAGGGCTTGTCTTTCTACAAATATTATTTTAGTAAAGACATATCTTTGGTGCTCAATGCTCATAAAAAAGAGTACCCTTTTTGTTATAACTTATATATATGTTATATATTATTGGATATGGTGCTTGTGCTTGATGAGGCTTCTTTTAATTCAAATGCTTTGATCTTTTTATAATTTTGCGGCTGACAAAACTTACTTCATCTTAACATTCATTCATTTTTCTTGAGAAGCATCCTTCTCTGTTTTAGTATAACATTATGCCAAAATAATATTTTAGATTTTTGTTTTATTTGTGATGCCAAGTTAGGTTGCTCGTAGAATTCTTTTGTAAGTTTCAG
Source organism: Cannabis sativa (assembly GCF_029168945.1). Lineage (NCBI taxonomy): Eukaryota > Viridiplantae > Streptophyta > Magnoliopsida > Rosales > Cannabaceae > Cannabis > Cannabis sativa. The sequence goes on along the minus strand of NC_083602.1, from coordinate 15,091,845 downwards.
TACTCTTTTCGCCTACTAATGGTTAATATTGTGCTTTTTGAGTTTGAATTATGATAAGAGTATTTTTGAGTTTATGATGTGGATGAAATAGTTTCTATTTTGAATACATAGGTGTTTTGCTCATATACTTTGGCTACCCTTGAACTATGTTAAATAGTCTCAATGAACTATGATGGCTAGTGATATATGATACTTCTAGTAGACTTTACTAGAATTGTTTTTAAATAATTAAATATTTTACTCTCGAATGGGATCCTCATCATATTTTGCATTCTGAACTTTTAAGTACTCCTAAAAGGAATAAATTAAAGGAGACTTTAAATTTAAAAATTAAATTAGTATATATTATTTTTTTCAAAAAAATTAATAAAATGATCAAATATAATAAATTAATTAATAAAAAATATAAAAATATATTTACTATATATTAATTTTTTTTTAAAAAATAAATACATAATAATTAAATTAAATTATATAATTATTTTAGTATTACATAATAATATATTGTAACACAAAAAAATAAATATATTAAATTATTAAATATATATAATGCATAATATATCTGAAAATTTAATATACCGTAATAATAAAATTATATATCATAAAGAAATTATAACAATATTAAATTAATACTCAATAAAAATATATCATCCTAACAAAATTATATATACCACTATTAAAATATATATACATACTAAAAAATTTATACATAACAAAAATCATATATCGTACAACAAAATTTATATACTTACAATAAAAAATAAAATAAAATAATATAATATTATGAAAAAAAAATTGTATATACCATATTAATAAAATTATATACAACCATAAAATAATTACACCATACTTACAAAATTATTTATCGTCTTTATATATAATAAATAAAAACTAAAACATGCATGATCTAACTTAAAATAATATACTATACAATAAAACATATATACCATATAACAAAAAATATATACCATACAATAAATATATATAATAACAACAAATAAAAATAAAATATATTGTATGGTAATAAAATTATATGTCACGTCAATAAAAATACAATAAAAAATAAAACTTAAATATTATTTAAGAAAAATGATACACCGTATAACAAAAAATACACATAACATTCATCAAAATATATATACTAATAACAATAAATATATATATTACTAATATATATATATTATACTGACTAAATTATATACCACAATTAAAATATAAATTATAAAATAAAATTATATACCACAATTGTATATAATAAAATAGAAACTAATTAATATTATTTAAAATAAATAATAAATCATACAATTAAAATATAAAAAAAAATTGGCTAGTTTGTTCATGATTATTGAAGACTCTTCTTCTTGATAAATAAAAATAAAAAAATAATAATTAAATATATGTAGCATGCCAATAAAATTATATACATACATTAAAATATTTGTATTATATTAACAAAATTATATACCACTATTATGCATAGCAAAATAAAAGATAAATATCATCTTTGAATGATTTTGGCCCACGATTTTAGCAATGCCAGAGATGCCTCATGTTAATAAGGAGCTTGGTGTTAGGCTATTTTTAGCTTATGTTTTGGATCAACTTTATGTTCGCTTTACGTTGTTTTAGGATGGAATTATTGCGTGTTTTCTATGTTTTCAGGTTCTTCGGAGCAATGGAGGCATCGGGATGTAAAAGTGCAGTAAAAGACGAGCGGAGCCAAGAAAAATGCCAATTTTAGGCTTGACGCACTTTTGGCCGCGGCTAGATCATTGTGGCCGCGGCTATAACTCGAAGGCAGAATGCACAATTTTTGATGCTCCAGTCGCCGCGGCGAGATACACCCTCGCCGCCGCCATAACATCCACTACAAAGAGTGGTTTTTAGAGGTTCATCTGGCCGCGGCGAGGAATACTGTGGTCGCGGCGAGAGTCTGTACGATTGGGGGTATTTTTGTCCGACGAACCCTAAAAATCAGATATAAATAGAAAACTGCGATTGGAAATCAGGAGAAGCGATTTGGAGACCTAAAACACAGTAGAAAGCGGCAAGAAGAGCAGAGGAAATCAAAGTGAAGCTCCGGAGTCATTCCACCAATAGTTTCTTTCTCTATTCCTTTTTAATTTCTTTATGCTGAATATTGTTATAGGAATGGTCATGGATAAAATTATGAACTAAATTTCCCATTTAGGGAGGATGATGATTGTTGTTTAATGTTTTTGCCTAGTTAATGAATAATTGCCATTCCTCCATTCTTGATTGTGAAATTATCTATATTTGTGTTTAATTCCATGTGTAAGCTTGATCACCTTCTGTATGTTCTATGATCTCAATTCAAAATTTGAAAAGTGAGAATTAAGAATGCTAAAATTGGATAATCGATGTTCGATGTGAAACGAGAGTATTCACATAATTTATGTGACAAGTAGATTATTGCTTAATGCTTATTTCATGTTAGTTTAATTAAGAGATTAATTAGAGAACATGTGATTTAGAACCTAAAAGATCTGAAAAGAGTTAGGTTAATTTATAATCTGTCATTCACTTCAAGAAAAGGATAGCAATTAGGCATTAACAATTGGGTAAACAAACAACAGGATTCTCCTCCCTATTATCTCATCTTGATCAATTTTTCACTTGTGTTATTTAAGTTTCTTGAATTACTTTCATTCTTTTCGAATCATAAAAACTATTGATTTGCCAAATAGAATTATAAGTATAATCTAGTAGTAATTAATCTAATTCCCTGTGGTTCGACCTCACTTGCGTGAGTTTACTACTTGATTGCGTGCACTTGCGTAGTATTTAATAATTTTCGTAACAAGTTTTTGGCGTCGTTACCGGGAAATTGTATAAAGATTAATATTACATAAAATTATACTAAATTCTGCTTTGGTTTATTTTTTTTTCTGGCTAATTGCTAATTTGTTCTTGCAAGATTGTTTTTATCTATTTCAAGAGTTTTAGGTGTATGCGCCGTCAAGGACAAGGAGTCATATTACTTGTTGATCCTGAAATCGAGAAGACTTGTAGGAGAAACAGAAGGAACAAGAGGCAAGAAAGAGTTTCAGCAACTGCTGAAACACCTGAAATCATGGCTGCTAATGCTGCGAATAATGGAGGCAACAACGGTAATAATGGAGGAGCCGTTGAAGATCAAGCTAATGGCCGCAGCTTGAGAGATTATATTCTCCCAACTCTTACGGGGGTTCAGTCATGCATCAGACCACCAGCAGTGGATGCTAACAACTTTGAAATCAAGCCTGCCATACTTCAAATGGTGCAGTCTTCAGTCCAGTTTGGTAGACTCCCTTCTGAAGATCCCAATCTGCATTTATCAAACTTCTTGGAACTATGTGAGACTTTCAAAGTCAATGGAGTTAGTGATGATGCCATCCGTCTGAGATTGTTTCCATTCTCGTTGAGAGAACGAGCCAAGAGTTGGTTGAACTCCTTGCCACCAAACTCCATAGCCACATGGAATGACTTGGCAACAAAATTTCTGTCAAACTTCTTTCCTCTAGCAAAGTCTGCCAAGTTGCAAGGAGAAATCAACAACTTCTGTCAGCAGGATAATGAATCTCTCCATGAGTCTTGGGAGAGGTTCAAGGATCTCATCAGAAAGTGCCCTCATCATGGTATTGAAAAGTGGATGCTGGTTCACAACTTCTATAATGGCCTGGTAGGTAACACTAGAACTCTTATAGATGCTGTAACTGGTGGAGCATTTATGAGGAAGAGTGCGAATGAGGCTTATGATATGTTGAAGGAGATGGCCCTAAACAATCAGCAGTGGCCAACTGAAAGAAGTCAAACGAAGAAGGTAGCTGGTGTGCTAGAGGTGGATGCCATTACAAATGCCCTAACAAAACTGATGGTTGTGCAAGCCAAACGAGCTCAAGTGGTCTGTGAGCTATGTGGAGGTCCTCATCACTCTTCTGAGTGCCAGGAAGATGTGAATAATTTGCCAATGGATCAAGCAAAAGCCATTAGGAACTATTCCCGAAATAATAATTATGGGCACAACCAACAGGGGTTCTACCAGCAGAGAAATTAGCCCCAACAAAACCAACAACAGCTGCAACAACAAAGTCCTAGTGGAGGCTCCAATATCCAAGCTGATTTATTGCTCCAATTCATGATGGAGACTAGAGCCTCTATTGAAACTCTAGAAACTCAGATGGAACAATTGGCTACTCAAGTGGCAAAACAAGCTCAAGAAAATTCACCTAGCACTAGTGAGGCAAAAGGAAAAGAGCAATGTAAAGCAATTTCCTTGAGGAGTGGAAAGAGTTATGAGGGACCTAGTGGCAAGCAACCAGTTGAAGATGGCGTTCAGGATCAACAGGCACAGACACAGGCACCAAAGGAAAAGAACACTACTGAGGGTCTTGCACCGAAAGAAGCTTCACCTCCGATCAGCATAGATCACCATATTAAAATTCCTTACCCTCAAAGACTCCGCAAGAACAACCTCGACAAGCAGTTTTCAAAATTTCTTGAAATATTTAGGAAGCTACACATTAACATTCCATTTGCGGAGGCCTTGGAGCAAATGCCAACTTACCTGAAGTTCATGAAAGAAATTTTGGCTAAGAAAAGGAAGTTGGAAGAATTCGAGACGGTGGCACTCGCAGAGGAGTGCAGTGCAATTTTACAAAAGAAACTACCGCCCAAGCTTAAAGATCCGGGTAGTTTCAATATTCCATGCTCTATAGGGGGTTCGGTGGAAACTAAAGCTCTTTGTGATTTGGGAGCAAGCATTAATCTAATGCCTTTGTCTGCCTTCAAAAGGCTAGGATTGGGAAAAGCAAAGCCCACAACAGTGACTTTACAACTAGCGGATCGTTCTCTGACTCATCCTCGTGGGATAATTGAAGATGTACTGGTGAAGGTTGGTAAGTTTATCTTCCCTGCTAATTTCTTAATTCTTGATATGGAGGAAGATGTTGGAAATATTTTACCAGGATCTAGATTTACCAACAAGTATGTTTCATTAACATCCTAATATGAATTCTAAAACAATGAAATAAACACATAAGAGCTTAAGGAAACCTTACATTGGTTGCAGCGGAATATAATGACTCCTTCCGTTCAGATCTCTAGCCCTTGATTCCTTTCTGTAGCAGAGCATCACCAAGATCTGAACCTGGATCTCTTTCTCTCCTTCCTTTGATGCTGAATCTCCTTCTTGTTGTTTGGAATTCTCCTACAGTCTTACACACTATGATTGAGATACCACTTGATGTGTGTGGGCACTCACTCATTCACTCAAGGTTCGAAATTGAAGAGGTAAAGAGAAGGAAAGTGGTTCGGCTATAGAGAAAAGAATAGGAGGCTCAGTTTTCATCTGACAAAGTTAACAAAGTTAAGTGTGAATGAGAGCCATCACTATCTATTTATAGATAACCACCTAGGTTTAAGTTAGAATTATTTGGCATTGAAATAATGAAAAAATAAATGATAAAAGCCTACAATAGTGGCTGACCTGGGCTTTGGATAATGGGCCTCACTTATGCAATTTTGCTGTTTTATCATTTCTGCATCTCTTTTCTTTACAATTTCGCCCTTGCTTAGTGAAAATTCACAAAGTAGACATACTCTAACTTTAGAATTATAATTGATTAATTAAAATCAATTAACTGAGTCTTACAAGCAGTATGGTCTCAACTAGTATGGGGACCATGTGCCTATATTTCCAAGCTTCCAATAAGTCGAACCGAATTTACCAAGTAAATTCCCTAACTTATTAATTCCTTATTGAATCCACACTTAGAACTTAGAATTGCACTCTCAGTCATATAGAACGCTCTATATGTTCCACGATATAGATACGTCATTAGTTATCCATTGTTATAATCCTAATTTGATCAATGACCCTCTAATAAATGATCTACATTGAATAGGCACTAAGTTACCGTTACACCTTCAATGTATTTTATCCTTAAAACACTTAGCTCCGTATAAATGATATTTCATCGAAGTGAAATGAGATCTCCACTATTTATCTCTGTTTAGCCAAGCTCGAAGGATATCATCGTTTCACTTCTAAATTCCTATAGAAGTTATAGATTCCTGTTGGGTTTTATGCCCTAAATAAAACTCTTTATAATCTGATTAGTTATCAATATAAGAAATTTGAAGTGATTTACGTTTGCATGAATTTTACATGCTAATGGTTTAATATGTTTATTACATTTACACACAAAATCAGTTAAATCCAGATCATATGTTTATTCACAATTACAGTATCGTCAACACAGTGGAATGTGATTGTGATCATATGAATCAAAAGACTAAGTCCTTGTTTCATCAGTATTTTGGATTTACACTAATGTGATAATCAGCGATGATGTGTACTTACACTTGGAGTAAGTGTTATGTTCTTTCCAGGACATTAGTAAAGTATACTGGTTTCGAATGTATGGAGTATACATTGGACTGGACCGATATTGCAACTTAGTTAAGATATTATAAACTTACCGTTATATCTTTCCAAGTCAATATCAGTAGTTGATCTTAAGATTAAAAGAATCTAAATCTTGATATGCTTAGGCTCCACTCAGGAGTACTATTCATGTTCTTTGATTTATTAGTTAAGCCTACTTTTGGGTCAAGGTGATACGTATATTTTGGGAACATGATAGTATGATTGAGTGGGAGTGCTGAACATAAATATGGAATCTATAGCTTCTACTGGTGTATAGAAGTCAAGTGATTATTCCCTTCGAGCTTAGCAAATAGAAGTAAGTGGATGAGCTCGTGTTTAAGTGACTAATTCTTAGATCACTAAACACCATTTACAGGTAGCTAAGTGTTTTAAGGGGCAAAATACATTGAGGGGTGAGAACGGTAAAATTATCCCATCTCGATGTAAATCATCTATATAGAGGATCTTTGATCACAATAAGATTATAACAATGGTTAAATGAGATAGCATATCTATATCGTGGAACATATAATATGCTCTATATAAGTCTGAGAGTGTAATTCTAAGTTCTAAGAGTGGATTCAACGAAAAATTAATAAGTAGGAATTTACTTAGTTATGTTCTTTCCAGGACATTAGTAATTTATACTGGTTTCAAATGTATGGACTATACATTGGACTGGACCGATATTGCAACTTAGTTAAGATATTATAAACTTACCGTTATATCTTTCCAAGTCAATATCAGTAGTTGATCTTAAGATTAAAAGAATCTAAATCCTGATATGCTTAGGCTCAACTCAGGAGTACTATTCATGTTCTTTGATTTATTAGTTAAGCCTACTTTTGGGTCAAGGTGATACGTATATTTTGGGAACATGATAGTATGATTGAGTGGGAGTGTTGAACATAAATATGGAATCTATAGCTTCTACTGGTGTATAGAAGTCAAGTGATGATTCCCTTCGAGCTTAGCAAATAGAAGTAAGTGGATGAGCTCTTGTTTAAGTGACTAATTCTTAGATCACTAAACACCATTTACAGGTAGCTAAGTGTTTTAAGGGGCAAAATACATTGAGGGGTGAGAACGGTAAAATTATCCCATCTCGATGTAAATCATCTATATAGAGGATCTTTGATCACAATAAGATTATAACAATGGTTAAATGAGATAGCATATCTATACCGTGGAACATATAATATGCTCTATATAAGTCTGAGAGTGCAATTCTAAGTTCTAAGAGTGGATTCAACGAAGAATTAATAAGTAGGAATTTACTTAGTAAATTTGGTTCACTTATTGGAAGCTCAGCATATAGATCAATGGTCCCCATTCTAGTTGAGAATATACTGCTTGTAAGACTCGTTAATTGATTCGTGATTGATCAATTATAATTTTAAAGTTAGACTATGTCTAATTTGTGAATTTTCACTAAGCAGGGGCGAAATTGTAAAGAAAAAAGATTCTAGGTTTATTTATTTATTAATGGACTTTATATGTCTAGTTAATAATTAAATTAAATGACAATATTATTTAATAATCTATTTTAGTTATTAAATAATTAGTTTTGGCATTTAAAAGGTTAGAATTGAAAAATTGGCGTTTTTGAGAAAATAGAAATAAAATTTGTTAAAACTGCAAAATCAAGTCGGCCCATTATCTACACCATGGCCGGCCACTTATTTAGGTTTTTCAAATTGATATTTTCATTATTTCAATGCCAAATAATTCCTAACCTAAACCTAGTAGTTGCCTATAAATAGAAAGTGATGGCTCAGTCAAAATAACAAGTTTTCATTATTCTTCTGACAGAAAATTCTCTCTTCAGAAAACTGAGCCTTCCCTTTTCTATACCTTGACCGAAACCTCTCTCTCTCTTTTCTTCTTAAAAATTTCGAACCCTAGTGAAAGAGTAAGTGCCCACACACAGCAAGTGGTAACTCAATCATAGATTGGAAGACTGTGAATGATCACACTCAAAGAGAAGGACATTCCGGCTCAGATCTTGATAATACTCTGCGACAGAAAGGATACAAAGGTTAGAGATCTGAGTGGAAGGAGACATTAATTTCGCTGCATCAATGTAAGGTTTTCTTAACTTTATATGTGTTTATTTTATCGTTTTAGAAAGTTCATATTTAGGGTGTTAAACAACATACTTGTGAGTAGATCTAAGATCCTGGGAAAATAATTTCCAACAATTCCATATTTATGTTAGTGCTCCCACTCAATTATACTATCATGTTCCCAAAATGTACATATCACCCTGACCTAAAAGTAGGCTTAACTAACAAATCAAAGAACATGTATAGTACTCTTGAGATCGAACCTAATCATATCAGGATTAAGATCATTTGATCTAGGATCAACGGGTGATACTGAATTGAATAGATATTACGGTAAATTTTAATATATCTAATCAAAGTTTAATATTGGTCCCTTCCGATGTATACTCCATACATTCGATACTGGTAAACTTTGCCAATGCCCTGGAAAGGACATAACACTTATCCAAGGTGTAAGAATACCTTTGTTGATTATACCATGTCAGTCTAAATCAAGTGTTCTGACAAATCAGGGAATAAACTTTTGAACATATAATCAAGATTATATTCCACTGTGCTGACAACACTATAATCATTAACAAATTTATATGTTCTGGACTTAAATAGAATTCATACATTATGTATATATAATCATGAAATAAATCATGTGAACCATGCAACATAAATTGTTATTTCTGATCTTTATTAATAAGTAAATCTGATTATATTGAAATGAGTTTTATTTAGAGCACAAAACCCAACAGAAGATTCAACTATTCCCATTATTTTGGGAAGACCATTCTTAGCCACGGGGCGAGCATTAATAGATGTTCAAAATGGAGAGTTAAAGTTGCGAGTGCAAGATGAAGAGGTCAATTTTAATGTTTTTGCCCCAACCAACATTCCTACCTGTTGCAAGATTGAGATGGTGAAGGGTTCTTTTGTTAAAACTGATAAGAATAGAGCAAAGCCTAAAGAGCGATTTCGAACGATTCGGCGTCGTTGGAAAAGATTGATGTGTGGTAGTTCTGAAGGTGAACTTACTCTTGTGCAAAACTCTAAAATCAACACTATTGGTGGTCAATTTTCTTCATTTAGTACGAGAGCTCTTTTGGATGCAAAGGGTCCACCAAACCCCTTCTGATGGGGCTCAGGTAAGTCTCTCTCAACACAGTTTTATTTTCACACATTGGGGACAATGTGCATCTTTAGTTTGGGGGAAGAGACTTAAATTTTTCAGTTTATTTCAGTCTATTTCAATTTTTTTTTCGTGTCGTTTTTAGTTAGTTTTTAATATTATTAGTGTCGTGTTTGATAGCTAAGTTGGAAGATTGATTGAACTACTGTTATTCATTTGTGCAATGGATTGAAATCTTAACCGTGTGCTTGAGTCATAACTCTTTGAATTAAATTGGATGTGTATTAGAGGTTGTTTATTTAGATGTAAAACATTTACTTTTGAGGCGTATCACTTTTGTTCTATTTGGATTGTGGAATGTTGGCTTGACATGGAATAGAATTTGTTTGACATACTCTCTTGAAGCGAAATCCTTGATGATTTTTTTTTTTTTGTTTGGAAAATAATTTAGGCAAGTTTTCTTTGGATCGATTGAGCCTTTCAAGCCGACCTAAAAAAAATTTATCCTTAGTATACCCAAAGTTGAGCCTTAGCCTATTTCAAAAAAAAATTCACCACTTTACTAAGCTGAATTCGTTATCTTTAACTATTTTCCTTCTCAACAAGCCTTATTATGCCATAAGCTGTTAATCAAGTTTTGGGGGGGGGGGGGGGATGAAAGGTTGTAAGTGGGGAATAATTTTGAAAGTAAGAGATTGGAAAATAAAAGTTGTTATGTGATGTGCCTCTATTGTAAAAAGAAAAAAGAAGAAAAAGAAGAAAAAAACAAAAGAAAAATAAATGTGATAATTTCTTCTTGAGAATCAAATGTGAACAATGAGTTAGGCACATATGAAAAAATATGTAATCTCTTACTATCTTCTTTGGGATAAAAAAAATAGATAAGTATGGGTGCTTGTTTGGTATAATTGTGCTTATGGTATAATGTAGCTTAAATGACTTCTCATCTACCCGTTTACCTAAGCCATGTTATTATAACCGAAAAAAACCTATCGATCCCGAGCGGAAATTATCAACATTAGTGGAGAGAGGTATGTCATTCAAGCTTATTGACCATGGGTTAGCGTAATGTCGGAGAGTGTAGAATGGTTGTGATATGAATGTCAAATGCGATGTTTTGTGTCTGTATGAATTGCTTACTTCTGAATTGTGCATCCAAGTTAGTTCTTAGAGTTATCGAGTTGAAATTCTGGTTATTGATTGCTTGAAGTTGTGCAGGTGGTAGTAGTAGTTCAATCATTTGAAGGTTTAGTTATCTATTGCGTTGTTTAATTTTAGTTTGAGTCTTAGCTTTACTCGAGGGCGAGTAAAGATTAAGTTTGGGGGAATTTGTTAGGCTATTTTTAGCTTATGTTTTGGATCAACTTTATGTTCGCTTTACGTTGTTTTAGGACAGAATTATGCGTGTTTTCTATGTTTTCAGGTTCTTCGGAGCAATGGAGGCCTCGGGATGTAAAAGTGCAGTAAAAGACAAGCGGAGCCAAGGAAAAACGCCAATTTTAAGCTTGACGCACTTCTAGCCGTGGCTAGATCATTGTGGTCGCGGCTATAACTCGAAGGCAGAATGCACAATTCTTAATGCTCCAGTCGCCGCGACGAGATACACCCTCGCCGCAGCCATAAGGTCCACTACAGAGAGTGGTTTTTAGAGGTTCATCTGGCCGCGGCGAGGAATACTGTGGTCGCAACGAGAGTCCGTACGATCGGGGTTATTTTTTTCCGACGAACCCTAAAAATCAGATATAAATAGAAAACTGCGATTGGAAATCAGGGGAAGCGATTTGGAGACCTAAAACACAGTAGAAAGCGGCAAGAAGAGCAGAGAAAATCAAAGTGAAGATCCAGAGTCATTCCATCAACAGTTTCTTTCTCTATTCCTTTTTAATTTCTTTATGCTGAATATTGTTATAGGAATGGTCATGGATTTAATTATGAACTAAATTTCCCATTTAGGGAGGATGATGATTGTTGTTTAATGTTTTTGCCTAGTTAATGAATAATTGCCATTCCTCCATTCTTGGTTGTGAAATTATCTATATTTGTGTTTAATTTCATGTGTAAGCTTTGATCACCTTCTGCATGTTCTATGATCTCAATTCAAAATCTGAAAAAGTGAGAATTGAGAATGCTAAAATTGGATAATCGATGTTCGATGTGAAACGAGAGTATTCACATGACTTATGTGACAAGTAGATTATTGCTTAATGCTAATTTCATGTTAGTTTAATTAAGAGATTAATTAGAGAACATGTGATTTAGAACCTAAAAGATCTGAAAAGAGTTAGGTTAATTTATAATCTGTCATTCACCTCAAGAAAAGGATAGCAATTAGGCATTAACAATTGGGTAAACAAACAATAGGATTCTCCTCCTTATTATCTCATCTTGATCAATTTTTCACTTGTGTTATTTAAGTTTCTTGAATTACTTTCATTCTTTTCGAATCATAAAAACTATTGATTTGCCAAATAGAATCATAAGTATAATTTAGTAGTAATTAATCCAATTCCCTGTGGTTCGACCTCACTTGCGTGAGTTTACTACTTGACTGCGTACACTTGCGTAGTATTTAATAATTTTCGTAACACTTGGTGAAGACAAGTGTGAATATGGAATGAAAAAGGGATTCTTGGTGAACACAAATGCCATTGATAAGGATGCAGCTCAACTTGGGAAGAAGTCTTTGGAATCATTTGTTGCTCTGAATAACAAAAAATTAGAGGATGAAGTCTTGATGGAGACAGTGAAGACTGATGTTAATAAGGAGCTGGAAAACAGATTCTTGGTGAAGACAAAGATCAGTCATAAGGATGCAACTCAACCTGAGAAGAAGTCTTTGGAATCATTTGTTTCTTTGAATAACAAAAATTTAGATGATGAAGTCTTGATTAAGACAGTGAAGACTGATGTTAATAAGGAGCGTGGTGAAGAAAAATGTGAATGTGGAATGGAAAATGAATTCTTGGTGAAGACAAAGACCAGTCATAAGGATGCAACTCAACCGGAGAAGAAGTCTTTGGAATCATTTGTTTCTTTGAATAACAAAAATTTAGATGATGAAATCTTGATTGAGACAGTGAAGACTGATGTTAATAAGGAGCTTGGAGAAGAAAAGTGTGAATATAGAATGGAAAACAAATTCGTGGTGAAGACAAAGACCAGTGATAAGGATGCAGCCCAACCTTGGAAGAAGTCTTTGGAATCATTTGTTTCTTTAGATAACAAAAACTTAGATGATGAAGTCTTGATGGAGACAATGAAGACTGATGGGAAACAATCAAAAGGGTGTGTTCAACTTGATGAAGGGTCTATGGAAGTACTTGAGAGCAAGACTTCTTGTGGGAGAAAGACTAAAGGAAATGTCCCAAAGAGAAAGCATTATCGGTGGAAGAATTCTGTTGTTTCAGATAACTTTTATGACAATCATGATGGTGATGATGAAAGTTCACCTCGACATAAAGTAAAGGAGTTTTTGTTTTTGTTTCGGAAGCTCTTGCAGGAAGATGCTGATGCAAAGGAAGAAAGACCTTGCCACAGAAGGGTTGATTATCAAATTGCAGCGAAGAGACTTGAAGATGAGAAAAAGATTCTAAACACAGACTTAAAACTTTTGGGACATGTCCCTGGAGTTGAAGTTGGCGATGCATTCAAATGTAGGATGGAACTTAGTATTCTTGGTCTCCATAGGCATACTCAAAGTGGAATAAGTTGTTCAAAGCATGGTGGTAAGAATGTTGCAGCGAGTATAGTTGCATCTGAAGACCACACCGATAATTTAGATGACTCGAGTGTCATGGTTTATACTGGTCAAGGAGGTAGTACGACAAACTCAGATAAAAAGCTTGAAGATCAGAAGCTTGAAGGTGTAAACCTTGCATTGACGAATAGTATGGTTCTAAAGACTCCTATTAAGGTGATACGATACGTGGTTGTGATCCATATAAGAGGAGATTCAGGAAATTTGTATACATTGGGCTTTATTTGGTGAAAATTTATAAGCAGGTTACGGGACCACATGGTAATCTTGTTTATAAGTTTTGGCTCGAGAGAATTCCTGGTCAGCCAGAGGTTGTGTGTAAAGAAATTGAGAGGACTAGACGATTGAAAACTAAAAAAGGTGTCGGTCTTGGTGATGTTTCTTAGGGGAAGGTTATTCCAATATCTGATGTGAATACTACAGATGAAAGACCAGAAGCTGAGAGATTTCCTAATCAACCTGAAGCTGCCCAAGAAGAAGTGAAACTAACCAACAAATCTAATGTTCATAAAGGTGTCTCTCTAGATGATATGTCTCTAGGGAAAGAGGTGGTAATGCCATTTGGTATGGATACTAAAGATGGTGAGAGACCTCCACCTTCAAACGATGAAACCGTCAAGAGTATTGGTGAAATAGAGGTTGCGCAGAAAGGTGTAAAGAGTAAAAGATTTAGATCGCGAAAAGGTGTTTGTCTAGATGAGGAAGTGATTAATGCGTGGTGTGAATCTAAAGTTGATGAGAGACCTCCATCTTCAAGACACAAAGCATCAAGAGTATTCTTGGTGAACCAAAGGCTGCACAGAAAGGTGTGAAGAGACGTAAAAGATCTGAATCAAAAAAAGGTGTTTGCCTAGATGATATTTCTCACGGGAAGGAGCTAATTCCAATACGTGTTGTGAATACTATAGATGATGAGAAACCTCCATATTTTAAATATGCAAACAATTTGCTATATCCGGATTGGTGCCATATTACTCCTCCTAAGGGCTGTGACTGTATTGATGGATGCTCAGATTCTAAAACCTGCTCTTGTGTTGTCAAGAACGGAGGTGAAATGCCATATAGCTCAAATGGGACTGTTGTTGACGGGAAGCTCTTTCTTTATGAGTGTGGTCCTTCTTGCAAATGCCCTCCTTCTTGCCACAATAGAGTGAGTCAGTACGGTCTCAAATTTAAACTTGAACATTTCAAAACCAAGTTAAGGGGATGGGGTTTGAGATCTCGAGAATCCATTCCTTTAGGTGGTTTTATATGCGAGTACATAGGAGAACTCCTTATGGATGAGGAAGCAAAAAAAAAAAAAAAAAAAAAAAAAGCTGGTTATGATGACTACCTCTTTGATATTGAAAAAAATCATGATTCGAATACCAGCATTGATGAAGGCTTGAATAATTGCGAAGATGTGGATGATGGCAGCGGGGTCACCATTGATGCAGCAGAGTATGGTAATGTAGGGAGATTCATCAACCATAGTTGTTCTTTGAATATTTATGCAAAAAAATCTTGTATGGTCACGAGGATGAGAGCATTCCTCACATAATGTTTTTTGCTGCTGAGAAAATTCAACATTTTGAATAGTCAACCTATGATTACCATTATGTTATTGATCAAGTTCATGATGCAAATGGTAATACAAAGAAGAAGAAGAGTTGCCTTTGTGGCTCTCGTCAATGCACTGGTAGATTTTATTGAGCAGACTAATAAAAGTTTGGACTAAAACTAATAAAAGAAGGTTGCATTTAATCAATAATCTTAAATCGTCTACTTTCAGTTCCAAGGAAAAGGATCATCAGTATAGTTTGAGAAAATAATATGAAGAAAAAGAAGAAAAGAAGTCAACTGCATGGATTATCTTTAGGAAAAAAAAATTGCTGTCCTCAATTCCCTATTCCCACCCTGTGCCACTAATAATTTCAAGTCATTTCATCAAAGTAGTTAACAAATTCATTAACTCTTTTTTAACGTTAACATCCATCCATTAACAATTATTCAATTCTCTCTCCAACTAAATAATTCCATTCTATCTCTCCAATAAAAATAACAATAAATTAATAACCAAAATATTATTCTCTCTCCAACTGTTTAACTTTATATTTTTTTTTAACAAATTTTGTATTCTTAATTTAACATTAATATCAATTATTAGCCTTTTATATTTCTTTTTAAACTGACATTTTTTTTTTCTATTCCTTTCCTCAAATAAAAAAAAAAAGCCAAGTCTACTTATATAATTATATATTGAATAAATTAAAATTATATACTTATTAAATTATTTACGTTTCCAGAATATAGTTATTTTTTTATTAATTTTTTTAATAAAACAATTAAATTTCACAACTAATTTATTGTATAATGACACCATTAATTATTATTCTCTCTCCTACCTCAAAAAAAAAATTATTATTTTCATCTATATATAAAATATCTCAAATGCCTATTCATTAACTAATTTGATGAAATGAATAGTATGCAAGCTTCTATCAGACAAAACAATAAAAAGTATACAAGCGTATTAAGTGTATCATTTCATAGCACTACCAATTTACATATGAGCATTGTTATTAGATACTAATAGTGTCTAACACTTTCTAAACATATCCGTCTCACGATTAGCAAGCGATACTTCTTAAAATTATTACATTAAACTATATAAAACTCGATACTTAGTTGAACCAATAACGATATTAACATATAAAAAAGTACTAAACACTACATTGGTGCGCTTTAACATTCCTCTTTGCATATTGTCTCGCATATAACAAAATAGATGCTCAATCTAAATAAAACAAACACTAATTTTACAAGTTGAACTAGACAACCTTCATTACCAATAAATTAATAGCCCAGAAAAATAAATAGATTTAAAAAGAAAAAAAGATTAGTTGCTAACACTATACTCCAATTTTTTATGTAGTCATAAATATAAATACAAATTGCAGAAAAAAATCTTACAATACCAGAGGAAAAGAATAATAAAGAAAAGATCAAAAATACTTGTAAAGAACCACATATGACAGACTTCAGGATATATTAGGGTTAGCACTTTTTAGTCCAGCAAACAGCTACAAGCCCCTATTCCTCAATTAGTTCAGATCAGAATCACAGCACCATTTTATAACAGAACCTGCAACATAGACCACCTACTTTACCGTTTCGACAACATTTTTTTTCCTTTTTTTTTCTTTTGTTCTAAATTTAATACCAAAAACTGGAAAAGAAAAAAAAAAAACTTTTCTGTTTTAGTTCAGTGTTGAATTTACAAAACAGCAATGTTCAGAAATCAAGTTCTTTGTCTGACCCGCCGACCATTGGTATCACCCCCATCTGATAGTTGTGCCCACACACTTCGGGTCTTCCCTCCACCACTGCTGCATTCCTCATCACATCCTGCAATTGTCTTCAGAAGTTCTGACTGCAGAGTTGGGCAATGTTCTTTAAGGTGCTCGAATCCGTCTGTTCGCATAACAGCTGAAATATTCAATTGAAGATGAGAACACAAAATACATGAGTAGATTGACCCTGTAATTTGCCTTCCATGGGAAGGAAGATAAATCCAGAAAATACAATAAACTCCTCCACTATGCATGTAGTTACAATTATTTTACAAGAAGAATGCATGCAGGAATATAGGATCCACAATTAACTAGTTCTGTTTTACATTTTACCCCATACTTAAAAGACAAACAAATTAATGGGACATTCAATCACAAATACTACTAAAGTTAAAGATTTGAACTACAGCAAGATGTGGTAGGATTATAACATAGCAGAAATTTGACATCAAGTCAAAGTAATTTATTTATAACACAAGCATAGTGAACTTACAACACAAGCCACTGTTCTCCCCTTTCCATTTCTCTTTTGTGCTTGGCAAAACACCCAAAGTAGAAAGAGGATATATAAATACATAAACCAGTATTTTGCAACTTGATGCAACTAACCTTAACCATTAAGCTAAACAAATTTCAAAGAATACCAAATTCAAAGCAGGAAAAAGAAAATGGATAATAAGAAACCTAAGCTTTGGAACCCCAATGTTCAAGTCTGATCAGATGATAAATTATTCAACAGAAGCTAAGTTCAAACGAAAAAAGTAAAACTAGCCTATCTGCCGGAACATTCCTCCTGGAAATTATTAACCAAATAACCTTGATCCACTCCCCCACCTGTATTTTATTAATAATAAATTAAAAAAAGAGAAAAAAAAAACTTATCAATTAGTATTTCAAATAATTCCAAGACAATACAAGTAAAGAAGGGCACGATTCACCAGAACATGAAATTCCATCACAGTATAACCTCTAAAACCCTTTTTAAAAAGGAAACGAGAAAAATGTACTCTTCTACCTTCTATAACCAAACAGCAATCCTATACCTAATCTTTCCCCCAAGAGATCATCCAACCACCAATTTGTATCTAATTGCACAAGCCAAATGCCACCAAATGAACCTTAACACCTTACCTCTAATATTCTTTTCTAAATTCCAAATTACCAACTCAACATTCAAATTCTGTAAAAATAGTCTCATGACTTGGACTTAGCAGTACTTTGTCAATCAGTGATGCATACATAAAAACTCTTATAAATACCTCTTACTGTGTCTATAGTCAGTTAGGCTAACAAACACTGATAGAAAGTGGAGTGACACAATAGGAAGCCAAATATTAATATCAAAGTCCATTCTGTAAAGTATACCATTAAGTTAACCTATCAGACACACTTATATCTTTTGTTTATTATGATACAATGCCTAATATCAACAAGTACATTCTAGGCTATATCAATATTTGAAACTAATACACACAATGCTTAGCACCTCTAATATACATTTCATTAGGCGAAAACTGTCTCATTTGCACAACATTAACTACAAATCACTTGATCTTCTAACACTTCCATGCACTAATTATCCAGTGAACTTAAAACATTAAAGCCCAATATGAAAAGGAAATAAAGACACTGGATTTCCTTGCCTAAAAGCTTTGCAGGCCAAACAAGGTTTATCAATCATAAATCCCAAAAGTAGACATCGTTTTTACACACCAGTTATCCATGCAATTACTATATTCCTTATTTGGCATTACACATCAGTATGGGACAAGTAACAGAACACTAGTTTTATCAAAAATTGTAAAAAAAAAAAATCCAATGTAGCAGATTTATCCAAACTCAAACAAATGAGCATTTCTGTTTCAACTTCAGAGAATCATCCAATCCTTACCAATTGTTTTGGAGTTATACTTTTTTAGTGTTGCATTTCAGAAACTACCCCACAAAGGATAACTAACTCACAGAAATGCCAAATTCCCCATTCACAACATCCCATTTATTTAAGAGCCACACAGAGAAACCATATAACAATACATTCTTCCAATGGAGTAATATGTACACTCAAAATATACATACAAACATCACATAGTTCCCAGTTGAAATAGATGTGATTGGTTAAAAAAACTGTCACGTCACTGTATGTAATGTTTGAGTGCATATTTTAGGTGCACCATTACTCTTATCCAATTTCTTAAAGAAACCAATTATTCATAAACTTTGGCAACTATTCTTTTTTCTCTTTTCTTTTCTTAACAACTAAAAACTGTTTTAAGAATGAAAATCACTCTACAATGTCACTGTGTATATACTTCTTTGGGAAGACATATCCATATAAGTTATCAAATACCAATTTAGAATCACATGCATCCACAATGTAATAAATTTTTAAATTAAGAGTTCCAAAGAGCATATATGTAATTGGATGCAAATCTAATGGATATCAGAGGTTATGCTTGCATAAAAATGGTCTTAGTCAATTCAATTACACAAGATTCACAGGAAAGTCAGATTGTCAAAACTAGTTCGCTAGACTTTACACATCATGTAATCTTTACTATTATAAGTTACTAAAATGCATCAATATCCATTACACATATATTGCATATCTGATTTTAGCATGTTTTGAACTTTGGCTTGCATCATGAAAATAGGAGCTTATACAACAATAAAAAATTGATATAGAAAAGCATACCTGCAAGATTTTCGGCAGCAAATCTTAGACAAACAGCTTTTAGTTCAGAGGCATTGCACCGGTCAGCCAAAGCTAGAATTTCAGCAACAGATTTCACAGATATATCCTTGCAGAGATGAGACTCACACATTAGTCTGAGCCTATCCAGACCATACTTATCAGCTGCAGCTAATAGTTTTCCAGTTAATGAGTCAGATACCAAGGATGTAGGCGACGTACTTGGTGTTTCAAGCTGCACATCCTCTGTTAGGGAATCTCTGTATATAAAATGCAACATGGCCTGTTGAATATAATAGTAAGTAGGAACATTAGGTTAAAATCCATAGAATGACAGTAATAATTCTGAAAATAGACCACTAAAGAAAAAATGAAATAACATTTCTTCAATTGAAATTTCAGACGTACCTTGAAAACTTTAGGTTCTAAATCTGTGATTTCAACCTCTGTATTATCTTCCTCTAGCCCCTCAAAGAATTTAGAACGAAATATAGGGGACCGAGCAGCCAATACCAACTTATGTCCACGAAACTTTTCACCAGCCACAACAAAACTAATATCTGAACCTTCCTTCTTTTCCAATAGCATCCCAAAATGTGTACCAATATCAGATTCTGGGACCCGAATAGAGTGTAATCGTGGACAATCTACCGCTGAAACTACAACTCCAACTGTACAATTGATTTTTAAGCAATCATCTTTCAAAAAGTCTGAAGTTTCAAGTAAAGCTCGTCTGAAGAAACGCTTGTATCCCCTAAAGTACAAACAAAACAAATAAATTAACATCTTAAAGATACATCTACATAGAAATTTTCAATGTGTGCACTCTATAATTCATTGCAGGAAGTAGCAATTAAATTCAACAAGAAATCAAAAGTCCAGGTGATCCAGGTTTGAGAGAACAAGGTAAGGCTAGCGCATGTACACATTTAATAAAATCCTTTCACATATCATTTAAAAAAATAAAAAATAAAGAAAATAAGAATTAAAATATATAATTGTAAATTGTTTTATTTGCATAATTGAAACTTAAATGGTGTGTCCTTCATATAATTTGCAAAATTTAATTTCTTAGTTTTTACCTAAACCTTACACCATAATTTTATATGTCTAAGACAACTCGTCCAAAATTTATTTTCGGGTGCCTCACTTATGGCGAAGGAAAATTGTGGTAACAAACTAAAAATTAAAAATAGATGAAAGCAAGCATAAATACATGAACACCAAAGCTCTCAGTACAATCAAATAAAACTTAGACCATGATAAGATTATCTTGGTGCAAAATAACTCCACATTCTCTAGTGAGATCTTAAAATGACATGGCCTCAAAACCTTTTGACTTCTTTAGTGAGATCTTGAAAAAACAAGCCCTCAAAACCAAAGTTGCAATTGCAACCCAGAATTTGATCTTCCCCCATGCGTCTTCTACCTCATTATTGATTCCTTCAAAGATCCTCCTGTTTAATTCCATCCAAACTGCACAAAAAATGGCAAGAATGGCTGTGCTCCACAGCCAAGAAGTTCTTCTTCCTTTAAGTTTACACAATAGCAACTATCTTCAGATTTGGGCAGTTATTTTTTAAAGAAATTATGAAGATATATTAATTATAGTAATTTGAAGTAAAATTATTTCTATAGGATATCAATTATAAGCGGTAAACAAAAATAGGTGCTAGGGGTTCTATCGTCCTTGTATAAATTACACTTGCACTGGACCCATATAAACCTGGGAGTGGGACAAAGATTTTTCAGTAAAAATAATCAGTCATACCCCTTTAACTACTTGGACGCCAGAAACCCTTCTTACAAACAAGAAACTGATTTTGATGAACGGTTAAGGACCAGTTAAGTGATTCCAAAATTGGCTTAAGCTTTTTGATCGTGTCTGTTGTGTCTTGAACCAGTAGATATCCGCCTGGTCTCAATATGCGATCAATCTCCCCAACAATTTCTACCATGTCACATCTTTGTGTAAGGTTTCCCAAGAGATAGCTGGAATGTAGTAGATAATCTTAGCTTGGTCTAAGTTTTATTTGACTTATAAACCAAAGTTGCAATTGCAACCCAGAATTTGATCTTCCCCCATACATCTTCTACCTCATAATTGATTCCTTCAAAGATCCTCCCGTTTAATTCCAGCAAGAATGGCTGTGCTCCAGAGCCGAGAAGTTCTCCTTCTCCCTTTGAGTTTACACAATAGCAACTATCTTCAGATTTGGGGCATGCACTAATGTATACCAAATTCACTAAGCACTCTAACCCACGAAAGATGATTGGAAGGGCACTCTAGAATTAAGTGGGAAGTCGTTTCCCCATTTTTCTTGCAATATACACACCAACCCAAGGATAATAAATGATAGGACCATCTTCTTTATAATATCTCATGAACATTGAGTTTTTTTAAGAGATAGACCACACTAGTGAATAAGAAAAGAGATAGGATCTCACTATTTTAGCCCACTAGATCCACAAAACTTCCCTCCTGGTCTCCCGTTAATGAAGATCAAATAGGAAAGATAAGCAGCCATCAACCACCTTCTCCACTTTGATCTGAATCCTTCTTCATAAGTACCATATCCAGAAAGTCCTAATGCACATAGTCATAGGCTTTCTCAAAGTCAATTTTGTATTCTTCACATTATGCTATCAACCTTAAATGAAGCCCATTCATACACTAACTCACTATATCCTTTTCGAAACTCTAAATACTCTTTGATTTATACTGTCAACCTTAAAGGCAGCAGCCCTTTTCGGGACAACCTAGAATTTTAGTAACTCCAGCCAATAAGAACATGCTTATTAAAACTTAGGCAAAAAGTTATAATCAAAAGTGATAAGTCTACTTTCAAGCACAGAGTTGTTTAAGTGAACAAACTGAACTTTAATAATCACTTTATTTAATCTAACCCTAAAAGGAAACCGACAATAAACATAGCACTTATATCAAACTAGCCACAAAACATAAACCTTGCCACAGCCCTCAAGTAGATATAATATATTCATGATTCACGACATTGTTAGTTACTAAGCGTGATGGCTTTGAAGCTCAGTGAGCTACAAATCAAAACATGTAAACACTTATCCACAAAACATTATCCTAAAATTGATGTTTCATACAAGAATATCTTAAAGGTGCCACAAATCAAAACAGGTAAACACTTATCCACAAAACATTATGGTGCACTACATGATATATTTTCCTACTATTTAATTACTGCAAACTAAAGAATTTTCACATCCATAGGATCCATATTCCAAGCAGTATCAAAATCACCACAAAAGTATAATGTCCATCAATAAATTAAAAAAAAAAGAAAAAAAAAACCTTATCTTCATACATCTTTGTTGTATGAAACTTAAACATATATCAAGTTATAATGCAAAATCGAATTTAGTTCAAAGATTACTACCCCATCCCCAAAAACAATTCAGCTAATTGAAACAAAAATATAAAAAGTACCAATTACGCAACAGAAATCAGAATTCAGTTCGTACCACATACTGCCCCGATACTTCAACGTGTAAGGGCCACTTTCAAGAGAACGATCGAAATGACTATGAACCTTATGCTTCTCCTTCCCGCTCTGATCGACGAGTGTAAGCTCGAACAGGGCTCTAACATCGGTACCCTCGCTGGCGAGCGCGATGAAGACCGAAACGTAGGCAGAATTGTCCTCAGGATTTTTTCCATCTGGGTAGAAGTAAATAGCCCACTGATAACCCCCAACCATGAAATTATCGCTAGCAATGTGTTTACCGACTCCCATACCCTTAGCCAACGAGTAACCCTGGATCACAAACTTGTGCGACCCGTTCACCGTCTCCGTCACCGACCGAGAGCTCGTCGGCGACAGTAATGGACTCTTGTCCCCCGCTGTGGACCCAGTCATTGATGGATAGGTCACCGGTCTGTGAATTGGAAAAGGAAATCGAAGAAGCTATACAAAGAATTGAGTGAGTGAGTAAGTGATTTAGAGGATTTCAAAGGTAATGAAATTGGGTTGAAGAAAGGGGGGAAATTAGGGTTTGTTGAGTCGAATTTTGGTTTAAAAGAAATGTGTGTATTGTTTGTGTTAGTCTCTTTGGATTTCTGATTTAATTTTATTTTATTTTATTTGTATTGTCCGAGAAAGTGAAGGTAACAGGAAAGAAGTGATAGATGAGAAAGCGTCGCAGGCTCAGACTCTCTCTCTCTATCTCTCTCTTCTGAGGTTTTTAAAGCTTTTAACTAAAATCAGCTTAATACCAATTTTCTTTCGTAAGACGAGGGAAAACATAGATAATTAAACGTTACTTACAAATAATTATTGTATTCAATTTAAATCAATAATAAGTAAAAAAATGTTCCTTTCAAAAAAAAAAAGTAAAATTGATGTTTTTGTAGAGGGGTGAATTTCTAAGGCAAAAGTGAGTCTCTTTGCTTAATTTAAGGAAATTAGACTCTATAGTCTTTTTTTTATATTGTCCTTTTTATTTTTATTCTCTTTTTTAAAATTTATTATTTTTTCCTTTTTTTTAAGAGATTTTTACACCTCATGTCAAAATTGACATCTTTTTTACATTTTTATCAATACACGGTTTTTTAAACTTTTTTAACTTTTACATTTTTCAATTTTACTTTTCAAAAAGTTTCATAATTACAAAATTACCTTTTCCCTTCTTCCTTACACACGTACACGCACGCCACCTCATAACTCCTTTTTTATTTTTTTTTTTGAATTTTTCATTTCTCTGATTCTTCCACTCTTCAAACCGTAGCTTCCCACGATCACCATTCTCAAGCCCTAACCCATTTCTTCTTCCCACGATCACCTTCTCCAAGCCCTCACCCACGTTTTCCTCAACCTACATTGTCATCCTCCACTATTTTTTTCTATATAAATGGCAACCACTAGAAGTGGTTCGAAATCACCATCTCCGGCGAAGAAAGTTTCTAAAAAATCGAAGAAGGCTCCAGCTGTTACTTCCAAAGTCGAACCTAAAATGGGGTTAAAAAAAATTGCTAAAAATTTAGTGGCTGATGTTCCAGAGACATCGGCCTCTAAGAAAAGAGCCCTTCCTGTTAAAGTAGATGCTCCTAAGACTAAGAGAGCAAAAATTTCCAAGTCTGCACGCGATGTAAGTTTCTCTTTGTTGTTTTTAAATTTTTCTTTAGTTTTTTTCTGGTTGTTTTATTTCTGGTTTCCTCATTTTCCTCATTTGATGATTTAAAGTTTTCCCCATTTTTTGTTCTAGGTTTCCTCAGATTCCGATTTTGAGGATGAAGTGCATGGTGAGGACCAAAAGCCCAAAGTTAAATCAAAGGTAATTTAAATTTGCTTGGTTTCATTTTATTGTGTTAATTTTTACATGAGCTTTTTAGGTCACTGGTTTAGGTGTTTATTAGGATGTTTTTATGTTTTTTTTGTGTTCTTTATGTATTTCTGTCATGTATTGTGGTTGATGTTGTTTTGTTGTTTTTATTCAGTTGTTGTTTGGTTGTTGAAAAAAAACCCAGTTCAATTTGTATTTTGTCACAGTTTTTGAGTTGCTTTTCCCCATTGGTTGGTTATATGTTTTTTGTGAATTTGTTTTCGGTTGTTTTACACACTATTGGTATTGAAAAGCATTTTACTAATTTCAATTGCAACCAGATCTTTCAGTTTATTCTTTAGTTTTGTATATGTTTATTGTCAGTTTTTTCTCGGTTGTTTGTCACACTACTATTTTCGACTACCATTTTCGAAATTTCATAACAACGAGTTTGTACAGTGTTGTTTTATTTTAGTTGTTTATGTTTTTTTGAAAGTTGTTTATCTCTTACATTTATCATACTGTAAGGGTTTAGGAAAACGTTGTTTTTAGGTTTTTTATTGGCTGTAATTTGGTTACTACATTTTCATATATTCATTGTTATTGTATCTAAGATTTGTTGCTTTTGTTTTTCTTTTTTGTTGCAGGTCCATGCTAGGACCTCAGTGAAGGTTGAAGGATTTGACCTACCAAAGAAAAATCCTGCTAAGGTGTCTTTTTTTTAAAAAAAAAATATTATTTTTATTATTTGTTTTCTATTTTTTTTTTAGTTTTTTTTGTTTTTGTCCTGATTTATTTTGTTTATATTGCTACAGGAATGGGATTATATATATGACCAGAAGAATCTGTTCATTGCTAAAGCCTTTTCCACTGCTACTTTCCAGGTGATAGAGAACATTAAATCTTGTCTTTCAGATGTACAGCTTGAAATCTTTTCAAAAACCTGTTTTGGTCATTTCCTTGACCTTCCCGATTTTAAAGTTCAACCCCAAGTGTTTCATGGGTTGTTGCTCCGAGAGGTTCAGCAACCTAATGATGCTGAGTTGTGGGTTATGATACGCGGTGTTAGGCTTAGGTTTAGCATTGAGGAATTTGCATTGATTAATGGGTTAGGACCGTGAAGGTGACTGTAGTGTCTTAGATTTTAAGCAAGAGGTTAATAGTCTTTGTGAAAGATATTGGCCAACTTCGTCCTCTATCACTAAGGAATCTGTTAGGGAATGTTTTACCACCAAGAGGTGGGGTGATTCTGATGAGGATGCTGTGAAGTTGGCAGTTTTGTATTTCGTGGAGTGGTTCTTGCTTAGTGGCACTAAGCATAAAAATGTACCCAAGTCTATTTTAGATGTTGTAGATAGTGGGAGGTACAATGAATTTGCTTGGGGCCGGAGTTCTTTTGAATTGACTATTTCCTCATTGAAGGGTAAGCTTGATAGTTGGGTTGAGGGGGTTAGGAAGGCAAAGAGTTCGGGAAAGAGGCCGAGTGTTTTTTACACTTTGATTGGTTGTCCTCATGTTCTACAAGTTTGGTTCTACGAGTGTTGTAAGTACATGAAAGGTAAGTACTGCCAAAAGGAAAGCTCTCGTATTCCAAGGATCACTCAGTGGACATGCAATAGTCAACCTACTTTCAAAGTTTTGAAGACTACTATCTTTGATGTTTCCAAAGATAAGGTATATCTGTTTGTTGTAATTTGGTTTTTCAGTAGTTGTTTTTGTGTTGTTTTTTATTATTATTAATCTTTATAATTGAAATTTTAATTTTGGTATTTTTTGATCAGCTGCAACTTTCAAATATGAGGCCCACGGCTGGTGAGTTCAAAGCTTTGAAACTGAGCAGTTTCAAGTTCGACACCGACTTCAACTCTTACAAGAGTCTTCCTGTCCCCGAAGAGCCAACTGTTGCTCTGAGTGACATTTCGTCAAGCTTCGAGGCCTTTTCCGAGAAATTTCATGGGTTGGAGGTCAAGATCGATTCGTTGCATACTTCCCAACAGAGATTTCATCTGATTTGGTTGAGTTGAAAGAGTTTGTGTCTGCACAGTTTGTTTCTTTTGGTGCTCAGATGGCTTCAATGCAGACACAGTTTTCTACTGTTTTTGCCGATTCCTATGCCAAGGTATTTTAGTTTTTCAATAGTTGTTTTTCGGTTTTTTTTAAGTTGTTTTATACTAATTTAATATGTCATTTCAATATAGGAAAAAGGCAGTGACTCTTCCAATGATGATGATGGAGGTGGTGATGAAGCAGATTTTGATTTAAATGAATCTGAAGAAACTGATGAAAATGAAGAAGAGAATGTTATGGGTGATGACGAAGGGGAGGGTAGTGAAGGTGAAGAGAAGGATGATCAACCCGATGAAGATTCTGACTCAAAAGAAAAAAATGATAATGGCAGTGATGATGATGCCACTGATAGTGAGGAGAAGGTAGATAAGTAGACAATGTAACTAGGTTTTAGTTACTTTGTGTGGTTTATTTTGTTGTAAGTCCGTTTTAGGTAGTGCTCTTGTA
Source organism: Cannabis sativa (assembly GCF_029168945.1). Lineage (NCBI taxonomy): Eukaryota > Viridiplantae > Streptophyta > Magnoliopsida > Rosales > Cannabaceae > Cannabis > Cannabis sativa. The sequence goes on along the minus strand of NC_083602.1, from coordinate 15,064,648 downwards.
ATTCTATGTTATTGTTATGTCTCTTGTTGTGTTTTATTTTTCAGAAATTTGCAACTATTTTCAGACTATTTATTTGTATTTATTATGTTATTTATATGGCTGTGTTTGTAGATTTTGTTGTTCGGAATTTATTGTTGGTCTTATTATTTTACTTGTTGTTTTTATTTTGTTATGTAGTTTTTTTTAAGTTGTTCAAGTATTTCACAAAAAATAACTTCACTTTTTTCCATTTTCTTTTTCCTTTATTTTCTGTATCAAGAATTTCGTTGATTTCAATGACGGCCCTACTCAAATAGATGTTGAGGCTACTGTTCAGTCCGGGGTAAAAGCAGTTGAGCTTATGGTAATGTTGCTTTTGTGTTGTTTTTTGGTTGTGTAAAGGTTGTTATTTTTTAACCATGCTCTAATTCCTTTTTAATACCATATTTAAACAGATGTCTTCAGATGGAATTGGTGGTGATCCTTGTAAACAGATTTCAGTTTCTGAAAATGTTGAGGTTACGGATCGTCGTCTTGTTTGTTTTGAGGTATTTTTTTTTTTTTTTTGGTTGTTTTTTAGTTTCTTCATACTTTTTGTGTTTAACACTGTCTATTTTCTTTCATTTTTGTGGAAAAAATATATTAGATGGGTGCAACAGGTCTCAATGTTGATTCTAACATTGAACTTGAAGATGACCCAATTCCCGTTGAAGAAACTCCTCTTGTTGACAAGAGGAAATCTAAGAAACCCATAGCGCTGACGTCTCCGTTTATGGAGTATGACTCTTCCATTTCTAGTTCTAAAGATGGTTCTGGTTATGGAGTTGTTAAGTATGTGGCTGGGTTGTGTCCTCTCGATGATAAGATTGGTGAAGATGTAGAACATAAAGACGAGATTGATTTTGACTTGTGGCTTGGTGAAGGACGCCGATCGAAGAAAGATCCGTAAGTGTTTATTTTCAGCACCTTTGTTGTTTTTTTGTATTTTTTGTTTTTTACTTTACTATTTATGTTTCACTTTTTTTTTTAAAAAATGTTAGGCATGATAAGGAGAAGGTTTACTTGAAGGGTAAGGATAAGATTGTTCCCCCTTTTCGTTTTGGCGTGGAAGATGTTGCAACCAAGATGTGGTTCCACAAGCTTGCATATCCTGGCCAATGTTTGACTAATTCTGTAAGTTAATTTATTTTTTCTTTTGATTTTTTTCAAAAATTTCAGTCTATAGTTTGATTCATGTTGTTTGTTGGTTGTTTTTTAGTTGTTGAAATATAATTCATTTTCTGATTTTCCAACATTTATCATTTTTTATTGTTCAGCATCTGGACATCATTTTTTACTATCTACGTAAAAAAGGAAAGTATGCAAAGGAGCCAAAGGTTAAGTTCACAACCACCGATTGCTTATTCTTCAAAACCATTCATGTTTTGTATGAAAAATTTATTGCACAGAAAAAAAATCTTTCTTTGATAACTGCCCAGCATGCCATTGCTGATTATATAAGAGGTAGAAAAATGTTATGTGGTTCCCCTTGGCATTTGTGCGATCATGTTTTCTTTATCATCCATATGGAGACTGAATCACATTGGATTCTTGGTCGATTGAATATTGAGGAAAGGCGTGTGTACATGTACAACTCCTTGTCGACTGCTATGAAAGATAGTGCTGCCATCAAAGCTTGTCAGCCATTTGCGGTGTTGTTGCCCCACTTTTTTGCTTTGTTTGATGAGTTCAAAAAGGAAAACAAACCGATTTGTTTAGACCCTTTCGAAGTTGTTAAGGTTGATGGTTTGCCTCAACAAACCTCTAAGTAAGTTGTTTTTATTTTTTATTTTCAAATGTTTTTAAAATTTGTAATGTTATTTTCCTTTTCTAAGTTTTTCTGCTGTTGTTTTTTGGTTGTTTTCAGTGACTGTGGTTGTTTCGTTGCATCGTTCGCCGAATACTTTATTGATATGAAACCGATTCCTCCCATATTTGATGTTGAGAAACACCGTGATAGGCTTGCTGTGTTGTTCTATAAGTATGCTCGCATGAAAGAAGTGGAATTTATTGATAGTGAAGATGAGGCTCCTCCAAAGGGTCCAAAGAAGAATTTGTCTTAGTTATCTATTGGTTGTTGTTGGAAATACTACTTTTTTTATGTAGCTTTTGTTTTTTCTATTACGATTATGTTCATAATCATAGACAAGTTGTTGTTTCTATCATGTTTTTTTCTTAATTGGAATTGGTTTTTAATTTGTTCATATTTTTGGATTTTTAATCTTTATATTTACTCTTACTCATGACAGCATACTATTAACAACCTTATTACAACCATCTGATAAACAACTAAATTGCATTTGTAATCACTTTATGTAGTTTATTTTTCCTTCTTATTAATTTCAACCTTCTTCAACTCATTTAATTAGTTATATATAATATTTGATGTTCTTTTGTATATTAATGATAATAATACCAATTCCCTATTATCAATATCTCTCCACATAAAAAATCACAATAAAAAAATGTATGTAACAACCAATCGTAATATGCAGTATGTGTTTTCTAAATGTTTTAATATAGTTGTTTTTTGGTTGATGTGTAGTTGTTTCCACTTCTATGTCCGTAATTCTTCTGCAGGTCTTTTTGTTATGTCCCTTTTGTCCACACTTGCCACACTTGTTTTGTTTCTTTGTTTCCCAAGCTGCTGCCATTCTTCTTTTCCTCGGCCTTCCAGACTTGATTCTCTCCTTTGGAGGCAACACTATGATTTCTTCAAAAAAATCTGGAAGTTCCCATTCTCTTACGTTTCCAACTGGGTATACTGTTTCGTCATATGTTTGCAGCCATGCTTTTGATGTGTAGTATTGTGCACAGTAGTTGTATGTGTTTATGTTCAAGTCCTTCATGACGGCGACTGCATGGTTACATGGCATTTCATCTTTTTGAAATCTATTGCATGTGCACGTCTTCTCCTTCAAGTTTACTATTCTTGTTCTGTCTTCATCTATCACCTCAAACAGGTTCTGGTTTGCTGGTTTCACCTGCAAGTTTTAAACCAACTTTAAAACAACCAAACAACTATGCAAACACAACTGTTTTAATTTTACTTTATGCGAACGATAATCCGAACTTACTGTTAGTCGCAATGACTGTACATAGTTCCCTATGAGTTTTTTCTCAGATGATGGTGTCAGCCTTGTTGTGCATTTTTGTGCCTCCTTTCTATTATTGTATGTCCACTCTTGCATTTGTGCCCTCAAGCACTCCATTAATGTTGTCACTAGTGTTTCCCTTGCTGCTAAATTTGCTGAGTTCAGTGCCTCAGCTATGTTTGATGTCATGGTAGAGTACCTACAATTTGGACAGTTTCTGTCATAGTTCTACTTTTGGAAAAAAAACGCAAACGCAACGCAAAACCAACGCAAATACAACGCTATAAATAGGTGAACATATCATTAATTTTATCCTCCTTATTAGTTTTCACCTGTTGTTTTCTGAATGATACCTTGACCATTTTTCATGGCCAATTTTCTCCGTGTACGGTCTTATGCGCTTATCCAAGTTGTCTAGCTCCCTCATATGGAATTCAAACTCCATTTCGTGTAAGCTTTTGTACCGCAAAGAATGGCACTCCGAAATGCTTTGCATTTTTCTTGAATTTTGTTTCGAGGTTCGACAAGAGGTGGAAGATGCGTAGCCATGTGTTATTTCGGGGAACACTTTCCTAGTTGCTTTGATGATGCTTTCATGTCCGTCCGATATTAGGCATTGACATTCTCGAACCCCGAATGCTTCTCTTATTTTTTTTAAGAACCACTCCCACGATTTATCGTTCTCGGAATCAACTATGCAAGATGCTAGTGGAAAAATTTTAGATTCTGCATCTTGTGTGTTGGCAGTGAGCAACGTGCCTCCATACGCGGCCTTTAGGAATGTACCGTCTACCACGATGATTGGTTTGCAGTTTGGCCAACCTTTTATAGCAGCATTCAATGCAACAAATGCATATTTGAAACTGTCATCATCATCTTTCTCTATGTCTATTAATGTTCCCGAATTTTAATCAAACAGAGTTGTTTCAAACAACATGTACTCAACGAAATAACAACTCAAAAACAACTCGTTTTTCCACAAATATTATCAAAGTAAAATTTTTAAATTTTTTTTACTCGGATTTGTTTTCCGTAGCATGTACAGGTATCTAGGCAAGAGATTGTACGACTCTTTAGCATTTCCATGTAGCTGGGTTTGTGCTCGCTCTTTACTACGCCATGCTTTCATGTAATTCATCTTTATTCCGTATTTGTCTTTCATTTCGTCTTTATGTCTGCAAGAAATGGCCGCACTTTGTTTTCGTGTTCAAGAATTTTGGTTTTACAAAGTCTGCTATCAACTTTGATGTAGCTTGTCGTTGATCTCCAAATCTTATTGTAACTGCACATGTGTGTTCTTCTTCGTAGCTCCTTATTATGAATGTTTCTGTGTTTCCATTTTTTGTAGCCTTTAAACTCCATTTGCAGTTTGTGTCCAAACACACTATGTTGTATTCTTTTGTGCAAGATTTCACTACTTTGTATTGAAATGTCTTCTTGATTGCAAAGTAGCATAGTGTACTTATCAATGTTTCTTTGTCCTTGTAAATTTGCCCCTTCTCTATTGTTTCATGTCGTTTGTCATTGATGATCATCATTTCGTGTTTGTCCACTTCCTCTTCTTCTTCCCGGTTGTTTTCTAGTTGTCGTACCATTTCGCAGCCACAAGCTTTGCGTAGCTCTGGTGAAGTCAAAATCTTCATCTACTGCCGTAGTTTTTTCTCTCGTTGTTGTCCGGTTGTTGTATGGTTGATTCGATGACATCGTTTCCGTTTCTAGGAAAAATGCATCAACTTCACCGGTATCCCATCGTCCGCGCGTATAGTTGTTGCTTGGAAGTTGTTGCCGTGTTGTTTCCGTGTTGCCGCAAGTCTTCCCGTGCTTTGCGTTGTTCTCATACGATTCCATGATCATATTGTTCCACACCATTGTTTGGTTAGGTGGTGCCGTGTTATCGGTTTTGTTCACACACAATGGGTACCTTGTGAAATCAACCTCCTTCGTTAATAGCTTTATGTAGAACAACAGACTTTTGTCATCCTTGATTTGTAGTGGTTGGCCTCCTTCCTTCAGTTGATATTTCAGTTGTAGTTGTGTTGATTCATGGTTGCATTGGAGTTCTTCCATCATTATTCTCATTAGTTCCTCAAAAGTGCACTTGGTCGAAATTAATTCTCCACTTGATTCATAATCAACATAGTTTTTTTTGTCATCCCAATGCCCATTGCTCTGCACCAATATTTGTAATGGTTCCGTTTCCTGAAATAATGTAAATTATTTACTTGGTTCAGTTTTTGTAGTTGCAAACAACTATTTTAATCTGCCAAAACAACCAATAAACAACTCTTTCCAACAATAACTTATGCATCTAACACTTTCAGCTGGCCGACTATTTATATAGGTTAAATCAACTATCAAACAACTATTTCAAAACTGATCACCAATTAATAACAGTAGATTCATATTTTCCAGTTTCTAGATCCCAAACAACTATTATTCCACTGTAAAACAACTTGTAAACAACAGTTTCAGAATAAAACACTGTAGCAACTATTTATATGCCTTAATGTTTATTTTCATGCAAACCGTTGTTGTTTTTTTCTCAGATTCATCAATATTTCATTATTTTTTCAATTTAATCCGGTTTTCATCAATTAATATCAAATTTCTATTCATCTACACTAAAATTTTTTTTCCACGTTCATGAAAAAATTTGTTTACCTTCGATTGTCCTTCTGATTCAATCATGGGTGAGTTTCTTTGATTTCCAGCTCTCCTTCTACTCGGTTCTTCTCCTCTGATCGCGATTTCTTTGTTCAATGATTGTTGTTTTTGAGTTTTTTCTGTACATCAATGGAGGTTTCTTGGTTTTTTTTTTTCCCTTTTCGTTTTTGATTTTGGATTTTCGGGATTCAGCTGGTTTCCTAGGAGTTCTACATTTTTTTAGATTTTGATTTTGCTGGATTTGGAAGAAAAATGGTTGAGATTGGGTTGTTGGGGTTGGATCGTTTGGTCAAGAAGAAGCTGCGGCTGGTCACGAAGAAAAATGGTTGAGAATGGTGGTTTCCGTTTTCTCAGCCGGTATTTTTGTAATTACCAACTTTTTAGTTTCCACTTTTGTTTATTTCCTTTTTTAGGGCCATAAATGTAAATTTCATCTATTTTTGGTCTATAATAGAAAAAATCTCTTTTTTTAAACACTTTACTAATTTTACCTCTGTCACTTCAATATAGTCTCCATATGACTCTCTTATAGTATTTTGGGTACAATAAATATAAAAAGAGGTATCAATTAAATACAAAATTAAAAGTAGATTTGATTAATTGATAAATAAAAGAGGTATTTTTCAATATACCCCATTTCCATAAGCTATCTTTTAGCTTTTAGAATTAAAAAAAAGTCATTTTAAGAGTGTTTGGAAGAAAAAAAAAATAATTTATGTTTTTTTTTAAAATAAACTAGAATTTGTAGTTTCTCATAAAAAAAATTTTGAGAAGTTATTTTTAAAATTAAAATAATTTATATGATTTTTAATTTACTCACAAAAAATCTTTTTTTAATAATATTCAAACACTTTAAAAAAATATTTTTTATTGAAAAAAAAAAACTATTCATATAATACTTATCCAATCAATAAAAATAAGTCAAAACTTATACTTATATTATATTTCTAGCTACAAGTAGAAGTTTAGCCAAACGATTACGACTCACAAATAAACAGCTCAGAAGGTCCCGCCACTACATCACATCATAATCCAAATATTAGCAATCTTAGCTAAATTATAAGCTAATGCATTATCAAAACGAATATAATGCTTAAAGTCAAGAATTCGAACATAATTATAAATAGTGAGAATGTCTGCTAAAATTATAGCAAACCCATCTAACAACTGATTCTTAGCCATAAGAGTATCACACACACGCTAACAATTGGACTCTACCTCAATATTATTATAAACCATCCGAACACAAAGCATAAGGCCATTAAGAAATGCTAACGCTTCAATAATTGAAGGAGAAGGTGAACCAACGAATAGAGAAGTCGATAAAGCAAGGCCCGCTCCTAAGTGGTCACGAACGACAACCCCGCAACCAAACATTCTATCTATAGTACGAAGCCCAGCATACACGTTCAATTTGAGCCGTCCTGACGGAGGAAGCACCCAACGAAGGGAGGAGAGCCCAACCCAAGGATAAAACCCCCTACCGTATTGTTCTCATTAGCAAAGCGATACCAAAAATCTTTAGACCAACCATACACTCCCTCATCATCCAAAAGCTTTTGACCATGTACCCACTAATTTCTCCTATACCAAATATGTCATAGTAGAGTTAAAGGAAGACACGTCTCATCTTTATGCAAAATAGATTCACATTCATGGATAAAAGCATAGAAGTTTATATTAGGCCTAAAGTTCATAACAGTCACAAAGAAAACATTAAAAATGATAGAATGGAGACTAGAGCAACCCCAAACAACATGGGAATTAGTCTCTACATAAACAACAAATCGATCAACATTTGACAATATGGTACTGGGCAAGATTATGCATGGTAGGAATCCAATTGAAACAAGTTTTCCACACAAAAACTTTAACTTTAGGAGGAACCTTAAATGTCCCAAGAACCTTCCACCAATAAGAGGGACCATTTGAAGATGCAAATTGCCCCTACCCAACAGACGAATTACATTTTAGTAGTCATTCTTCACTGTATAACCACCTGAAGCATTGTAATGCCAGATTAATTTATCCTTATGCTGTAAATAACTCAAAATGGTCAAAATTTGATTATCTTCTTTATCGAAAAAAGCTCACCAATCAAATCATAATTCCAAGTACCATTAGCCATCTTTAAAGCACTAACCATATGGACATTCGAATGGCCATGAAAGGAATGAGAAGTAGCAGCCAAAATTTTAGGATTCTAAACATCTGTCTGAATATTCACCCTACTACCATCACCAATAAGCCAACAAGCTCCATCAAGAAAAATCTCTCATGCCCAAAGAATACTTTTTTAGATATAAGAGCCCTTAGAAGTTTCCTCCACAGTAAGAAAATCCACATGAGGAAAATACATACTCTTAAAAACATGAGCAACCGAAGAATTGGGACAAGAAAATAATCTCCAAGCTTGCTTGGCCAACATTGTCTTATTGAAAACAAGTATATCTCTAAACCCCATTCCCCCATCAGCTTTATGCCAGTATAATCTTTTCTAAGTACACCAGTGCATTTTCCTTTTATCACCCCACCAGAATCTAGCATAAAGCCTAAGTAATGTAGTTTGACACAAATTTTTGATGCAAGCATACGTCATTGTAAAGTTTTAATTATAAAAAAATTGTTAAACTCACAGAGATTGATTATTAAATTTTACTAATTAGTATACTTTTTTGATTTTATGCTTTGATTAGACAATTAAAGGTAAATAATAATTAAAAACATAATAATAAAATAATTGAAAAGTAACAAACAAACAACTATTTTAATCAAAAAATAAAGACCTAGAGTATTGATTTCTCTATTTTAAACTATGAATTTCAGTTTACTAATTATCCTAATTTATTCTATAATTTGTAGTTTTGAAGAATTCTAATGTAGTCATTAACCTCTCTCGAGTGATGATAGAATTAACTTAATTAACTACCACGATATCTCTATCTAATATTAGTCAATTAATCAATATGATTCTCTTTAAATAAAATTCATAAAATTAGTAGAATCTCTCAATCTTACACTTTTCTTATATCATGCAATTCTAAGTCCGATTTTAGATTACATCTCTCAAGTGTAAAACCTAAAATATCCATACTGATTAATAGTGACCAAGCATTAAAAAGACAATAATTAACACAAAATTGCATAAAAAATAGCAAGAATAAATATGAGAATAATTTAAAAACTTTAATTCAAAATATAAAATAGTTTCATCAACATGCTAGAAAAAGTGTTTAGTTCATAATGACAAACATAATCACAACAATAATCATCTTCATAATTAAATAACTAAATAAAATAATAAAGAAGAGGAAGAATAATGGACTTTAATGATAGTTGATGATGTAAGCTTGAGCTCTCTTTGTCTTGCTTTTCAATGTGTTTTCTATTCTCAAAGTTGCTTTCTGTACATTTCTAGTCGTCCAAACTCAATTTACATCATTATTTATATAGGCTTAAAAAGATAGAAAAGATGTCATTTAGAATTAGGATTTGAATTTGAAAAGAAAGTCAGGTGATATGTTACCTAAGGCCAGGCAACATGTCGTCTGGACCTTATCTTTGAGATCCCCTATTTTTTTATCTGTCACGTGCAAAAATTAGTCCGTTTTGTAAAAGTGACGACATGTCGCCTAAGGTCAAGCAACATGTCGCCTAAACCTCGTTATCGAGATTTTGCTATTTTTTTTAATCTACATGCGCTGAAATATTCACTTTTTATAATTTAGGTGACAATGTTGCCCAACACCCAGGCGACATGTGACATGAAGCAATATTTTCTATTCCTGACTTCTTTTGATCATGTTTAACTTCCTCACTTTGACATATATCTTGATTATTATTTTTGTGCACCAAATTCATATTATTATCGTCTTTTAAGCTCAAAACTACACAACTACAACAATGTTTAAATTGTAGATTTAAGTCTCATGGTGTTTTTTTTTTTTTTTTTTTTTTGTGACGCAAGGTGTAAGCCTCAAGGTCCATTGAGGTGTAAATTGAGGTGTAAGCCTCAATTATTTAATTAAACTAATAGTTTTAGAGTAATTAAAAATAGCAATAATAAATAATGTTTTATAAATACCAAATACTGTATATCATAAAATATCTCCTAAAACAAAAATATAACATCAAATATCTAATAAAACTCAAACTTAATAAATATATTTTTTGTTTCTAGAACTAGAATCATATTCTATTATCCTATAAAAAAATCCCAACAATAATGGCATGATGATTTAGAAATCACCAAATTCATCATTGTTATTATTGCCCTCATCATCACCATTACTACTACCACCTCCATTATGATCATGAATCTCCTTCCATTCATCTTCATCAACCTCTACCAAGCACTTTCATTTTCTTAAAAAAAAATAATTACAAACTAATCAATAATTAATTAACATAATACAATATGTAAATTAAAACAAGAGATAAAGTTTACGAACCCCCTTTTAAAGTACTTTCTGCCTGGTTTGAGTTGTTAGTGGAATGAGTCGATTCCGATTCTCCAAGTTGAGTATTCTTATTCTTTAGCCTCCTTTCATTTTCATCTTTACTTTACTAACAAGTCATTCATCATCAAATGGAAACACATCGATCAACAAAGAATCATCTTCATTTGAATCTTCATTTGATTGTGTTGTTGAATTCATCTTCAAAAATCTATTTTTCATTCTTTTGTTGAACATTACGTATGCCAAATAATGCATCTTGAGGTAGTCAGTTGATTTCTTTATTTTTTTTTTGGTATGAATTTGATTAAAAGTACTCCAATTCCACTCATATCCCGATGCTAAGCAAGTAAGACCCAATATTTTGATAGCAAATTCTGTAACTCTGACGTTTGATCTCCATATTGAGTTCACCATTCCACTAAAAAAAATAATTACTTTATTATTCATATTACACATTTTGAAAAAATTTAGAAATTTAATTATCTGCTGATCGTTTTGAAATATCTGTTGAGTTAAGGTGAGTCCAAAGAACCCTTCCCTGTTGTGGAAATTGTTACATCGAAGGTTAGCTTTTATTCTGTCTTTGGAATTCGGTATAAGTTTGTCCATAGAATGAAACAAATCCAACTTGATCTCTGGATGGTTAAAAAATCCTTGTGAATAATTACAATGAAGATTCAAAAAGTATGCAGCGACATGCAAACGTCTATACAACTGAAATTCTTATTTCTCATCTATGATTTTTCATATCTCCTTGTAATCATTTTCTTCTCCACCATAAGCTTGTGCTATTTTTTCTTTTGTTGTATCCATAGCATTGTAAGTAACTCATAGTTGGTTCTTCATCACCGTCAACTAGCCTCAACACTTCAACTAAATATTTTGTGGTCTTAATGGCATAAGACACACTTGCCCAAAAATATGTGTCTTTCAAAACTATGTGTCTTGCCTCCTTTCTAATAGCTTCAGATGCCCAAGGACAGGTTGCCTACTCTTAAGAAGTAAATATAACTTCCAAATGTTGCCTCACTTAATATATGCTTTATATTGTAAGAAATGCAGTAGCAAATCTAGTGGCAACAAGTCTTATAATATCTTTTTTGCAATATTTTCTCTTCAAGTTTAACACCTATTGATGATTGTGAAAAAACATGCTCAATTTTTTTCTTTTGGACAAGACACTTTGGTGTTGTGGCAATTCACCAATTTTTTTAAGCACCAAATCAAGACAATGTGCTACATGGAGTCCAATATAGATGCTTTCTTTTCTCCATTAACAATGTGCTCGCTGCTTTGTAGGCACTGACATTATCAATGACCACTTGAACAACTAGATGCTCTCTAATTTCTTCAATGACATCATCCAACATTTTAAATAACTTTTGTGCATCCTTACTAAATGAAGAATCATTAATACTTTTAAGAAACACAATGCCCTTAGGATTATTGACTAAAATGTTGATTATGTGTTGATTTCTAATGTCTAACCAGCCATCAGACATTATTGAAACTTCCATTAGTGGCCATGACTGCTTAATATCCTCAACTATAACTTTTGTAGTATTCATCTCCTCCTTCAATATCCATATCCTAAGCTCATATATACTAGGAGTTTCCAGTTTTCTCCCATAATCTCCAATTGAGCGACACATGTTGATGAAAGAATGACTCTTAGCCAAGTAGAAAGGCAAATCATTCTTAAAGAAACGCCTCTTAATGTACATGCAAACTTTATTACGCAATTATTTTGTATTTTTGGGAGTTACTTGGGTTTGTTCAGTTTCTGTCTTTCGACCATCACTACCCATAAATGTTATATTATTTATTATATAATATAATGTTTAAGATTAAAATTGTGATATGTTATATATATTATTACATATAATATAATTGGGAATTATATGCATGTAATAATCACAATATTATGTGATTGGGAGTTACATATAGTTGTAACATATAAGAGGTGGAGTTAATATTTTGTAACTTCCACATGATCACTAATTAAGTGTGTAAAGAGTGGTTACACAACTTAATTTTTGAAATTCAAAAACTATAATTCAAATATAGTTGTTGGGGATTGAATTTTATCATTTATAATGTGTATAAGTGATATAAAATAAAGTGGGAATGGTTTGGAATATGTTGGAGTGTTATTTGCAAAAGCTGAAAAATTTAGTAACTAGTAACTAGTTACTATTTTTTTTCAGCATTAATAGTAGAACGTTTTTTGCTATTGGGATGGCTTTGAACAACTCCCATAACCTCCAAATCACTCATTTAATCCCATTTACACCCCATTAAGAAATGGTAACAGCCATTGGGTGTGTGATGTTTGAATTTCAAAGTTTGTGATCCTAAACACTATAAATAGAGGTCTTGGTTCATCCTTTGAGACACGCTCTTCTCTTCTATCTATCAAACACAAAGATAGAGAGTTCTAAGGCTTGATAATTCCTAGAAGTATTTCCACAAAGCCCTAATTGTTTCATAGAGGGGAAAATAATCTTCTTGGACAAAGGTGTAGAAACTTTGTTCAAGCTTTTGGTGATCCTCATCTCCACTTTGGGTGTTTGTTCTTCTTTCTTATTTTGTTCTATTCTCAAGTTTTATATTGTTTTCTTGTCCTCCTCTAAACTCTCCTATTTATCATATATATATATATATACTCTATTATATATATATATTCTATATCATATATATATACACTATTATTTATATATGCTTTTATATAGTTTACATTTACTTGTATCTTTGAGTTTTGAGTTGTAACTCTTTTCTTTTATTTGTATTTTGCGCTTTGGGATTGTAACTCTTTATTTAATATATTGTCCTTGTAATATTTTGTTTAGAGTTGTAATTGTCTTAGTCTTTTATTCATCTTATTTTTATTCTTCCATTGTAATCTCTCTATTTTTTCTAACAATAAACATATCCATTGGGCCTCTTACACCTCTACTAGGCATGAGAGTAGAATCATTTTAAAAATAGTAAGCACCCATCGCATTACTGTTGGCTTTTCCATCCTTTCGGGCCAGACGAATCCAAAAGAGACAAGGGGTGTTCATGAAGCCACAATCATCCTCCAGCTTCAACAACATTTGGTAGTTGTGGAAATGGTTCAAAATGTCTTCGATTTCCCAAATCGTTCCTTGTTTTTGCGGGCCCTCCGCTAACTCAAGACATGCAAGTATATTCTGTCGGTGGCTTGCCCGGTCTTCAATGTCCTTTCCGTGTTAGCCCACGAGAAGATTTTAATCTGACATTGTAAGATTTAAAAAGGAAAACGAACATCAAGCAATTAGTACCCAAACTAAGGAAGACATAGTAAGAGTATAGGAAGAGTCCTCACGGTAACTGCTTAGAAAGGTCCCCACTAAACCTTATTTACCGGAACATATAGTTCTTAGACAACAAAATCAAGAACACAAGAAAGAAAACAAAAAAGGGCTCGAAAAGCGTATTGTCTACCGCCTAAAGGGTCCCGGACACAAGGAACTTGTCACAACAATGTCATCCAAGACCTTGACAGACCTCGAAAAATCAATAGTGATGTAGAGTGGAAAAATGTAGAATTCTCAAAATATTAGAGTGTGATTGGTATAGGATTTGAATTTGATTTTATGTTTTAAAACTTAAAAAGTGTGGGACCTATACAGAAAACTTGATTGGTTTATTATTTTTGAAAATTGATTTAAAAAACAAACTCAAAATTATTAGAAGAATTTTGAAAACAAACTTTCCATGTTTTCAGTTGATCCAAAAACATGATTTTTGATTATTTTTTTCTTTCTTGAAATATCAACTGTTACTCTTTGTGTTTTTTTTATTTTTTTATTTTTTTCTTCTTTTCTTTATATTCTTTTTTTATTATTTTAGGGAAAGACTTTATTTCTGTTATTTCTTAATAAATGGTTTTTTCTCATATCTATATTTCTATTAATACACTATTTGTTATTTTTTCTGTAATATTATTATTAGACTATTTATTATTGTAAAGAGATATTATAATAAAATGTAATTATTTTTTCTAATTTATAATAAAATAGATTTATTTGCACCCAGAAAAATACACACTCTAGTTTATTATTTTATTTTTTATTATATATATTTTTAATTTATATTTACTTATATTATATTTTTTTCTTCAATCTCATTTTCTAAAAGGATAAATAACATATAGTTTAAACAAATGTATTTTAAATGCTACGACCAAAGCAAAAACTTAAAATATATATTTTATTTGAGTAATAAAAAATTAGAAGGAAAATATTAAAATTAATACAACTTAATTACAACAATAGAGTATAGGTATTTATAAATAAAAAAAAATAATAAAAATCTAGCTTTAATTAAAAAAAATAATGTTAATGTATTATTCTTATAAATTTATAACTGTAATTATTGTGAAATTAAATATTAAAATTATATAACTAAATTTACATATAAATATAAAATTTATTATCGTAGGTTATTTATTTAAAATTAAAATTATTTTCAGATTCAGTTAAATCATTCATATATTCTAATACTGTTATATTTTCAAATTATGTACCAATCACAGATTCAATTTTTTAAAATTCAAAAACTGTTTACAGACACTAAGCCAATCACATTTTTATAATCATATTTCGAATCACAAAATTAAAATTTTCATTTCAGAATACCAAATTTTGAAAACACAGTTTTTAAATCACGAACCAATCAACCCCTTAATTTTCCTAAGGCATGGCTGAGTTTTCTAAGTTCCATCGTCCCTATCAATTTCTATGTTACTGACAGGCAAACAACCTAAAACGTTGCCCTACACAACGAATCATGCAGTAGACTGTCACCGTCAAAACCATAAAAAAACTCAAAAATGCATGGCATCATAACCTAAAGTACGCTACCCATAAAACAGTTGTATTGCAAGTACAAGATAGAAGCACTTATATGTACGAGTTGATATTGGCAGTGTTAGGTTCTTTTCAGTGGGATGAACCCTCACCGAAAAAGCTTTAAGACACCTTATCAGCTTATCGATGTTCGCGTGGAAGTCTGGCGACAATAATACAGTAGGTCAATTGGTCTCTAAGAGTGAGTCTGCTTCTGGAAAGTACTTTGACCAGAGTTGGAGAAGATGGTGGGGAAGTCCGATCGCGTAATTAGACGTCCACCAAAATTTTTTGGGTGTTTTGGGTGGTTTACTCTCTCGGAAAGCTTGAACAAAAATTCGAAGTAGCAAAAAGTGATTACAAATGAACCCCTCACATATTTATATTCAAAAATGGTGATTTGCGTATATCACATTTAAGGAAACACACCTTTCAACAGTGCGAGAATACTAAAGGTTGTCATTAAATGCGATGTACGGAATTAAGACGTAATGATGATTATATTTGCCTCGACAATCTCACTGACGTCATCAGTCATCAATTTGTAAACTGAGGCCTCACACACTTCCCCATGTCGCGTGACACACACAGACCAAGATATCGATGGCTTGTGTATTCCACTCATGGAATATGAAAGGCTCACAAACCTCCGTGACCTTCCATCTTGAAATTTTCAAAAGGCCTAAGTTGCTCATGGCCCCACACACTACAACGAATCTGGATGGTGGCTACAAGCCTCCACGACTCTCGAGCCCCTAAGACTTGGGAGTAAATCTTATCCATATTTTTTGAATAGCAGACACGTGTGTTTTGTGTCCTAAATTAACTTACGGGCCCATTCACAAAGCCCATAAAGACCTCGACCCAACCCAAGAATGAAGTCGGATGAGAGGTCCAAATTCTCAAGCCTTAGTTACCGGTAAAGCTAAATCGACGAATCTGGAAGGCTAACACAGCCAGACAAGTAGTCCAAGGGGTCGTGTCACGAAAGTCAACCCTTTGGGTATACTCAAACGTGGCATACAACTGACTCTAGATCTCACAAAATTAGGAATTTGTCCCATGTGTCAATCCTTGGAAAGGCGCACAACACAAAAAGCAAATTACCTTTCTAACAACAACTGTACACAACTGTACATGATTGGTGGCGCATGGCCACCTGTCAACATCAAGTTGTACGAGCCCGTACGGATGACGATTACCCTTCAATTGGGCCTCACCTACTCGGCCCAAAGTTAGTATATATTGTATTCAGGGACAGATGTACAGTATAATTGGGGGGCATGGTGTCAATTTTATGTTATTTTATAGAGTAGCCCCCCCCCCCAAAATATAGATAAAACTAGTAATTTAAGAGTTTTTTTTTTATTATTTTGTAAAAGAATGTGAATAGACTTCTCACTTCTCTGACAATGCATTAATTATATTTATCAAAAAGAAAAACAACATATTTACTATACATTACTATTATAATATATATTATTAAAAATTTTCAATAAAATACTACCATCAAAGAGAATAGGAAAAGTTAAAATTTAAAAATTTAACTAATTTATTTTAATATTTATATTAATCACTTTCTACAATATAAAATAATAAAAAACACTATCTTTTTAAAACTTTCAAACACTACTTAGTTTACTCTGCTCTATTCTTTAAAGAAAAAAAATTTGTTGTATCCATACTACCAGCAAAGCAAGCAGAGCTGCACAAGTACAAATACTGACCAAGACCCACCATTTTTGTATTGGAAATTATTTTACCAGGATCTTAGATCTACTCACAAGTATGTTGATTAACACCCTAAATATGAACTTTCTAAAACGATGAAATAAACACATATAAAGTTTAGGAAACCTTACATTGGGTGAAGCGGAATTAAATGACTCCTTCCGTTCAGATATCTAGCCCTTGATTCCTTTCTGTAGCAGAGCATTATCAATATCTGAACCGGGATCTCTTTCTCTGAATCTTTGATGCTGAAACTCCTTCTTGCTGAAAGTCTTTCTTCACGATCTTCCTCACTATGATTGAGGTATCACTTGCTGTGTGTGGGCACTACTCATACACTAAGTATTTCAAAATTTGAGGAAGAAGAAAGAGAGAGTGGGTTCGGCCAAAGATAGGGAGAGAGAGAGGCTCAGTTTTTTCTGAATCAGAAGTGTCAGAAGAAAAGTGTAAATTTCCTGAAGCCTTCACTATCTATTTATAGCATTCCACTAGGGTTAGCTTTGAATTATTTGGCATTAAAATAATGAAAATATGAGAGGGAAAACCCTACAAAAGTGGCCTGCCCTATACATGTGGATTTGGGCCTCACTTTTTGCAATTTTGCAGTTTTATCTTTTCTTCATCTGATTTTCTCAAAAACGCCAATTTTCAAATTCAACCATTTAAATGCCAATTCTAACTATTTAATAATTATAAATAATTATTAAATAATATTTTCATTTATCATATTTATTAATTGAACCATACAAAGTATCATAATTAACAAATATGCCCCTAAAACTCTTTCTTTACAATTTCGCCCTTACTTAGTGAAAAATTCACAAATAGACATAGTCTAATTTGAAAATTATAATTGATTAATCAAAACCAATTACATGAGTCTTACAAGCAATATTATCTCAACTAGTGCGGGGACCATGGGTCTATATAACCGAGCTTCCAATAAGTAGATCAAGAATTTAGCACTAAAATTCACTAACTTATTAATTCTTCGTTGAATCCACGCATAGAACTTAGAATTGCACTCTCAGTTATATAGAATGCTCTATATGTTCCACCATATAGACACATCATTAGTTATCCATTGTTATAATCCTAATGCGATCAATGATCCTCTATATGAATGATCTACACTGTAAAGGGATTAGATTACCGTTACACCCTACAATGTATTTTATCCTTAAAATACTTGATCCCGTATAAATGATATTTCAGCTTATGTGAAATGAGTACTCCACCATTTATGTTCGTTTGGTCAAGCTCGAAGGAGACCATCCTTTGCTTACTATTCGCCAGATAGAAGCTATAGATTCCATGTTTATGATAGCACTCCCACTCAATTGCACTACCGTGTTCCCAAAATGTACGTATCACCCTGACCTAAAAGTAGGCTTAACTAACAAATCAAAGAACACGAATAGCCTTTCAAGATTGAGCCTAATCATAACAGGATTAAGAACATTTGATCTAGGATCAACTAGGCGATATTGACTTGAATAGATATTACGGTAAGTTTAATAAATCTAATTCAAAGTTCAATATCGGTCCCTTCCAATGCATACTCCATGCATCCAACCTGAGCTTTACTTTAACCAATGCTCTGGAAAGAACATAGCATTTCTCCAAATACAAATAAACTCCGTTGTAGATTATCATATCAGTAAAACCCTATGTCTGATAAATCTACGAAACTTTATTCACATAGTCATGTTTACTATCCAATGTGTTGACGGCACAATAAACAGGATCAAGTATGTGAAAAGGGTTTCAGATGAATTTATACATTATGTACATATAATCATGAAATAAATCATGTGAACCATGCAACATTAAATGTTATTTCTGATCTATATTAATAAGGAAATCTGATTATATTAAAATGAGTTTTATTTAGGGCATAAAACCCAACATTTTGTCACTACAAAGTACAATCTACAATATGCACATCATATTTTTTATTTAAATTATTCATTTTTTTTTTTGCTTGACATTACTTTAGTTTTATAGTTTTGGAGTATTTATATTTTTTTCATAGATGAATGATGATTTTTTTTTGTTAATTCTATTATTTTCAATATTTTTTTATTTATGCTAATGCTATGAAACTATGCTATATTACACATTCAGACTTAAATTTTTATATTAGTTTATTTTTATAATAGTGTTGAGAAAATATTTTATTATTCTTTTGTTTTCTTCCTAAGAGATTGAAAATTTAAAAGTATTCATCTACTGCTAATACAATGGTTATTGTTATTGATTAGAGTCTTAAATAAGTGTAAAGTTTTTTTTTTTTTGGGTAACCGATAAAGGTTAAGATAACAACGGTAACAAAAGTTACACAGAAGGAGGGGGGATTTCTTCCATCCAAGAAAGTTCATTGTCTATCCTAAGGGCATGGTTAGCCAATCTATGAGCCTCAACATTAAAGTTGCGGCTAACATGAGAAAGAGATGCCCTAGGAAAACTAGACAATAGGACTTTAATATTAGAAAAGATAACCCCCAGTTCATTTAAATACACAGTCTGGCCCTCCAAAGCTGAGACCAAAGAAAGTGAATTAGAAAAAACTTTCTCCACGGGAAGTCCCACATCTTGAGCCCAACGCAATTCTACTAGTAAAGCAACTGCTTCTGCCTGGAAAACTGAAAATGAACCTGCAAATGAGATAGTTAAACCAATAAGTTCATTTAAATTTAAAACTCAAATTTTTGAGTATAATTGTTATAGAGTCAAAACCAAAGGGAAACCCCTTTGGTTTGACTCTTTATCTAACTTTTAACATGATAATATAATAGTATAAATTTAAATAACCCATACGCTAAAAGGATCATATATCTATTTTGAAAAACCATAACTATTAAAATTCTTTAAAGTTAATCCAGGTAAAAACCATTTATAATTATTTAGTTAAAATATTTAAGTTGTATTCACATTTATTATTATTACATCGTTTTATACCTGTATAAGTAAATTTGAAAACATAAACAGAAAACTTAAAAATAGACCCAAATGATATTTACTATGTTATTTTAAAATTGTATGTATTATCCCTGTCCTTGCTATAAGAGACATAATACTTAGTAAAGTTGGACTGATTTACCTTGTAGTGGTTTAGATAAGGCTGCATTCATTTGTTTATCTGAGGAGAAAATGATTGCTCCAAAACCAATCACATTTTGAGGGGTTGATATCGCTGCGTCCACATATAGTTTATAGCTATTGACTTCTGTCTCTGTATTACTTTGCTCACTAGTACACCCAGTTGAAACCTCTTTTTTAGTTTTATTTCTTTCTCGACATATTTCATTATAATAAGAAGAGATCCATAACTTGATTTGGTGTGGAGTTCTTATAGTGTAAAGTTTATAATTAATACAAAGCAAATTATATTTTATACTATTATCTAATATATGAATTACAAAAAAATAGTCTTCTTTAGATTAATAATATTAATTAACTGTTTATGTTTTATATTTATGTATATATAATATGTATTAAAATGACTTTGGATATTTAAGTACACATTTAAATATATTCTGTATTTGGAGTTTTTTTTATAACATATTCTGTATTTGGAGTTATGATGGTATAATTTGTTCGTCATAGATTATGTCAATTATTTACCGTGGTTATTAAATATATTTATGTATGATTGATTAGAGGCTTATTTATATTTAGTGACACTCAAATACATTGTTTATGAATATTAAAGTTTGATTAGTCTATTTTTCTTCAGATGAAAAAACCATCTACAATCGATTCATTCTTTAAAAGGAAGAGCACTGAAGTTCCAATATCTAATGACTCATCCAATCAATTAGTAGATCTTGATAACTTGCATTCAGAATATTGTACTGAAAAGTCTATAGAAGTTCAAATTATAGAAGGGTTTGATATCAATTCATTAGAGCGAGATCCAAGATTACGACCACAAATATGGGAGTATCCAATTGAGAAGCAAGATGAAGTTCGCAGAGCGTACATTAAAGCTGGTCCATATCAATGTATACTTTCTAAGTACCGTAGAAATAAAGAGACGCATAAGCGTTGTTTTCAGTCATCATGGTTTAACTTGTTTCCATCTTGGTTGAAACATTCTCCTAGTAAGGATGTGTTGGAAAATATTTTACCAGGATCTTAGATCTACTCACAAGTAAGTTGATTAACACCCTAAATATGAACTTTCTAAAACGATGAAATAAACACATATAAAGTTTAGGAAACCTTACATTGGGTGCAGCGGAATATAATGACTCCTTCCGTTCAGATATCTAGCCCTTGATTCCTTTCTGTAGCAGAGCATTATCAATATCTGAACCTGGATCTCTTTCTCTGATTCTTTAGTGCTGAAACTCCTTCTTGCTGAAAGTCTTTCTTCACGATCTTCCTCACTATGATTGAGGTATCACTTGCTGTGTGTGGGGACTACTCTAACACTAAGTATTTCGAAATCTCAAGGAGGAAGAGAGAGAGGGAGTGGTCGACCAAAGATAGGGAGAGAGAGAGAGAGGCTCAGTTTTTTCTGAATGAAAAGTCAGAAAATTTAGTTGAATTTTCCTGAAGCCTTCACTATCTATTTATAGCATTCCACTAGGGTTAGCTTTGAATTATTTGGCATTAAAATAATGAAAATATCAGAGGTAAAACCCTACAAAAGTGGCCGGCCATGCAATGTGGATTTGGGCCTCACTTTTTGCAATTTTACAATTTTATCTTTTCTGCAACTGATTTTCTCAAAAACGCCAATTTTCTAATTCAACCATTTAAATGCCAATTCTAACTATTTAATAACTATAAATAATTATTAAATAATATTGTCATTTATCATATTTATTAATTGAACCATACAAAGTATCATAATTAACAAATATGCCCCTAAAACTCTTTCTTTACAATTTCGCCCTTACTTAGTAAAAAATTCACAAATAGACATAGTCTAAATTGAGAATTATAATTGATTAATCAAAACCAATTATATGAGTCTTACAAGCAATATTATCTCAACTAGTGGGGGGACCATGGGTCTATATAACCGAGCTTCCAATAAGCAGATCAAGAATTTATAACCTAAATTCACTGACTTATTAATTCTTTATTGAATCCACGCATAGAACTTAGAATTGCACTCTCAGTATATAGAATGCTCTATATGTTCCACCATATAGACACATCATTAGTTATCTATTGTTATAATCCTAATTTGATCAATGATCCTCTATATGAATGATCTACACTGTAAAGGGATTAGATTACCGTTACACCCTACAATGTATTTAATCCTTAAAACACTTAACCCCGTATAAATGATATTTCAGCTTATGTGAAATGAGATCTCCACCATTTATTTTCGTTTAGTCAAGCTGGATGAAGATCATCCCTTACTTACTATTTGCCAGATAGAAGCTATAGATTCCATGTTTATGTTAGCGCTCCCACTCAATTGCACTTAGTGTTCCCAAAATGTACGTATCACCCTGACCCAAAAGTAGGCTTAACTAACAAATCAAAGAACACGAATAGCCTTTCGAGATTGAGCCTAATCATAACAGGATTAAGATCATTTGATCTAGGATCAACTAGGCGATATTGACTTGAATAGATATTACGGTAAGTTTAATAAATCTAAGTCAAAGTTCAATATCGGTCCCTTCCGATGCATACTCCATGCATCCAACCTGAGCTTTACTTTAACCAATGCTCTGGAAAGAACATAGCATTTCTCCAAATGCAAGTAAACTCTGTTGTAGATTATCATATCAGTAAAACCCTGTGTCTGATAAATCTAGGAGACTTTATTCACATAGTCATGTTTACTTTCCAATGTGTTGACGAAACAATAAACAGGATCAAGTATGTGAAAAGGGTTTCAGATAAATTCATACATTATGTACATATAATCATGAAATAAATCATGTGAACCATGCAACATTAAATGTTATTTCTGATCTATATTAATAAGTAAATTTGATTATATTGAAATGAGTTTTATTTAGGGCATAAAACCCAACAAACTCCCACTTGCACTAATATAAAACAAAAAGTGCATTTCAAATAATCTCAACATCTTGATATACAAATCAAGTGTAGTAGTAGTAAACTCCTCGTAATAGGATCTGAAAGGTTGAATTAAACACAACCTTTTCTCCGCCATTACTCTTCCTTAATCACAAAATCATTGATAATGTGAAATTCCTCTCTATATGTCTACTCTTTTTGGGATACTGGATTCTATACCTTTGGCAACTACTTTTGGTTAATCAGCAAATTAATACTAGCAGTTTAGGCAATTTGGAATGGTGCCAAAAATGTATAGAACTTTCCTTAGACTGAATAAGTACCTTTCCTGCAACTTTAACATTCAGTCTCTCTCTGGTAGACCTAGAGACTTCAGATAGGTTTTTACACTTCTCCAAAATCACTATTCCAACCCAGAGTAATCACCATCTTATCAGAAAGATTTTCTAGCACAAAGGCAAATTTCGAAATCTGATGTGGTGTAGTCTAAGAGTTTTAAACACACCCGTATAGACTAACATATAGTTCCTCTTCTTTATCTTAAGATTTACTTGATTGTCTTCCAATGTTCTTCTCCTGGATTAATCTGATACCTACTCATTACTCCCACTCAACAGCAGGTGTCTGGTCTAAGGCATACAAAAGCATATCTAAGACCTCTCACTGTTGATATAAGAAATTCTTTCATTGCTTTATCTTTTCTGGAATAGTTGAGACTTTTCCTTAGATAAATAAAATCTATGCCTAGAAGTCGAGAAGCTTCTATAGATTGCCATTAGAAAGAAAATGCTTCAGCATCTTACTAAAGTAAGTTGCTTGCATTAGAGTAAGTAATTACCAGGTATACCACAAGCCATAGGTTTAGATAAACTCAAACCTATAATACTAGGAATAGGAAGTTTTGTTAAGTCCATTGAATAGACTTATACACGAACTTCCTTTTATGTCGTTGTAATAGAAAACTTTAGGTTACTCCAATAGAATGGATTAAACCATAGTTCTATTGGCTTTTCTTCTTAGTTTCTTATCTTGACAATCCATTACTTGTTTAAACTCACAATGGATTTTAATCACTAGTGTCTTCCAAGTCATAAGAAGGTGAGTTCCTAGAAACTCTCCCACTACGATAAGGTACCGTGAATTATGTCTAAGAAAACTAAATGGTATTGACCTCTTCGGTTGTGACAAGACAACAGAGGCAGTGGGATCATCATATGTCAAATAAGATGATAGAACACTTTTGGAATCAAGAAAAATATCTCCTTTATTTGCTACTTTATTTTCAGACTTAGTCATTTTCTTAGAAAAGTAGTATTTGTTTGAACAAACACTTTCTTATCTATTGACTATGGGATGGTCCACCCCTAATCACTTAGAATAGCTAACAAACCATGGTTGATAGTTCTAGCTTTTCTTAAGATTTTGATTAGGTCATCCATGAATCTAGTAATGATTTACATTAAGTATACAACCATTACATCATTCTGAAATTGTATTACCATAGAAGGATTTAGGCAACGACTAGTAACTAATCATCAATATGCAAATCGAAATTTCTGGGGAGGTAAGTTTGGATATAATTCAAAAATCAATTTAATGATCTTTGAACTGCATATCTACTAACTATTTCTCCACCCCTATCAGTTCGCAAGATCTTTAACCACTTACCTTAATGGATTTAACCATTGCTAGAAATTAATGAAATTTTTTTAAACATTTCAAATTTCTTTGCATAAGGTATAATCTAGAGTTATCGTTTAAAGAATACAACGTAAAACTCATATCCACCCCTGAATGTACATCCATCTGCGAATGAGTTGAACTACTTTCAGTGGATATATGCATATTAACTCTTTGCAGAGATTGATCTTGTCAAAACCACTATGAACAAGATACAAATGCCATAGAAAAAAAAATGGTTGTGTCCTTTTGATGACTAAAGTATAGTTACATCAAAGAGTTCTTAGAATAATGCAAGTGGATCCTGGTCACAGAATATTAAACTCATATTCCATACAGTTTGAATCCATTGATAGAAAATGGTTATTAAACACTTGTCGAAGTGTAACTGTATTGTATTCTGGAATTAGAAATATAAGAAAATTTCTGTTTGGAATCTAAAATTAAAGTCAAAGACTTAAATTTATACCAAATATAATGAGTAATTCTATCTTGGACCACCACTACTAATTTAACTCTAAGTCTGATTGCCCATACAAGTAGGAAATTTCTAAGATTGAGGATTTATATCAATTGGGAATAGAATTTCGGGATTATAATCATATGCGTCATTTAATTTCTTAAGAGAAAATATAATGACATGTAATGATTTATAGACCATTCATCCAATGATATGTTATTGAGCTAATTCGAAATGAATAAGCTAAGAGGAATTAGGATAATTTCGTTTATAAATAAGAATCCAACGATGCTTCGATTAGCGAAAGTCAAAGTAATCTTATTATACAATCTTCTTGTTTCATATCGTAAAAATACTAGTCTAAGGTGTCATCTATTGATGAACAGTTAGATGTCGCATATACAATATTTATCTTTCGACATCTAACACTATTATGTATGTCTAATGGTGAAAATCCATTAGGGATTTATCTCATTAGATAAACAAACCAAGTTAGACCAACATTGAAGATTCAAAATTAAACTACAATTTACTAACAGAAAATAACATGGTTCAATATAAATTCATACACTATTCAGAAATTATTAAACATGTAGCAAGTAGGAATGACAAGTGAAAATACTAAAACATACAATCCTAAATAATTTCCAAGGTTTTCAACAAAGTGATATCAGTGTCCTGTTTAGGCGAGAGTCAAAGCTACCATCCATTGAATAGAGTTGTCAGCTCATCTAAAATGTTAATTATTCTAGCAACCTTTTATTCGATCAAGCTTGGAATTCAGCGTTGTCCCGTTTAGGCGAGAGTCAAGGCAATTCTATCTTATGAGCTTCCACCATTGTTTCATAATTTGCAAGTCAAATATGGTCGCCACCATTAGGGTGATCCATACCATATAAAACACTTACAAACTACTTATCTTTCGAGATTAAACGGTGTGAAATTGCTAATGAACGTTCCTCCATTAGGGAGGATTACTCACTAAAACAAACGCGATGTAAAACCAACAATGAAGATCGAATATCTTAATAATAAAGCTCATTATTTAAAGAGAGTTGTATTTTCTTTGATACTTATTTTAATCTATTTATTTTTAAATATATATTTATTTAATTAAAATTTCCAATTTAGAATGAAAAATTCTAAATATAAATTTTAATTTAATATTTATAAATTTTATTTAGATGGATATGAAAATAACATGAATTTCTTCCATCTTAGTAATAATTTCCAATAAATATTTAGAAAAATATTCAATTTAAGTTGTTACAAAATTAATTTAAATTAATTTACAACTCAAATTTAATTTTCTATAAATATATATTGCCTTTCGAAAAATTAAAGTATTTAAGAATACAATTTTCGAAAATACATGTTAAAATAAAAAATAAATCCTGGAAAAATTATTATAATTTAATGTTGGCCCAAAATTAATTAATAAAATTAATTTACAACAAAAAATATAATTTTCCTATTTAATTAATAAAATAAAAATTTCAAATATTTAAGTATGATGATGAAAATCAACTTAAATATTAATTTTCTATTTAATTAAATACACTAGAAAAATACTTCAAGCAAAAACAGATAATCTCTATCTAGATTTTCATGGACTAATTAATTCAATTTCTAATAATATACTTTAATTCATTTATTTTAAATTAATCAATAAATGAAAAAATCATTAATTTAAGTTGGTCCAAAATTCATTAAAATAAATAATTAATTTACAACTTAATCTATTTTTCAAGATAAAATTCGAAATTCCAGCATTTAAGAAATGCAATTTCGAAATTTGATTAATAAAATAAAGAAAAACTATATTTTGAAAATTATTTAAATTTAGTTGAAAAAATAAATTTCAACTAAAAATAATTTTCTATTTAATTAAGTGTCATGAAAAAGAAATATTTAAGTATCATGATAAAAATCAACTTAGATATTTAATTTTCAAATTAATTAAATGTATTAAATTCAAGAAATAAATAATTAAGTGTAGAGAAGACTTAATTATTAATCTCTAGTTTAATACTAGGAAAAATATACTTAAAATAAATTGTACCAAAATTAATTATATAAATAATTAATTTCACAATGTATAATATTTTTCTATTTAATATTAGAAATAATAAGTAGTCTAGAAATAACTATCTAGAAAATATCTTATTTGACTAAGTATCTTTTCCACAAAATTTGAAAAAATATCTAATTTAATTTGTATTAGAAAAAATCTAGAACTTAAATATTTTTCAAATTTAAATTTAATTAAATATCAAAAATTAAGTTATAACCACTTAATTTGAAAATATTCCATTTTAAGTTAATATTCGAAAAGATATCAACTTAAAAAATATCTAAAAAATCTTAATAACCAATGCCTCCTCAACTTAATTTTGAAATTTTAAATCCAAAAGACATTCAGATTTAAGTTGATTAGTTAGAGATAACTAAATATCAACTTAAATAGGAATATTTAATGAAAAATTTAAATTAAGCTTCAGAAAGAATCTAGATGGTTATAATTCTAAATTTAATTAAATACAAGAAAATACATATAGTTTAGCTTAGAATAAAATTCTTTAAACTATGATTTTCTTAAATTAATTTCAAAATAAATGAAATTAATTATGTTGCTAATCAATTTTATTAGGTTAAACTAGTTTAATTAACCTAGTACAGTTATTCAAATCAGGCAAATGGGCCTTCACAATTGGGGTAGTTCATGTGAGGGGGTGCTGGGTTTAGTATGTCGTACCCACTACTATGGTTCCCAACTCTCACACAAGGCCCAAAAGAGAGGAATTTAACCTTAAAATGAACAACTGTTATTAATTGAATAGGCCCAAAAACTAAATGGGCCTAAATAAAATCTATCAAGAACTATGATATTTTATTTAGCAACAATAACCTATATGCATCTATAATAAAATTAAACACATAGGCTCACACAGACACACAATTTGGATGGATCCTATCATATTGCTAGGTCATACACAGATGAAAGAAGATTGTAAATATACCTGTTACAAATTATTTACTTGACCAAGGGAGCCCTGAGTTAAAATCAGATCATTGGATCTGTCAACAAGTTAACCATGACTATTTGCAATAAAGCAATAATAGGTTTTAAAAAACTTACAAACAAGCTAAAACATATACTCCTGCAACAAGGTTAGTTGGATAGTTGGATGTAAGATTTATTTAATTTTAAATAAATAATTTCGAAAAATTAATTAAATATAAAAAAAATTATTTTCGAAAATTAATAAAATAAAATTTAAAAAAATTTCGAAATTAATATTATAATATTTAAAATTAAACCTACAATTTTGAAAAATTAGGTTTCAACCAACCTAAATATCATTTCAAAATTTGCTAACTACTTTTAAAAATTTAATGTTATTTTATAAATTAAATATTCAATAAAAATAAAAAAGATAAATAAATATCTTTTTCAGATTTTATGATTTAATTTAAATAAATAAAATAACAAAATTTAAAAGTTAGCAAAATATCTTACATCTTTTTAAAATTACATGATTATAGTTATCTTATTTTAAATTTAAATAAGGTCAAATTATTTTAAAAAAAAAATTAATTTAAAAAATTTAATATCTAACCTTAAATTTAAAAATAAGATGAGATATAATTAAATTTAAAAATAAGATAGATAATTAAGCAAAAAAGATAGATATTTACTATTTTCAAATTCAAATTACACTAATATCATGAATTAAATTTAAAAAATATTAATTAATTTAATTATGATAATTAGAATTGAATTAGGAATAGTAAATGTATAAATACAGAACTACACAAAAAATCGGAAGTTAAATCCATGAAAAAGCATGAAAAATCGAAGAAAAACGAAAAAAAATGCGAGCTGTACGGACAGTATGCATTGCATACTGTCCATGGGCGCGCAAGGGCTGGTCTGACCGTGTAACCTCAGCGCAGGAGGCTGCTAGCAGCCTCTCCGCGCGCTCACGTGGTGCAGTGACACCACCCCGATATTTTCGAAACTTCAAAAAATCATAACTAATTCAAATTAAATCGAAATTCAGTTCTGTAAAAAAGTAAATTGCTTAATTTTTTCCATACTATCTAATAAAAATAATTCCAGAAACTGATATTAAATTATTTTTCACGAAAATTCACAAACATCAATCAATCATCATATAACACTCAAGACAACATGATACCATCCAAAACATCAAACAATCGTTTGAAAGTCCAAATTTCTTGCAAGCAAATCAATTACCATGGCTTTGAGGCCAGTTGTTGGAAATTATTTTACCAGGATCTTAGATCTACTCACAAGTATGTTGATTAACACCCTAAATATGAACTTTCTAAAACGATGAAATAAACACATATAAAGTTTAGGAAACCTTACATTGGGTGCAGCGGAATATAATGACTCCTTCCGTTCAGATATCTAGCCCTTGATTCCTTTCTGTAGCAAAGCATTATCAATATCTGAACCTGGATCTCTTTCTCTGATTCTTTAGTGCTGAAATTCCTTCTTGCTGAAAGTCTTTCTTCACGATCTTCCTCACTATGATTGAGGTATCACTTGCTGTGTGTGGGCACTACTCTAACACTAAGTATTTCAAAATCTCAAGGAGGAAGAGAGAGAGGGAGTGGTCGGCCAAAGATAGGGAGAGAGAGAGGCTCAGTTTTTTCTGAATGAAAAGTCAGAAAATTTAGTTGAATTTTCCTGAAGCCTTCACTATCTATTTATAGCATTCCACTAGGATTAGGTTTGAATTATTTGGCATTAAAATAATGAAAATATCAGAGGTAAAACCCTACAAAAGTGACCGGCCATGCAATGTGGATTTGGGCCTCACTTTTTGCAATTTTACAGTTTTATCTTTTCTGCAACTGATTTTCTCAAAAACGCCAATTTTTTAATTCAACCATTTAAATGCCAATTCTAACTATTTAATAACTATAAATAATTATTAAATAATATTGTCATTTATCATATTTATTAATTGAACCATACAAAGTATCATAATTAACAAATATGTCCCTAAAACTCTTTCTTTACAATTTCGCCCTTACTTAGTGAAAAATTCACAAATAGACATAGTCTAAATTGAGAATTATAATTGATTAATCAAAACCAATTATATGAGTCTTACAAGCAATATTATCTCAACTAGTGGGGGGACCATGGGTTTATATAACCGAGCTTCCAATAAGCAGATCAAGAATTTATAACCTAAATTCACTGACTTATTAATTCTTTGTTGAATCCATGCATAGAACTTAGAATTACACTCTCAGTATATAGAATGCTCTATATGTTCCACCATATAGACACATCATTAGTTATCCATTGTTATAATCCTAATTTGATCAATGATCCTCTATATGAATGATCTACACTGTAAAGGGATTAGATTACCGTTACACCCTACAATGTATTTAATCCTTAAAACACTTAACCCCGTATAAATATTATTTCAGCTTATGTGAAATGAGATCTCCACCATTTATTTTCGTTTGGTCAAGCTCGAAGGAGATCATCCTTTACTTACTATTTGTCAGATAGAAGCTACAGATTCCATGTTTATGTTAGCGCTCCCACTCAATTGCACTAGCGTGTTCCCAAAATGTACGTATCACCCTGACCCAAAAGTAGGCTTAACTAACAAATCAAAGAACACAAATAGCCTTTCGAGATTGAGCCTAATCATAACAGGATTAAGATCATTTGATCTAGGATCAACTAGGCGATATTGACATGAATAGATATTACATTAAGTTTAATAAATCTAAGTCAAAGTTCAATATTTGTCCCTTCCGATGCATACTCCATGCATCCAACCTGAGCTTTACTTTAACCAATGCTCTGGAAAGAACATAGGATTTCTCCAAATGCAAGTAAACTCTGTTGTAGATTATCATATCAGTAAAATCCTGTGTCTGATAAATCTAGGAGACTTTATTCACATAGTCATGTTTACTTTCCAATGTGTTGATGACACAATAAACAGGATCAAGTATGTGAAAATGGTTTCAGATGAATTCATACATTATGTACATATAATCATGAAATAAATCATGTGAACCATGCAACATTAAATGTTATTTCTGATCTATATTAATAAGTAAATTTGATTATATTGAAATGAGTTTTATTTAGGGCATAAAACCCAACTGGATGCAACATTTTGTCTACTATGTTTTGTATTTAATTCTAAAAATGGGTCTCGTAGTTTAGATGCATTTACTAGTAATGGATTTCGGTCATGGAAAAAAGTGAGGGATGGACGTAATTGCTCATGTTTGGCACATATCGGAAAAGATCTCACTTCACCACATAGGAATGTTGAGAAAACTTGTGCAAATCTTATGAACCAATAAACGCATGTTGCAAGAAAGTTTGCAAACTTTACATCAAAAGAAATTGTTGAAAATAGACTTCGCTTGAAGCTTTTAATTGAGTCAATTAGGTGGCTCGCATTTCAAGGGTGTTATTTTAAAGGTCGCGGTGAGTCCAAAACATCGAGCAATCGAGGGAACTTTCTTGAATTATTGAGTTTTATAGCTTCTTATAATGATAAAGCAGCTGAATTTTTAGATAAAGGTCCACGAAATGCATCATATACATCACCAACAATGCAAAAACAAATTTTGCACGTTTTGGCATATAAAGTGAGGAACGCAATTCGTGAAGAAATTGGCGATGCAAAATTTTGTATAATAGTTGATGAGGCACAAGATGAATCTAAAAAGGAGTAAATGTCAATTGTTTTGAGTTTTGTTTACAATGATGGTTATGTGCAAGAGCATTTTTTTTGGACTTTTTCATGTCAAAGATACTACTACTTTAACATTGAAACAAGGTATACTTTCTATCCTCACTAATCATACTCCTGATGTTCAATCTATCAGAGAACAAGGTTATGATGGTGCAAGTAATATGCGTGGACAATGGAATGGTTTACAAGCTTTAATTTCAAGCGAATGTCCTAATGCTTATTATATTCATTGTTTTGCATACCGTTTGCAACTAGCATTAGCTGCTGCATCTATGGAAGTTATTCTTGTCCATAAATTTTTAACAAGTTGAACTTCATTGTTAATATTATTGGTGCATCATGTAAGCGTAATGGCCAATTAAAAGCTGCTCAAGTAGCAAATATTGCCCATTTACTTGAGATTAATGAGCTTGAGTGCGGAACATGACTCAATCAAATTAGTGCTTTGCAAAGGGCAGGTGACACTCGTTGGAGCTCTCACTTGAAATATATTTCTAGCTTGATAAAAATATTTAGTGCAACATGTGAAGTTTTATTGAATATTATTGAAGATGACACTACACATTCTTAACGAGGAGATGCCGATGCAGCTTATGAGGCCGTAACTTCTTATGAATTTGTTTTCATTATGCATCTTATGAAAAAAATTCTAGAGATTTCTAATATGCTTTGTCAAGCTTTGCAACTTCAATCTCAAGATATTTTAAATGCAATGGATCTTGTTTCATCTACTAAGATTCTCATTCAAAAATTAAGAGAAGATAGATGGGATAAATTAGTTGATGAGGTGAAAACATTTTGTGAAGATATTAATATAGATGTGCCAAATTTTGATACTCATTACATTGCAAGAGGAAAGGCCATTCGCCAACAAGATGGCATGACATTAAAGCATTATTACAAAGTTGATATTTATAATGTAGTGATAGACTCTCAATTGCAAGAAATAAGTAACAAATTTGATGATAATGCAATGGAATTACTCATTCTTAGTTTAACTTTAGATCCAAGAGAAATGCGTGTATCATACATAATTGATGACATATGTAAGTTGGTACAAAAGTATTACTCACAAGACTTTGAAGAATATGAGATGATACAATTAAGGATGCAATTTCAACATTTTGATCATGTGCGATAACTTCCTGATTTTGCAGATTTGGAAAGTATTTATGAGTTATGTCAATGGATGGTAAAGACAAGATGAGAAAAAGTCTATCCACTTGTATATCGAGTGGTAACTCTTATTCTTACACTTCCAGTTTCTACAGCTACTACAGAACGATCTTTTTCGGCTATGAATATAATGAAGACTACACTTTGCAACAAGATGGAAGATGAATTTTTGACTGATTGTTTGCTAGTGTATATTGAAAAGAAAATTGCTGAAACATTTAGTGTAAATTCACTTATAGATGATTTTCGTGACATGCAAGAGAGACGTTCTGTATTTTAATAAATTATGAACAATTTTTGTTTTTGAAATATTTGTTTGACATTTAAATTTTAAAAGTTGGCCCCTATGATCGTATCCTGGCACCATCCCTAATTGTATTTTATCCCATCAATGAGCTTATTCACATTGACAAATCCTAATGTATCCAAGGTCACCCGAGAATCCGACTTCGGTCTATAAATATGGTTGTATCCCAACATGCAAAGGGTTATAAATTTTGGCTAGGTACTCTATAGAAATTTGGAAAGAATAATCTTGTGTAAAATGTTAGACATTTATATGTATAATATAAAATATATGTATGTGTATATAACATGCAGAATAAATAAACATATACACTATATAACTTAAGGATCGAAATACCTCCAGCCATTGAATCTTGAGCTTCAAACCCACATAAGCTTTGATCTGCAAAGGAAATTGACTACCATGGGTAATCGGGCTTCCTCGCTCTCTCAACTCTCTTTAGATGGAATTTGCTGTTATGAACAGAATGAGTGAGGAGCTCGGGGACCGAGACCCTATATTTATAGGTGAGATACTCCATCAGTATCTGCGCCACATTAATTGTCAGAATATTTTGACAATTAATTCAGGAAATCAAATCAGGTAATGAATATAGAAATCTGACCATATATAGAATATTACATAATTGATTTTGTCCAGATTCAATGAATATAAAATATTCATTTATCAGAAAATCAATTATTTATTTATTTCCTTAAATAGAAATTTATTTCTTTAAATATAGAAATATATTTCCTTAAATAAAAATATTCTTATATTCTCCCACTTGGTCAGCATTTAGACTAAAACATTCAAACCCAACCGTTCCTCATTATATAATAAACATACGAATCATAGCGACATGTCCTCATTATAAGTCGAGTATTATCTTCTATGTATTACGATATATTTATTATATAACAATGTACTTTATGTGGCAATGTACTTAAGCGAATAAACCCTAACCCTTATGTTTATTCAGGTCCTCTTACGATAATTTTTCTCAAATGAAATTAAGGTGCACATAAATATGAGAAAATATCAAAATTAGAGTTTCATTGAATAATCTTTGGTTGTACAAATAAAAAAACTGCATATGGGTTAATTGAATCCCATATTTACTTTATGATCCTTGAATTTGTGTTGCGGCATGCCTTTAGTCAAGGATGTGCGATCACCCAATTCAGTTTGCGTGATTAATGACCACTTATCACGCCTTTTTATGACTAAATTCTTAATGTCGATATGCTAGCTTCGACCAATACTTTTATAGTTATTTAGCCATAAATATTGTAGCTGAATTTATCACAAAACTTTCTTAATGGCCTAATGAAACTGTAATTCTGAACTCTAGGCCTACTATGAAACTCTATAATACATCATACGAGATGTATCCTCAAAACAATAAATGAATGTGACTTCTATAGTGGAAATAACAATCAAGATTCTCCACAATATAACTTACTGGGAATCTTAAGGTTGTAATAAAATATTGACTTACGTGAATCAATATAACCAGTGAAGTGTGGAAAAATCTAATTGGTTAACTATATTTCCAGATGGTCAATTCATCTTAACAAATATGTATGATTATAATTTTTAGTATCTTAAAGACACCTCATCACTTTGTATGAAGAATAAAGTGGTCTTAACTTTAGTTATTCTGATACTACTTAACGATCCTGAAACAAATGCAATGCAAAGTCTTATTCAGACTCTTAGGCATACATTAGGCTTCTAAAATAGAAGCAAATGAATGTTCTTAATTTATTCTCACTCCAGATCATTTTTCAGATGCTGGTTCGAGTTGAATTTATCGTACTTAAAGATAAAAGTTATGTCAGATGAATAATACATAATTTTATTTAATCAAAGATGCTGTGACTACTCTCTAATTAATTAAAATTATATATATTATTTATATTCCTTATCTCAAAATAATAATTTGAGATATGAATTATTTCAACTTATATAGAAAACTTTTATCATCATTTGCAAGTAACATATTGTCTACGTATAAAACAAATATTACTCCCACTAACCTTCTAGTATATAATTATTTCCATAATTTTCTTTTCAAACCTAAAGGAAAAGATGATTTAATACCAATTTGTGAGATGTTTGTTTTAATCTACAGGTAGACACCTTAAGCTTGCATATGTTCACCACTATTAGAGGAAAATATTTATGGTAGTCTGTATACCTTCTCCTCTAGTTTACTGTTTGGAATTAATTAATGAATTGAAACGAGCAACAAATGCCAATGTCTATAATAGAATCTTTTATAAAGACAAGTGAGAATGTAAATCTCTTCTGTTATTGATTCTTAGTTCAAAATGAACTTCTTAGCAATGAATATCCTTTTATATCTTTATGTTTCTCAATGTTGCCTAATGAATATTATTGGTGAAAAAACTTATGCTTAATTAATGTTCTCCACCCCATTAGGCAACTTTACTAAAGATAAACTTTATTGCTCTTTAAGATATTCATTTCTTCATTCATGGCATGTTGTACTACAACTTCAATTCTTTATCATTCTATAATTTAATTTGTGTCTCAAATTAATATTGTAGGTGAACTCTTATTGTACAAAATGTAATCACTAGAAAACATTGATCTTATTGTTCTAATAAGTCATCTTAAGGATGGACCAACAAACTCTTAAAAGAGCAAATGGTTCAATATGCATGTTATTTTAAAAATTATAAGCAATTACTAAATAACATAACTTATTAGAATTTTATCAATGACTTGTAGACTTTTAATGATTAGTTATGAATTCTCAATAATCATTAACCTTAAGGGTTGTTGTGAATCATAATTAATCTAACACTTGAGGTGGAAGTTTGAGAAAATATGAATGATCTTTCTCAGAAACTAGGTTCCTAGATAGATCACTCCCACTGATCAAGTCAATTCTTAATTCCACAGTTCTAGTGTTGTGAGATGGATAATAAAATATGTAACCCTTAAACCTTATAGCTTTTCAAATGAAATATGATCATTTATGGTTTAGGGCCCAGATCTTTTCTTTGACAATTGTACTCTAACTATATATGGGTATTTATAAAATGTGTACATGTCATCAAGTCGATTTTCAACCTTATCACAACTCAAAATATGTTTGAGAAACAACTTTGGTTAGAACACGATTCGATATGTACACCCCATTGAAGAGTATCAATAGACAAAGATTTAGGAAAGATTGGAGTTTGCTATGTAGGCTCCACCCCATGTCCAAAAAATGCTTAGTTTCTTAAATCTGTCACACACTATAAAGTGGGTGTACCAAGCATATGTATCGAGCAATGAACCCATGCTTTTAAAGAAACTTTGCAAATAGACTGGGAGTTTATCCATACTCACGAATTTTAATGTAGTATTCTCCATTTTATATTTGATCTCACTATCTTAATATGCAAAATGCACCATTTCTCTACTTAAGGTTTAAACGTCTTTGAAACATATAAATCTATACTTTTGTAGAAAAATTATTTATGTGAGTAATCGTTAAAAAAGAGATGCAAAATTTGAGTCCATGTCTTCAAAATTAATTGACTTGTATGATTTCTAATATGATAGAATTCTAGTATGCACCGATTTTGAGTTGTTGGAATACATATTCTTAATGAAATTCACACAAGTTCTAAATAAAGTTAGTAAAATCAAGTGTAATGAAGATCCCCACCATTTACTAACATTTATTCTATTTATGGAGATATGTTCCATAATTTTTGGTGCTATAATGTAGAAGAATTCTTATTAATAACACATTTCTTATTGTCAGATTGAACTTGCATATCTTTATGAGTGACATCATTTGTAGTAAAGACCTCTAAATGTGTCTAAATCAAGTTTCAATAGAATCTTGGAACATAAAGGTCTTTGCCAATTTTAAAACAAAGCCACTATTATATTGCTTGTTCCTTAAACTTCTAAATGTGAGAACTTATCTTGTCTGTGGATAAGATTTGCTCACAGTTACTGACTTTCTTAGATTTATTTGTAAACATTGCAAGAAATTATGAATGTGGAATAACAATCTAAAATAATCCATTATGTGTTAATAATCACATTAACTATATTAGAATGAATTCATACACAATAAATTAAAATTTATTAGTGATAATAAAGTGTGATTTATTTTTCTTAATTATACAGTAAAAACTGTACATTTTAGATTAAGTTATCAGAATAAATTTTTGAAAATTTCTACTGGTATAGAAGAAATTTATGAATAGTGATGTAATAAAATTACATTTATAGTTTTGAGGTTTAAATGAATCATGTTTTTACCAATGAATAAACATGCTTAAATTTGAAATCTTATTAAACAAAAATTGCCTGTGGGCTAAATTTTTAATTTGATAAGATTAGATTTAGATGTAGATTATGATCGATTTACACAATTTATGAAAAAACTTAAAGTTTAATATTTCTATCTCAATGAAAGGTATGAAACACTTAATTATTTATAAATGTTTCAAAATTTTATACTTTTTGATAAAATTATTAAATTAAATCTACATAATTCCCTGTGGGATAAATTAAGAGAATTTAATTTAACATATTAATCATGTAAATATAATAAAATCCCTGTAGGGTAAGATTATTATGTTCACATAATTCATGTCCATTATGTGATCTTAATCCACTTAATATATATAATTTTATATAATTAAGGATGCTGTGGCTACTCCCTAATTATTTAAAATTATGTGATTCACTAGACACCAAAGTATAAACTGAAGATTAAAATTTTACTAAATCCAAAATTGCCTCTGGGCTAAATTTTAAATTTAATAAATTTAGATGAACCTTATGATAGATTTAATTAAACAATTAGTTTAGGAAAATGAAAGTTTATTATCTATCTTTAATTAAATTTGTGATAACACTATTAAATTAAATCCCCATAACTCCCTGTGGGGTAAATTAAGAGAATTTAATTTAACATATTATCCTAATTAATTATACAAATATAATAAAATCCATGTGGGGTAAAATTATTATACCTATATAATTAATTACAAGTTATGTCCATTAAGATGAATTTTAATTAATATATAATTTTATACAAATAAGGATGCTGTGGCTACTCCCTAATTATATAAAATTATATTTTCACTTTGACATTAGGTATTGGGCTCTACCTA
The DNA here is from genome assembly GCF_029168945.1 of Cannabis sativa. Taxonomy (NCBI): domain Eukaryota; kingdom Viridiplantae; phylum Streptophyta; class Magnoliopsida; order Rosales; family Cannabaceae; genus Cannabis; species Cannabis sativa. The sequence continues at coordinate 15,026,251 of NC_083602.1, read as the reverse complement.
AAAGTAATTTCGTTATTAACATAATAGACAATCACTGAGATTAGTGCTCCTAATGTGGTCGTCCGAAGATCATTAAAAACCGTTCTAGATATGAGCATTTGTCCCAAGTTCATGTTTTCTTATGTCAAACCACAAAATTACTTACATTTTATTCATATTTTATTCATTTTAGGAAGTTTTATGAATATTTTATGAATAATTTTATGAAGTTTTATGAAACTTAATGTGCTAGATAAAATATTCAACCTATCTTAATGTTTGAACATTTCTAAATATATCTAGCACTATAAAAGAAATTTATGTATAGCATTTAAATCATACAAATCAAAATTAATTGTATTAAAAATAAATTTTCTAAATAAATACAAATTAAAACAATTATTGTATGATAATATATTAAATGCTTAATTCCATGATATGTAATTAATTATGCATTTATAACCGTATAATATCTTAATTATTTGTACTAATAATTAATTTGTATAAATAAGGTAAATATACAAATTAGTACAATTAATTATATGAAATCAATTAAATGCAAAATTAAAGAATATACTTAATGGCAGATTATCAATTAATTTAATCAATAAATTACTTGATTGGTAAATAAATATAATAATTGCGCACTTAATTGTAGAATAATTAAATATTCACATTCTTAAAATATCACAATTATTGTAATTACATGTAAAAATAAAGCATGTAATTAATTTACCAAATTAAAAACTTTCCATAATAATTTATTACTAAATAACATATAATATATGAAGATATATGTTAAATAAGAATGGAAAGTTAAACAAATGCAATTTAATTGACTAAATCAACAAAAATAAAGAAATAAAATAAAATTCCAAAAATAAATCAAAGTAACAAAATTTCGGAATTTTCTTAAATTTTTCTTAATTTTCCTTTTTTTTTTTTTTGAAAAACTGCCATGAAAAACAACACCGATGACCAAAATTCATGAAACCAATTCCAAAATGATCTAAATGAATAAATTAAGAGATCCATATTGATTTCAAGCATCGAAAACACGTAAAATGTAGACTTTAATTTCATAAAAAATTCTTTCGGGTCCGATCGGGTTCTTAAGATAATTTTTTCAATTTTCAGATGGGTTTTAAATCCTTTTCATTCATAAAATTGATCTAAAATATTATATGAATATAGTAATGAATAGAGGATTTAAAATAAATACCGAAAATGAAAACGGAAAAATTATAGACCGAAAAATAAAACTTTCATGTATATATATACTCGTATACAATGTATATATACTGCATAATGTATGAAAGAGAGTATTACATACAATTTTATGCAACAAAAATATGAAAGCATTGAGTATTATACATAAATATATATACATGAAAATTATATGTATACACACAGTATATGAATATAAATATGAATGTGCATATATATATGAACATATAGATTATGAAATATTAATATAAAAGTATATATATAAATATGAATATATATACGTAAATAAAAAGAAAATGTATATAAAATATATATACAAACAAAAACCAATACTGGATATGTATATATATACATATATACTTACATATACACATTAAACCATATAAAATATCATAAAGATATATAAAAGAATATGATAATCAATTATATGGAAATAAATCAATGAATATAATATGAAAGTGTATACTCAGAAACATATATATATATTATACGGTATAAATGAATGTATATAATATATATATGAACGTAAATATGAAGATGAATATATATATGTATATATAAAAAATTGAGTATATGAATATATATAATCAGGAATTATATAATATGAAAGTATATATATAAAATATATATTATATTATAAATGAAGAACCCCGTAAATGTATGTATATATATATGAAACTCAAAATAAATCAAGGCAGAGATATATAATCCGCTCTGATACCAACTGTTAGACATTTATATGTATAATATAAAATATATGTATGTGTATATAACATGCAGAATAAATAAACATATACACTATATAACTTAAGGATCGAAATACCTCCAGCCATTGAATCTTGAGCTTCAAACCCACATAAGCTTTGATCTGCAAAGGAAATTGACTACCATGGGTAATCGGGCTTCCTCGCTCTCTCAACTCTCTTTAGATGGAATTTGCTGTTATGAACAGAATGAGTGAGGAGCTCGGGGACCGAGACCCTATATTTATAGGTGAGATACTCCATCAGTATCTGCGCCACATTAATTGTCAGAATATTTTGACAATTAATTCAGGAAATCAAATCAGGTAATGAATATAGAAATCTGACCATATATAGAATATTACATAATTGATTTTGTCCAGATTCAATGAATATAAAATATTCATTTATCAGAAAATCAATTATTTATTTATTTCCTTAAATAGAAATTTATTTCTTTAAATATAGAAATATATTTCCTTAAATAAAAATATTCTTATATAAAATACTCCATAGCCAAAGAGCTTAATAATATTGACTCGATGACTAAGACTCATTACCGTCTCAGCCACGTAAAAATCTTTGTCTCTTTTTTCTTTTATGATTTTTCTTTAAGCTCAATCTATTTATTAAGGGTAAATACTATTTTGGACCATGTATTTTGTAAAAGTTACTGATTGGACCCACTGTTTTGTTAAATGATAAAATTGACCATATATTTTCCAAAATAGTAAAAATAGTACCCTGAGCTTAATTTTTGACAACTTTTTTTAATATAACCAACATAAAGACAATTTCTATACAAACATATACAAAAAATGTAAATAGTTTTTTCATAACACTTTTAGATCGGATTATAATTAAATTTTATTTTGATAAAAAATTAATTCAGGGTCCTATTTGTATTATTTTAAAAAATACAAGGTCCATTTTGTCATTTAACAAAACAGAGGGTCTAATTGGTAACTTTTACAAAACACATGGTCCAAAATAGTATTTATCTATTTATTAATTCAATTTCTAAAAATCTCGGTGAATAACTATAAAAAATAACAAGAAAGTCAATACAACAAGAAATAAACTATAAAATAACAGCTAATTAGGATTTTTACCCCTTAAACTTTAACATGTACCAAATCATGCCCCCTGAACTTTTCTGACCATTAAAAATTTCCCCTGAGGCATCTCTAATTCATGTTCGTCGCTCAGCCAATATGGCTGCACATGAGTTAGCAGTTCGTGCACTCAGGGTGGATGACGAATTAGTTTGAATGGATGATTTTCCTCCATTTCTTTATGATGTCCTAAACTCTGATTATATTCAATGAAAGTTCATTGTAAAAAAAAAGATTATTTATGTACTAAACCATGTTCTCCAACTTTGATATCTTTTAAATTATGCCCCTCGAATTTTGACATATACTAAATCATGCCCCTTGAACTTTCATCCATGTTAGATTTTTTTTTACTAAAATTAGACAAAAGTCCTTAAATCCGACAATCTCAATAGTTCAGGGAACATTTTTAACGACCTTAAAAATTTAGAGTCATGATTTGGTACATGTAAAAGTTCGGGAGTAAAAATCTAATTAGCCTAAAATAACGTATTTTTATAAATAAAAAAATTGAAACCATAAAAATAAAAATGGCCTATTTATTTTATTTTTTTTTAAAAAAATTTAGTGTATTAATTAAAAATTTAAAAAAGAGATGTACTGATGCACTCTTAACTTGTTTCGGTACCCAGCATAATTTTTAGTCTAATTTTTTTTTCATATTCATGTACGTTATAGGCATTTAAGATATCCTACAAAATTTTGAAAAATTCGGAATAATTTACAATATAGAAAATAATGTTCAAACAATCTATTTTACACGCGTATAAAATAAAATAGTCACGCGTGCAACACACTGTTTGAACATAGTTTCGGCGTGTTAAACTTTTTCAAATTTCTTAAAATTTTGCAAGATGTCTTAAATAACTATAACGTACACGACCATCAGAAAAAATTTGACTAAAACATTATTTCGGATGTTAAAACACATAAGAGTGTATCAATATATCAATTTTAAGGGGGTGCATTGTAGAATTTTCTAAAAATATATATATATTTTGTAAATTTACGTGATTATAATTCAAATAAATAAATAAAAAATGTAATTTTATTTCAAAAAATAGTTTACCCATATTTAGAGAGTGAGCGCTCTGAAGTCTGAAGGGTATTCCTACCATCTCCTCTCCTCTGTCAGCCTCCTCTCCACATTTTTCTTCTCTTATTTTATCTATCCAATCCCAGCGGGAAGGTCATCATCAATGGAAGCTGACGATGTTACCGGGAGGGGAGCCAAAACCTCCATCGTTTCAGTCGATGAGGCTCTGCAAATGGTGCTGGGAGTTGCCCAGCGTCTGCCTCCGGTCATCGTACCACTTTATGATGCGCTTGGCAAGGTCTTGGCTGAAGACGTTCGAGCTCCAGACCCTTTGCCTCCTTATCCTGCGTCTATTAAGGTCACACAATAGCCATATCTTTACATAATCCACTGCCTTTTTTTTGGGTACTTTTCATAATGAATTAGCAGCTGGGTATTGCTTAGTTTCTCCTTAAATTCAGTAAATTGATCCACTTGGGATTCCTTTTCTTTGATTTTTTTGTCATTTAATTACTGGGTTTTGGGTGTTATTTGTGGTTTCGTAAATGTCATTTAAATCTGGCGCTCGCTTGTGTATTTGGATTCTAAGCTTCTGTAGTTTATATAATGTTTCCTATTCAATGAATTTTCGTTCTAAACCATTTGGGTTCAGGATGGATATGCTGTTGTGGCTTCAGATGGGCCGGGTGAGTACCCAGTGGTTGCTGAAGCTAGAGCTGGAAATGATGGACTTGGTGTGACTTTGACTTCAGGAACTGTTGCATATGTCACAACTGGAGGTGACTTGCCTTTCATATCATTTTTTCTTTTAAGAAATTTTATCTCACAGCTCACGTTTTTCGGCAGTAGATTTCCTGTCATTTCTTACTTCATTAGGCTCTGTGTTAGAAACTTAGTGCCATGAACTTGTATAAGTCACCTTCTATAGTGAAACCACATTCAGGAGGTTTGAACTGGGTCCATTTACCTTTGGCTCCTCATGAAATTGGTAACCTTTTTGAGCATCAATGATTTTGGATATCTATCTATGGTAATGCATATAATAAAACTAAGTTTAAATCTGGTTGGAGGTTTAACTCCGAGTATAGAGGAATTAAGGGAGGCCTAGTAGGGGGATACAAGCCCTGGCTTTTGGTTAAAGGTGATATTAGAAATTGTTATTGAGATCAGCAACTGACTCATCAGCAATATTTAATAAGTGACTATATTCAATTCAGTTTGCACTCACATTTACACAATGGTGTCTATTTAGTTTTAGCCATAGACATTTTTTAGTAGGGAGCATGTCACTTTTGATTATGTGGTTGAGATTGGGTACACATATCATTATGTAAAAAGTGTGTGCGATTTGTGTGTATTACAATCAATACTCTTACCATCATTTCTCCATAGAAAGAATTTCTACTCTTTAATTTTTTTAAGTGTAATTTATAATATTTCATACTCTGACCATCAATTTCTCCATAGAAAGAATTTCATTAGCAGTTACTCCTTAGCAGAATAAATTTTCTACTCTCCTCTTTTTAATAAAATAAAATAAATAAGTTAAGTTTCTTTTTTTTTTTGTCGACTCTGTTGACTCTTATATTTGATCAATATAATACTGTTTTAACTTGGCAATATCTTAGCTAATTCAAAATGATATCATTGGAGTTACTTGTTGTTTTCCCCTAAAAGTGAGGACTTCTTGATACCGATGATTACAATGCATAATGGAGCTTTGGAGTCATTTGCGAGCTTTTGTACTTAATTTCATTCTGTGAATAGATTTTAATGTCTGTTCGTGCCCTCAATTGTTGGTATGGCCTTTGCTCAGGACCAATACCTGATGGAGCTGATGCTGTTGTTCAAGTTGAAGACACTGAACAAATTGAAGAGTCTTCACATGAATCCAAACGAGTCAGAATATTGGTACAAACAAGAAAAGGAACAGATATCCGCCCGGTGGTATAATATCATTACTTGACAATATGCTGATTAAACTTTCAAATTTATTTGTTTATATTGCATGGTTGTAATATGACAAAATAATTTTGAATTTATAAAAATGGATATCTACTCCCATAAATCAAAATAAGCATATTACTTTTCACATATCACAAATATGAGAGCTTATGGATATGTAAGATGTCTCAAGAATGGCGGGAATAGACAATTATAAATAACTCTTTTATCAAGGGAAAATGAGTTGTTTTAGCATGCAATGTGGAATGGCTATTGCAAGCTTTTGTACTTATTTACTTTTCTTTATATATGTCTATAATTATTATTGACTGAAAGAAGCATTGTAAAGATTCCCAGAGATAATGTAGTACGCTATTTATTTTAGTTCCTATTTTAATAAGTTCATTCATGTATTTGCTTGCAGGGATGTGACATTGAAAAAGATGCTGTAGTCTTAAAACATGGAGAAAGACTTGGAGCCTCAGAAATTGGCCTGCTTGCCACTGTTGGAGTAATGATGGTGAAGGTATTTAAATAATATACTTTGTTTACTTTGCGCGTGTTATTGCTGCAAATTTCTGATCTGTTATTGTCATGACAGGTGTACCGGCCCCCAACTGTTGCTGTCCTTTCTACTGGAGACGAACTTGTAGATCCATCAACAAAGTGCTTAAGTCGTGGCCAGGTATTAGATTTGGATGTCTATTGGAGAAGCTCAAACTTCAACCCTGGGGTCCTTTCAAAATTTTCTAGCGACAATGATGCAAAGAGATAGCTTTAAGCTTTCAGTTTGCAATTATTGTCAATCAGAACTGTAGATTGAAACTCATCTATATCAATACCTAATGCCTCCCATGAGGGTAAAACATGAAAGCTTGAAATACTTCTGATAATCCATGAGATAATTTTGTTTAAATTTTTTTTTTCTCTCTTAACTGGAAGGTTTTTCCTTTGCTCTTCTCTGTTTTTACTTTCTGTTTTATTGTGTTCAGTACCGTCTTTTGTGTGTCTACTTACCCAAATAATTAGAAAATGAATATATTATTCATTGTCGATAATGAATTTTCTACAAGAATTCTACATTTTTGTTTAATGTTGGATTATATTTCAGTCATATTTGCCAAATCTTTTCTATGCATTGGAATTTTGTCAATGTTTTTTTCTTCCTATGTGTTCCGGACAGTTTTAGCTGTGAAGTTAATTCAACTCTTCTGCAGATTAGGGATTCAAATCGAGCTATGATATTGACAGCTGCAAAAGAGCAGCAGTGCAAATTACTTGACCTGAATATCGTAAAAGATGATGAAGGTGAACTAGAGAGAGTTGTAGATGGTGCAGTTTCTGCTGGTATTGATATTCTCTTAACTTCTGGTGGTGTTTCCATGGGAGACAAGGATTTTGTGAAGCCACTTCTCAAAAAGAGAGGAACAGTGTATTTCAGTAAGGTAGACTAGTTTTGTATAGACGTAGTCTAACTATTCTTCCACTGCTGTCATGCGATTTATACATTATAAAGGTTGATATTGTGTTTGCAAGTTGTTATAATTTGTTGTTATGACTTATATATTTTGGAAGAAAAGAAGAAAACTTTTGATAGGAAACAACTTATTTTTTTTTATCTCGAAGTAATGTAGACATGATACGAAATTGGTCCAGGCATTCTTCCAAGAAAAATATATTTTATGTATAATTATGAATAAATAAAAAATCAACCACTAGAAAGTAACACAAGCAAACCCTTTGGAACACCAAACACAAGAGCTCCAAAGTCCTTACGTGAAAAACCAAAACTAACATTGATTTGACTATTCAGGTTAACATGAAACCAGGAAAACCTTTGACATTTGCTGAGATCATTGCTAAACCTGCAGCAGATAGGCCAGAGAAAAAGATTCTTGCATTTGGTTTGCCGGGAAATCCAGTGAGCAGTCTAGTCTGTTTCCATCTCTTTGTGGTACCTGCCATCCGCCGCCTTTCTGGATGGGCAAATCCTCATCTTTTAAGGTTGCTGGAAGCTCTCTGTCTGTCTGTCTTTACATATATATATTATCCAATTTTGAATCTACATTTTAAAATTGACACAGCATGTTGAATTATTCAATTAATCATGTTTATAAACAAGATAAACAAAGTCATTTGCTAAATCAAAAACTCTGAACTAGATCATTTCCCTAAAGTCCTTATTTCTTATTTATAGAGTGCAGGCCCGTCTTTGTCAGCATTTAAGTACAGACCCAGTCCGTCCAGAATTTCATCGTGCTATTGTTAGGTGGGAGGTTGATGATGGATCAGGCAAGGCTGGGTAAGTTGTGCAAGGAAATTGTCATCTTGAATTATACTCGTAAATATTCTGGGTTCAGTTCCACCTTTTCTGTTCTGTTATTTTTTTGGACTTCCACAATACTTGGTTTTTCTTCCCCCTCCTTTGGCACGTTTAATAAATGGTTAATCTTTTTCTTATTATGTTTCATTTTCTTTTTGGCGATTTAAGTTTTGTTGCTGAGAGTACTGGTCATCAGACGAGCAGCCGGCTTTTGAGTATGAAATCTGCTAATGCTTTACTGGATTTACCAGCAACAGGAAGTGTGATGCCTGCTGGTTCTTCTGTGTCAGCCATCATATTTTCCGATTTAAGCAGAGTTGCTATTGGCAAAAATCCTCCCACATCCAATCCAACTTCTACATTGCAAGCAAATGCCAAAAAAGAAATAAGTACAAATGATTCTGAATTCAGATTAGCTATTCTTACAGTTAGTGATACTGTTGCATCGGGGGCTGGACCAGATAGAAGGTATGAAACTCTATATTGCATACGAATTTGCTATTTTAAAGTGATGTTGGCTTGGCTCTGTGTAATATTAATCTATCATCTATATTTGTTTTCTTGAAAATCCAATAGGAAACTTGGTTCTGAGACCAATGCATCTAGGTACAGCTCTTTGAATTATTGTCTTCAATAGGGTCACTTTCTGGATGCCAAATTGATAGTAGAGTTGATGTTCCTCCTTCTCAAAGTTTGAGATTGAATGGGTGAATGCTCTTCTATAAGGATGTTTACTTTAGCCACCCGGAGACCATCCTAATGGCTAGCCATACCTTTTAAGTGGTTTAGCATCTGATTGTTCTGGAGTCAGGGACAGGGATTTGGGTAGCAGTTTCAAAACTTAATTGCATGCAGATACAATCCTTGTTATATATACACAAATAGATTACAGTATTGATGCTAAAGAAAATAGAGAAAAATTTAATGTTGCTCGTCAGTGGAAAACATAGGAAGGGCTAAATTCTTTGATATAAATTAATGTATCCTCACTCAGTTACAGTGTTCCCAATGAAAAGGGAAACATGAAAGGATAACCCTTAATACTTCAACATCTGCATTGTTGGATTATATTCTTAAATTATCATATCAATCTAATGCTGGGGATTTTGAAGTTTGGCATTGAAAATTGCTTGCATCTGGATACCCCTTTTTGAGTATACTTTTCAATAAGGTCACTAGTTGATGCCAAAGAATCGCAAAGTGGTATTGCTCCTGTTTTAAAGCTCAAGCATGGAAAGTACTTAATGCTTTGCAACATATTCAATGCTATGCCAATCCCCTTGGGAAATTTCCCAGTCCATGGAGTTTTTTTGATGTAAATCAATGTCTCCTCACTCATTTCCACTATTCCCAACAATAAAAAAGTAAAGAAACATGAAAAGATAATCCTCAATACTCCAACAAGTGCATTGTTGGGTTATATTACTAAATCATCATACCATTCTAATGTTGGGGATTTTGAAGGTCGACACTGAAAGTTGCTTGCATCTGGATACCCCTTATTGAAAATACTTTTCAATAAGGTCACTAATTGATGCCAAAGTAGAAGAGCAAAGTTGGTACTACTCTTGTTTGAAGCACAATATGGGAAATACTAAATGCTTTGCAACATATTTAATGCTATGCCGACCCTCTGGAAAATTTCCCAATATTCCACACCATCATTTCCAGTCCATGGAGTTCCAAACAAGGAAATAAAATTTCCATTTCCAGTCCTTGGAATTCCAGCCTGTAGGAAATAAAATCTAAGTCATTATCATGTTCACTTGTTGATTACTCTTTTTTAAATATTTGTTTCAAGATCATTTTCAGAATATATATGGGAGTTTATATTGTGAGGGTGTGCCTTTTGCCCCTATTATAAAAGTATCTTTGTTTTGGCACATGGTGAAATTAACTTTTTTATTTTGTTTATATGACAGCATATATAGTAGTTAGTTATTTAAGATCTCGGTCAGTTTTTTGTGAAATTCTGGATAATTTAATGTGCCAAAACATAAACAAGCTTCAAAACAATTTATCACTCATATAAAACAAGTTTCACAACATTTTCTTTTGTTTTTTCAGTGCCATACAGAATTTCTCAAATTTTTATGGTAAGTTCTAAATAACTATATTGTATATCATCATATAAAAAAATTAAGATTGTAATTCATTCATGTGCTGAATAAACTAAATAGATTGTTTTGAAGTTTGTTTTATACACACACGAAACAAGTTGTTTTGAAGCGGCATGGTAAATTATTTAGAATTTTATAAAAAATTATAGGGTCCTAAATTATTATAATGTACAATCAAAAATAAAGACGCTCTAGGAGCAAAAAGGCACACTGCCACCAAAACAAAACTCCTACATATATATTTTCAACAGGCGATTTTGAAATATGTGCAATATATGTGTCCTGATTCCTAAGCAAGGAAACTGATAATTGTCTTGTCATGGCAAAGAATAACCCAAGTGCTAGTCAACAAGTTAATGTTTCTCTCCGCGTTGCATGTGCTGGAGTCCTTTTTATAAAAGTACATAATGTCTTACAACAAGATCTATAACTTTGCAGTGGTCCTAGAGCAGTTTCTGTTGTAAATTCATCAGCAGGAAAGTTAGGAGGAGCTAGAGTTGTTTTGACAGCTGCAGTACCTGATGATGTGAGCAAAATCAAAGATGTTCTGCAGAAATGGAGTGATATTGAAAAAGTTGATCTCATCCTCACCCTTGGTAAAACAAAAAAAATTGTATTCACATTTCGGTTTAAACACAAGGATTTTTCCCTTTGTATTTTGAGAAGATTTTCATCATTACTTTTGAAGTCACACTTTTATAACATTAGTTTTTGTTCTGATCAAGGTGGCACTGGTTTCTCCCCTCGGGATGTAACCCCTGAAGCAACTAAGCTGTGTATTGAGAAAGAAACACCTGGACTCTTGTATGTCATGATGCAAGAGAGCTTGAAGGTGAGCTTCCCTCTATTGTTATTTTTACCAGATTCATTGTTATTATCGAAATCAAATTGAAGAATGCAGTTGGGGGTGGAAGAAAGAGGGAGGTATCGGAGGAGCAGGACTTTGGGGAATGGGAAGCTAGAAAGCTAGTACCTTATTTGCCATTATACTTAGATGCTGTATCTTGTAGTACATTTGAACCTTTACCTATATAAGTATACTGCATTTGCTTGTCATATTATTTTTATAACAAACAGTTGGCCCTGATTCCCAGTTGAGAACACTTTAGGCACCCACTTGAGCTAGCAACAAGTGGTGCATGTTCAAATGTGAATTACATTACATTAAAATATCAAAAAAGAGAGATTTGAATGGTACTGCACTTCAAATATCTTATGTTTATCATATTTGGTCCAAGTTCTGTTGATTTTGTTGTGCTCGTGTTGTGTTTGCCAATTTTCTAGTGCACTGATACTTGTGGTGATTTGCATAATCTTTTTTTCTTACTGGTCATATAAGTGTCATTACTGTTTTCGAAACAGGTGACGCCATCTGCTATGCTGTCACGCTCAGCAGCTGGAATAAGGGGATCGACACTGGTATGCTCTCTCTCTCTCTCTCTCTCTCTCTTCCCCCTCTTCTTCCATCATCACATATTTGAATTTAAATTTTTGCGTGGACATTGTCATTTCCTCATAAAGATAAAAAGATCTAGAAAATCTCGAGTCTCCAACTGTCCTGGTGAAATTTCATTTGGTGAAAATTTCTTGAATAACATAGTTGTATATTCAGATCATCAACATGCCTGGGAATCCAAACGCAGTTGGGGAGTGCATGGAAGCTTTGTTACCTGCCCTTAAGCATGCATTAAAGCAGATAAAGGGTGACAAGAGAGAGAAACATCCTCGCCACGTTCCTCACGCAGAAGCCGCTTCTACGGATGAATGGGAGCGTAGTCATAAATTGGCCTCTGCTGACACTGGAAAAAACTCGTGCTCTTGTGGCTAAGGGTCCTCTGGGATTAAATGGTACATGAATTAATTCAAGATGTTAGCACAAAAATTACTTGCATTAATAATAATAATAATAATTTTCAGCTGGAGTACATATATTCCATAAACTTATGCCTTATTTTGATTAACTAAATTTATTTTGGAAAAAAGTTTTTCAAAAAATTAAATAAGCATTTAAAATTTAATACCTAGTGCAATAGAATACATATGTGGGAATTACCTAGTATTTTGAGGCAGTTTGGTGGAGGAGGTGGCCATGGAATGTGGTCTGCAACACCAGAAAACTGCAAAGTTGCAGCAGGAGAAAGCTGATGTTAAAGTTGCTGATAATTCTTCAGATATGCAGCAGCTTTCGCATAGATTTTTGGCGCCTTTTGAGTGTTTTTTCCATGAATGAAATTGTTTATGTCCGACCAAATAAACCACAGTGCAAAAAAATCATTCCCATATCAGATTTGGGGTATGTTTTGGACAAATTAAACAGAAAATTAGTTATGTTTTGGACAAATTAAACAGAAAATCAGTCGGTTTCAACCCTGTAGCAGCCTGAAGATCGAAAGCAAAATTAGTGTACCTCCAAACTGCTTTAGCATGCTTACAACTAAATATGGCATACCCAACTGATTCTCAAGCATTGGAACATAAGCTACATGCAGCAGAAGTGAGTTAAATTTTGACTTTTGGTGGTAGGTTTAGACCCCAGAAAGTTTTTCACCAAGTTTCCATTGAGGAAGAGCAGTTAGATTCTTCTTTTTCAGCTAAAGAACAAGCCAACCTATAACTTGATTGCACAGAGTATTCTCCTTCATTGTGGTGCCAAATCCATTCATCCTTGACATAATGAAATGGGAGAGGAATGGAAATGATATAATCAATATCAATAGGTGAAAAATTTGATTGCAATTTATCCAAATCCCATACTTTGTCCATTTTGATATATTCAGAGACTTTGCTAATATCACAGCCAGTGTATTGAAGTGGGAAAAATTTAGAATTTTGTGGAATCCAAGGATTTGAACCACACACAATGTTATTACCATCACCAACTTTCAAACGAGGACCTTTTACTAAAAGCTCCCGTCCCCAACATATCCTTTGCCATGTTAAGGAAGATATACCACAACATTCAACCCCCATAAAATTATTATTGGGAAAATACTTGCTTTTGAGAATTCGACTGAGAAATGATTCTGAGTTTTGAAAGATATGCCAAGCTTGTTTTGCAAGCATTGCTTGGTTAAAATGAATAAAATCACAAAAACCCATTCCTCCTTCCAATTTAGACTCGCAAAGAAACTTTCACTTTTTCCAATGAATTTTTTTCTTATCAATTGATGTACCCCACTAAAATCTAGCCATCATGGTCTCAATTTGCTTGCAAAAGTTTGCTGGAAGCTTGAAACAGCTCATAACATATGTTAGAATTGATTGAACAACTGCTTTTAAAAGAACCTACTTGCCACCAATTAAAAAAAGCTTCTCAGACTAAGCATGCATTAACTTCCAGATGCGTTCCTTTATATTGCCGAATAATTGTTTTTTATCATGTTCAGAATAAGCAGGAAGGCCTAAATATTTCTCATGGCACTCACAGATTGGCATCCCCAAAATGTATTGGAAAGAAAGCTTAGCCGCCTCTGTTGTATTTGGAGAGAAAGACATGACGAACTTGTCATTATTGAGTTGTTGACCAGATGCTCTATGATATATATCTAATGCACGTTTGATAGCTCCACATGATTCGTCATCTGCCTGGCAAAATAAAAGACTGTCATCTACAAATAATAAATGAGAGATGGTAGGTGCATGACGAGATACAACCAAGCCTTTGAGTCTCCCAATATCTTCCTCATATTTCAATAATCTAGATAATCCCTCAGAGCATATGAGAAATAAGTAAGGGGAAAGAGAGTCTCCTTGGCGTAAACCTCGTTGAGGAACGATTTATCCTAAGATATCACCATTGATAAGAAAAGAGAACTCGTTGGTAGGTAGACATGTCATAATAAGAGAGATCCAACACACATTGAAACCCATTTTACCCATCACAACTGCTAAGAAAGACCATTCAACCTGATCAAAAGCTTTACTCATCTAATTTAACAGTAGCATAACCCTTTCTACCACGTGTTCTATGTTTTAAAATGTGGATAAGTTCAAAAGCAACAAGAACATTATCAGTGATAAGTCTATTTGGGAGGAAAGCACTTTGAGTCTCAGAAATGATAAGAGGGAGAACTGTTTTGAACCGAGAAACTAGCATCTTTGAGACCAGCTTGTAGATAACATTAAGCAAACTTATAGGACGAAAGTCATTCATTGTTTTCGGCTTCTTAATCTTTGGTATCAAAGTGATTAGTGTTTTGTTAAAAACAACAGGATTACCTTCTTCATTCAACACATGTAAAACCACTTTTGTTACCAAAGGTCTAACAATATCCCAATTGTGTTGATAAAACATACCTGATATACTGTAGAGGGCAAAATCTACAATGATCGGAATGGAAGGATCGCGGGCACTGACAACTTGTAGAACAAAGGAAAAAGGGACTGTTGAGACCTTGGGACACTGGGATGGTGCCAGACGAAGGGACTCCAACGATCAAGTCAGTAAATAATTCGAATAAAGAAAAATAGAATATAAATAAAGAAGATAGAAAATAAATATTTCCACAGTACACTGATGGAGAAGGACTGATAATAATAATAGTAATGTATTGCGTGAGTGCTCGAGTGAGTGTTCAGTGAGTGAAGATGAGATGATCCTTCAGGACTCCTAGGTTTTCCTTTTATAGAGCCTCTGATGGTTGAATTTCCCTATTCTGAAGAACGAACGTGGGAAGTGGTCTTCCCATTTTCCAGGAGGAAGGATCGATTCTTATGCTTTAGTTATAGACTCGTTCCTATCCTTTGTATTAGATTGGTCTTGTAGCTGCTGGGCTCGTTTGGGCCTTGTATTTTAGTTAAAGCCCAAGGCATTTTGGATGAGTGGGTTATATTTAATGACTTGGTTTTAAAGGATTGTAATTCCGATTTGGGCCGTAAGAGACTTTTGAGCCTGGTGCAATTTTTGGCTACTACAGTTTGTCCCTTACTCTTTGAGTCAAGTGTGGTTGACTTGAAGAGTAGTCACGCTAACTGGCAAAAAATTGAAATTGTGTATCGACGATAATTTTGATTTTTCATTGCATTGATTGACTTGAAGAATGCATAAATATCGAGTTTGCATTAGGAGTAGTTTAAATGAGTAGTATTTATATATATGCGTGTGAAATAAATAGTATGTGGTAAAAAATAATAATGGCTATAGTTGATGTAATAATAATAATAATAATAATTCAGCTGATTGAAACTTTTTTATCTGACGGTCTATTACCAAGGTCTTGTGACGTTTGTATTTGGATCCTGAAATGTCAGAGGGTGCGGTCGACGGCTTTGCCGTCGATCCTCCTAAGCTTAAGTCAGTAAGGTGAAAAGAATATGATAGAAATTATGACTTAAATTGAAAATAAATTTGATAGTTTAGAAATGATACTGTCTTAGGTGAACAGCGTTCCAACTGTTGCTTATATCACATCCATCTAATGCTTGGAGTTTGTAAGCTCCTTTTCCGACTATCCTTGAGATCTTGTAAGGTCCTTCCCATGTCGGACCTAATTTTCCAGCTCCTGCTTCTCTCGTATTTTGGAAAACTTTCCTTAGAACCCAATCTCCTGTTGGGTTTTATGCCCTAAATAAAACTCTTTACAATCTGATTAGTTATCAATATAAGAAATTTGAAGTGATTGATGTTTGCATGAATTTTACATGCTAATAGTTTAATATGTTTATTATGTTTACACACAAAATCAGTTAAATCCAGATCATATGTTTATTCACAATTACAGTATCATCAACACAGTGGAATGTGATTGTGATCATATGAATCAAAAGACTTGGTCCATGTTTCATCAGTGTTATTGGGTTTACACTAATGTGATAATCAGCGATGATGTGTACTTACACTTGGAGTAAGTGTTATGTTCTTTCCAGGACATTAGTAAAGTATACTAGTTTCGAATGTATGGAGTATACATTGGACTGGACCGATATTGCAACTAAGTTAAGATATTACAAACTTACCGTTATATATCTTTCCAAGTCAATATCAGTAGTTGATCTTAAGATTAAAAGAATCTAAATCCTGATATGCTTAGGCTCAACTCAGGAGTGCTATTCATGTTCTTTGATTTATTAGTTAAGCCTACTTTTAGGTCAGGGTGATACGTATATTTTGGGAACATGATAGTATGATTGAGTGGGAGTGCTGAACATAAATATGGAATCTATAGCTTCTACTGGTGTATAGAAGTAAAGTGATGATTCCCTTCGAGCTTAGCAAATAGAAGTAAATGGATGAGCTCTTGTTTAACTGACTAATTATTAGATCACTAAACACCATTTACAGGTAGCTAAGTGTTTTAAGGGGCAAAATACATTAAGGGGTGAAAACGGTAAAGAAATCCCATCTCGATGTAGATCATCTATATAGAGGATCTTTAAATCACAATAAGATTATAACAATGGTTAAATGAGATAGCATATTGATATCGTGAAACATATAATATGCTCTATATAAGTTTGAGAGTGCAATTCTAAGTTCTAAGAGTGGATTCAACGAAGAATTAATAAGTAGGAATTTACTTGGTAAATATGGTTCACTTATTGGAAGCTCAGCATATAAATCCATGGTCCCCATTCTAGTTGAGAACATTCTGCTTGTAAGACTCATTAGTTGATTCGTGATTGGTCAATTAAAATTCTAAAGTTAGACTATGTCTAATTTTATGAATTTTCACTAAGCAGGGGTGAAATTGTAAAGAAAAGAGTTTCTAGGTTTATTTATTTATTAATGGACTTTATATGTCTAATTAATAATTAAATTAAATGACAATATTATTTAATAATCTATTTTAGTTATTAAATAATTAGTTTTGGCATTTAAAAGGTTAGAATTGGAAAATTGGCGTTTTTGAGAAAATAGAAATAAAATTTGATAAAACTGCAAAATCAAGTGGGGCCCACTACAACACCATGGCCGGCCACTTATTGTGGATTTTCAAATTGATTTTTTTATTATTTTAAATGCCAAATAATTCCTAACCTAAACCTAGTAGTTGCCTATAAATAGAAAGTGATGGCTCAATCAAATCACAAGTTTTCATATCATCTTCTGACAGAAATTTCTCTCTTCAGAAAAACTGAGCCTTCCCCACTTTCTATACCTGACCGAAATCCCTCTTCTCTTTTCCCTTCATCAATTTCGAACCCTAGTGAGAGAGTAAGTGCCCACACACAGCAAGCAGTAACTCAATCATAGATTGGAAGACTGTGAAGGATCAAACTTGAAGAAGAAGGACATTCGGGCTCAGATCTTGATTATACTCTGCTACAGAAAGGATACAAGGGTTAGAGATCTGAGCGGAAGGAGACATTAATTCCGCTGCATCAATGTAAGGTTTTCTTAACTTTATATGTGTTTAATTTATCGTTTTAGAAAGTTCATATTTAGGGTGTTTAAACAACATACTTGTGAGTAGATCTAAGATCCTGGTAAAATAAATTTCCAACATCTCCAACGTTGTACTGACGAACTCTGGTGTTCTTGTTAAAATGTTGCGCTACTTTATGTTGATACGCTGCGACCCTTATCAATGCTTGTTCTCTTTGTTCATCTACTGTATCAAGCATGTGAGCCATATTTTGCCTGTTTTTAGCATTTGTTGTGTGTTCAAATCTTATGGTTGGGAGCCCTGCCTTCGCGGGAATGACAGCTTTTGTTCCATAAGTTAAGGAGAAAGGTGTTTCCCCGGTGGAACGTCGTTCTGTATGCCCATAACACTCCTGGGAGTTTGTCTGCCCATCTTCCTTTGGCCTTGTCTAGTCTTTTCTTTAAAGATGCCACCACTGTCTTGTTTGTTGATTCTGCTTGTCCATTCGATTGCGGATATCTAGGTGTTGAGAATGAGAGTTGTATTCCTCATTTATTACAAATGTTTTGAAAGTCTAGGCTTATGAATTGTGAGCCGTTGTCAGTCATTATTTCTTTTAGCACACCGAATCTGCATATGACGTTCTTCCAAATAAAGCTTTTGACTTCTCGATCCCTGACTTGTGCGTAGGCTTCTGCTTCTACCCATTTGGTGAAGTAGTCGGTTATTGCCAACATGAAGACTCTTTGTCCTAGAGCTGTAGGCATCTTCCCGATGATGTCCATTCCCCATTTCATGAAAGGCCAATGAGTTAATGTTGAATGGAGCTTTTCAGGTGGCATGTGTGATACTTGAGTGAACCTTTGACATTTGTCGCATCTTTTGACGAAATCATACGAATCTGTCCTCATTGTCGGCCAGTAGTATTCGATTGTAAGAGCCTTGTTGCATAGGCTTCTTGGTCCCGAGTGGTTTCCACATTCACCTTCGTGTAGTTCTGTCAGTATGTATTTCGCTTCAGATGGACTTAGACATCTGAGGAGGGGCCCCGAGAATGATCTCTTGTATAATCGATCATTGTACAAGGTGAACCTGGAGGCTTTGGTCCTCAACTTGTAGGGAGGGTGCCATGGAGCACGTATTCTTTGATTGGTGTCATCCAAGACTGATTTTCGACCACGCTCATTGATTGTTCTGGTTGCTTCCATACGGCTGGCCATTGCATATATACTACAGGGATTGTTACCCCATTCTTGGTTTGAATTGTCGAGCCCAAGTTTGTGAGTACATCTGCATGGTTATTTTCTAATCTAGGAACTTGGATAATTGAAAATTCGGTGAAGTATTTTACCTTTTCTTTGACTATCTCTAAGTACGTCGTCATCTTGGAATCTTTTGCTTGGAATGATCCATTGAACTGGTTGACTACCAGTTGGGAGTCTGAGTTGACTTCAATATTCTTTACGTTGAGCTCCTTGGCTAGGTCAAGTCCGGCTATCAAAGCCTCGTACTCTGCTTCGTTATTTGTAGCTTTAAAGTTGCATTTAATGGATCATTGAATACTGTCTCCAATTGGGGTTGTGAGTACTATTCCGAGTCCACATCCTTTCCTATTACTCGATCCGTCGACTGAAAACTTCCATTTTGAATTCGGTTATTGTTCTAGACAATACCTGTGATTTGATTGCGTTCCTTGGTTGGAATGTGATGTCGTATTCACTGAGTTCTACAGCCCACTTCGTTAATCTTCCGGACAGCTCCGGCTTATGTAGTATGGAGCGAAGTGGATACTGGGTGAGTACCACAATAAGGTGGCATTGGAAGTACGGTCTGAGCTTTCTTCCTGCTGTAACAAGTGCCAAGGCAAGCTTCTCTAGTTGGTTTTACCTAGTTTCTGCATCCAAAAGAGTTTTAGACACATAATAGACTGGTTGTTGCTTACCATTTTCTTCTCTTATGAGAACGGCGCTAACGACTGCAGCTGATACCGCGAGGTAGTTTTAAAGCGTCTCTCCATCTTTAGGCTTCGTCATTAGTGGTGGGGATGAAAGATACGCCTTGAGCTCGTCGAGCGCTTTCTGACATTTCTCGCTCCATAAGAAGTCCTTCGTCTTCCTGAGTTTTGAAAAGAAGATACTACAACGTTCTGATGACTTTGATATGAACCGGCTAAGTGCGGCTATCCTTCCAATTAGGCGTTGTATGTCTTTGATGTTCTTCGGTGGTTGAATATTTTGAATCGATCTTATTTGTTTAGGGTTTGCTTCTATTCCATGCTTAGTTACCATATAGCCTAAGAATTTTCCTGAAGATACAACAAAGGAACATTTTGCAGGATTTAATTTCATATTATATTTTTCAAGTACCTCAAAAGCTTGCTGCAGATGATCAAGATGGTCTTGGGCAACCAAGGATTTGACTAGCATATCATCTATGTAGACCTCCATTATATCACCCAACATATTTGCGAACATCCGGTTGACTAGCCTTCGGTACGTCGCTCCTACATTCTTGAGCCCAAAGGGCATGACTTTGTAGCAGAAGGTTTCTCGTTCGGTGATGAATGGTGTCTTCTCCTGGTCATCTGGGTGCATGAGTATCTGGTTGTATCCTGGGAAGGCGTCCATGAAACTAAGTAACTCGTGTCCAACTGTTGCATCCACCATCATGTCTATGTGCGGTAATGGGAAAGAATCCTTCGGGTACGCCTTGTTTAGATCAGTGAAGTCGATACAGACACGCCACTTACCATTTTCTTTTTTACCACAACAACGTTAGCCAACCAGTCGGGGTAGTCTACTTCTCTCACAGATCCTATATCTATCAACTTTTGGATCTCTTCGTTAATTACCCGGTTGCATTCTGGAGCAAACTTTCTCCTTTTTTGTTTGAATGGAGGATGGTTAGGGTCTACCTACAACTTATGAACAATAATGTTATGATTAATACCTGTCATGTCCTCATGAAACCACGCAAAGATGTGGTGGTACTTCTTTAGGAACTCGATGAGCCGAACACGGAACTCAGGTGTTAGCTTTGTCCTATCTGGACAATATGCTTTTGAAAGTCTTTGCTAATACACACATCGTCGAGGTCTTCCATTTCAGGCTCTGTAGGTGCCCTTGACTATGTGGGGTGTTGTAGTTGTTATGTTGAGGCTTGTTTGTCTTTCAATGTTGTTTGATAACAATCTCACGCCATCTTTTGGGCTCCCCAGATCTCCTTCACTCCCCACTTAGTTGGAAAATGAATAACCTGATGGTATGTTGATGGTACAACTTTCATAGCATGGATCCAAGGACGGCCTAGAATGGCGTTGTAGGCTGAGGGTGAGTCGATTACCAAGAATCTGGTCTGGAGGTTGACTCCTTCCGCATATACGTGCAATGTTACCTCACCGATAGAATGCTTCTTTTCACCACTGAACCCCACAAGCACAGTTGACTTGCGGATGATGGTGGATTCATCAATCCCCATTCCCTTGGGAGCATGCAAAAATAATATGTTAGCAGAACTTCCATTGTCTATCAATATGTGTTTAGTTAAATAATTTGAAATAAGCAAAGAAATGACTAAAGCATCATGATGGGGATTGAGCAACTCTGAGGCTTCATCGTCTACGAAGCTTATGGTTTGTCCGATGTGACTCATTGCTGGCCTCGTGGCCTTCCGTCCGTTCCTACAACTTCTCTTGCATCCTCTTAGCTGTTGAATATGTCACCCCGCTAACTTCGGACCCTCCAAATATTACACTACAAGTTCTAGTTTGTTGTGGAGGTTCTGGTGGTGTAATGGGCCTGGTGTCCCCACCAGCTATGATACTTTTCACCTTGTTAGATAAGAATTCTTTAAGATGTCCCCGTCGAAGGAGCCCAGCAACTTCAAAACGCAGAGCTATGCATTCTGCCGTTGTGTGACCATAATTGTCGTGGAATTCACACCATTTGGTTTTGTCTTTCTGATCCGCTGGCTTCTTGGTCTTTTCGAGCCACTTAACCTTGTTCCCCATTCCTTTCATGACAGCCACGATCTCTGCTGGTTCTACATTTAGGTTGTATTCTGGGATGGGTGCCTTCTCTTGTTCTCTTGGTCTTGGTGAAGGAAACCTACGCATGGTCCCTTTCCTTGCCTATTGTTCCTGGAAGTTGGGTATGGCTCATGATGCGTATTGTACTTGCGTTCCACTCTCCTTGTGCTCCTATTTTCTCTTGAGTATGAGTAGGATGCGGGAGTATGCCTGTTAGACTCGTCTTCCTCCCATTTGATTTGGGCCCAAGCTTTGGCTAGTACTTCTTCCATAGTCCTGCAAGGATATTTTGTTAATTCCTTATAAAGGTCAGAATGTACCATTAGGCCTTTTCGAAAGGCCGCGATCGCTGTATCCACGTTGCATGAGGTTATACATACTTTCTCTGTTGAACCTAGCAACATAATCTCGAAGCGATTCACCCATCCTTTGTTTGATCTTATAAAGATCGTCAGATAATTTCTCCAATTTCCTGCTACTAGCGAATTGCTCCAAAAATATGTCAGTTAATTGAACAAATGAAGAAATGAAATTATTGGGTAAATTTGTGTACCACTGGAGGGTTGGCCCTACCAGACTAGAACCAAACCCCTTACACATACAAGCCTCTCGCAATTCACGAGGGATGGCGACTGTGAACATTCTTTGCTTGTAACTCGCTATATGATCGTTAGGGTCCGTTGTTTTGTCGTACATCTTCATTGATGGGAAGACAAACTTTTTTGGCATCTCCACAAGAGCTATAATGTAATATCCCGAAAAATAAAATGATATTTAAATAGACATATTTTATTAAATATGTAATTATTTTTGTAATGAAGTAAGATTATGATCTTACTTAGGGTAATTAGTGAGGATTTATTAAATGATTATATAAAGCGTAATTTATAAATTATGAAGGTTATATTGGGATATGTGGGTATCAAGGATACCATTTTTGAAATAAAAATATTTTTTTGGGCCCGACGAAAGTGGAATTTAATGATGTGGTCAGAAATGTCACGACATTAATGGGAGAATTATTTTGAGGATATTCCGGACTAGGTTAGAATTTTTAGAATGTCGGTTTAATGAATTAGTAAAATTACCATAATGCCCCTAGATTATTTTTAAAAGTTTTGGAGGGGTTGATTAGTCTTTTAGTAAATTAGGAATTTCGCCTTTTGACTTTTAAAAGCTACCCATTAATTTTTTTTTTTAAAAAAAAGAAAAGAAGGGAAAAGGAAACTATTAAATGGGATTACTTACGAAAGCAAGTAATAAAAAGCCAAGCTTCTTCTTCTTCTTCTTCTCCCCTTCGTGCAAGCCAAAGCCAGCCACCCTTGAGGAATTTTCTTCAGCTTCCTACTCTCATTTTAAAGCTAGAGGAGTTTTGAGGTAAGTTCCTTACTCTTTGGATTGGAAACTCTAAGTTTTGAGCTGGTTTTGAGGTAGGGTTTTGCATTTCTGTGGCTGTAGGGATTAGATTAAGATTGGGGTGTGTTTATGGTAGGTTTTTGAGTATGTTGGAAATGATTTTAAGTGGTTTCTATGGCTACTTGATTGAGTTTGGTTTGTTGAAGCAAAAATTGAGTTTTCTTCACTTTAATGTGTCAATTTGATTCAATGATTGAATTGTTGTGTTTTGAAGCTTGAAATATGTTGTATTATGGTTATTATACTGTTCTGTGAAGTTTGGGAACAATTGGTTAGGTTTGGAGCAAATTTTGGGGCTTTGAAGAGTTGAAATTTTTGAGTTTTTGCTGTAGTGAACCGGAATTCCGGATGGTACAGGGCTGCACCAACCGGAATTCTGGATTGTCAATTTTCAGGAATCCTCGATTTTCGTATTTTAGCCATAATTTTTCACTCGGGTGTCCGTTTTAGACATTCTATATACTGTTTCGAAGCTTATGAAGAGCTCTACAATGTGAGACATGGATTAGAGCTAAAAGATGTATTTTATTTTAGGGTGTTTTCACCATAAGATTCGATAGAAAACCCTAGGTTATTTTATGCGGGTTTTAAATAGTGTTTTGGAATAGACCCTTATTGATTTACTTTTGTTGTGACACAGGACCCGAGATTGTCGAGCATCGTTCCACTCAAGTCGGCCCGCACACTTGAGTTCTGAATTGAGGTAAGAAAAGTTGTAAGCACCGTATGTGGCTAAATGTTAGCGGTTGAATGATTATAGCCTTGATTATTATCAAGATTCTAATTAAATGTTTATTAAGTCTCGGTTGTGACCGAGGGTTGGAAGCGGTTATTACCGTTATGAGTAATTACTCCTGAAACTGCAGATAGGTTTCTTACTTATCGTTTGCTTCATCGGGCAACAATAGTGACATATTCAGCTCGTGGTTAACGAGTGGTAAAGGGGTACTTTATAAAGTACTAGGATTGTGTGTTTATGATATTGTGTAAATGTGTAAGCATGTTGATATGAGATTGAATTGATGAATATTATTGGTTATTGTTTTATTAATTTTGCTTGCTGAGTCTCTGTGACTCACGCGTGCTTTATGGTGTAGGTAAAGGGAAGGCAAAGGTTGAGCAGCCATGTGTTCGACGTCGTAGCAGCA
This sequence comes from Cannabis sativa, assembly GCF_029168945.1. NCBI lineage: Eukaryota > Viridiplantae > Streptophyta > Magnoliopsida > Rosales > Cannabaceae > Cannabis > Cannabis sativa. The sequence continues at coordinate 15,001,869 of NC_083602.1, read as the reverse complement.
ATGTACATATCAACCGCAGTGGCACGACCCAGTGAATAGAATGCTCTATTTTGAATGTATTTTGGGAATGCAAAGTTTATGTTGTAAAAAAAACACTATTAAACCAGTTTGTAAATATTTTAAAAACAGGGGGACCCCGTAGTTAATATTACTTATCTTTTATCATAAAGCAGTTTTTATATGCTTGATTTTAATTATAAAAAATTTAATTACCCACACTTTTGGTATAAATATATAGTATTTAAATAAATATTTTATAAAAACACACACACGTGGTGTCCCTGTTGGACAGGGCGTTACATATAGCGTCCACGAATGGAGAGTCTGCGAAGCTACTTGGTAAGCTCTTTTTGATAGGTGCAGGGACTCCTGGGATTCTGTGAATCATAGCCTCCATGCCTTCAAGCCTCATTGCTACCATTTGTTCGATCATCTCCTCAGGTGTCATTGCGACGGCTTGACCTGCGGATGGAACAATAGGAACATTAGATATCAAAATACTTGGAGTGATTGGGTTGGAGGTCTTGAGTTGTCCTTCTTGAGCGCTTGGTGCAGGAACGCTTTCGTCTGGAACTGATGTGACCTGGGCGTCGGTCATAGTCTCGTCACCTACCAAAGAGGGTCCATGTGTTAGAGTAGATCCCATGGTACTGATCCATCTGCTCCATAGTCATTGAGGTTGAATGCTGGTGTGTTGTTTGGTTTTGTGGTGTTCCTATGACCGCTGGACGTTGGCCTACGTTTGTAGTCGGAGTGGAATCAAGGGATTTCATGGATGGAATTGGAACATGAAACCTTGACTGAGACTCCATCGTACTACGTTGAACGGACTCCAGTATCTCCACCTTTGATTTCAGCAGAGCATTCTCTTCCTGGAATGCTTTATTCTCTTCTTGTACCATTCTAAGGCTTTCATTAGTTTCCCTCATCTGAGACATAAGAGCAGCTAACTGGGCATGAATGTCGATCTCTCCTTCTTCCAAATTGGCCATGGTATTGGATACGTGTCCCTTGCTCTTGATTAAGTTTGTCAGGGCCCCACGGTGGGCGCCAAATTGTAGAGGGAAAAATCTATAATGATCAGAATGGAAGGATCGCGAGCACTGACAACCTGTAGAACAAAGGAAAAAGGGACCGTTGAGACCTTGGGACACCGGGATTGTGCCAGCTGAAGGGACTCCGACAATCAAGTCAGTAAATAATTTGAATAAAGAATAATAGAATATAAATAAAGAAGATAGAAAATAAATATTTCCACAGTAGACTGATGGAGAAGGACTGGTAATAATAATAGTAATGTATTGCGTGAGTGCTTGAGTGAGTGTTCAGTGAGTGAAGATGAGATGATCCTTCATGACTTCTGGGTTTTCCTTTTATAGAGCTTCTGATGGTTGAATTTTCCTATTCTAAAGAACGAACGTGGGAAGTGGTCTTCCCCTTTTCCAGGAGGAAGGATCGATTCTTATGCTCTAGTTATAGACTCGTTCCTATCCTTTGTATTAGATTGGTCTTGTAGCTGCTGGGCTCGTTTGGGCCTTGTATTTTAGTTAAAGCCCAATGCATTTTGGATGAGTGGGTTATATTTACTGACTTGGTTTTAAATGATTGTAATTCCTATTTGGGCCGTAAGAGGCATTTGGGCCTGGTGCAATTTTTGGCCACTACACATACCATGAAGACTAGGACTTTTATCAATACTCATACTTTTCAAGGCATCACTGACTTGAGATGATGTAAATTCACGCAGCAAAGACTCATTGTGATCTTGAGTAAAGGTAGTGAGAATAGTGGAAAGAACATTGGAGAAAGCCCCACGATCATCTCCAGAGGCAGTAAAAAGATTTTTGAAGTAATCAACAACAATACCCGAAATGCCATTTTTTGATGCAATAGTATTTCTATCATTGTCCCGAAGTGAATAAATTTTGTTGTTAGAGTTTTGGGCAAAGGCATTGGCTTGAAATAATTTGGTATTTTGATCTCTGGACTGTAGCCAATCGATCCTAAAATGTTGCTGCCAATATTGCTCTTTATTAGCTAAAAATTCATTCAAAAGAGTCTCAGCATCTAGGACAGTTTGAGAGTGATCGGGACTAGGAGCAGCAGTAGAATGCAAAGTTTTTACTCTGTCTTGAGCCTTGGTAATATCTCTCTTTAGCTGACCAAACTTATCATTATGCACACTGATCTAAACAATCAACTGAGGCAGTCGGACCATCATCCTTATCAGTATATTGCCAACAATTTGCAATTACTTCACCACATTCTGCATCATTCAACCATATTCTTTCAAAACGAAATCGAGATCTCTGCTTTTCTAGCTGTTTAGGATCAACATCAAAGCAAATATTAGCTAGTAGAGCTCTATGATCGGAGCCATAATAATCTAAATGAAAAATTTGTGGAGAAATCAACATATATTGCCAAACTTTATTTAACAAAACACCAATCAATCCGTTTTTGAAGAGCATGACGTTTTTCTTATTATTTGTCCAAGTGAAGTCTGCTCCCTAGCTTGTAAGGAAATTCTTGCAAAGAACATTGGTCAAGAGTGTTACAAAAATTTTGCATCTGGTTATCTTGACGGAGGGGCCCATTACTTTTATATAAAGTTAATGTTGTTACTCTCTCTCATTGCATAATAAAACCCATATAAAAACTCAAAAATAAAAAAAAAATAAAAAATCTTAAAATGTGATGTATTTTAACTCATTTTTAAAAGTCATAAAATGTAAGTAAAATATTTTTGAAAACTCATTTTCACTTATATAATTAACCTAAGGGAATGATGGTGTATTTTAAGAGAAATGCTAAAGGGCACTAGTGGTGCCTAGTATCTTCTTATGTGTCAATATTGTTATTGATCTAACTAAGTATCGGGTCTCATATAGTTTAATATAATAGCTTTCAAAGAGTATCGCTAGCTAATCGCACCGTGATATATCAAGAAGGTGCTAGGCACCACTGGTGCCTAATAGCAATGCTTGTATTTTAAATATCGTTCCCAATATGCATGATTGTCATTCCTAGCTGCGTTTAAGAGCATCTCCAATGGTAAAGAATTAAGAGATGTTTGCTTAAGTGGATAGATGAAGTGATAAAATTAATGTTGAGATGCTATACCATTGGAGAGAAAAGAATACTATTATAGGAATATGTGTGAATGCTATACAGTAGCATTGATGCTATTATTATTTTTTTAATAAAAAAATTAAAGCCAAAAAATTATTGTTGCTAAAAAATTAAATAATAATGTGTGAGATCATAATTATAGTATTTTAGAAGAGCGATATACCATTAGATTGATTTTAGAAGTAAAAGTTCCAAAAATGATGTGAAAGAAGATAAAATAAAATATTATATTTTTTTATATAATTGGGAGATTTTTAGCATACTTAAAAAATGCATTATTCAAATGAGTCTGTTCCATGCAACATTCAAACAAAGTCTGAGTAAGAAGTATACACAGTTATGTGATATCGGGTTTCCGATTGTTTGGGTTATTCTGCATTACTTGGGTGTTTTTCAGACTTTCTTTCAGGCGGTGCTCTAGTTCTATGGAACCAATCCCAACGGCTGGGAGCCGACTATGAGTGGGGCTACGGTTCAGGAGAAGGAGAAGGAAGGAGAGAGTAGTGTTATTATGGAAGAGATAACAGTTTCTGAAGTGGGGATTAATGATCAGGAAGTAGAGGAAGTTGACGAGATGAGACAGCAGTTCCTTGACTCCATGACTTGGAACTAGAGGCAAACGTGGAACGGAGTGCTAAGGTAACGAGAAACGGGGTCTTGGCAAAGATTTTTGGCAGACGAAGTGTAGCAAGGGGAAGAGTGAAGGAGATACTTTCAAAGATTTGGAACCTGGAAGGTCATTGGAGAATGAAGACCTTGAAACCGGGTCTGTGGGGAATTTTCTTTGACAATGAAGCAGATAAGAAGGAGATCTTCAAGAAGAGGCCTTGGTTAGTCAGTGGGGCATTATTGAATATTAGAGACTGGCTTGAAGATGACACTTGGGAGAATACGAATATGAACATGGCAAGGTATTGGGTGGAGGCTCATGGGCTACCAATGCCATACCTCACCTGGGAGAATACATATGTCATAGCAAGAAAAGTAGGAGAATATGTGGACTTCGACAGGGCACCAAGGAACGTTATCGCCCGGAGAGGTTTCTTGAAGTTTCTAGTGGACATACTGCTCGATCAAAGACTTGTGGCAGGTTTCTACTTGAATATCTCTCGTGATAGAAAAGAATGGGTTCAATTTAAGTACCACAAGCTTCCGGCGATTTGCTTCACTTGTGGACATCTCGCACATTCGTATGGAAAGTGTGATCGGGCCTTGGAATATGCTTACCCACCTATTGGGAAGGCAGTTCCTTTATATGGAGCGTGGTTGAAAGCTGGAGTTTCGATTAGAAACTGTTTTGATACAACTATTCCGAGAATGAAAGTTGCTGGTCCCAGCCATGCCTTCGACGTGAGAGTCTCACCGAGGGTTCGGGAAAAGGGTAAAATGGTAATTAATGAGGTTGAAAGGGATGGCACGCGTACTGGGGTACATGGTTCAGGGCAGATGAACGTTGGGCTGAGGCTTTCACCAAAACGGACGGTGTTACAAGGTGCAAAGAAAATATGCTTGGGTTCTCAGAGAAACTCTCCCTTTTCGAGCAAGAATAGGTCTGTTACAAACTTTAAAAAGCACCCTATGAATAATATTGATAATAGGACAAGAGACGCAGGGATTATAGCCAGCCTAATGGCTGATATTGGGCCTACTAGAGATTAAATGGTGGACCGGCCCCATGAGGAGATATGCAAATCTAGGGTACCTCATCAACATCCTGAACCTACTTTTGTTACTTGGCCCACTAATAAAAGCCTTGAGGAGGTGGTTGAGCAATTAGTGGACCCGGCCCACATGGAAAATGAAATGGTCCAAATTGTGGTTTCTCACGATAGTACGGATTTCTCTAATAACGAGCCTTCTTTTACTGGTGCTACGAAAAGAAAAGCTTATCTCAATGTTGTCCCTGTAATTTCTTCGAAGGAAAACATTGAGATTCTGGGAGATAAGTCTCCATCATCGCCAATCACTTTTCTTCCCACCCTGGAGTTAAATACCTTTACCCCCGGGAGTAGTAGTCGTAAAGGTGCGGGTGCTAAGCGAAGAGGCAGCTATCGTAAAAGGGGTGGAAGTTCAGGGGGTGCCAGAAGAGGGGGGAAGTAGGGAATTTCGAACAGCGATAGTAAGAAGAGTACCGTAATGGGGGTTTTGCCAAGCGAAGGTACGTCAATCACTAATTTGGATGGTGCCTTAGTTGATGTTACGGTTAATGAATCACATACTTGTTTTCGGGCGAGGAGGAAGCCCTTATCAAGCCCCCTCCGTCGCCATGAGGCTTTTATCGTGGAACTGCCGGGGGGTGTTGCGAACCCCGACAACCCAAGCGCTTTTGGCTTGGATAAGGAGATACAAGCCAGAGTGTATCTTCTTGATGGAAACAAAAACCAATTCGGAGGGAATTATGGGAATTTCTAGTTCTTTGGGATATCGGTATTCCTCTGTTATCCATGCAGAGGGAATAGGAGGTGGGTTCTGTTTGTTGTGGAACAGTGATGTGGTTTTGAAGGTAATTGAAGCTTCGGAAGGTGTATTTGAAGTAGAGATACAAGAACCAATCTCTAGTCGGACCTAAACTTGATTGCGCACCCGTGCGATAAGAGTGTTGGTAAAAGAGTGTCTCCAAGGGATACTGGAATTCTCTTGAATTTTTTACAGAATACTGGAGCGATCGATTTGGGGTACCAAGGGTGCAAGTTTACTTGGCAAAATAATAGGTTCTTGGGGGGTTAACTAGAGAGAGATTAGATCGAGCTATAGCCTCGGGTGAGCGGGTTTCGTCCTTCCCTTTGGCTGCTGTGTCTAATGCCCCGATTACGGTGTCAGACCATGGTTTTACTGTCCTGTATAGCATTGGTAGGCAGCGGAGAAGGGTCAAACCATTTAGATTTTTTGAAGCTTGGGCAAGGGAAGATTCTTTTGAGGAAGCAATCAAGAATGCTTGGGAGCTTCGGGGTTTGAGGGGTGGCAGTCTTAGTATGCGTTTATGCGATACGAGAACTGCGCTTCAAAGGTGGAAAAGAGATTCTTTTGGTGACTGTGATAAGCTCATCAAGGAAGCGGAGGATAGGATTGGTTGGATTCAAGGCCATCCACTCTCGCCTCTGCTGCAACAAGAAGAGGACACTTTAATGAAAAGGATATCTAAACTTTGGATTAGAAAAGAGGGATTGTGGAGGCAAAAATCAAGGGAAGTTTGGCTTAAGCTGGGCGATAGGAATACCAAGTTTTTTCACGCTTCCACAGTGGTTAGAAGGAGAAGAAACGAGATTAAAGCGGTGAAGAACAATCGCGGGAGCTGGGTTACATCGAATCACAAGATTGGGAGGGTATTTAATCAATTCTTCAATGATTTGTATAGTTCTGCAAATACGAAACTTGATGATTCCTTCTATGCGCTTCTTAATCCTGTGGTGACCGGGGAGGAGAATGCTATGTTGAAAAAAATTCCCACACATGAGGAAATTTTGAGTGTGGTGGTGGCTATGTATCCTCTCAAGGCCCCAGGGTCCGATGGGATGCCGGGATATTTTTTTAGAAGGTACTGGGATATATGTGATCAACATGGTTCAAAAGTTCTTTGCTTCGGGGAGAATGGAGGGCCAGTTGAATGACACGTACATTTGCTTAATTCCAAAAGAAGATAACACCTGCTCGGTTGACAAATTCAGACCTATTATCGAAGATCTTTGCTACCAGACTAAGGGAGGTTATTAACAAGTTAATTTGCCCGTTCCAGTTTTTGTACCGAGGAGGAGGATAGCGGAGTCGTCTATTCTGACTCAATAGTTGGTTAATACCATAAAGAAGAAGAAAGGCAAAGGAGGGCTCATGGCCTTAAAGCTAGATATGCTTAAGGCCTATGATAGGATTGAGTGGAATTTTCTGAAGGAAGTTCTCAAAGGCAATGGGTTTGATGATCAGGTTACAAATATGATTTTGGAGTGTGTTAGATCTGTCTCATTTTCGGTCCTTATTAATGGCGTGCCTCAAAAAAAGTTTATCCCCAGGAAGGGTCTTAGGCAAGGCGACCCATTATCACCATTCCTGTTTCTGCTATGTCATGATATGCTTTCAAAGTTGATAATGAAGAAGCAAGTTGTTGGCCAGTTACATGGTATTTCTATTTCTTAGTCAGCTCCGGAGGTGAGTCATCTAATGTTCGCTGATGATACAATTTTGTTTACTCGGGCAAATACGAAGATGGAAACGACTATCCTTGAGTGGATAAACAAGTACGAATCTTGGTCTGGGTAGAAATCTAGTTTGATGAAGTCAAGTGTTTTGTTTTCGAGAAATTTGACCAGCAATCATAAGAGTAATATTCTCAAAATTCTTAGTGTTAAGGCATGCGATGGTCAAGAGAGATACCTCGACAATCCTTTTGTGTTCAAAAGAAGAAAGAGGGAAGAATACCATTTCTTAAAAGAGAAGGTGCTAAAGAGGATAGAAGGTTGGAAGACGAAACTCCTTTCGTTTGCGGGCTGCACGACCTTGGTGAAATCTGTGGCTTTATCTTAATTTGTCGCTGTATGCGTTGTCAACCAACAAGATACCATTATCCACATGCTGAGAGCTTGATAGTATAATTCAAAAATTCTGGTGGACCAGACGTTTAGAAAAGGATCGTTTCTTGGCTTTGATAGGGTGGGATCGATTGTACTCTCCTATGCTTTCGGGGGGGCTGGGGTTTAGAAAGATAGAAGATATGAACAAGGCGCTCTTGGCGAAGCTCGCTTGGCAGATGGCTGGTAATTTAGAGAGACCATGGATAAAATGTCTCTCGGAAAAATACTGCAAAAACCAGTCCTTTTGGAGCACTAACGCAAAAGGAAGCGACTCTACCTTTTGGAAAGGAGTTTTAAATACAAGAGAAATTTTGTGCAAGAATGGGATGACAATAGTGGGAAGAGGAGATTCTATAGACATATGGAGACAACCGTGGATTCCATGGCTTGAGTATCACGACTTCAAATGAAGATGGTAGCTGAAACTCAGTGCTCATCTCTCAAATTTTTGGGGAGAGTATGGGAGGCAGAATTAGTGGGATAGCGAGATTACCAAAGACTGAAGCTGATTTATTAGTGTGGAAAGGGGCAACAGATGGTATGTATTCAGTAAAAAGAGGCTACAAGGCCACACATCTGCCTTGGTCTACTGCGGACTCTAATCTGTGGAAAAAAAATATGGAACCATAGTATTCAGTTTAGACTCTCGTTCATCATTTGGAGAGCTATGATGGGGTACCTACCAACTAGAGATCGATTGGGATTCGTAGTAGAGAAGATGTGTCCTGTGTGTGAATTGGAAACTGAAACCACTCTCCATATCTTTTGGGAGTGCCACTGTGCGCGTGCACTTTGGTTCAGTAGCCCATTCTCTTGTGTCATGGAGAGTGTACCAAGTTTTGCTGATAGTGTCAAAGGAAGGATAGAGTGGATGCTTTCAATCCTCCCGTCGGATCTCACAAGCAAGTTCCTGAAGTTCACGGGTTGCTTATTTGATGAAGTGTGGAAAGCTAGAAATGAGGTACTATATAAGAGTAAATTGATTAACATTACAAAGGTCAGGTCCTCAATCTTGAGAAAGTTCTCCGAATCTATGGTGGCTGAGGAGGTAGTTGTGTCGGTGTGAAAAATCCAAGAGACAGGCAGGGCTGGTGGAAAAATTAACGCTGCAACGGAGGTGTTATGTGTATCGGATGCCTCTTGGAAGAACGGGGAAGCAGGGTTAGCTGTGGGACTGCTTCATATTCGCGAAAACAAAGTTTTCTGGTATGCCAGGAAAGACAAAGCGGAGTCTGCTGCAGAAGCTGAGATGATTGCCATCCTGTGGAGGTTGCAACTGGCTGCAGTAAAAGGGTTCAAGTCGATTGCTATTGCCTCAGATGCCATGGTTTTAATCAGGGCGTTTCATGAAAAGAGATACCCACCGCTGTGGAAATTGAGACCTATGGCGGTGGAGGTGTTTTCTTTGTCCAATACTTTTGTTAACTGTATTTTCTATTTTTTACATTGTAAAGACAATATGGAGTGTGATGCCTTAGCTAAGAGGGCTAGGACTTGGAATTATGTTGATGAATATTCTGATAGGGAGGAATCCCCTTTTTGTGATTCCAACTTATTTACTTTAATGAACTTCCCAAAGTTCTATTCAAAAAAAAAAAAAAAAAAATGCTACATTGGAATGATGCTCTAAACAAAGTGATTAAATGAGCACCTTTCTGCCTCGACTCTTCTCAGTTTGGCTTCCCTCACAAATAAATTAATTTCATTTAAAATAGAAACTAAAGATAATAATCACCCAACCGTACATCCTTTCCCCAAAAAAAAAAAAAAAGAAAGAAAGCACCCAACCGTTCTTAATAAATATTCACTAGTCCCTACAAAAGAATAAATATATATTCACTAATTAATTAGGTATTAGTAAACTGAGAGTAACGTTTCATTTACCAAAAAAAGCTGGTACATTTCATTAATTAATTTCCCTTTTCCAATTTTACCCTCTATTCTGGAACAAACAAAAAGTAAAGTATGCATATAGACCTTGTGGCTAATATGGTAATTCTATTCTACCCTTTAGTCTTCTTATAATGACGATCGTACTGCCATTCCTAAAAGCTAGCTGATGCAAAATCCATTTCAATTCTCTCTAAACGGACGAAACAAAAATAGCAAAAGCTCACAAACAAAGGTATGTAAATTTTGTTTTCAAGGCATAATTGTGTAAGAAGAAATGAACCTTTTATCTTTAAGCATTCTAAGTTGCAATATTACTTTTGAAGTAATATTTTTTACTCTTTTTTTTAATTATTATTCTGATAAACTGCACTTGTTTTTGACCTGTTATTTATTTTCTCCGGAACAAATGTTGGTTTCTTTCTTCTCATGTGCGGCAACTGTACTTTTCTAATAGTGTTCTGCAATATTTGTTTGTAATTTTTATGTGTGTGTAAGTTTTTGTATATATTATAATAATATTTCTTAAGAGAATAAGCATAACAATATTATTTCTTTTAAATAAATAAATAACTTCATGAGTACTTAATTTGTATGTCTTATCTCTATATTTGTATACGTATAATAATATATATATGGAAGAACACACAATAAATTGGGAAATTATCACATATATTATTTTCTTAATTTTTTTTTAAATTTACGGTTTGTGTTTCTACGTAGTTTCTCCGTTAATTAATTTCTATGTGAGTTGTTATACGACTTTTGGTTGTGATTTAAGTTGCTTCCTTAATTGCAATAAAAATTTTTATGTAAAATTCCGTACAAATGCAAAAAAAATTATTTTAAAATGTAAAAATGAAAAAACTCATAATAAATAAAATCATATGCCTATGCTGTAAAATATAAAATATATTTTGATGCTTAAGGTCACTATTAATTTATGGCGAACGATGACAATCTAGATGAGCTTCGAAGAGGATGCCATCTTTCCAAAGAAATGTCCCGTCTTTATGAATCATATTATGAAGGTTAGTAATTAGTTTTTTCTTATCATTTTTTATTAAATAATTTATAATTTGTTTGAAATTATAATTAATTTGTCTATCTAAATATACATTAAATGTTGGATTGTTGGACACCACTTTATTGTTCACAATCTATGTGCTGTTTGGTTGCACACCCAACATACATTGTATACATATAATGTGTTTATATTCAATATATTATTTTGTTTGGATGTACTATATATGTATAGCTATTGTACTACTACATTATTGGAGACAATATTCTTGTGTTTGCGTTTGACTTATATACATTGTGTTTTAATAATTAATCAGAAAGAAAGAAGGGACAAGAAATTGCGAAAGAAAATGCAAAGTTGAAACAACGTCTTGATGATTTCGAAAATGAACATAAGGTGAGCTTAGAGTAATGAACAAGCTCTCTCATGCATCATTCTCATAAATATATATATATATATACCTAATATCATTAATGAATTGTGCCAATTAACTGTTCAGATATCATCCTTCATAAAAAAAAATTGTTCAGATTTTAGATAAAATTATTAATTGTTCATTTATATTAATTATTTGTATTACTGGTAATTAATGAACAGAAAAAGAAGAAGACAGATATTGAATTAATGAGTGACACAGAGGAAGAAGAAAATCCTGAAGCTGATGCAAACATTATGGGAGCTCTTATTGCTAATGAGCGAAAGAGCAATAATGAGCTGATGGAACTTCGTAAGCTTTTAATAAATGTAAGACTACTTATTTATTTTTATTTTTTATAGATTTAATTATTACACTACCAAAGAAAGCATTAAGCATTTAGTAGTAAACTATTAATTGTTATTAATTTGTAGCATTTGGAAAAAGCAACAACTCCTAGATCTTTTGGTGTTAAGAAAATGGGCGAACTGGAACCTCAAACATTCATTGATGCAACAAAATCATGGAAGGACAATATATATGTTGGTATGCAGAAATGCTCATATTGGAACGACCATATAAGAGATCCACACTGGCATCCTTTCAAACTTATCAACATCTATGGGGTGCTTACGGTATGTATATATATCTAGGCATGGTTTGTTAGATACATCCTTAATGTGTGGAAAGATAATAGAATATATAAAAGGAATGAGGTACTCCTCCCATATATAGCTAATTGGTTTTGAGATAGAACCTCATTCATCTTATTCTCAAATTCTAATATGGTTTTCATATAAATAGTACTATATATTATTGGCTGATTTGTTTTTTTTACTAAAAATTTGAAATAAAATTAGTTAAGTTTGTTTTACACTTGGTTGGAATGTTAGATAAATTAATAATATACCCAAGATCTATTTGTATATAACATAGAACACAATAATAAGATATAATAATTAGGTATGTGTACCTGATTGATCCATAGCAATTATCTCTGTTTGATCCACAGCAGTTACTCAAATTTGATAGTGCAATACTATCAACTAAGTCTTCCTCCCTAGATCTCTAAATCAGAAGCAGTTTATTTTATCTGATTATCAAAAGGTATACAATTGTGATGAGACAATATGTATTTATAGAGTTAGGGAGGGGACTTAGCTACAAAACCCTAGTTGGGCTCCTACTCGCTCATCAAAGGCTTCAGTCAACTAGAAAAGCCCACACTTCTGCTTCACCTAGACTTTACACACAGATGCTAAGCCCATTAACAATTGATCACCAACAACATGGGCTAACACAGCAAAGAACTATCCAATCAACCCAAGTTTTAATAAAACCAATAAAATTTAATGTAAGCCCAAATAAAAGTATAACATTCTCCCACTTGGGCTACATTGATTTTAATACATATATATTATATATCAAAATAATTTTGTTTGAAAACGACTCATGGGTTGAACAACAAGAAAACATTTGTGGCCACTTTAAAAAATGATAGTTCTCTGATAGCATCTCAACATACCGGTCCAATTTAACCTTTGATAATGAACTATGACAATCATATTGTTTTTAACTCAACAAAAGACATTCATAATCACAAATACCAAAGTATTAAATCGACATGGTTAATAAGTCTAGTAGTGTGGTAAGGAATTATGTTCAAAATGTGATCAATTTAAAATAACATAATATCCTTATCAGTCCTCAATTTCACTAATACCGTGATGCTTAATAAATAAGCCAGTGAAATTAAACATACACTACTTAATAAATAAGTAAGTGTCACTAAATATGCTTAAAGAATTAAGCCAACAACATATCATTGTCAATAAGCAAATAAATTTAAAAGACAATGATCACAACAATATGAACCACATGCTTTCAATTCAATCATTCTCGAGAATATAACAAAACATAATTGAAAACATATCCATTCAATAATAAAAAATATTGAAACATAAAATGTAGTTCATAACTTTATTCAGAAAATTATAAATAATAATTTCTAAAAACAAATAGAAAACAAAACTCCCACTAACCCAAAAGATCAAAAGATTCTAAAATGCCTATATTAATAACATGTTTATTAAACAACACGGCACTTAACCCTTTGGTCAGAGGATCTGCTAACATCGACTCGGTCTTACAATTTTCAATAACAATGTCTCCTTTCTTGACCAAGTCTCTAATAGTGAGATACTTTATTTCCATATTTTTAGAAGCACTACTAATTTTTAATAATAGCAGCATTATTATCACAATAGATTAGCATAGGTGTGGAAATAGAATCAACCACTCGTATCTCCGAAATAAAATTCTTCAGCCACAAAGCTGGCAAAGATGCCCCATAACATGCAACAAACTCAAAGATACATAGTAGATGATGTGATCAAAGTCCGTTTGACACTCTTCCAAGAAATAGCAAGACTCGCCAAGGTGAAAATATAGCCAGAAGTTGACTTTAAATCATCTACACAACCACCAAAATCTGAATCTGAATAACCAACAACTCGAAGATTGTCAACATGCTTATACACAAGCATAAAACTCTTCGTTCTTTGCAAATATCTCAAAACTTTCTTGGCTGCAATCCAATGATCATGGCCAGGATCAGATAAATATCTCCCAAGAACATTGACTACGAAAGCTATGTCAGGTCGATTGCAAACCTGAGCATACATCAAACTCCCTACTACACTTGCATAAGGGATGTTCTTCATTGCTCCTCTTTCCAAGTCGTTCTTAGGACATTGCTGCTTAGTGAACTTGTCCCCTTTCAGAATAGGAACAACCGCTTTACATAAATCTATGTTGAACCTTTTGAGCACACGATTAATGTAAGCTTCTTGAGATAAGTCAAGAACTTTTCGATTCCTGTCACGATGGATCTCAATCCCCAAAACATAGGATGCCTCTCCAAGATCTTTCATATCAAAATTGGAAGACACAAAATTTTTGGTCTCATTTAGTAGTGACAAATCACTGCTGGCAAGTAAAATGTCATCTACATAAAGAACAAGAAAAATATAACGACTCCCACTGATCTTCATATAAATACACTGATCAAACTTGTTCTCTACAAAACCAAACGATGTCACAACCTTGTCAAACTTCAAGTACCACTGGCGAGATGCCTGTTTGAGACCATAAATGGATCGTTTCAACTTGCAAACCAAGTGTTCTTTTCCTTTCTCCTTGTAGCCTTCAGGTTGAGACATATAGACTTCCTCATTCAATTCTCCATTCAGAAAAGCAGTTTTAACATCCATTTGATGCAACTCTAAATCAAAATGCGCAACTAAGGCCATAATAATTCTGAATGAATCTTTAGTGGAAACAGGTGAGAAAGTTTCAGTGTAATCAATACCTTCTCTTTGAGTAAAGCCTTTAGCCACTAAACGCGCTTTAAACCTTTCAATCTGTCCCTTTTTATCCCTTTTAGCCTTTAAAATCCACTTACAACCTATTGGTTTAAAACCATCAGGTAATAAAACTAGCTCCCATACACCATTTTTCTTCATGGAGTCGATCTCATCATCCGTAGCTGCTAACCATTTTGAAGATTGTGGACTATTAAGTGCTTCACTAAAAGTGACAGAATCCACAAAATGATCAATATCATATTTTCCTTCTCCAAGATAAACAAAGTTCCAGCTTACTCAAAAGATGACTTCCTCAGTATGGTTAGCTCTATTCCAGCAAGGGGCCTGACAAGAAACTGAAACAAAAACTACTCAACTCTGTACATTAATACTTTAATTTATCATGATCACATATATGCAAGTAACTTGAATCTTTTAACCCAATCTCAAAAGTATGAAGAGAACAAGACACTAATCTAATTATTATCCAAAAGTATAAGCATATTTTGTCTACCAATGATGAAAGAAAAATAAAAGCAAGATAAGAACTACTCAAAATTTTTTGTACAAAATAGAGAACATAATGAAAAGAATTAGACAATGTAAACCCCCAAAGATTTTCCGTGGGAGTCAAACCGACTTGAGTTTAGGGCCTTAGTGAAAATATCAGCCAATCGCTTTTCAGTATTAACATATTCAAACTGCAATGTTCGGTTGTCAACAAGTTTCCTAATAAAATGATGCCTCATATCAATGTATTTTGTATGAGAATGTTGAATAAGATTTTTGGAAATATTTATAGCACTGGTATTATCACATGCAGAATGACAAGTACGAATAGAAGTAAGAGTATAACAATTATCAACAGATTTAAAACCTTGTGAAATGCATTGTTTATCAGTGTTAAGAACAAAACAATGATCATTGTCAAAATTGACAGTATACCCTTGATCAAAAATTTGACTAATATTAAGTAAATTAGCCCTTAGTCCCTCAAAAAGCATCACATGTTTAACCTTGGTAACCCTTCAAAATTTAGAGTTCTCATACCAATGATATTTCCTGTTAAACCACTACCAAATGTCGCCTCACCACATAGCATTGGTCTGATATTTACCAAAAAAATCCTTGTTATCTATCATATGTCTAAAAAAACTACTGTCAAAATATCACATTTCAGAAGCATCACTTTTATTAGAAAAAACAGCTAGACATTTTTCTTTATCAATCCATTTTTATTTTAAAGCACTATATTTCTTTTGAAAAAATTTCAAATTACCAAAAAAAATTTTTTGTACATATTTTGCATGGTGAAATATATAGGCTTGATATGCCCCTTTATACCACAAAAATGACAGATTGGAACAAACTTTCTACGTGAGATCTTACCCTTTTTGAACTTATTGGAGACTTTGCTTGAGTCTCTACGTGAGTCTCTACGTGAGATCTTACATTTTTGCAGCAGCAAATCTTGAATCTGCAGCAGCAGGTAAATTTGCCAGAACACTATATTTTATAAATTTTGTTTTTTTAAAACTTTCAATACCATTTGATCCAAGATCATCAAAGCCACTTTGACCTGCATTCTTAACTTCCTCAAAAATAAAAGATTCAGGGTTAAGTATTTGAACATTTTTCTTGAAGTTTTAATTTCCTTCTTTAATAGAATCATTTCTTCATCTTTTAAACAAAAATCAGTCACATATTCTTTAATTTTCAATTCAAGAGATTCAGTTTGATGAGACAATTGTTTCTTTATTTTTGACAATGATCTATTTTCAAAAGTAAGTTGTATCCACTTTTCATACACAACCTTGTAAGACTCACCCAGAGACTCCTCACAGATTTCAAATTTATCAAAATTAGAATCTTCTTTTTCAATGGTATTATTCATACATATCAATCTTTCTTTCACATTATAGGCAAAATTATGTTTTTCTCCGCTAATACCCCCTTATAAGCATGGGATTTTGCCCGCCGCTAATACTTTTGCGGCTATTAATTTTTTGTTGTAGTGAGTAAAGTCTAGCAGATTAGGGGTGTTTAACGCCAAATTCAGAAAGGATGTTGAGTAACTAAAGGATTTCACAAGTGGTATTTGTTAAGGATTGGTACTCAGCTTCAGCAAAGAACTTTGAGACAGTTGTTTGTTTCTTTGATTTCCATAATATGAGGGATTTGCCAATGAATATGCAAAAATTAGTAATCGATCTTCTTATGTCTGGACAAGTGCCTCAATCTACATCACAAAAAGCTTGAAGATGGAAGATGTGATCTGCGGGATGCTAAGTAGAGTTGAGGGTCACTAAGGTGTTGGCTAAGTCAATTGACTACATAAGAGATGTCAAGAGTGATGGTCAAAAAAAGAAGCTTGCCAATAATCTTATGTAGGAAGTTGGATCTGAAAAAGGTGGTTCAACATCTTTACTGAGGGATAAATTTGCTTCCATTGGTGTGTAAACAACCTTAGAGCCAATAAGGCAAGTTTCAGTGAGCACTTGTATAGTGAATGGTCGTTGAGAGACTAATATACCTGCCTTAGATCGACTAATCTTTAATCCAAGAAAAAGTTGTAGAGGACCAAGGTCCTTTAGTTGAAATTTTGAATTGAGAAAGGTTTTAAAAGCAGCAAGATCAAAGTCATTTGTGCTTGCAATGATTATGTCATCGACATAGACCAAAAGTACAAGGAAACTACTAGGAGATGATCTTATGAATAAAGAGTGATCACAAGAAGATTGGAAAAAGTCACGCTCTAGTAAGGTGTTGCTCAATTTTGCAAACCATTTTCAAGATACCTGTTTTAGGCCATAGAGATTTTTGTGTAGTTTGCAAACATGATTAGGAGGAAGCTCCCCTTCATGTATATACCCTTTTGGAAAAAAAAATGTAAATGTGTTCATCAAGTTCATCGTGCAAGAAGGTATTATCAATGTTCATTTGATGAAGTGGCCAATTGTTAATAGCAGCTAGAGCTAGGAATAGTTTTAGGATATTAAATTTTGCAACAGGTACAAAAGTCTCAACATAGTCAATACCATGTTGTTATGTGTACCATTTAGCTACTAAGTGTGTCTTATATCTGTCAACTTCTCCTTTGGAATTGTATGTTATTTTATACACCCATTTTGTTGCCAATCGGATGGAAACCAAGTTGTAAGGACACAACAGTCTAAGTTTTGTTCTTTTTAAGAGCAAAGAACTCATTATTCATGGCATTCAGCTATTGAGTAAATTTAGAAGCTTGTTCAAAAGAGGTAGGCTCAAGTTCAGTATATGCATTGAGAATAGAATTTCAAAAAGATGTATTAAACCTGGCATAACTTAGATATTGTGTAAGAGGATGAGCAGTAGAAGTGTGACAAACATAGTCTTTCAAGTGAGTAAGTTTGGCAATTTGTCTACCTGCTTTAGTTGTTAGAGGAGGAACTATTGGTGATGTTGTAGCAGGTGTTATGTAATACCCGGAATTAAGAAATGGATTAGCAAAACCCTAACTAGATAATTATGTATAATGGAGGAATTATATTATTATATAATTCAATATATGTGATTTATATGAATTTTAATATATTAAAGACCCCGTTGGTGAGCCAGGGGCATTTTGGTAATTATGACCCGAGAAGGGTAAAATGATGAAATTAATTTAATTACGTGCTTAATATAACTATATTATTATATAGTATGCCTGTGTTATCTTTTCAAGTGTGTTCTGACAGGTTAGCGCGGTATAGTCACAACCGGGAATTTGAAATGTAAATTGGATTGATTATTTGGCATTTTATTTGATGAATGATAATCTGAAATTTATTTGAAATTAATTGAGTATTGAATGACTATTTTACCCTTGTGAGGGTGATCTTGTGTGTTTTGGCCTTAAGGGCACTTTGGTCATTTGACCTTTATTTTCTATGATGGATAAAGATGAATTTCTTTAAAAAAAAATGGATTAATTTCTGGTGTTATTCCTCTCTCTTACCCGACCCTCTCTCCCTCTCTTGCTCTCTTGATTTTCAATTTTAAGGATTGAAGAAAAGTGCTTGATGTTTGGTGGTTTTGGAGCTTGATAATTGTAGAACTTTGAGCTTACTCTTGGTTTGAGTTTGAGGTAGTTTCCTATGACTTTAATCTTGATTTTTACTTCTGAATTTGAGTGTTGTAAAAGCATAAGTTTGTGCTAATGTTCTTGAGATTGCATGTGTAAAGGAATTGAAGTTAGTTTTGTTGAATTTGAGTATGTGATGCTTGAATCCTTGCTTGGGTGTTTGATTGAGCTCTACATAAATTTTAGGGTTATTTTCATGTCTTGAATTCAGATTTTTGAAAGTGTTTGCAGCTGGAAAATTGATTGAGTTGGTTGAGTTGAAGCTCAAGTTTAGAGCTTGAAGTTTTGGAGTTTGAACATAATTTTAAGTTGATTTTTACAATCTGAAATTATGGGGTTTATTGTTGGATTTTGATGCATAAATATGTGTTTTAGACCCTATAATATTTCCTAGCTGCTCTAAGTGGATTAATTGTGATTTTGGTTGTGAAAAGCAAGCTTGAGTTCATGGAACTCAAGCTTGGTGCTTTAATGGCACTTTTTAATTTTTAGTGCAATTGTTGGGTTTAAGTTGTGGAATATGTTTATTATGACATATATTGATGCTCTCCGGAAAGTTTGGGAATGTTTAGTGGATGATTTGAGTGAGTTTTGGGGGTTTAAAGATTGAGAAATTTCGTGTTCTCTGCCCAGACAACCGGAATTCCGGTTGGTTCATCCGGAATTCCGGTTGGTTCATCCGGAATTCCGGTTGGAGTTCATCGGGAAATGCTGAAATTTGTTTTGGCCATAACTTTTGACTCGGGACTCCGTTTGGGACGTTCTTTATACCGTTGGAAAGCTCTTTTCGAGCTCTATGTGATTATCTGTATTTGAAATGCCATGAATTTATTTTATGAATGTGAAATCAGGGGTTAACACTATTTGTGAAAATCTCAGATTGTGTGTGACTAGGATTACCGCACTCGGTCGTGAGCACCGGGGATTTGGAATCTCTACTATTGCGGGACAACAGGTAAGACAGTTGATTAGCACGTAGAGTATGCGCAAAGGGCGCTTATGTTGAGAATGATATGCATGAATGTTAAGTAACCGGGATTAGGGTTATTACCCTAATATGAACGGTTTAATAGCCTAGGGTTATTACCCTAGTGATATATGTGTATAAATGCCATGCCATGTTAATTGAAATGTGATTTAAGGATTATGTGCTCAAGGCATAATCAGGTTGGACTCGGTACTCATAACCGAGATGAACCGCTTCTAAGGCCTTAATGTATTTAGACGTGTGAGAGTAACACGTGGGTCTACGTCACGTAGATTTAATTAGATGTGTGAGCGCAACACATAGGTCTACGCCACGTAGACATAAATGGGCATGATGAAATAATGATCGTGTCCGTGCTATACGTACATATGTGAATGAGCATAATATATTTGTTATGATTTATACCGTCTTCTTGGGCTTGGCTCACGGGTGCTCTACCGTGCGGTGAAAGGGTAAGGCATTAGCCGATCGGCCCATGAGTTTCGGGAGCGGTGGCGAAGAATGTACATGTTCATGCCACTTCGGACCAAGCGGGTTATGGGTCTAACGGTGTTGACTTTTGTATTCGTTTTGCCGCTTAGGTCGGCTTAGTAAGAAAGAACTTGTAATAAGTTTGTAAATATTTTTGGGATCCCAACTATTTTGAAAAGTTTAAATATATTACAAGTTTATTTTCTACCGTTTAATTTAAAAGTTTAAATTCTGTGCTATTTTAATTAGTAATCCCGGTTAGGGGATTAGGGCTTCATAAGTATTTTGAGTAGCGTGCCTAATTATTTAGGGCGTTACAATTTGGTATCAGAGCGCCAAGGTTTTTAAACTTCCTGTAGACCGGCCGAACATGTACATTCGTCGTCAGAGATAGGCTCGACTCATGGTGCAGTAAGTATTGAGAGTAAATACTGATCGTATGTGTGATCATCTGTTTACTGCTTTCCATTTTAGGCAGTATGCAAGCATCTAGAGTATGTATGTGTTATGTGATGCCATGCTATAAATGCTATTTGTTTATGTAAATATGTATGAGGTAAATAGATGAGTTAGGGTTTAAGGCAATAAGTGCGTAAGTGTGGTATTGGTGCTTAACTCGCTGGGGTTGTTGATTACAGGGGTACTAGTAATGGACCCTCCGCAATCATCTAGACCACAGTGGCGAGCAAGTAGAGCCCGGGTTACCCAAACCGATCCACCAAGATCGCCTCCACCTCCGCAAAATCCAGGGGATAATGCGGGGGCCGTTAATGCTAATCCTCCTGCTGACTGGCAGCAGATGTTTCATGAAATGCGAAGTGTCATACTTCGTCAAGAGGAAGAGTTGCGACGTTTAAGGCAACAAGCTGCCCCGTGAATCAAGGGTTACCACCAGCTCTGTGCTGCTGGTGGGTAACCAAGGGTATATTATGCGGCACCGGGACTCTGTGTTCGAGCGGTTTGTGAAGCTGCAACCTCCGGCTTTTCTGGGAGGCATTGATATTATTAAGGCCGATCAATGGATGAGCACTGTTACCCGTATCCTCGATAATATGGGGGTGACGGAACCGAGAGGGTGAATTGTGCGGCCTTTATGTTTCAAGATCATGCCCGCGTATGGTGGGATATAGTGAATCGTACTCGAGATGTCGTTGTCATGACATGGGAAGAGTTCAAGAAACTTTTGAAGAAAAGTTTTATAACGTTGCGGTGAGGACTTCACACCAAGAAGATTTTGTGAAGTTGACTCGGGGAAAATGTCCGTGGCCGAATATACTCGGAATTCGATCGGTTATCTAAATTTGCCGGTGATCCGGTGCCTACAGCATTTTACCGTAAAGCGTAAATATGTTTGAGGACTAAATGCTACAATTAGTCGGGACTTGAAGATTACCACATCACATGACACTCCGTATAAGAGAGTGGTAGACTTGGCCTTAATTGCCGAGGAGGCCGAGCGGCAAGTAATGAAGGAGCAGCCGCAAAGGATGCCGCCATGGCATCAAACCCTCCCGCCGGTGGTAATGTCGGCAAGGGGACCGACAAGGGCAACCCCGAGCACAAACGAAGGCCGAGGCTTCCGAGCTTCGTGGGGAAATAGAAAGTTTCTGGGAAACAGAGGTGGCCGTCGTGGTCGGCGGTCCTCATTCCGATCATATCCAGAATGTTCTAAATGCAAGAAGCATCATCCCGGTGAGTGCCGAGCCAAGGCATGTTTCCGGTGTGGCATGGTGGGCCACTTTATCGTAGACTCGTCCCCAAGCCAAGAGAGAAGAGCCTAAGAAGAATGTTGCTCGTAACCCGGGCGACTTTTCACTATAACTCGTGCAGATGCCGATGCTAGTCCGTCGGTTGTGACAGTCGCTTATCTATTAATGGTTGTGCTTATACGGTGTTATTTGATTCGGGAGCTACTCATTCATATGTATCGAGTAGAGTGATAGAAAGTTTACATAAGCCATGTGATATTTATGTTTCGGGGTTTGGAACCCCGTTACTCCTCGGGAGACTCCGATAATATCCACAAGGTGGATTCGGTCCTTGTCTTTTTGGATTGACGGTTGTGAGTTGACCGCCAATCTAATTGAGCCGCAATTATCCGATTTTGACATAATCCCGGGAATGGATTTTCCGTCTAAATATGGAGCGATGATTGACCGCAAACGAAGATGGTGGTGTTCGAGCCCGACGGTGCTAACCCGCCGTGTTCGTGGGTAAAGTTCAAGGGGCACGCATACCGAGAATATCACTCGTTGAAAGCTAAAGACATGATGGGTAGAGGTTGTCTAGTGGTTCATAGTTACTACAAAGGGACACTAGCCAACCCGTGACATCGGGGCCCGAGAATACGAGATTGGTATGTGAGTTCCTTGATGTCTTTCCGTAAGATTTGCCGGGATTGCCACCGTTCGGAAATCGAATTTGTTATTGAATTGGCTCCGGAGTGGATCCAAAGGTTCTAAGGCACCGTACCGAATGGCTCCACTCGAGTTGAAGGAATTGAAGATACAATTGCAAGAGTTACTGAATCTGGGATTCATCAGACCGAGCTACTCACCTTGGGGTGCTCCGGTTTTGTTTGTGAAGAAGAAAGACGGAACCCTTCGATTGTGTATTGACTACCGGGAGTTGAACAAGCTTACCATTAAGAACAAGTATCCTTTACCTCGAATTGATGATTTGTTTGATCAACTGAAGGGGAAGACGGTCTTTTCCAAGATTGATCTTCGCTCAGGCTATCATCAGCTGAGAATTCGAGAGGAAGATATCCCGAAAACTGCGTTTCGTACTCGGTATGGACACTATGAATTTCTTGTGATGTCTTTTGGACTCACTAATGCCCCGGCGGCATTCATGGATTTGATGAATCGCGTGTTTAAGGATTACCTGGATAGGTTTGTGATTGTGTTTATCGATGACATTTTGGTGTACTCTGAGACAGAAGAAGAGCATGAGTTGCATCTCAGAGTGGTTTTGCAAAGATTACGGGATCACAAGCTTTATGCTAAGTTCAAAAAGTGTGAATTCTGGTTATCTCGTGTCTCATTTTTGGGGCACATAGTGGATAAAGATGGGATCATGGTGGATCCAGCTAAAATTGAAGCTGTACGGGATTGGCCGCACCGAAGCCGCCTACATGAGGTCGAAGTTTTCCGGGTTTGGCTGGTTATTATCGTCGGTTCGTTGAGGGTTTTTCAAAGATTGTCGTACCCTTAACGGAGCCGACCCGAAAGAACCGTAAGTTTGTTTGACCGATCGGTGTGAGAAAAGTTTCCTGGAGTTAAAGCAACGCTTGATTACCGTCATGTACTAACTCTTCCTTCGGATAAGGAAAAGTTTGTGGTATATTGTGATGCCTCGAGACGGGGTCTCGCCGTGTGCTTATGCGAGCCGGGAGGGTAATAGCTTATGCTTCTCGGCAGTTAAAGGAGTACGAGCAGAGGTACCCTACTCACGATTTAGAACTCGCAGCAGTGGTATTTGCGCTAAAGATTTGGCGGCATTACCTTTATGGCGAGAAATGTGAGATATACACTGATCATAAAAGTCTAAAATACTTCTTCACCCAGAAGGACTTGAATATGAGACAAAGACGTTGGCTAGAATTGGTGAAGGATTATGATTGTGAGATCCTTTATCATCCTGGTAAAGCCAATGTGGTTGCTGACGCTTTGAGTAGAAAAGGTCGTAGTCGCTGAGTACTATGAAGCAAATCTCCCGAGCGCTAGCAAATGAAATGACTCGAGCTCGCATTGAGTTGGTTGTGGGGCAATTGGGTAATATTACCCTACAATCCACTCTTTTAGAGAGAATTAAAGAAGCACAAAAGCAAGATTCAGAGTTGATAAAAACCCGAGCTAGGGTTTTGGCTGGGAAGGCTAGTGATTTCTCAGTAGATGAAACGGGAATGTTGAAATTTGGAAGTCGTGTTTGTGTGCCTATGAATGAAAACATCAAGAAAGAGATCATGGATGAGTCTCACACGACTCCTTATTCAGTTCATCCAGGGTCGACAAAGATGTACCAAGACCTGAAAGCCATGTTTTGGTGGCCAGGCATGAAGAATGACATCGCTGAGTATGTTGCAAAGTGCCTTACATGTCAGCAAGTGAAAGCTGAACACCAGCGACCTGCAGGGTTGCTGCAACCACTGAAAATACCGTAATGGAAATGGGAAGATATAGCTATGGACTTCGTGGTAGGTATGCCTAGAACCACGGGACAATTTGACTCGTGTGGGTCATAGTGGACAGAGTTTACAAAGTCCGCTTCACTTTTTACTCCGTTCGGACGAATTTCTCCATTGATCAAGATGCCGAATTATATGTTAGAGAAATTGTTCGTCCGCACGGTGTCCCAAAGTCCATTGTGCCTGATAGAGATCCGAAGTTTACATCGAGATTCCGGGAGAGTCCGCATCGAGCTATGGGAACTCGCTTAAAGTTCGGCATGCCTTTTCATCCTCGGACGGATGGGCAATCCGAGAGGACCATTCGTATTTTAGAGGACATGCTACGGGCATGTGTGCTTGACTTTGAGGGATCATGGGTAAAGTACCTTCCCCGATCGAGTTTTCTTATAATAACAAATTATCGTGCAACAATCGGGATGGCTCCCTATGAACTTTTATATGGAAGAAAATGTAGATCGCCCATTCACTGGGATGAAGTGGGTGAAAGAAAGTTCTTGGGTCCCGAAGCTGTTCAGAAAACAAGTGAGGCAAGCTTGATAAGATTAGAGCGCGAATGCTCGCGCTCGCAGTAGGCAAAAGAGTTATGCCGATCCAAAGCGTCGAGATATTGATTTTCAAGTCGGGGACATGGTATTTCTCCGAATATCTCCGATGAAAGGCATAAAACGCTTTGGGAAGAAAGGAAAGCTTAGCCCGAGGTTCATTGGACCTTTTGAAATCCTTGAGAGGATAGGGCAAGTAGCGTACAGGTTGGCTATGCCCCCATTACTAGCGTACATAATGTGTTTCATGTTTCAATGCTTCTAAATATGTCTCGTACTCGTCCCATGTTCCGAGTTATGAAGCATTGGAACTTCAAATCGACTTGTCATACGAGGAACAACCAAGCAAGATACTTGATAGAAGAGAAAAAGTCTTGAGAAGCAAGACAGTGGCAGACCGGTGAAAGTACTGTGGATGAACAGTAAAGTAGAAGAGGCAACCTGGGAACTCGAGACGGATATGCAGCAGAAATATCCGGAGTTGTTCAGGTAAATTTCGGGACGAAATTTCTATAAGGAGGGGGTAATTGTAATACCCGGAATTAAGAAATGGATTAGCAAAACCCTAACTAGATAATTATGTATAATGGAGGAATTATATTATTATATAATTCAATATATGTGATTTATATGAATTTTAATATATTAAAGACCCCGTTGGTGAGCCAGGGGCATTTTGGTAATTATGACCCGAGAAGGGTAAAATGATGAAATTAATTTAATTACGTGCTTAATATAACTATATTATTATATAGTATGCCTGTGTTGTCTTTTCGTGTGTGTTCTCGACGGAGTTAGCGCGTATAGTCACAATCCGGAATTTCTAATACGAACCGGTTCGGCCCGAAATGTAAATTGGATTGATTATTTGGCATTTTATTTGATGAATGATAATCTGAAATTTATTTGAAATTAATTGAGTATTGAATGACTATTTTACCCTTGTGAGGGTGATCTTGTGTGTTTTGGCCTTAAGGGCACTTTGGTCATTTGACCTTTATTTTCTATGATGGATAAAGATGAATTTCTTTAAAAAAAAAATGGATTAATTTCTGGTGTTATTCCTCTCTCTTACCCGACCCTCTCTCCCTCTCTTGCTCTCTTGATTTTCAATTTTAAGGATTGAAGAAAAGTGCTTGATGTTTGGTGGTTTTGGAGCTTGATAATTGTAGAACTTTGAGCTTACTCTTGGTTTGAGTTTGAGGTAGTTTCCTATGACTTTAATCTTGATTTTTACTTCTGAATTTGAGTGTTGTAAAAGCATAAGTTTGTGCTAATGTTCTTGAGATTGCATGTGTAAAGGAATTGAAGTTAGTTTTGTTGAATTTGAGTATGTGATGCTTGAATCCTTGCTTGGGTGTTTGATTGAGCTCTAGATAAATTTTAGGGTTATTTTCATGTCTTGAATTCAGATTTTTGAAAGTGTTTGCAGCTGGAAAATTGATTGAGTTGGTTGAGTTGAAGCTCAAGTTTAGAGCTTGAAGTTTTGGAGTTTGAACATAATTTTAAGTTGATTTTTACAATCTGAAATTATGGGGTTTATTGTTGGATTTTGATGCATAAATATGTGTTTTAGACCCTATAATATTTCCTAGCTGCTCTAAGTGGATTAATTGTGATTTTGGTTGTGAAAAGCAAGCTTGAGTTCATGGAACTCAAGCTTGGTGCTTTAATGGCACTTTTTGATTTTTAGTGCAATTGTTGGGTTTAAGTTGTGGAATATGTTTATTATGACATATATTGATGCTCTGGAAAGTTTGGGAATGTTTAGGGATGATTTGAGTGAGTTTTGGGGGTTTAAAGATTGAGAAATTTCGTGTTCTCTGCCCAGACAACCGGAATTCCGGTTGGTTCATCCGGAATTCCGGTTGGTTCATCCGGAATTCCGGTTGGAGTTCATCGGGAAATGCTGAAATTTGTTTTGGCCATAACTTTTGACTCGGGACTCCGTTTGGGACGTTCTTTATACCGTTGGAAAGCTCTTTTCGAGCTCTATGTGATTATCTGTATTTGAAATGCCATGAATTTATTTTATGAATGTGAAATCAGGGGTTAACCCTATTTGTGAAAATCCCGGATTGTGTGTGACTAGGATTACCGGCACCTGGTCAGGAGCACCCGGGGATTTGGAATCTCTACTATTGCGGGACAACAGGTAAGACAGTGATTAGCACGTAGAGTATGCGCAGTGGCGCTTATGTTGAGAATGATATGCATGAATGTTAAGTAACCGGGATTAGGGTTATTACCCTAATATGAACGGTTTAATAGCCTAGGGTTATTACCCTAGTGATATATGTGTATAAATGCCATGCCATGTTAATTGAAATGTGATTTAAGGATTATGTGCTCAAGGCATAATCAGGTTGGACTCGGTACTCATAACCGAGATGAACCGCTTCTAAGGCCTTAATGTATTTAGACGTGTGAGAGTAACACGTGGGTCTACGTCACGTAGATTTAATTAGATGTGTGAGCGCAACACATAGGTCTACGCCACGTAGACATAAATGGGCATGATGAAATAATGATCAGGTCTGTGCTATACAGACATATGTGAATGAGCATAATATATTTGTTATGATTTATACTGTCTTGCTGGGCTTGGCTCACGGGTGCTCTACTGTGCAGGAAAGGGTAAGGCATTAGCTGATCAGCCATGAGTTTCGGGAGCGGGCGAAGAATGTACATGTTCATGCCACTGCGATCAAGCGGTTATGGGTCTAACAGTGTTGACTTTTGTATTCTGTTTTGCCGCTTAGGTCGGCTAGTAAGAAAGAACTTGTAATAAGTTTGTAAATATTTTTGGGATCCCAACTATTTTGAAAAGTTTAAATATATTACAAGTTTATTTTCAGTCTGTTTAATTTAAAAGTTTAAATTCTGTGCTATTTTAATTAGTAATCCCGGTTAGGGGATTAGGGCTTCATAAGTATTTTGAGTAGCGTGCCTAATTATTTAGGGCGTTACATGTTAAATCCATTTTATTAGAGTCAGTTGTTGGAGGAGAACTTGTTCTCAAATCCTGCAAACAGTCTCATCTACAATGTTTTTCTGAGGAAACAGATGATGGAACAGGGAAAAAAAGTTATCCAGCTGCTCTGTTTGTAAAGAATATTTGAAAGGAAAAATATTTTCGTAAAATATGATATCCCTAGAGTGAAGTATAGTGTTGCTAGCAATATCTAGAAGAGTATATGCTTTTATGCCATTGGCATAGCCAATGAAAATGCAAGCATGGACTCTTAGGTGAAAATTTGTGTCTTTTTCTTACTAAAGAAGATGCATAAACAAGACAACTAAAGTTCCTTAAATGGTCATATGCAGAGGGTTTGTTGTTCAACAGTTCAAAAAGAGTTTTGTGTTGCAACAAGGATGTGGGGGTTCTATTTATCAAGTATAATGCAGTGTTGATTAAATAAGGCCAGTATACCACGGCTAGAGAAGATTGAAAAACCAAGGCTCGAGCCACGTTCAAAATATGTTGATGTAAGCACGAAATCCTTTAGTTCATGGACTGACGCTTAAGAGGAGAAAAGGGTCTGGCAAGAGTTTCAAAAGAAAGTACCTCATCAGAAAATAACTCTCAACTACTGAGTTTTGTTGAGATCTTTCAACACATGAATTGCATATTTGGATACTGTTTTGAGCATAAAAGGAAGCTATGTTAAGTTCATTTGTATTGTCACACCTAATTGTCTTTATATTTACAGAAAATTGAGTATGCACAAGGCTATAAAATTGTGGAATGAGGTGTTGCACATTAGATTTAGATTTTAACATGTAAACCCAAGTAAACTTACTGTGATCATCAACAATGGTAAGAAAATATTTAAATCCTTCAATGCCACTAATGTGAAAGGGTCTCCATATGTCAAGATGAATTAAATCAAAATAAGATGCAACAATGTTATGTTGAGAATTAAAGGGTAATCTTTTTTGTTTAGCCAAATGACATATAGTTCAAGGAGAGTCATTAGTAGGAGCATTGGAATGTAATTGTTTATTGATGAATTTTATTGTGGACAGAGAAGGATGTCCAAGTCTTGATTGCAAAGAATGGACACTATTACATGTTTTATTACAATTCAAATTGGTATCATAAAAACTAAAAGAATTGGTTGCAAAAAGAAGAAATAGAGATGACCAACCCTCTTAGCTATTCCAATCTTCTTGTTTTGTGAACCCTAAAAAATGCAGCAATTTTGAGTAAAGAAAATGTTGTTTGTTAGAGTGTATATTAAGAAAACTGGGAACACTGAATAGGTTAAGGTGAAAGTTGGGAACATATAACACATTGTGTAAGAAAAGATCATGTGAAGGTTTGATATCACCTAACTTTTGGTCCTTGATTTTGGTACCATTGGGGAGAGACACATTCTTAGCAATTGTAATATTATGTAAATGAGAAAAAAAAAAAAGTATCACAACATATGTGGTGAGTAGCACCACTATTAACAATCCATAAACAGTTGGAGGAGAATTAAAATTTACCAGAAATATTGAAAGCAAATGGTTGAGATGTAGTCGAAGTAGATGGTGTGTGTTGACATTTTTGATTGAGAAATGAGATGAGAGTTTTAATGTCCTCATGTTTAGTTAGATTTGCCAAAAGTTGATCAACTGAGGCAGAAGCATGATGAGCAGAAGGTTGATTTTTAATTTTTCGTTTCTCCATAGCTTGGGGAAAACCAATCAAGAAGAAACACTTATCTTTCAAGTGACTAGGTTTATTGAAATTTGAACAATAAGGCATCATTTTCTCATTGTGTCCTTGGTTGTTGGTAGATGTTGATGTTGAGGGAGTGATGTCGCCCAATTAGTTACACTGCGGTCGCGATAGTAAACATGATATATGTCGTATCCACAAGGAGGAAAAATACGCTCAAAAAGACAGTTAGTAATTTTACGAGAACAAAACAAGAACCTTGAATGTGATGAGAATATTGAGAAAATAATTTTTAAAAATTAAAAAAGTAATTAAAATGGGAAGTGATCATAAAATGATTATGGAAGACACAAGCTTCGTACATGCAATTATATTTCTCTAATAAAATTGATTCTTTAAACTCAATTATAATTCTACACCATTAATTATAGTTGGAAAGTGTGTATAATTAAGCTCACTAGAAAAATATGTTCTCTAATTAAATTAATACTACTTCTAAAAATACTATCATATTATATAATTTAAATCGACAAAATACTACCGGTAGAATGCAGTAAAAATCATATAATATAATAAACACCCTAATAATTAATAGCCTAATTTACATAAGAAAAGCATGACTAAACTTATATAAAAGGTACTATTAAATTTAAAATGCAATTTAGAAGAAGAGAAATTTAATATAACAAATATGAAAATAAAGAACAAAGAGAATCAATACATTAGAAAAATAGAAATTGCATGAACTTACACTTGAGTCTTACTAAAGAAATTAGCCTAAAAAAGGCATTGTCTTTACACCAAAATTAATAAAGTAAAATAAAGAAGGAAAGAAAAAGACAAAATTTTGGTATAATAACTGTAGGTAAAATCTGATTTTTGCTCTCCTAAATGGTCTTATTTATAGTGAACATTTATTCATTTACGTGCATGAGCATTGCTATTAGGCACCAGTGGTGCCTAGCACCTTCTCGACATGTCGCGTTGTGATTTGCTAGCGATACTCCATAAAAGCTATTATATTAAATTATATGAGACCACATACTTAATTGTACTAATAGCGATATTAACACATAAGAAGGTGCTAGACACTATTGGTGCCCTTTAGCATTTCTCTAGTGGAAGAAAATGACTCTAAAAACTGAAAAGAGTGGAGTAAATGGCTGATGAATTGGGAAAATGGGATAAGTGATGCGCTTTTGTAGCTTTTTTTCAGTAGACTGGTAACCGAGTGTGGAGTGAATGAGAGACACATTGACACTTGTCACTTCCTTGTATGTGCGTCGGATAATAAGATAGCTCCAAGTGTGCTGAGTGTTGACTGCTTGAAAACTTGTATTGAACGTGGTGTTGTCCTATGATATGCATGCATACATGTAATTGGAAATGGGCTTTAATGTTGTAATCAATGGGAATTTTACAAAAATACTGCTTTTGGACCAAAACTTTACAATTATACTGGGACACGGCAAAAACAACATTTTTACTGCCCCAGCCCAATTTCATTACTTTTGTACTGCCCAAGCCCAACATCATTTCATTTATACTGTGAACAGTAAAACACACGGGAAACAACCTTCTTCGTGTGTGGGGAGACGCCGAAGACGGAAATCACCAAGAAAAAACCATTAAATCTGGCGAAGAATTTTTTGAAAAGGAATCAGAATTGAAGAACAAGACATACAGAAAACCGTCCCCCCAAAATAACAGAGGTAAACACAACAAAACCCAAAAAATAATTTAATTCTTAAGAAACCAAAAAAAAAATAAAAAACAAGATTTAGATCTGAAGTTTTTTAAAAAAAAACGAAAACACAAATGTGATATTCTTTAATTTATGATGCAAAAACATAAATGAGGGTTGTTCTATTGTTAATTTGACGTTTGTAACACAAAATGATTTCGAAAAAAAAAATTGATAAAATAGTACAATTATTCAAACACAACATTAGGGTTGTTCTAATGTTGTTTTGCGGTTAGTAATACAAAAACATTCATACATAAATGTATCAGACAAATATAATAATAAAAACTAACAAAAAATATAATGGGTATTTCTGTTTGGTTGTTTTTGTGTTGTTTTATCGTTGTTGTTTTTTTTTTTTTTGTTAATTTTTTTTTGTTGTTTTGCTATTGTTTTATTGTTGTTGTACTATTGTTTTAACATTAAATAAGACCCTGGAATGACAGGTAATGGAACGTCTACCAGTACTCATCAAGAGCAATGGACAATGGAATGAAGATCACAATTATGTGAACTATGTGGCTAGTGGAGAATTCATACCAACAAAATGCAAGTACGAACAGCTACTACAAATACTGCTTACTTCATTGGGTTGCGAAAACACCAGCACAACACTACAAATACAGTACCAAGCTAAAGAAGGAATACCACCGATCAAAATATGCAACGATCGAAGCCTCTACTTTTACTTGGAATTGAAAATGAAGGAAACAGATTTCACGACATATCCACTATGTGTCAACCAGCAAAACAACAACACAACACCTGCTGCAACACCAAATTCGATATCCACAACAACACCGAATGAATATAATGTGGCAATGATCGAAAACAACACAACAACGCTTGAAAACAAC
The DNA here is from genome assembly GCF_029168945.1 of Cannabis sativa. Lineage (NCBI taxonomy): Eukaryota > Viridiplantae > Streptophyta > Magnoliopsida > Rosales > Cannabaceae > Cannabis > Cannabis sativa. The sequence goes on along the minus strand of NC_083602.1, from coordinate 14,969,913 downwards.
ATAACAACAACAGAATCATACACAACGGGACAGCAAACAGAAGAAGGGGAAAAGTCAGAAACAATAGAAGATGAGGAGGACAAATTCGACATAATTGACTATGCAAATCTGGTTGCTGAAGAAATGGTAGAACAACTTGAAAACACCAGTAAAAAACTGGATCCAGAAATCGACATCAACAATGCAAAGTTAATAACAGACAAGCAACACCTCGAAGTGGAAAAAGGACAGGGATACAAAGACAAAGAAACTTTAAAAAATGTCCTCAGCTACTACGCAATCAAAAACAACTTTCAGTACAAAGTGTGGAAGTCCTGCTCTCAAGAGTACAGTCTGAAATGTGTTTACGAAAGCTGCAATTGGTCACTAAGAGCATCGAGAAATGGCCCAACAAACACATTCATAATCAGGAGGTTGGTTTTTTAATAGTTTTTTAATGTTGTTTTTGTTGTCAGCCTTAACAAATGCCCTGTTTCCACAATTTGTACTGAAATACACCTGTTTGGTATCTGCAACAGGTTTGTTTTAATAGTTTTTTAATGTTGTTTTTTTGTTTCAATAGGTTCTCAAATATGCACACATGCCCCATAAATATTAGGCATGAAGACCAAAGGCAAGCAACATCGAAACTGATAGGGGAATGCATAAAACCGAAGTTCTTGAACATAAAGACCAAGGCAACAGCGATGGACATAAAAGGGGAGTTGAAATACAGATTTGGCATCAAAATGAACTATATGAAAGCTTGGAGAAGTAAGGAACATGCAGTAAACGACTTGAGAGGTAATGCTAGTGACTCGTACAGCCTAATACCGAGTTTCTTACACATGGTGGAAAAAACAAACCCTGGATCATTTGTCGATCTGAAAACGGCAGAAGACAACAGCTTGCTCTTTGTTTTCATGGCGTTGGATGCATCCATAAAAGGGTGGGGAGCATGCAGACCGATAATTGTTGTGGACGGAATGTTCCTCAAAGCAGCTTGTGGGGGAACTTTGTTGTGCGCATGCACACAAGATGCAGCAGGTCATATTTTTCCACTAGCGTTTTGTGTTGCAGATTCTGAGAATGACCAATCTTGGAAATGGTTCTTCAAAAAATTTAAAGAAGCGTATGGGGTACGGGAACACCAATGCCTAATTTCAGACAGGAATGAAAGCCTCATCAAAGCAGCAAGAGAAATCTATCCAGAAATTGCACACAGTTACTGCGGTTACCACATTTTGAGCAACCTTAAAACAAGCTTCAAACAACATGCTGCCAAATACAATCTGCCATTCTTTGGAGCAGTCAAAGCCTACACAGAAAAGCAATTCGAGTTCCACATGGCTGAATTGGATGGATTGGACAAACGCATAAGACCTTACCTAAAAAAAATCGGGTATGAAAAGTGGTCAAGAATTCATAGCCAAAACAAGAGGTATTCCACAATGACCTCAAACATATCAGAATTACTGAACGCTGCAAATTTGGCAGCAAGGGAGCTACTAATTACAACGCTGCTAGAATGCTTGAGAACATTGGTGCAACAATGGACGCATACTAATAGGACAAAAGCACACAATACCTTCACTAAGCTATCACCAACTGGAGAAGACATACTGTTGAAAAATTACACATACTCATTGAATCTGGAGGTAAAATATTAATTATGCTTCTTTTTTTTTTGGAAAAAAAAAACAGTAAGTAAAAGTTGTTGTTGTAGTGTTGTTTTAATAGTTTTGTATTGTTGTTGTTGGAATTACAGCTATGTTTGATTTTTTTTTTCAATCAAATTTAAAACAGGTTAAAGCAACAACAGATTACTTGTTTGAGGTAACAAGAATGAAAGAATCGTGGGAAGTAGACCTAGAAAAAAGAACATGCACGTGCAACAGGTTCCAAATAGATGAAATGCCATGCGGGCACGCAGTGGCCGTGATGAGGGAGATGAACATGGACCCGTACACCTACTGTTTAAATTACTACACGAAAAAAAATTGGCTGGCAACTTATTCAGGGACAGTTTACCCAATAGGACACCAAAGTGAATGGGAGGTACCGGAAGAAGTGAAGAATATTATAGTCTTGCCTCCACATGAAAGAGTAAAATCAGGAAGACCAAAAACATTGAGAAGGAAGGCTGGATGGGAAAAGGATCAACACAACAAGTGCAGCAAATGTGGTGAACTGAGGCATAACAAAAGAACATGGAGCAGAAGACGTAGAAGGGAATAAAAACAACAACAGAACAACAGTGGAAAAACAAAAGAAAACTACACATAAGTTTTGAGAATGAGATATTGAGGAATTTAAATTTCTGAAATACAAAGGGAATACATTTTTTATTTGAAAAACATTGATTACATTGGGAATTGTTGATACTTTAGATTGGATATTAAAAGATGTTGGATACTAAATTGAATATATATATGAAGTTTGTTATTGAAACAGTTTGTGTTTTTAATACTGAAATTAATATTTGTATTCAAAAAAACAGAGAAACTATAAGAAAAAAAAAACAAAAAAAGAAGGGATGTGAAATGAAAAAACAAACAACTTTAACATACCAACTTGTTTTTACATAAAAATAATAAGAAAAAACATACAAAAATAAAAAGATTACATGTGGTCCACACAAAACGTAAGGAAACACAACATAACACCAATGTTTGTTTAAGAAAAACAACATAAAAAACATTAAAACAACATTAAAAAACTATAAGAACAATGACAGTCTGATTGAAAAAATAAATCACTTCTTCGGAAGGCTGGGAGGGGCCTCGGATTCACTTTCAATGTTCTCAGTTTGCTTCTTCATCCCATATTGATAAAATAACACAGCCAAACGATCGCGGTGAATTTCCACATCAAAATCAGAGGATGGGATGGGTTTGCCATCAATGAAATACTCAGCAAATGATGCAACAAAAACACCACAATCACTGGAAAAAAAACAACAAGGAAACACAAAAAAAGACACTATGAGAACACTGATAAAAAACAAAGTCACATAACATAAAAATAAAAATACAAACAACTAGTGAAAAACATTGAACACTAAACATAAAACTTACGCTGTGACCTGATCGGGTAAACCATCAACAGCAACAATAGGGAAAGGTTCCATAGTGCTAAACTTAGCTTCGTTGCGAAGGCCTTTGAAGTCTAACATAGAGAAGTAATATGGTAAAATAACAGAGAAAGGCTTGCAAGCCTCTTTGGCAGCTGTCATATACCTCCCAGAACGCAATGAATTGTACAGATATATGCGCTTGTCAACTATGTTAAGACGACCACAAATCCAATGATCCTGTAATTTTACATTGATAGTCATAACAACATGATCAACCAAATGCCAAGGAGTGGCACATAATATCTTACCACCTTGAATGTACTGGGCCACATTGTGAGAAAGAGACAACACCGATATATCGTTGTTTTTCTCAACAAACTTCTCATACAAAGTTGTTATGCTAGAACAAAACAGGCAATCAGTTGTGGTGACTTTGATTTTCGGCTCGGCTGAGTACATTATTTTCTTACGAAGATAATAGAAAATGATGTCAATGTGCTGAACAAAAAGAAAAAAAAAAGTTAGTAAAAAAACATTCAAACGTATAAAAAACTAACAGAACAACACTTAAAAACATCAAAAAGAAAATAAATAAAAAAACAATATGTAAAATAATAATAATAATAAAATAAAAACTTACAGAATTGGTAAGGAAACAATTAGGGTAGGCAAGGTTATGAAACCACATCTTGTTGCCGATGTCCTCAACACCAAAACGAAATGGCGGAAATATTGTGTCCTTACCCTTACAATACACATTAGTTGTTGTGCTAAAAAAAACAAATAAAAAAATAACAAAACACAAATGAAAAAATAAAAAATAAATGGAAAACGATAACAGATATATAACTGAAAACACCTACAAAAATACTTACTTAGATTTATGCTTTCTAAGACCTGTATCAACCCACTTGACAAACTCAGCTTCCAATTGCGGATCGACAGGTTCACCAATCTTGTTGTCCAACGGGCACAAACCACGCACATATTTAACGACCTTATACACAGAATCATCAGGAGAAACTGAGGATGAACCTGATTTAGATGCACCAGAAGCAAGCTCAATGAATGGGGATTTCAAAACAGCTCCTTTCTTCTGATCCCTCTTTTGAGGACGTAAAATAGGAGTCTCTTGAAAAACAACCATTTCAAGATCAGTCTTCTCATAAGTCTCAACAGGAGCAGGGGCATTAGTTGAGGAACCAATCTAAAAAAGAGAAAGGATAAAAAAAAAAAGATTTTTTTAAGTTTCAAACAGTACAATAAAAACACCATAAAAACAACAATAGAATACCATATAAATACAAATTACAAAAAAAAAAAAACAGAAACACAAACCAAATTCTCCACAGCTTTAACAGCAGATGCAATTGTTGCATCAACATCAATGTTGTCCTCCCCACCTTGAGACTGTTCAGGCTGATAACAAAAAAAACAGTAAAAAACTATTAAAACAAACACAAAACACAGAAATCCACACAAAAAAGCACAAAAAAATGATGTCCAAACAATAAATACACATGTTTGATCTCTGCAATAGGTTCCACAGGGTCAGAATTCTTGGCATCATCCATCTTGCCGGTATCATCATCCCTCGAAACAACCTCGGGGACAACAACACCCTTATCGTTACGAACATCGCCCGTGTGAGCCTCATCCTGACCAGCACCAACACCATCTCCACCCAGATCATCATCATCATCATCATCAGTTTCATCGTCATGATGATCATCTCCTTTATCATCGTCGAATTTATCATCCTCGTCTTCCTCCGAAGTGGAATCTTCATCATCCTCATTTTCTGAAGTACGAAGAGCATCTTCAGACTGAGATCCATTGTGAGTAAGACCACCTTGGGATGACTGAGAACAAAAATTAAAAATTAAAAAATTAATTAACTGTATAAAACAACATAAAAACACTACTAAAAAAATAACAGAAAAAGTAATGACAATTAAAAAAAAACACCTCAATAAGAATGTCCAGCTTCTTGTTCATCTCAGCAACAGATTTCATAAGAATCCCTTGCTGGCTGACAACAACAGATAAACACTTTTTAAATTCCTCAAACTCAACTCAGGAGACATTCTCATGAGCAGATGATGAAGAAGAACCCATCAAGCCAGGTTGACCAGCAGGCTTGGAACCACCTTTAATTTTGAATTTTACAGCCTCGGGAGTAGTCTTACCAGAGAAAAAATCAGTGAGGCTCAAACTCAATCTCTCAACGGAAGTTGGAGTGATGTTTCTTAATTTTAACTGAAACAACAAAAACTAAAAAAAAAAACAATATGCACATGAAACTGATATTATAAAATAACAACAACAATAAAAACATAAAGTATAAATAATGTATACAAAAACAACATTAAAACAACAGTGGAAAGATAATAAAAAACAACAGGATTACCTCTTTCAAAGACCGATCGAAAATGAGGGTGTTCATTACATCCATTTTCACCATACCCTCCTTGTCCTTGGGTAATTTAGGCCAATTCAAAATCCTTGGAATGTCAGCATTTGAGTACAAGGACAGTTTCCCAATAACATACGGGCAACACTCGAAAAACCAGAATTGAATAGCCAAAGGAAAACCCAATAACCTGTAATACCCACCATCCTCGTCACTACGAACTACCCTCTTATAACCAGAATCTATCTTACCCTTCAAAGAATGCATAGTGATATCAAAACAATGCTTGCCCCACCCAAATTCATTATATCGACCACTATCGACAACATCTATTTCCTCAGACGAAACAACTTTACCCAGGGGACCACCTAACAAATAACACTGCACAAAATACAATACAGCCAACTTGACTGCAAGATCGTCGTTATCCTTAAGATTGTCAGCAATAAAAGCAGTCTGAATAGCACCCTTGGTAATTTTTTTGTACCCCTTAAAACAATGTTTGATCAATTCATTATCATCTTGCTTAAGCTGATAAAAATCAGAATCAACATGACAATCTAACCCCGTGACCAACGCAAACTCTTCGATACTAAACCTAAGGTATTTCCCTTGGACACAAACCCAAAACTCCAACCCATTAGGCTGCTGAACCTCCCTCAACAGCAAACAATGAAGCAATTGGTAATGAATTATGTACTCCGGAATCCGAAGAAAATAACCAAACACAGATTTTGAAAAAATTTCCAATTGGCTTTCAGTTAGAATTCTCTTAATGTCACCAAGTACAGAGTAATACCCAGATGTTACTACTCTAGAATGATAGAATTGAGATCGGGTGTACTTGCATTCCCAATCCTAAAAAACAGAACAATAAAAACACTGATAAAACACCATAAAACACTACGAAAATAACAACAACAAAAAAACAATAAAAAAAACATGGAACAGAATGCATAACATGACAAACCTCAACAATCCTATTAACAGGAATTTCCTCAGTCACACCTGATGATGGCAACACCTTTACAGGGGATTTACCCTTGCCCTAAAATTAAACAAAACAACACCAACAAAACAACAAATAAAAAATTAACAAAAACACATAAATAAATCAAACAAAATATATAAAACCATTACAAATACAGAGACAAAAACAAACAAATACCCAGATATATGAACTTCAAAAATCGAATTTAACAAAAAAAACAAAAAACCTCAAAAACAACAACAGATAAATAGTAAAATACCTTAACAGAAACAGGCGACTTAAGAAATTCAGAATCCAACTCAAAATCTGAGTCTGAATTTTCAACAACAGTTCGAGGTCTTTTTCCTCGAGTGTTCTTCGAAGGTCCAGCAATGGTTTTTCTTTTAACAGAAGGGGAAGTGGGGCTAGGAGGGTTCTCTTTCAGATTTTTTTTACCCATTTTTGATTTGGGTCTGGTTTTCTGCGATTGTTTTGTGGGTTTTGTAACTTTGGCCGGAGATGGTGATGAACGAGTAACGGCCATTATCAAGAACTATGAAGGTATTTATAGACAAAAATAATAAAAATGGGAGGGAAAATGAGAGGGAAGTTTAAGATAGTGGTATGGGATTTGAAATTTTTTAAAATGAAAAAACCACCCACTACTACAACCGTATAACAAAACTGAAAATGGGGAAGAAGATGAACAGTTGAGATGAGAGAGATTACCAATTACAAAATTTAGATTCGAAAATAATAAAAAAAAATAAAAGAAAAATACATAAATACAATACTTTTTGATCAGAACACATAACCGTCAAATCAAACAATTAAAAATATTTTTTTAAAAAAAAAATAAACGTGGCAAAACCCTATCGTGACAAGTGGCAATGACCAGCCCCTTACACGGCTAAAGTTTCAAGGCAGTAAACTGCCAAAAAAAAAAAAAACAGTACAAATGTTGTTTCCAAATAAGTGGCACAAGATAAATGTAATAAAATGGGAAAAATCAGTAGTGGGTGTAAATTTCCCTAATCAATTGACATGGCCCAAATATTGAAACCTTTGTATTGTATTATATTCAGCATTGAGAGACTATGCTTGGTACGGATGCTTTGTCAAATGAGCTTGGGCTTCCAGTCTCCTTTAAATTAAGCTTCCTTCAATTGATTTTAAATTTTTGTCACATTTATCTACACAATAAAATAAATCAAGTTACAATTAAATATTTTCAATCTCATAAATATATCCAATTAAAATAATGAAAATACTAATTATGACTCAATATATTTTAACATTTTTACACAATAAATGTACAATTTTACACACTAATCAGGGAGTTTGAGCAAGAGTAGCAGAAGATTGTGAATTGTTTTGAAGATCTTGGACAAAAGCAATAAGAGGAATTTGAAGATTCTTGAGTTTTTTCTATCTTTCTTCATGGACTATCATGGAGAAAACTTTGGACAAAGAAGGAAAAGGTTAGTATAATTTGAGCACACACATGAAAGAAAAATTCATTTAAACTAGTGAGAAATTGTAAGACTTGTTCTTGATTTAGAAAAGCCAAGTTGTCAGCGGAAGCAACACATGTACATTGAATTCTATGTCTAAGTTCTTGAATCTCATCCCACTTACACTTGAGTTTGGTAAAGTATGCACTTACAGAATCTTCTCCTTGGCGCAAGGTGATAAGAGTTTCTCGAAGCTCAAAGATTTGAGGTCCATTACCTTGATCAAAACAAGAGTTAACCTCAGTCCAGTAGCCCTAACAAGAAACATAATGCTACTCTTGATCTCGAGTGTAACAGAATGAAGAATCCACGACATAACCATTTGGTTGCATCAAAGCCAATGGTTGTGAAGTGGATCAAACACTGGAGGTGGAGGGAGAGTGCCTTTAAGGAAGACCGTCTTGTTTCTGGCACCAACAGACAGTTCAAAATCATGATGCCATGGTTGGAAGTTGTGATCAGAAAAAGGTGGAGTAACCAAGATCAATCCAGGATGATCACCGGAGTTGAGGAAGTACGGACTAGAACTATCTTCATGAGCTGGACAAGGAGGAGGAAGGAGATTATGGTGTGAATGTTCTCTAGTAACATTAGAAGTTGGAGGAATGATAAGAGGGTCTGACGAAGGAGCATTTGGAATTGATGAGGAAGTGTTTGGCAGGAGAGTTTGGTCAAAGTTCCTAGATCTAGTAGCTCGTGTTCTTACCATGGTGAATTAATGGCAGAAAACTTTTCGAGAAGGCAGAAGAGAGGAGAAAGGTTTTAGACTTTGATACCATATTAGTGATCAAAAGACTAAATTGTGTTATCTTGAAAATAGGGTATATATACATAGAATCTTTGATCTAACAAAAAAAAAAGGGTGAGTTGGTTTATGGTTACAACTGGATATAAGAATCTTTCTAACCAACTTATAACTAACTTTTCTTCACTAAAATACTAAGAAATAATGCTAATATTTATTTAATTATCAAAACTCTAATAAGGATGAACAATGTTCTTTCTTGTTGAAGAGAAACCTCTAAAAATTCTTAGGGGTTGTTTGGCTTCACAACTTAAAAACTGTTTTTAGTTATAAAAAACAGAAAATAGTTTTTAAAAGAGAAATGCAAGTAAATGACCCTATTTTTAATTTATAGATAGTTAATGTCCCTTTTTTAAAATAATAAAGCAAATGTCCTATTTTACTTTTTAATACCTAAAATACCCTTCATTATATAAAAGGTATTATATGTTTTATTCCTTTAATAGAAATTATGAAAAACAATAGATCAAAACCTCTCTACTGAATTTTTGTCAACTATTTTTTCATTATATAAAAGGTGTTATATGTTTTATTCTTTTAGATTTTGTTGTTGTTGTAGCTGTCTAATATGTTATTTAAGCATATAATTAGTTTTTTTTATTAATATATCGTATGATATACAAACAATATACCTTAAACCAATATACATATATCACAAACTTAAACTAATATACTATTAAATGAATTGTTTTCCACAATATACAGTAGCATACAAAAACTTATACCACAATCATAAGCAAATATATCATAGTCAAAAATTAATATACCACCAGCATAGTAAAAAAAAAATTATACAAAAAACTTAATTTAATATTCCACAAGTTTTTTTTCTTGTTCTTTCCTTCATGAAATACCAATGAACATAAAATCAATATACATTAGTCAAATATAACTATACCTCATACTTAAATTATTATTTAATAGTTTTTTTTTTTCATTTCTATCCTTCACGATATACATATCACATACAAACGATATACCTTAGACCAATATGAATATACCATAAACTTAAACTAATATACTATTAAATGATTTTTTTTTCACGATATACAATAGCATATAAAAACTATATTTTGCAATCATAAGCATAAATATTATAGTGAAAAATTAATATACCACCAGTATAGTGGAAAAAAACATATATATATACCAAAAACTTAATTTAATATTCCACATGTTTTTTTTTCTTTTTCTTTCCTTCATGATATACTAATGAACATAAAGACAATATTTCCTAGTGAAATATAACTATACCTCAAACTTAAACTAATATTCCACATTTTTTAATTTTCGTCTTTCGTTCATTATATACCATAGCACATTAAAATAATATATTACAATCTTAAACTAATATACTACCTTTCAGTTATTTCAAAAAAAATATATATATATATATATATACTACCTTTCAGTTTTTTTAAATATATTATTGCACATAAAAACGATATAATATTATGCAAAATAACTATACCAAACACTTAATTATTCAAGGTTATAATTGTAATTTCATTATCAAAATTTTAACAGAATGAACATTGTGTTAAGTTTTTTTTAAAAGGGGACATTTAATAACTTAATTGTTAGATTTAGGGCCATTTTGCATCTTGGTCCTTTTTAAAAACTAATAGGAGTCGTTTGGCAAAAAAATTTAAAAATAATTTTTTAAAAACTGAGTTTTAAAAAACTAGAAAACAGAAAACATCAATTTGTTGTTTTCAATTTTCAAAAACAATTTTATTTTGTCTAACATATTATTTTACATTTTTACTCACATACTCGGATCCTAGACTCGAACCAAACCCGAACCCGGACCCAAATAGATTCATGTCATGGTATGGTGTTAAAATATTAATTTTTTTTAGTAAGAAAAAAATCTAAAAAATAATTTTGAAAAACTTGTGCCAAACACCATTAAATTTTTAAAATGACAAAAAATTATTTTCTATTCTCACTTTTAATAACACAATTTTAAAAACTAAAACTGAAAACACAACCAAACAGGCTCTTAGACTCTAGCAAGCATTTTCTCCACTCACTCAATTTGGATTGGTTTAGAATGTAGAAGCTACCCTTTGAGAATAGGTGATCATGTTGGTATATATTACCATGACCACCAATCTAAAACAGTACTTCATAAACTATTGATTCAATTTATCTGTGTGGATGAGTAAAAAAGTTGTGTAATAAAATAGGATAATAGCAGTCAAAACAAAAGAGTAAATAAATGTGCATAATAGGATAAAATAATAACTACAGAAAATCCTTAAATATACACTGCAGGTGTGAATGCATAAAAAAAAATGCAACTATCACTTGATTTAGGAAAGATAAGGCTTTACATGGAGAATGCACGATCTTTCCCTACAAGCTACCTCTATGTAAATACTCACTCAAGCTACTAGTTGAAGCAGACAGACAGAGAGAAGAGAAGGGAAGAACATTAAGGGCTTCTAGTCCCATCAAAGCAGTCTCATCAATCTTCAAAATTATTTCTTTCCTCTTCTTATACACATGCTACCAATTTCATCTAAACTAGTGTAATTTTCTACCTCAAACCATCAGGCATACAATCTTCAAACCAGCGTGCTTAGACTCCCTGTTTGTTTCTTTTCTTCTTCATTAACAAAACACTACTCTAATATCTAGGTGACATCAAACTTTCACATGACATGATCTTTTCTTACACCAAAGTGTTATATGTTTGTTTCTTTTGTATTATCTAATTACTCTTAATTGCAAACAAAACACTCACAAAAACTAGATTGCCAAAACAAAAAGGCATTAATGTTAAGAAGTATAATTTTCACAAACTAGATAGTACATATTACAATAAAGAAAATTATGTTAAAATTCACTAAACATGTCATTGAAATTTTGAACAAAGATCTCTGCAAAACATGAGTACATTAAGGTTTATAGTTTTCTTGTAGATGACGCCTAATAATAAAATAAAATCCTCAATTGATCAGTAATGGTCAATAATCCATCCGAATATAAATGAACTAACTCATGAAGACTGACATAAAACAATGGAAACCTCTATCTCAGATATGTAGTTTTAAAAAGTCCCCTTCTATTACAGCAATACATAATTGTTGATTGTCCTGTCATTCCCACTCCATGAAGCAGGTTGAACAAAAATGTGCTTACAACCCAAGGCAAGTTTTTCTGGCCACTTCTCAACTGGAAGCAATATCATCACCAACTTTTGAGAAGCGGCTACCGCAAGCACCAAAGTATCTTCGCAAATTTTACAGCATAGATGCGTATGCCAATGCCGATGTGATGATTTGAGAGCCAGCCAAGACAACATTTGATCAAACAGAAGTTTTCTTGTGCCCTCACCTCAACATGGTCTTGACACTTCAGGCATCCGGCTAAGCTTAAATAATATCTACAAGCTCCTATAGTCTATCACAGTCACTTCATCATCTGGTACATCCAGGTCTTGATAGCTGCATAAATAAATTAATGTCAAGTGTTTTATATACAAGTTATCCACATGCAGAGAGATATTCTTCACCTAAAAAAAACATGTTCTCTTCAACTAGTTTGGCAGATTCCAATCTCAACTAATTAATCGTCACTTTTACAATTTAGTGTGGGAATGAGAGATGATAATGATTTCACAAAAAGGGAGAATACTAACACACAACGCTATATCCAAATTTAACACAGAACTATTACAAGTTTAAATAAAGGACCATCAGTTGGGATACTATTTTATTTGTCCTCCATTTTCTTTTTTATATTAATTCACTATGATAGACAGCAGAATAATATATTGATAATGAACTTTGGTGATATATTGCTCAATTTTTTGGTCACTGGTATTTCATTTTCATCCAGAACACTAAGTTCATTCTCAGCTTGTTAACCGAATGTTATCCCTTGTCCAACACAAACCACAGTACCAAACTTGAATTGATCGTGATTGTCAAGAGATTGACTTAACGTTGAACAATCAATATTTCTAGATACTGATTATCTAACCAGGAAAAGAGAACTAATTTTATTGCTCATTTGTTGGTAAGAGGTGGTTTTGGTGGAGTAAGTTGCAAATTCAGCCTTCCCAAGCAATTTCCAATTTAGAGATTAAGCATGGTTAAGAGAGAAACACACCAACTTTAACTAAATATGTTATACAATAACATTTTACCTTCTTATACGTCTAGGATCCTGTCGTAATGCTGGAGATAAAGCAAGGATTGGCGCTGGCCCACCCATCTGAGGTCCGGGCCGCCCATTTCTGCCACCACCTTCAAAAGGGGAAGGACCACCTTGCTCACGCAACATTCTCATTGCAACTTCAGGTGGAGCTGGAACAAAAGGCCCCAGCGGACTGCATTGACAACAGAATAGAGCAAGCCCTTATTACATACAGCAATTTCAACTACAGACTACTGTAAGGAGAGGAGAGCAAAAGAAAATCACTTAACATACCCAGCACCAGGAACAGGCATTAAAACCGGGGGTGGTGGTATGTCTGAGGGGAAGGGAGGAGCACCATGTAATCCTTGCCCCCCAAAACTATCATGCATTGATTCATCATGATCTCCTCCATCAGGACCATCATTCTTGGACTGAAATTCACTCTGCTGAAGGTTTTCAAGCCTGTCATATCTTTGCCCTCCATTAGCTTTATTGTCCCGGTCTCTGCGGTTACCGCGTTCGTCCTTCAATCTAGCATCTAGCCCAAACCTACGTCTTTGTAGTCTGTCCCTCTGCAAAGGAAAAATTTTAACCATGAGATTTAATCAAAATGATTCAAGAACGTAATAGTCAAGAAGAGATTGGAGACTGAATCCAGGATAGAACATGAACCCATCAAAAAGATAAAAAGCTAAACAAAATTATCATAAATCCTACATTCTGCAAACACTCATTGACTTCAAGTTCATACACAACAAGAGATAATCATCTTCCTACACGTAGTCTACCCACCAACCTTAACCAAGCTGGGGTTCACTCCCATGTTCTTGGCCATAACTCCAAAAGATTTTAACAAAACTAGCAAGCTTCTTTTATGCTCATAATTTCTAAATCCAACAGAGAGTTGCAATTGAACACTAGCAAAGGAATTGCAGATGCATTTTAACCCAACACATACTGAGCTAAAACATTTCATCCTGAACTCTTAATTTCTCTAATGACTAGTCAAACCAGAACTCTACTTCTTGGAACTTCATAAACCATCGGAACTTCTAACTTGCCTCTCTATGAGCCACCATTTCAAATCCCCAAAAGAAAACTAAATCATCCAGGATCCCTCTTTACAATATTAGAGACCATATGAGTCTTTAAAAAATTTATTTGGCCCATTTAGAATCCAAAATATAAACAACAAAGACCCCAATTTCAAATTATTCCAAAATGTCTCCCAAAATGCACTTCATTACCCTGCTTCACCATCTGGTCCATGTCCAATTAAAAGAACTAGTCTTCGTACCTATCTGGAATGATTTTCCAGTTGTACATCTTGCTAAACAATTAGAGCTACATATATCAGAATCGAACAGACCAAGGGGAACACCCGATTTACATACAAAAACTCCGTAACTGGTTACTTTATGAATCATACCTGTCCTGATTGCTGCATAATAGGTGTTCCACCAGGTGCATCTGGATCACTGTGAAGCACATACAATAACTTGTCAGTTGTTGTATGAGGAAAAGACAAAAGAGAAAACACGAAAAAGAACTAAAAAACTGTAACTTACTTCATGTAATTCTGGAAATATAGCTCTTCACGTACTTTCACAGTCAGATCCATCGCAATTTCTGGATGTTTTAGTTTCAAATGTTTTTGAACAAACTCGGCAGCATGGAAAAGCTTTGTGCAACCCTTGGCTCCGCAACCATACTTCCACCCATACTTTTCATCCCTGATTTTTCGAACATAAGGATCCATACCTTCAGCAGCAGCTGTATCTATCTTCTCCTTAGCAGTCATTATTTCTAAGGGATCTTGACTCTGCAACCTCTCTTGCCAACGCGAGTCAAGTTTCTTTTCCCACTCTGCCCCATTACTATTCATGTCAATACTCTTTCCATCCCCCCTCACATGCCGGAGGCCCTTTGGTTCAATTTTTTCAACCATTCCGTAATAATCCAAGCCATGAACACGCCAAAGATATGTTATAAGTGTGTCTAATAACTCAACTCCCTCCAGACCCTTAACAGAGGTTAACCCACGAATGATAATAACTGGACCACTGGAGCCTGCATGCACCTTATCCCTGCTCTTGTCATTATCAAATCCACACAAAATGTTCTCCTTGATTCCTTTCTCAGAGTCCAGTTTGACGACAAGAGCTTGTGCTTGCTCAATGTCAACTTGTATTCGTCTGGGTTCAGAACTCACAGGGTGAGCCTTGGGAGCAGCAGAAAGATCAGCTTCTTTACTTGATGTCCGACCACCCCTTCTTCTTTTGCCCCCTGCATCAACTTCATCTTCAGAGTTTGGCTCGCTAGTCTGTCCTGATTTAAATGAAGACGAAGCACTAAAACCTGGGCCCCTGTCAAAAATATGATAGTAATGGCTTATTCTAGAACAAAAGTTTAAAAAAGTATGAAATTTTCACAATCAACTGAATTGGGGTAAAGTACTATGTTTGACAAATTTCAAGCAGTCATAATCTGGGGTAAACTATAATACTTGGGAAAAAGTGGGAGAACAAAAAGGTAACTTGCAGTTTTATTTTCTTTAAAAGATACCAAATGAACACAATTTTTTACTAGAAATTAAATTGGGTGCGTTTTTCTCACTCCTATTTTTGTACATATTCTTATATGTATAACCAAAAGTACAACAAAGAATTTTTTTAATTAAATTTGTGTGTGCTAAATATTAATTCATATAGCTGTGGCCAAGTACATCAATTCAAATTTATACAGTTAACTGTATAGAAAATTTCACTATTAGATTTCTTCTTAAGAACATTTAATTAATATTGCCACTGTACTCCAAAATACTCCAATACATTCTGCCCCAAATTAGCAAATATAGCCTCATTTTGCCCAAATTTCTTCAACGGTGCTAAATATTAGAGTAAATCAAAACTACATTTGCCAAATTTGGGTGAAATATTTCAAAGACAATTATTTTGGAGTAAATTGTAAAATTTAGTAAAAGTGATGACGAGACAAGAGTAATATGTAGAAGAAAAATTGCAGAGCACTTTTTCTTACAAGTCCGGTGTTCCACTTTGCAGATCAAGCAGGAAATCCTTAGCAACCTTCCGTGCAAGATCATTCTTCCTGCATATAAATTATCACAAAAGTTTATGCCAATGGCTGCACACAATTAATCTATTCAGCTTTCAATCAGCAACTAGAACTCAATTTATTTGTTTTATTTACACACCTTTCTATAACAGCTAGTAAACTCGTTGGATGATATTTGTCTTTCAACCTAAAACACATTATGTTCAGTCAAGAAACACATGTGAGCAGGAAAAAAATAATGAAATAAACAAGGAATTAAGCCAAAGTAAAGATTTACCATTCCTCATCTTTATGTGTATTAAAATAAGCTCGCTTTTGAGTTGAAATATACTCGGACTTGTATTCTTGATATCTGCATAACAAAAACATAGTAGGTACATTTATTCTTAAGGAACAAACAGCAATTTTTTCCATGTTTGCTATTTACACAATTCACGACTTATTTGTACCTGCGCTCGGCTTCAGCTGGCAGAACATCATCTTCTAGCTCCTGAATGAACTGTTTGTATGACATTAAACCTTCCCTGGAAACATTTACTACTGTCATATAACCACATAACCTATATAATCCCAAAAGTTTAAAGATAGCCATCCTTGTAAATAGAAAACTGGATAAAAAATCATATAATGCTCTAACCTTTGGGTAGTGCCCACACCAGAAGCATCGCCAAAAGCACCACGGCCAGAATCCCAGTCTGCAAGATGAACACAAATCCACTCAAAGATAAACAAATAGAACAAAACATTCACTCCAATTCCAATACATTATGGATGTGAAAATATCTGAATGCATATAGAAGTATGAACAGAAACTTGCTACCAAAGACTTAGTGTACTTAATTCCTTTAATACTAATTTTTTTTTTTTTTTGAAAGGTCCTTTAATACTAATTAATACTTCAATATAATTGGTGTGCTTAAGTTCTCTAATAAAATTTTCAATCTACCAAACAAATTAGAGAGGAAATCTTGTTCCCAAGTATTTGAACTTTCATCTTTAAATTGAATAAAAGTTCCATTTGTTTAAGAAACACAAATACATACCAAATTTAGGTGGCGTTTGGTTGTAAGGAATGAAAACATAGGAATGAGAATGGGAATAGCGATAGGAATGGAATGGAATCAAATTTAAAATGCATAAAAAAATTGATAAAAAAATTATTAAATTTTCTCATCTAGCATTGGAATAGTCTTTCCTTCCATTTCAAAATAGAATAGATACCAATACTCTAAGGTGGTGTTTGGTTGGACGGAATGAAAACATAGGAAAGTAATGGAAATGGGAATATGAATAGGAATAGAATCAAACTTAAAATGCATAAGAAAAATTAATTAAAAAATTATTAAAAATTTTCTCATCTTGCATTGGAATGGTCATTCCATACATTTCAAAATGGAAGTCATTTCACCAAAATGAGAGAAAAGTCAATCCATTGGAATGACATTCCAATACTTTAAAATGCAACCAAACAAAGGAGTGGAATGAATATTGTTTCCTTTCCATTTCATTACCTTCAACCAAACAAAGAAATGGAATAAAAATTGTTTCCTTTCCATTTCATTACCTCCAACCAAACGCCACCAATACTCTAAATGCAACCAAACAAAGGAATTGAATAAAAAATTGTTTCCTTTCCACTCCATTCTATTTTATTACCTCCAACCAAACGCCACCTTACACCTCACGTTATTTGGAAAAAAAATCACACCTCACAAAATACATACAGGATTTGTGCTTTTTCATTTTCCCTTTCTTTTAACTTATTTGGTGTGCTTTCAGATTAGTTATTTTCGGCAGGTTTTTGGCTGAGATTTTTGTTAATTGAATAGAAGTTCCATTTGTTTAAGAAACACAAATACCAACCACATTAAGTTCACACCTCACAATATACATACAGGATTTGTGCTTTGAAAATATTCACTTTCCCTTTTTTAATACTTATTTGGTTAGAAATTTTGGCTTTTAGTTTAGTTCTTTTCAACAGTTTTTGGGTGTATTTTCGTTTCATGGTGCAACTTACAACTTCTAGTTTTCAATGGAAAAAAGTCCTTCATCAAATTTTAAATAAAAATACATGAACAAGATCATGTTGTTTTAGTATTATATATGTTTGATACAATTGGCAACATAGACCAGGACATATGTAAGGCCTTAATTCAGAAAGTTCTAAATGATAAACCACCTCCAATATGTGGACAAAGTCCACAAAATACTATTTTCCAGATGGTTGGCAGTTTTGGTTGTAATATGTGATACTCTTATGTTTTGTATCAGATTGTTTTGCCATTAATGGCTTTGTAGATTGTAATTGGGATGATGCCTTATCATCTCTTTACTCCTACAGCCTTGGTAAATATTATCAACATGAGCAAGACTATTGTTTGCAAAACCACCTTTTTCAGTTTTCGCAGGTTCTAAATGATAAACCACTTCCAATATGCACAATACTATTTTCCAAATGGTTGGCAGTTTTGGTTGTAATATGTACTGTTTTGTATCAGATTGTTTTGCCTTTAATGGCTATCTAGATTGTAATTTGGATGATACCTTATAATCTCTTACTACTACAACCTCGGTAAATCTTATCAACATGAGCAAGACTTGCTTTTTCAGCTTTGTAACAATCAGCATAGTTCTAAGAAGCATCCAATTTGAACTCAAGTCTGTGATTCTAATTTGCTAGGTAAGTGACATAATGGTTTAAAGATCCTTATTATAAATATGATACATTTACTAAGTTACTATGTAAAGCTCTAAAGCTTTAGGGGCCGTTCAGTATCGGGTAATCTTAGCATTAAATGAGAATCTCAAAAGATGACTTTGTCCCATCTACATAAGTGAGTTTATCCCCTTTCATTATAAACTATGAGACTCACACATAATATAAAAATGAAAAATTATGACATTTCCATATGCTACCAAACACTATTTTATAAATAAGAAAAGTTTGAACTCCTCTTACCATACGACCCTTGGTAATACTACAGAATATTTTATTTTTTAAGACCAGCATTATTTACATTGATCTAATTACAATGCTTTGAAGATGGATTTATATGCAACTTTTCCCCTTCAAACTGCCCATTAAAAAATATAAGGAAAGCGATAAAGACAAATAACACATGCATTTTGATAACATAAGTAGGACACTGCATTCACCTGGAGGACCATAGGCACCAGACGATCGTCCAGCATAGCGACCATGAGGCCTTTCATCAGCATACCCAGGCCTGTTACCCATCTCACGATCATATCCACCAGCATAATCATATCCAAATCTATACCATAAAATATTCACAAAACTAGTTAAGAAAATTTTGCAATTCAATTCTACACTTTTTTTTCCAAGTACACATCCTGTGGGCTAACTTTTATTATATTATATCCACAACACTTGATAATATAAAATAAGAAAGAAGCAGAATTCACAAAAGAGAGTGCAAAGCACAAATACCAATAAGAACAAAGTCACAAATACACTTCATATATATAAGCTTCTTTCTGTGGATAATAATGCTAACAATAAGAGAAAAATGTATCTACCAACACCTTGCATTGAGCTAATTGGTTCAAAGTTTCAACATGAGGAATGACAAAATAAAACCTCAAGTTATAGATTTTAACCTTAGATGTGGTGAAATAATCTGACAAAAAAGATTATTTATCTAGGTTAATTATGCAATTATCCGTAGCTCATGCTACAAAACATCATCAACACCATGTTAGAACGTAATAATAGAATCTTTGAAGGTTCTGAGAACTCAGCAGAGGCCCTATGGGATAAAATTAAATTTTGGACTGCTTCTTGGGTGTACAAGACTAAGCTCTTTGAAAATGTTTCTTTCTCAGATTTAATGAGAGAATGGAGAGTGTTGTTGTAAGATTTTCGCTTATGCTTTATAGTCTCTTCCCCTGTGAAGTTTCCAGTTCTTTAAATGTATCCTAGGGGAGTGCTCGCTGTAATCTCATCCTTGAGACCTTGTTTAAGTCTTAGAAGGTGGTGCACTTTGTAACTACGGTTTTCCTCCGCCATAAGCGAGGGTTTTTATTTATCTCGAGGGTGGGGGCCAATCTTAATGATTGGTCCCTCCTCTCTTTTTTCAAAAAAAATTATTAAGAGAAAAATAGGATCTCTTACATGAACGATACTTAGCAAAATAAGGTATATTCTTAATGCTCCCAATCACAGTTTTGTGTTTTAAAACAGAAACAAAATTTTATTGATTTAACTATGGAAAAAGGATACGGACCGAACTGTCTCGCAACATTCTAGTGTAGGATGGCTATATTTCTTGGCTGGGATCAAACTCCATGTGAAAATACAAGGATTTAGAGGATCAAAAACAAAATGCAAAGAAACAAGATGTAAAGACATACTACTTACAATTGAAAATACAGAATAGCTATCACTAGCGCTACGCAATGGCAGACTTAAACTCCTTAGGCAGCATCTAATTTACCCCCATAAAAGAATAGCTATCACTAGTGCTACAAAAGCAAACTAACTATGTACACATTTCAAGAGAAGAAAAGACTCTGGATCACCTACAAGAATAGCAATCTGTGAATACTTTGGAAACTTCATGAAAGTGTAAAATTGTATGGATACGTATGTCTGACATAAGAAGTATAAGAGTCAAATATGTAATCTTATAGTCTCTATATTTTGATTTCTAAACCATTTATTCATTTGAATAGATTAAAACGAAAACTCTCATTAATACATACATACCATAAAATATTTGGAGGATACCATTTTAATTGTATCATACAGACCATGGATCAAAACTAAGAAGATGATAGGCTTTACGAGATTATATAAGAAATAAAAATCACCAACAAAATCCAATCATACATCAACCATATATTTATATTAACCATCATTATATCAATTTCTAGGATTCCGCAGGTGTAAATGCATTATGTCTATAAACAGACAATGGATTAATCAAATCCTTCTTTCAGCTTTTGTTTACTTTTCCCGTATGGTATATGGACCTCGAGAAAAATTCTTCAAAGGCACAATCTCTACAAATTTAAGTAGCATTGGAAAAGATGTAAACTCCACAATTCCGCAACAGACCAATCTTCACTGTATGTCTCACAATTTTTCATTTTTTTTTTTTGAAACAAAACTGCCTTGACAGTGGTATGTCTCAGAATTGTAGAGTTTGCAGCTTTTGACTATAAGCTCTGTCTTCTCTGTCTCTCTCTTTCACTTTTGTAGAGTTTGCACTTGCAGCTTTTGACAATAAGCTCTCCCTCTCTCTCTCTATAGCTTTTAAGTTTTGACAATAAGCTATCTCTCTCACTCTCTTTCTCTCTCTTGTATGTATATGAATATATCTCCTACAAATCTCACAAACTAAATTTGCAAATTTCCAGTCCAAATTCAAAGTTTGTTATCTACAATACGAAATATTTCCGAAGAAAACAAATATTCTTACTTGTAACGATTAATACTTCCATATTCTGAACATATTTTTAAAAGGCTTTCACTTACCTCAAAAAAAAAAAAAAGTAACCCTAAATCTTACCATAAATTTTAATTTCAAATCTATAACCCATTCCATGCACCATTCTCTTTATCAATTACTACATACAATCTTCCTAACAATGAGAATTTGAAAATGCAAATTGCTTCAGTTTCTCCGTTCAATTTCTAACTTTTTTTTCTCAAAAAGGAGTTTGAAATTGAAGTCCAACTCAAATCAGAAATACTAACTAAAACAAACAACGTAATTGTAAAGCGCAATGAATGAACTCTCACCTTCTATCACCGTGCCCAAACCCTCCTCGAGGACTTCCTCTCCTCCCATCGTAGCCTCCTCTATCTTCTCTCCTGGAACGCTTATAGGGCGGAGGTGGTGAGCGTCGCGGAGGCGAATGCCTACGATCGCGATAAGGTGGCGGAAGGGGACTGCCGCTTCCACGACGCTTGTAGTCCCTATCTCTTTCCCTCTCCCTGAGAGGTGGAGGCGGTGGAGACCGATTCCGATCGTAGTAATCTCCACGGCGACCAGGTGGTCGGTCGACGTCCCTATCTCTTTCGTCTCTTTCACGCCTTTTCGAGGGCCCCGGAACCACCGCAGGCGGAGGCGGAGATGAAGAATGTGTAGTGGAAGGAGCATGAGCAGGAGGAGCTTCCACGGATTTTTCCTTGGATTCACGGCGGCGGTCCAGCGAGTCGACCGGGATGTTCATGACCTCCGCCATGGTTGGGGATTTGGAACTCCTGTGGCCAAACCCTAGACAGGGTTGAAGTAATTTGAGGAGTCTGAGAATATGAATGTAGCAGGGGCTCGCTTTTTCTTGGTGATGAAGCCGCGATTGCTGTTGACTCAAGGAGTGAAAGAGAAAGAGAAATCAGTTCGGGCAAAGCTCAACTCGAATATTTTATATCGCACTACCTAACTTTCACACTACTTTATTTTAGGTTTGTTTTTTTAATGAAGTGAGCAAAACCAACTACTTTAAAAAAAAAAAAAAAATTAAAAACCCTCCCAACTATTATTTTGTTTAAATTTATTTTAAAATTAAAAAGAATAATTTAAATTTATAAAATTATTAATAAATATATAAATAATTCTTCTCTTTAATTTTTTATTTTCTCCTAACTTTCTCTCTCTTTCGCACTCTCTCTCCTTGAGTCTTCTTCTTCCTTCTCAGATCCGAGAAGCTCAAATCTCATTTCCTTCCCCACGGCGACTAGTCCAATAGAGACCAAACTCTCTTCCGCACTCTCCCTCTCCCTCAGCAACTACCTAGCAGCTTGGGCCCAAATTAATAAGAAAAGAAAAGCCCCCCCATTTCAACCCTAGCAGCTTCATCTTCTTCTTCATTTGTCTTAGCAAAGACTAGTCGCACGACCAACCAACACTAGTCACACTTCTTCTTCTTCATTCATCCTCATTCCCAATTGCATAGAAAAATCAGATTCTTAATTGAACTTTGGGTTGGGAGAAGAGAGACACCATGAAAATTTGGCTTTGTATTTAAATCAGTTTTTGTAAAATTATAATTCGTTTCGAGAGAGAATGACAGTGACAAATCATTGGCGCTCTCCTGGCCCCAAGTACACGAACTCAAGGTCGTCGTTCATCCTCGACCACCCACCGCCTTCGCGTGTCCCAACAATTTCTTTAGTAACTTTGAATGCTCTTTCATGTTTAAGGTTAGCTTTGAGCTTATTATAATTCACTTGATTCTTGGTTTTTTTTTTCAAAATTTTGCATCTGAAGAAGCCTTGCATTTCTAGAAATTTAAGATGAGGTTTTTGTTTTGATTGTAAAATTTCAACACTTTTGGAATAATTGTTAATGTTGGGTTGATTTCTTGATTTTAATGAAGCGTGGGATAAACAAGACCTTTTTTGTCGATTTTCTCAATTAGTTGATAATTGTTAGACCAAGTTTTAGTATATTTATTACTCTTGGGGTGAGTATCGATATCGACCCAGGCCCCTATATAGATTTTATTTCGAAGACAGTAACTAAGAATTGTTAAATCAAAAAAAAAAATCTATCAAGATTTGTCTTTATATCTAACATATGGTGTTTTTGAACCAACAATAGGTATCTTTATTACATTAGCTAAAATTTATTTGTTCTTGTTCATTCCTATCACAACAAGATGGACTTTACCGAGGCTAAGAATGGACCAACTAATATTGGGTGGAAATTTCTTTTACCTATTTCTCTCGGTAATCTATTATTAACAATGTCTACTCAACCCTTTCACTGTAAACGAATATTATTATATCCTATATTCCCAACTTGGATGAAACAAGAGAAATAAGCAAATAGAAAATTATTCATATATATTCACGATATACTCCTAATGGTCACCGGGTTCATGAATTATGGCCAACTTTGATCGTTAAGAGAGTAGGTAACTCGTTCCTTGTGTCGTTATTTCTATTGTATTCTATCTCATCGTATCACATTTTGTTCTAAATTATCAATGGGCTCCCCAAGTACGTTGAAAATTCATCCTAGTGTCGCTCCGCCGACTGGAACACTTAAAGGAGTTCCTGTGTCAATCACATCCATTCCTCTCATTAGACCATTTGTAGCACGCATAGCTACAGCTCTAACTCGATTATTTCTAATAATTGTTGTACTTCACAAGTCACATTAATTTATTGATCAACAGTATCTCGACCATTAACTATCAGAGCATTGTAAATATTAGGTATTTTCCCCAGTGGAAAAGCTACATCCAGTACCAGTTATGCCCCAGGTTTTTATTTTTAAGCGCGGAAACCCCAGGACTAGAAGTAGTTGGATTTATTCTCATAAAAAAAGAAAAATATGTCAAATTTTTTTGTGAAATTGAAATAAAAAATAAAAGTTCGAGAGCAAAGCAAGTTAAGTTGATCGGTTAATTCAATTATGAGATGGGTGTTAGCACTTAATCTAGAAATCAAAAGGCCTTATTGTTCAAATAATAGAAATAAATAATAAATTAAAGGCTTTGGTTTGACATGAAACGGATATATCTCTATATCTCTGACTTAGCTTAGATTTATGAGATGATATAATTATGGTAAAAGTTATACCAAGAAGTGATTCACGTAAGAATAGACATACGGGTTCACGTAAAAATACGCGTAGAATACCAAAGGGAGTTATTCATGTTCAAGCAAGTTTCAACGATCTGGCTCTACCCAATTCTTTTGGTTCACCCCAACATTCCCCACTTGTCTAACTGATGCTGAGCAGTTTTTGGGTATCAAACAGACCTCCCCAAAAGGTAATTTTAATGTGGTCGATTTCCCCTCTTTTGCAATCTTGCTCTAGGTTTACATACAACTACATTGATATTAGTATAAGGGGCTTTAGATGCTGTTGCGATATTTTGCACACGCAAGTGTACGTATCGTTTCAGGTAGTAAACTCACCAGGAGTACAGTCGATCCCACAGGGAGTATAGTTAAATACGTTAAAATTAAACTTTTAATTCTATTTGGCTAAATAAAAATTAAGAAAAAAATTAAAAATAAGAAAACTAATAAGAAGCAATTATTCAAGAAAATTGATAGTTAATAAAAACTAGAGCTTTGATTTCAATTGTTTCTATTGATCATGGCATAATATGATTATTTTCCTAATATTAATTTCTATGCCATAGCAGGTTTACTAAGGTAATTTATAGTCTTCTCAGATATATAAATCTCAATTACATGCAAACTTTCTACTCTCGTGATAGATTTAACATGCAACAGGCATTAAACACAGAAACCCTATAAGCTATCTAAACCATATAGTTACTCTCGTCCTATATCGAAATTCAGTTCTATTTCACTACAGCATAATTGACACTCCTCAGATCTCGCATCAAAATCATAGACAGTTAATTGGTGATCAGGAAATTAAAAGTAATTAAGCACAAATAAAACAGATGTTCCCATTGAAGGCCTAAAAAGATGGAAAAAAAAACGCACATGTTTAAATTCCCATTCGGATTTAAATTTTTGCGAAACCTCAGACGAGATATTTTTTCTACTGCATTGACTGATAGTACTTTGGTCATAACTCTCTCGATATTGCTTGGAATTGGACGATTCAAGATGTTCAGGAAAGATAAAAGAGAGATCTAGAACTTTTATATTTTTACTTTTTCTAAAATCTAATCAGAAGATAGTCGAATTCAGGCTTGAAGTTGCAGCTTTATTTCTTACACAGTTTTCTCTATTTTAAATATCATCTTTTTGTGAGATATTTTTAGCTTTTTTCCATCTTTTTCTCTGATATTTTTCTAATCTTCTTCTATTTTAAATCTGCATAAATAAAAGATAACAAGCGTAAAAATGCTCCAAACACGATTAAAACTCAATTAAAAATATACTAAAATTAATCTAAAATTAATACTAAAAATAATCTAACAGATGCACGTGGTTCCAAGTTAATGCCAAATAAAAAGGATTTTGGTTACAGTTTTTCTTGTGATGGTCCGAGACGAGGTTGTACTTGTGATATTTCAGCTTGGGATGATTTTTATTTGGCAGTTTTCTGGATGTTAAATACCATTGGATGAGAGAACAAACTAATGCTTCGTTCCAGTATTTCAATTGAAATACCAATAAATGGTGGTTTTTGGAAAAATAATATTCTTGCTTATTTTGATGATCCTCAATACAGAAGAAAGAGTTTCAGAATTACTAAATATGTGGCTATATATTTGCATTCAATCTTCAAAAAATAGGGTGTAATTGAGTATGTAGGATGGAAGCAGATCTGTTTCGAGTGAATGGATAATCTGAGATAGAACAAGAAAAATTGAATTTTATTAATTCAACTTCTAAGACTTTGGAACAATTAAAAAATTACAAAAATGAAATCATTCGTTTTGAACAACAAAGAGCAATTAACCAAGTTGACAATAGGTTTTCCAACAAGCCTTATAAGGAGCTCTAGGGAATCTATTGATTCTCTCCCAGTTGGTTGGACCGTAGGTGCGATGATTTACTTCGCGGGCGAGGTCTCTGATCCAGGATGGGCCAGTTGCGCCAAGGAAAAGAATAAAAGAAGCATGTGAGTCCTTCATGCATGATCCACTTGACTCGGGGGATATAGCTCAGTTGGTAGAGCTCTGCTCTTGCAATTGGGTCGTTGAGATTACAAGTTAGGTGTAGCTAAGCGGTCTTGCATAACATAATTAGAATACACATAGGACTTTAGTATAAAGAGACCTTAAAGAAAATGGGGTTAGATGGAATAACTCTAAAAACATGCATGGTTAATCTATGTGGGTTCACAGGTGATAGCGTCACAAGTTTGGGTACAGTCGAGCTCCCCCTCACAAAGGGAGACTCACATTTATTAGTAACTTTAATGCAAGAATTCTTAGTGGTTGACCTTCCCTCAGTCTATAACTGTTGAAATTTATTTTACCAGGATCTTAGATCTACTCACAAGTATGTTGTTTAACATCCTAAATATGAACTTTCTAAAATGATAATAAACACATATAAAGTTAAGGAAACCTTACATTGGTTGCAGCAGAATAATATGTCTCCTTCCACTCAGATCTCTAACCCTTGTATCCTTTCTGTCGCAGAGTATTATCAAGATCTGAGTCCGAATGTCCTTCTCTTTGAATTGGATTCTTCACGATCTTCCAGACTATGATTGATGTACCACTTGCTGTGTGTGGGCACTACTCTATCACTAGAGTATTTCGAAATTGTGAAGAGGAAAAGAGAGAGAGAGAGAGGGGGTCAGCTATAGAGAGAAAGTGAGTGGCTCAGTTTTTCTGAAAGGCAATCTCTTGAATTACTGAATAACTCTTATTTTAGTGTGAGAGTCATCACTTTCTATTTATAGAAAACTACTAGGTTTAGGTTAGTAATTATTTGGCATTAAAATAATGAAAATAATAATTGGAAAAAGCTTATTCAAGTGGCCGGCCATGGTGTTAATGGGCCCCACTTGGAATTTTGCAGTTTTCACAATTTTCATTTCCATTTTCTCAAAAACGCCAATTTTCCAATTCTAACCATTTAAATGCCAAAACTAATTATTTAATAACTAAAATAGATTATTAAATAATATTGTCATTTAACATAATTATTAATTAGATATATAGAGTCTATTAATTAATAAACAAACCTAGAATCTCTTTTCTTTACAATTTCGCCCTTGCTTAGTGAAAATTCACAAATTAGACATAGTCTAACTTTAGAATTATAATTGATTAATCATAAATCAATTATTGAGTCTTACAAGCAGTATGGTCTCAACTAGAATGGGGACCATGGACCTATATTACTGAGCTTCCAATAAGTCGAACCGAATTTACCAAGTAAATTCCCTAACTTATTAATTCCTTGTTGAATCCACTCTTAGAACTTGGAATTGCACTCTCAGACTAATATAGAGCGCTCTATATGTTCCACGATATAGATACGGTATCTCATTTAACCATCGTTATAATCTTAATTTGATCAAAGATCCTCTATATAGATGTTTTACATCGAGAAGGGATAAATTTTACCGTTTCACCCCTCAATGTATTTGGCCCCTTAAAACACTTAGCTACCTGTAAATGATGTTTTAGTGAACTAAGATATAGTCACCGAAACAAGAGCTCATCAATTTACTTCTATTTAGCTAAGCTCGAAGGGAATCATCACTTGACTTCTATATACCAGTAGAAGCTATAGATTCCATATTTATGTTCAGCGCTCCCGCTCAGTCATACTATCATGTTCCCAAAATATACGTATCACCCTGACCGAAAAGTAGGCTTAACTAATAAATCAAAGAACATGAATAACACTCTTGAGATTGAGCCTAAGCATATCAGGATTTAGATTCTTTTGATCTAAGATCAACTATTGATATTGACTTGGAAAGATACAACGGTAAGTTTATAATATCTTGACTAAGTTTAATATCGGTCCAGTCCAATGTATACTCCATACATTCGAAACTAGTATACTTTACCAATGTCCTGGAAAGAACATAACACTTACTCCAAGTGTAAGTATACTTCATCGCTGATTATCACATCAGTGTAAATCCAAAATACTGATGAAACATGGACTTAGTCTTTTGAATCATATAATCACAATCACATTCCACTGTGTTGACAATACTGTAATTGTGAATAAATATATGTTTTGGACTTGACTGATTTTGTGCATATATTAAATATATATATTAAACCATAAGCATGAAAAGTACATGCAAACATAAATCACTTCAAATTTCTTAAATTGATAACTAATCAGATTGTAATGGGTTTTATTTAGGGCACAAAACCCAACAATAACTTGATTATGGGTCACCTAAAATTGACTGAATTGGGGGCAATTAGTTCAATAAAACGTTTGTCATGAAAATTCCCAACTCAGAATGGGGTACGAATTGTAAAGACGACAAGCTGTTAGCACGAGAGTGCTACAACATTAAGTTGAGGGATAGAGCCAAGTCTCGTCAAATGATGGTTGTCATAACTGAAGAAATTGAGAAAGGATAGGAGGATCTATACCCTAGAATGGGTGAAGAGCAATCTTAGCTCGAGTCGATAGAGGAGTTGGAAGAAGTATTACTCGATCCTAATGACCCTACCAAAATTGTAAAAAATGATAAAGGTTTAGGGGAAGAGTTGAAGTAGCAATTAATACACTTCCTAATGGAAAATCATGATTAATTGGCCTAGAGCCATTCAAACATGGTCGGGATTGAATCGAATGTCATAAGCCATCACCTTAATATTGACCCTCACCATCCTCTAAAGCAACATAAAAGATGGCTTCTCGATTCAAACAGGTAGAATGCATTGAAAGAAGAGGTTGACAAGTCGTTAACTTCATACAAGAAGCATTTTATCCACAGTGGGTTTCAAACCCAATGTTAGTGCCAAAGCCAAATGGGACTTGGAGAACTTGCATTGATTTCTTTGACCTAAACAAAGCATGTCCAAAAGATTGCTTTCCATTACCAAGAATTGATCAACTCATTGATGCCACTACAAGGCATGAGTTCATGTCCTTTATGGATGCTTATTATGGATATAACCAGATAAAGATGAATGTCGCTGATCAGGAGCATACAAGCTTCATTACAAACATGGGATTATATTGTTATTAGGTTATGCCCTTTGGTTTAAAGAATGCAGGAGCCACGTATCAATGCCTCGTAAACGACATGTTTGAGAATCAAATAAGTTGGAACATAGAGGTATACATGGACAATATGCTCATGAATTTAATTAAGAGCGGTGATCATGTGATTGACCTCGCAAAATGTTTCTCAATCTTAAGGAGGTACAACATGAAGTTAAACCCAAAGAAATTCTCTTTTGGAATTTCTTTTAGAAAGTTTCTTGGTTTCATATAAACGCGAGAGGAATCGAAGCCAATCCAAAAAAATAAAGACTTTGCTTAATATGCCCTCCCCTAAGAAACCAAAAGAAGTTCAATCCTTAACTAGGAAAATGGCAGTATTGAATTGATTGATCTCGAAGTCAGCAGATAAAGGTTTGCCATTCTTCAATATATTATGAGGCAATGAACGATTTAAGTGGACAAAAGAATGCGAGAAAGCATTCCGGGGGATAAAAGAACATTTTTCCCCTCCACCAGTGCTCTCAAAACCAATAACTGGTGAAGTTTTATATCTGTATTTATCAATCTTAAAGAATGCGATAAGTGCAACACTAGTGCGAGAAGAGAAAAAATCCCTGATAACCAGAAACTTTCCCTGGTGATGTGAACATAAATATTTGATATGTGGCATGAAGGATGATGTCATGGAGTTTAGTAGACTTGAGTCATAGCAGTCGACTTGGGAGGGGACCCTAGCCCTGCGCTCAAGATGACTTCGGGATCTCTAGGATAAAAGTTCAAACTTTAATAACTTGAATCAAATTCAATATATTTCAATATTCTGTACCATGAAGACATGGAGCAACCTAATACAAGCCCTTAGATTTGAAATTACACGAATCTATGACCCGGAAGCCAACCTAGGCACCTAGGGTTTCACCCGGCGCTCAAGTTGACATACCCAACTAGGGTTTCAGTTTCCAGGACCGTCTTAGTGCAAAAGGGTCAAAACTTGCATTGGTACATCAAATAGACATACCACAAACATATTTGAGGCATCAGAATCAGAATTGGATCAAGTTCATATATGAGCATCTGGGGTTTCGAGCACCCAACACCCAAGTTGACAATCTGTCAATCTAGGTGCCTTCCAAGTATCAGATCAGAGATGCAACTTTTGCATCTTCTTCATCTTAATAAAAAATGGGGAAGTAACTCCTTTTGAAGAAGAAACAACACTTCATAGGTGCAAAAAATAGGGCCCAACGCCCAGGTTGACACTTGGGACTGACCCTACGCACAAGTTGACATTTTGTCAACCTGGGCCATTTTCAATGGAGTTTTTCAAGAATACTTCCAAGCATCTTCTTTGTTTTTAAAAAATATTGAGATTCAACTATTTTTGGGGACCAAACAAAATTTCTAGAGGGCCAGAACTAGGATTTAGTGCCTAGGTTGACATATTGTCAATCTGGGCTATTTTTGATCAAGTTTATTAAAAAGTGTTATGGGAATTTTCCCCGTCGTCAGAAATAATGAATATTCAAGAAAACTTAGGGAGAAAACTACAAACCCGAGCCCCTAGAAATGGGGCCCAGTGCTCAGGTTGACTTGGTGTTGGGCTTAGCACCTAGGTTGACAATCAACTTAGGATGCTGCCTTCTATTGCTCAAATACCAAAATTGATGCAACCATTGAATCCAGAATGGTCAAAAATAGGGTAGGAGACCTCATCCTCAAGTTCAAAATCCTTGGAAGTATTAAAAACAAGATCCTGGGAGCTTGGGAGTAAGTACGCAGCACCCAAGTTGCAAATGGCACAGTGTCTTTGGGTTCGCATACGATTCGATGTCTTTTCGACTGTCCATCTAGTTTTTTATAATAACAAAGATCCATGAAGTTAGAGAAGTAAAATTCACAAATTTGAATTTCTCATTTCCAACTCACTCGGAAATGAAGAGTTTTGAGTCTCTCATTTCCGCAAAATAGCAATATCTCTAAGAATTGGTGACCAGCTTTGCCAAAACACAGAAACAGGCCAAGTGATGTCAAAATATCACTTATGCATCTTAAAGTACATCCATTGGATGTTTTTTTTTTTACTTATCCAGCATCCAAGTTGACGTCATATATCAACATGGGCATTGGGAAGTCAACACAGGCGCTGAATGTTAACCTGGGCGCTGGGTCATGAACTGTTTTCAATAAAACAACCACAACTCACTCAATTTTGATCCGATTGATGCGATTCAACTTGCGTTTTGAAGCTAATTCAGTGATCTATGAAGCCATATCTCACACTCCAATCATAATTTTGAATCTATTATCGTTAAAATTCACCTCAAGGGAATTATAGAATAAGTTTTGGGCTACCGTAGCGGGACCCGTCGGGCTCCAAAAAATGACCATCACCACCAAGAGCTAATTTTCACAGTTAGATCATCATCAACGGTCACAAACATCTTATTTGTATTTTCTCCCTATTTTTGTGGGCCTTCTCAACTATAAAAGGAAAGCTCCATAAGCTCATTTTTCACATTCAAAAAACTACCCACAAGGTCAGAGCTTCTAACACTTAGTCTTTTTCTGTAATTACCACCTCGTGAGAAATAAAAACCCAAAGTAGACGTAGCTCTATTACTATCATGATACAGGAAGTGAATTACTATAAATTTGTTGTGTCTTCATTATAATTACTTAACTACT
This sequence comes from Cannabis sativa, assembly GCF_029168945.1. Classification (NCBI taxonomy): domain Eukaryota; kingdom Viridiplantae; phylum Streptophyta; class Magnoliopsida; order Rosales; family Cannabaceae; genus Cannabis; species Cannabis sativa. The sequence goes on along the minus strand of NC_083602.1, from coordinate 14,937,668 downwards.
TATTCATTCTCAGCAATCTAGTGAGCGAGTGTAGCTTAGAAGTCTAGTCCAAATTTCTGAGTCAATATCTTGGTGCTTTCATTGAGAACCACAACTCAAGAAAGTTAATAACACGATGGTTGCAACATGTTATACAAATGTTGATAGATAAACTTTAACAACTGGCCAAGCAACTGGGGGCACACCAGTTGCTAAGATGAGAACTGAGGCTACTTTTGTGTCCCAGGTGTTGGAATTATTTTACCAGGATCTTAGATCTACTCACAAGTATGTTTATTAACATCATAAATAAGAACTTTCTAAAACGATAAATTAAACACATATAAAGTTTAAGAAACCTTACATTGGGTGCAGCGGAATTAAATGACTCATTCCGTTCAGATCTCTAACCCTTGTATCCTTTCTGTAGCAGAGTATTATCAAGATCTGAACTTGGATCTCTTTCTCTGAATCCTTGATGCTGAATCTCCTTTGCTGACGATCTTTCTTCACGATCTTCCTCACTATGATTGAGGTATTGCTTGTTGTGTGTGGGCACTACTCTAATCACTAAGGTAGGTTCGAAATATGAAGGAAGAAGAGAGAGAGATAGTGGCGGCTAGAGAGAGAGAGAGAGAGAGGAGGCTCAGGTTTTTCTGATTCAGAAAGTGTGAAGTGTTATTTTCCTGAAGCCTTCACTATCTATTTATAGCATTCCACTAGGGTTAGGTTTGAATTATTTAAAATAATGAAAATATTAACTTAAAAAGCCTACAAAGGTGGCCGGTCATGGCTTAGTGGATTGGGTCTTGCTTTTTGCAATTTTGTAATTTTAACACCTTTTGTATCTGATTTTCTCAAAAATGCCAATTTCCTAATTCAACCATTTAAATGCCAATTCTAACTATTTAATAATTATAAATAATTATTAAATAATATTGTCATTTATCATATTTATTAATTGAACCATACAAAGTATCATAATTAACAAATATGCCCCTATTAACTCTTTCTTTACAATTTCGCCCTTACTTAGTGAAAATTCCACAAATAGACATAGTCTAATTTGTGAATTATAATTGATTAATCAAAACCAATTACACGAGTCTTACAAGCAATATTATCTCAACTAGTGGGGGGACCATAGGTCTATATAACCGAGCTTCCAATAAGTAGATCAAGAATTTAGCACTAAAATTCACTAACTTATTAATTCTTCGTTGAATCCACGCATAGAACTTAGAATTGCACTCTCAGTTATATAGAATGCTCTATATGTTCCACCATATAGACACATCATTAGTTATCCATTGTTATAATCCTAATTTGATCAATGATCCTCTATATGAATGATCTACACAGTAAAGGGATTAGATTACCGTAACACCCTACAATGTATTTTATCCTTAAAACACTTGACCCTGTATAAATGATATTTCAGCTTATGTGAAATGAGATCTCCACCATTTATTTTCGTTTGGTCAAGCTCGAAGGAGATCATCCTTTGCTTACTATTTGCCAGATAGAAGCTATAGATTCCATGTTTATGCTAGCGCTCCCACTCAATTGCACTACCGTGTTCCCAAAATGTACGTATCACCCTGACCTAAGAGTAGGCTTAACTAACAAATCAAAGAACACAAATAGCCTTTCAAGATTGAGCCTAATCATAACAGGATTAAGATCATTTGATCTAGGATCAACTTGGCGATATTGACTTGAATAGATTCTACGGTAAGTGTAATTAAATCTAAGTCAAAGTTCAATATCGGTCTCTTCCGATGCATACTCCATGCATCCAACATGAGCTTTACTTTAACCAATGTTCTGGAAAGAACATAGTATTTCTCCAAATACAAGTAAACTCTTGTTGTAGATTATCATATCAGTAAAACCTTGTGTCTGATAAATCTAGAAAACTTTATTCACATAGTCATGTTTACTTTCCAATGTGATGACGACACAATAAACATGATCAAGTATGTGAAAAGGGTTTAAGATGAATTTATAAATCAAATAGACAAGAAATTGATAAAGTGAACCAAAACATACACAAATGAATGAAAAATACTTCTGTTTCTTTATTGATGTTGAATAAAATAGATTACATTGAAATGGAGTTTTATTTAGGGCATAAAACCTAACAAACTCCCACTTGCACTAATATAAAACTAATTAGTACATATCAATTAATCCTAAATTCTGACGGTGCTTTTCAAAGGCTGTCACGGCCAGGACTTTGGTAAATGGATCAGCTAGGTTGTCCTCTGTGTCAACTTTCTCAACTAGTACATCCCCTCTTGCCACGTATTCTCTGATAATGTGATACTTCCTTTCAATGTGTTTGCTTCTCTTGTGGCTTCGAGGTTCTTTACTGTTTGCTATTGCTCCATTGTTATCACGTAGTAATACCGAGGCTTTTCCATTCCGGGAAGAACACCTATCTTTGGTGAAGAACTTTCTTAGCCGAGACAAGTTCTTTAGCGGCTTCGTTGCTATGTATTCGGCTTCCATAGTTGAGTACGATATCGCGGTTTGTTTAGCACTTCTCCAAACCTTTGCTCCACCCCCAAGAGTAAACACCATCCCGGATGTAGATTTCTGTCTTCAAGACTTGCTCGGAAATACGAATCAGTGTAGCCTATGGGATTTAAAGCACCACCCTTGTAGACTAACACTAGATTCCTTGTACTCTTTAAGTATTTCAGAATATACTTAACTGCATTCCAATGTTCTTGTCCTGGATTAGACTGATACCTGCTCACGATTCCAACAACATAACAAATGTCAGGTCTAGTGCATAACATTGCATACATTAGACTTCCAACTGCAGAGGCATAAGGAATTTTCGCCATGTCCTCCATCTCTTGAGGATCAGTCGGTGACTGTTCCTTAGATAGATGAATACCATATCTAGAAGGCATGTTTGCCCCATTGGTGTTGTTCATGGAGAATCTCTCTAAGACTTTGTCTATGTAGGTTGTTTGAGAGAGAGCAAGAGATCTGTTCTTCGGTTTACGATAATGCGAATACCAAGAACATAGGCTGCTTCACCCAAATCTTTCATATCGAATTGAGTGTTGAGCCATTCCTTGATGTGAGTCATTTTCTTGACATTGTTTCCAATGATCAAAATGTCATCAACATAAAGGACCAGGAATACTACTATTTGGTCTTCCTTGAGTTGGTAAACACAAGGTTCATCTTCATTCTGAAGAAAGCCGTAGGTCTTGATGATTTCATCAAACCTTTTGTTCCATAGGCGAGAAGCTTGCTTAAGTCCATAGATAGACCTGTTTAACTTGCAAACTTTCTTTTTACGCCGGTGAAGAACATAACCTTCGGTTGCTCCATATAGATGGTTTCTTCAAGTACCCCATTAAGGAAGGCAGTCTTGACATCCATTTGCCAGATTTCATAATCGAAAGCAGCAGCTATGGAGAGAAGAATTCGGATGGATTTGAGCATGGCAACAGAACTAAAAGTTTCCTCATAGTCCACACCTTCTCTTTGGGTATAACCCTTGGCTACAAGTCTAGCTTTAAAAGTTTCGACTTCGCCTCCAGCTCCTCTTTTCTTCTTGTAAACCCACTTGCATCCTATCGGATGATAGTCGTCAGGTGCGTCTACATATTCCCAGACTTTGTTCTTTTTCATGGAATCCATTTCTGAATCCATGCCGGCTGACCATCGTTTCCGTTGCGCATTAGCCATTGCCTGTTTATAGGTTAATGGATCGTCATCAATACCGTCACCTACGACCATATTGATTTCACCATCCAAGCCATAACGAGCAGGTTTTGTTGAAACCCTCCCACTACAACGAGGTACGGTTGTCTTCTGAACAGAAACTTTAGTAGTAGATTTCTCAGTTTGTTCAACTGAGGGAGTGGGATTGTCTTCTTCACGAGTGGAAGAAGACGGAACATTGGAAGGACTTATATCTGATAGCAATTCCTCTAGAACAACTTTACTTTTCGGTTTGTAGTCTTTAATATAGTTCTCTTCAAGGAAAGTAGCATTTGTAGAAACAAACACTTTGTTATCCTTGTGACTATAAAATAGTCCACCCCTAGTCTCTTTAGAATTTCCGGCAAACATGCATACTTCGGTACGTGATTCAAGTTTGCCTTCTTTCTTTCTTAAGACATGAGCGGGGGCACCCCCAAATTTACGTAATGGCGTAAACTAGGTGTTCGACCATTCCAAAGTTTGACGGGTGTCTTAGGGGCTTGCTTTAGATGGAACAACATTTAGAATGTCATTTGCCATCTGTATAGCATATCCCCAGAAGGACGTAGACAGAGTTGAATAACTCAGCATAGACATAACCATTTCCAAAAGAGTGCGATTTCTTCTTTCTGCAACTCCATTTTGTTGTGGAGTGGCTGGGGCAGTGTATTGGGATTCAATTCCAAGTTCAATTAAATGATCTTTGAACTGCATATCCATATATTCTCCACTCCTATCAGTTCGCAAGATCTTTAATGATTTACCTAATTGGTTTTGGGCCAAAGCATGAAACTCCTGAAACTTTTCAAACGTTTCAGATTTCTTTTGCATTAGGTAAAGAAAACTATATCTAGAGAAATCGTCAATGAAAGTGACAAAATACTCATAACCACCTCGGGCTTTGACATTCAAAGGTCCGCAGACATCGGAATGCACTAACCCTAGAGGGATTTTAGCACGCTCTCCCTTTGCGAGAGAAAGAACGTTTAGTCATTTTTCCTTCTAGGCGGGACTCACATCTTTGGCCGGTTCACCTAAGGCGACATTTTTCAATGGACCGTCTTTGGTGAGCCTATTGAGTCTATCAAAGCCTATATGACCTAAACGTAAATGACATAGATAAGTTTGATCATCATTATCAATCTCTTTTCTTTTTAGGTTTCTAGGTCTAGCTACACTGAAAAGTTCACTATTTAGTGAGATTTGAGTACTCGGTCTTAAAACATAAAGCCCTTGTTCCATTATAGCAACACCTATTTGAAATCCATTACGAGAAATTGAACAATTTGTACTCGAAAAATTCAATATATAAGATTGTGTTTGCAAACATGAGACACTAATCAAGTTTCTACTAAAGTTTGGAATAAATAAAACATTTTCTAAAATTAAAAATCTTTGTTGAAACTTGATGCGGGCTTTTCCTCTAGCTTTTACCGATACTAATTCGCCATTGCCAACTTTAAGCTTTAACTCTCCTGGAAGCGACGATTTTCCCAAGTTTCAAGCAAGCTGAGTGAAGAACATACATGGTTAGTAGACCCGAATCAACAATCCGGATGGATTTGTCGTTCTCTAAAACACATGATTCAAAGACAAAAGCATTACCTTCGTTTGAATTGTTTAGAAGCACAGGACATCGTTCTTCATGATGTCCCTTTTCATTACAATTCGAACATAGAAGATTATGTCTGATAATTGTACTTGAAGAAGCAGTTTTGCTAGATCCTTCATACCTAGTCCTTTTCCTTCGATTATTGATTGCAAACCCAGGGGGACCCATTGCAATCAAGTTCCGTTCATGTGCTCGTAATGATGCAGCCGAGCTTATCCATGTCGGAAGAGTTAGAATTGTTGATCATGTAAGAGATAACAAATTCATTATACTCCGGAGGAAGACTATTAAGGATAAGTTGGACCCATTGTTCTCTTGATAAATCAATTCCTAGTAGATTTGCCTTTTGGAACTTCAGATTCATCATCAACAGGTGCGAGTTAATGCAACTACCAGGATGCATTTTCACCTTTATAGAGTTCTTTTGCTAAGATAGTAACTAGGAGAGGATCAGGGTGAGGGTTATTCATAATGACACTACAACACATCAATAAAACAGAAGTAAGGTTTCGGCTCATAAATTCATACACAATTTAGAAAATAACAAGTAATGACATATGTTATAGAAATACTAAATCTAACATAGTTTATTTTCCAAGGTATTTCAACAAACTGATACAGTGTCTCGTTTAGGCGAGAGTCAAAGCATCATCCATTAAATAGAGTTGTCAGCTCATCTAAAATGATAACCATTCTAGCAACCTTTTATTCAATCAAGATTGGAATTCAGCGTTGTCCCGTTTAGGCAAGAGTCAAGGCAATTCTATCTTATGAGCTTCCACCATTGTTTCATAACTTGCAAGTCAAGTATGGTCGCCACCATTAGGGTGATCCATACCATACATGTGACAGTCAGTAGTCCCGTGATCCGTAAGGGGAAATACCGGGTAAGCTGTACAATCTCACACGCACAGGGAAGGTCAAGTGGGATGATTCTAAGACTGTGTAGGTATAGGACTATACAGTTGAATAGAGCTTAAATGGATTGATTGGTACTACCTATATCAACAAGGTGCATCTTGTTTTTCGGTAGCCCATCACGAAAGAACTCCACAGTTAAGCGTGCTTGGCTTGGAGCAATTTTAGGATGGGTGACCTCACAGGAAGTTTTCCCGGGAAGCGTGCGAGTGAGGACAAAGCACGCTGGAAACACTCGTGTTGGTCTGTAGGGTCAGTCATCAGTCTATGAAGCAGCCAAAGTGACGTACTCGTGTATAAGAGCCATTATTCTGGGGGTGTAAGGACCCAATGGGGGCTTGAAGCGGGGACATTACAAATGGTATCAGAGCCTTGACCCAGCCGGAAGTGTGGTCGATGAGGACGTCGGACCCCGTAAGGGGGGGGTGATTGTGACGATCGGTAGTCCCGTGATCCGTAAGGGGAAATGCGGAGTAGGCCGTACAATCTCACACCGCACAGGGAAGGTCGAGTGGGATGATTCTAAGACTGTGTAGGTATAGGACTACACAGTTGAATAGAGCTTAAATGGATTGATTGGTACTACCTATATCAACAAGGTGCATCTTGTTTTTCGGTAGCCCATCACGAAAGAACTCCACAGTTAAGCGTGCTTGGCTTGGAGCAATTTTAGGATGAGTGACCTCCTGGGAAGTTTTCCCAGGAAGCGTGCGAGTGAGGACAAAGCACGCTGGAAACACTCGTGTTGGTCTGTAGGGTCAGTCATCAGCCTATGAAGCAGCCAAAGTGACGTACTCGTGTATAAGAGCCATTATTCTGTGGGTGTAAGGACCCAATGGAGGCTTGAAGCGGGGACGTTACAATACAAAACACTTACAAACTACTTATCATGCGAGGTTAAACGGTGCGAAATTGTTAATGAACGTTCCTCCATTAAGGAGGATTACTCACTAAAACAAACGCGGTGTAAAACCCACAATGGAGATCGAATGTCTCTTGATTAAAAGCTCATTATTTAAAATATTATATGTATTTTGTATAATCATTTCAATTCGATATTATAATAATGAAAAATTACAAACTAAAGTTGGTTTAAAAAAAAAATCATCTTTAATTAATTTTCAATTATTATTAAATTTGAAAAATAAATTCAAATAAATATCGAACAAGTTCCATATTATAATAATGAAAAATTACAAATCAAAATTGATTTAAATAAAAAATCAACTTTAATTAATTTTCAATTATTAATTAAATTCAAAAAATAAATTTGAATATTAAATGGAACAAATTTGAAAATATCTTGTTTCAGTTGTTTTAGAAGAATCTAAAAAATCAACTTAAATATCTTTCAAATCAGATTTAATTAAATTAAAATTAAGTTGTAACCACTTAATTTGAAGATATTCCATTTTAAGTTAATATTCGAAAAGATATTAACCTAAAAAATATCTAAAAATATTCCATAAGATATTAACTTAAAAAATATCTAAAGAATCTTAATAACCTAAAATTCCTCAACTTAATTTTGAAATTTTAAATCCAAAAGATATTCAGATTTAAGTTGGTTAGTTGTAAATAACTAAGTATCAACTTAAATAGGAATATTTAATGAAGAATTTAAATTAAGCTTCAGAAAGAATCTAGATGGTTATAATTCTATATTTAATTAAATACAAGAAAATACATATAGTTTAGCTTAGAATATAAAATTCTTTAAACTATGATTTTCTAAATTAATTTCAAAATAAATGAAATTAATTATGTTGCTAATCAATTTTAATTGGGTTAAACTAGTGTAATTAACCTAGTACAGTCATTCAAATCAGGCAAATAGGCCTTCACAATTGGGGTGGTTCATGTGAGGGGGTGCTGGGTTCAGTATGTCGTACCCACTTTTATGGCTCCCAACTCTCATACAAGGCCCAAAAGAGAGGAATTTAACCTTAATAAGAACAACTGTTATTAATTGAATAGGCCCAAAAACTAAATGGGCCTAAATAAATTCTACCAAGAACTATGATAATTTATTTTAGCAACAACAACCTATATGCATCTATAATAAAATTAAACACATAGGCTCACACAGGCACACTTTAGATGGGTCCTATCATGTTGCTAGGTCATACACAGATGAAAGAAGATTGTAAATATACCTGTTACAAATTATTATCTTGACCAAGGGAGCCATCAGATCATTAGATCTGGCAAAAAGTAACCATGGCTATTTGCAATCAAGTAATAATAGGTTTTGAAAAACTTACACATAAGCTAAAACACATATTCCTGCAACAAGGTTAGTTGGATAGTTGGATGTAGGATTTATTTAATTTTAAATTAAATAATTAATTAAAAATAAATAAATTTGAAATTTAAAATTAAACCTACAATTTTTGAAAAATTAGGTTTCAACCAACCTAAATATCATTTCAAAAATTTTGCTAACTACTTTTAAATTTTAAATGTTATTTTATAAATAAAAATTAAATAAAAAATTAGAAAAGATAAATGAATATCTTTTTCAAATTTTAAATGTAATTTAAATAAATAAAATATCAAAATTTAAAAAATTAGCAAAATATCTTATATCATTTAAAAATTACATGATTATAGTTATCTTATTTTAAATTTAAAATAAGATAAGATATAATCAAATTTTAAAATAAGATAGATTTTTTTAAGCAAATAGATAGATCCTAATTATATTCAAATTCAAATTACACTAATATCTTGAATTAAATTTAAAAAATATTAAATTAATTCAAAATGATAATTAGAATCGAATTAGGAATAGTAATAGTATAAATATAGAACTACACAAAAAATCGGAAGTTAATTCCATGAAAAAGCATGAAATTGAGTTCGAATCTTCAAAAAATCATAACTAATTCAAATTAAATCGAAATTGAGTTCTGTAAAAAAAGTAACTTGCTTAATTTTTTCCATACTATCCAATAAAAATAATTCCAGAAACAGAATCGCAATTATTTTTCACGAAAATTCACAAACATCAATCAATCATCAAATAACACTCAATACAACATGATACCATCCAAAAACAAACAAACAATCGTTTTAAAGTCCAAATTTCTTGCAAGTAAATCAATTACCATGGCTCTGAGGCCAGTTGTTGGAATTATTTTACCAGGATCTTAGATCTACTCACAAGTATGTTTATTAACATCCTAAATAAGAACTTTCTAAAACGATAAATTAAACACATATAAAGTTTAAGAAACCTTACATTGGGTGCAGCAGAATTAAATGACTCCTTCCGTTCAGATCTCTAACCCTTGTATCCTTTCTGTAGCAGAGTATTATCAAGATCTGAACTTGGATCTCTTTCTCTGAATCCTTGATGCTGAATCTCCTTTGCTGACGATCTTTCTTCACGATCTTCCTCACTATGATTGAGGTATTGCTTGCTGTGTGTGGGCACTACTCTAATCACTAAGGTAGGTTCGAAATATGAAGGAAGAAGAGAGAGAGATAGTGGCGGCTAGAGAGAGAGAGAGGAGGCTCAGGTTTTTCTGATTCAGAAAGTGTGAAGTGTTATTTTCCTGAAGCCTTCACTATCTATTTATAGCATTCCACTAGGGTTAGGTTTGAATTATTTGGCATTAAAATAATGAAAATATCAACTTAAAAAGCCTACAAAGGTGGCCGGCCGTGGCTTAGTGGATTGAGCCTTGCTTTTTGCAATTTTGTAATTTTAACACCTTTTGTATCTGATTTTCTCAAAAATGCCAATTTCCTAATTCAACCATTTAAATGTTGATTCTAACTATTTAATAATTATAAATAATTATTAAATAATATTGTCATTTATCATATTTATTAATTGAACCATACAAAGTATCATAATTAACAAATATGCCCCTATTAACTCTTTCTTTACAATTTCGCCCTTACTTAGTGAAAATTCCACAAATAGACATAGTCTAATTTGTGAATTATAATTGATTAATCAAAACCAATTACACGAGTCTTACAAACAATATTATCTCAACTAGTGGGGGGACCATGGGTCTATATAACCGAGCTTCCAATAAGTAGATCAAGAATTTAGCACTAAAATTCACTAACTTATTAATTCTTCGTTGAATCCACGCATAGAACTTAGAATTGCACTCTCAGTATATAGAATGCTCTATATGTTCCACCATATAGACACATCATTAGTTATCCATTGTTATAATCCTAATTTGATCAATGATCCTCTATATGAATGATCTACACAGTAAAAGGATTAGATTACCGTAACACCCTACAATGTATTTTATCCTTAAAACACTTGACCCCGTATAAATGATATTTCAGCTTATGTGAAATGAGATCTCCACCATTTATTTTCGTTTGGTCAAGCTCGAAGGAGATCATCCTTTGCTTACTACTCGTCAGATAGAAGCTATAGATTCCATGTTTATGCTAGCGCTCCCACTCAATTGCACTACCGTGTTCCCAAAATGTACGTATCACCCTGACCTAAAAGTAGGCTTAACTAACAAATCAAAGAACACGAATAGCCTTTCAAGATTGAGCCTAATCATAACAGGATTAAGATCATTTGATCTAGGATCAACTTGGCGATATTGACTTGAATAGATTCTACCAGTAAGTTTAATTAAATCTAAGTCAAAGTTCAATATCGGTCCCTTCCGATGCATACTCCATGCATCCAACCTGAGCTTTACTTTAACTAATGTTCTGGAAAGAACATAGTATTTCTCCAAATACAAGTAAACTCTTGTTGTAGATTATCATATCAGTAAAACCCTGTGTCTGATAAATCTAGGAAACTTTATTCACATAGTCATGTTTACTTTCCAATGTGATGACGACACAATAAACATGATCAAGTATGTGAAAAGGGTTTAAGATGAATTTATAAATCAAATAGACAAGCAATTGATAAAGTGAACCAAAACATACACAAATGAATGAAAAATACTTCTGTTTCTTTATTGATGTTGAATAAAATAGATTACATTGAAATGGAGTTTTATTTAAGGCATAAAACCTTGCTAGAAGCAAGCTTCAGAGCCAACTCAACAACTTATCCTCCAAAGCCACAAAACCTCTCAAGACTAGCACCAACGACTAGATCCCACCTGGGGAGTCTCATGTGGATATTGATGACCCTAAGGAGGCTAATCCTCGGGTCACCCAACTCAGTCAAACTTGTTGGGTTTTATGCCCTAAATAAAACTCTATTTCAATGTAATCCAGATTATTCAATATCAATAAAGTAACATAAGTATTTTTCATTCATTTGTGTATGTTTTGGTTCACTTAATCAATTGTTTGTCTATTTTATTTATAAATTCATCGAAACCCCTTTCACATATGTAATATCCAGATTAAAATAGTATTTAATTTTTTTTCTCTCCTTGGGATATTAATTGTGTGAGGATAATTATCTTATATATTTGTGTTGTTAGTGAGTTGAGATTGTTGCTTAGATTATTGTACCAATTTTCTAGAGAGAGTTAAAGTTATATTAACTACGAAAGTAAAATATTATGGTATTTTTACAAGGTAGGTAATCATTTAATTAAAGCCCAATATGAAAGTTTATTAGGGTTTTATAAATTATTTAGTGGATTTTAATTAATGGTATAAGTGATATTACATAACATTATTATAGAATTAATGTTAAAAATTCGTAGGTTTGGATAAATTCGCAAGATTAAAAACTGTTTTACTAAAACGATCATATCTGGAGTTCTAGAACTCGGATTGAGGTGATTTCAGTGGCGTTGGAAAGATAATTCAAAGATATATCAATTATGTAGAAATAGATTTATCGTAATTTTAACTTTATTGGGGTCAAAATTAAGATACAAAGTGACGACCTGTTAAGTTTAGTATAGAAACCCTAAGTTTTAAAATTCAAATTTAAAACTTATATCTAACAAATAAGATTTTTATTTAATTATTCTATTTAGAGTTAAATTAGTATCAAATTATAGGGGTTATTTTATTATTTTCTTTTATGGGTTTAATTAGATTATAAAACTTAAATCTATCACATTCTTGATACGTAATATGCAGAGCCTCTAACCCTGAGAAAAATAAAACTCAATCTCAATCTCTTTCTTTATTTGAATACAATTCTTAGAGAAGACACTCATAAAATCCTATACCCTACAAGTTATCCATCTCGCTATCTATCAAAGATTTATAATTTTCCTTCTTGTTTCATTCTCTTCGCCAAACAACACTCATGATTTTCATCAACATAACATTGAGATCATCATCACCATTCTAATAATTTGAGATTTCAAGATCTAGCACTGATTAAGAAGAGTCATCAAGAGGTAAGAGAGTTCTTCCACTTATTGTTGTGAACTTTTAGATTAAACTATGAAATCTCGTTTTTTTTTATTTTTTTTCTGGAAATTATTGTCTTAGTAAAATAGTCATATCTCTCTCAATATTGATTCGTTTCCAGCGATTTTTGTATCGTTAGAAAGCTTATTCGATGATCTAAAATTTTTATGAAGAAACTATTCACCATTTCGGTGATATTACATGTCGAAAATTATCATCTTTCTAATATTGTTGTAAATCGTTTTTTTCATATTCTCAGAAAAAGTACTTTTACTTAAAATACCATAACTCTCTCAATTCTTGTCCATTTTTAATGATCTATATATGGTTTCAAAGCTTATTCAATTTTCCATAAGTTTCATCAAGAAACATTTCGTGAATTCGGAGTTATACTATGTCGAAAAGTTAGTTTCCTTCTGTATCATGTAATTCGTTTCTTGAATCTTGTTCTTCCAAAACTGTTTTGGTAAAATTGTAATATCTCTTTGAATATAATTCCAATTTCAGAGATTTTGATATCATTGGAAAGGGAATTTAATAACCTAAAACTTTCATGTAGATGTTATCTTTTAGTTCTGAACCTTTCAATGCAAAAAGTTTGTATTTTTGCTAAGTCGTATAATTCGTTACTCTATATTCCTTCTCAGAAATAGTTTCAGTAAAACAATCATAACTCTCTCAGTTTTAATCAATTTTTAATGATCTTTATATCATTGGAAAGATAATGGAATTTTCTATAATTTTTGTGAAGACAAATTTTACTGAATTAGTGTAGTTGTTGGTCAAAAATAGTAATCTTTCTGCTGTACTGTAAGAGTACGAATTTTAATATTAGGGCCTTGACCCATGTCTTATTATAGGTAGTAGTGACGAGATAACAACTCTTAAGCTGCGGGATTTGAGGTAAGGAAATTAGATAGTGTTATATGTGTTTATCTGCATAAATTTGGATTCTTTGTGTACTGAAATATGAGTTATGATTTGTTATTATAAGTCTGTATATGGTACTGAGAATGTGTGGTATGGACACGTAAATTGATATATAAATTATGGTTGTTATGACTTGTATGTGTGTATGTTGTATGTTGTGTATTGTATGTTGTATGGTGTATGGTGTATTGTTGTATGTTATATGTTGTATGCTAACGTCTCAGGTAAAGTGAGGGACCATGGTGGGGTATGATACAGGATAAGGCCGTTGAATGTAGATATACCCTACCCTACATTTTACTGAGTCGTGTATGAGATTGTTATGGTGAGTATGATACAGTGATATTACTGTTGAATATAGAGATACCCTAACCTATAACAATGGTAGGGCTGCATAGGCCCAGGTTATTATATGGGCAGATTCGGCCCAGGATATTGTAGGGCCAGGCTAGGCTCGGGTTATGTAAGTAATGGCTATGATATGCCAATGTTATGATAATGACATTATTATTTATAGTATTGATATGATTACGTTATGAGTATGATACCGGAGTTATGATCTCTGTATATGTGTACGGTGTGAACAAATAGTATAGACCTATATGATGAAGGTTTTCATATGTACAGTTATTTGGTTATAGTTATAAAAGAGCATGTATGATATTGCTAAAACTTAATAAATACATTAATGGTATGTGTGATATTATATGGTATTGTTTGATAAGCATTTCCTTACTGAGCTTTTAGCTCACCCCCTTACTTTCCCCTACGGGTATTAGACGGGGAAGTATGTATAGTGAGCGGGGGTCGGTTAAGTACGTATCTTGTGAGCGGCTACGGGCGGACAAACGATCTAGAACGCCGGTGGTGCCTTAGTTTTATTTTAAGCAGTTGATAAATCTAACACAGTGGAAATGCATTATTTAAAATTATTTACTTACTGTATCTTGTTTTACAAATGAAGGATCCTTCTCTATTGCATTTTGATTTTTTTAAAATCCACTGTTGTATTTAAATTATTTTTTTTTATCTTTTCAAATTATGCATGAAAATAGTATTTTTGTAAAATAAGGCAAAATATCGGGGCGTTACAACATACTTGATCATGTTTATTGTGTTGTCAACACAGTGGAAAATAAACATGACTATGTGAATAAAGGATTCCTAGATTTATCAGAACACTGGGTTTTACTGATATGACAATCTACAACAGAGTTTACTTGCATTTGGAGAAATGCTATGTTCTTTCCGAATATTGGTTAAAGTAAAGCTCAGGTTGGATGCATGGAGTATGCATTGGAATGGACCGATATTGAACTTTGAAATAGATTTATAAAACTTACCGTAATATCTATTCAATTCAATATCACTAAGTTGATCCTAGATCACATGATCGAAATCCTGATATGGTTAGGCTCAATCTCAAGAGTGTTACTCGTGTTCTTTGATTTGTTAATTAAGCCTACTTTTGGGTCAGGGTGATACGTACATTTTGGGAACACGGTAGTGCAATTGAGTGGGAGCGCTATCATAAACATGGAATCTATAGCTTCTATCTGGCGAATAGTAAGCAAAGGATGATCTCCTTCGAGCTTGACCAAATGAACATAAATGGTGGAGAACTCATTTCACATAAGCTGAAATATCATTTATACGGGGTCAAGTGTTTTAAGGATAAAATACATTGTAGGGTGTAACGGTAATCTAATCCCTTTACAGTGTAGATCATTCATATAGAGGATCATTGATCGCATTAGGATTATAACAATGGATAACTAATGATGTGTCTATATGGTGGAACATATAGAGCATTCTATATAACTGAGAGTGCAATTCTAAGTTCTATGCGTGGATTCAACGAAGAATTAATAAGTCAGTGAATTTAATTAGTAAATTCTTGATCTGCTTATTGGAAGCTCAGATATATAGACCCATGGTCCCCCCACTAGTTGAGACAATATTACTTGTAAGATTCATTTAATTGATTTTAATTAATCAATTATGATTCTCAAGTTATGACTATGTCTATTTGAGAATTTATCACTTATTAAGGGCAAAACAGTAAATAGAGAATTTGAAGGGTATATTTATTAATTGGGAAACTTTAATTAGTTTTATTATTAATAAATAAATGACAATATATTATTTGATAATTAATTTTAATTATTAAATAATTAGATTTGACATTTATGTGGTTGAACAAAGGAATTGACAGTTTTTGACAAAATAGAAAACTAGCAATGTAGGAAAAGGAAAGTTGGAAAAGTGGCAAGCCTTGTTTCCACAATGCCTAGGCCGGCCACTTTGCTTCCCTTTTCCCATTGATTTTTCAATTTTTAAATGTCAATTAATTCAACCATAACCCTAGGTGGTCTTCTATAAATAGAAGGTAAAGGCTTCAGTTTTTGCACACACAAGATTCTGACAGAATTTTCTCACACAAAAACTCTCTCTAAGCCGCCACCCTCTCTCTCTCTACCTTCTCTGTTTCAAAATCTATGAGTGATAGAGTAGTGCCCACACACATCAAGTAATACCTCAATCATAGTGTGGAAGGCTGTGTAGAATTCAGAGACAACAAAGAAGGACTATCGGGCTCAGATCTTGATTATACTCTGCGACAGAAAGGAATCAAGGGTTAGAGATCTGAGTGGGAGGAGACATATATTCCGCTGCACCCAATGTAAGATTTCTCTTACTTTTATGTGTTTAATTTTCCATCGTTTTAGAAGTTCATATTTAGGTTGTTAATTCAACATACTTGTGAGTAGATCTAAGATCCTGGTAAAATAATTCCAACAACTGGCACCAGAGCCATGGTAATTGATTTGCTTGCAAGAAATTTGGACTTAAAACGATTTGTTTGTGTTTTGGATGGTACCATGTTGCTTTGTGTGTCATATTGATGTTTGATTGTTGTTTGTGAATTCTGGGAAAAATAGTTACTTTTCTGTCTCTGTAATTATTTTTGTTGGATAGTTTGGAAAATTCTAAGCAATTTGCTTTTTTACAGAACTCGATTTCGATTTAATTTGAATTAGTTATGAATTTTTGAAAATTGGAAAAATCGGGATGATGAACACCTTCACACGCGCGCGGAATGGCTGCATGCAGCCTCCCTACGCCGTGTGAGCTCGGCCAACACCCCTAAAACGCGCGCGGATGGGTATGCCTGGCATACCATCCGTACTGTTCATCATTTTTTTCATTTTTTTTCGATTTTTCATGCTATTTCATGGAATTAACTTCCGATTTTTTGTGTAGTTTTGTATATTGATTTTTGTTTTTCAAATTTAAAATCTAATTATCAGAAATAAATTAATTTGATTTTTCAAAATAAAATCAAATTAATTTTAGATATTAGTGTAATTTGATTTTGAAAATAGGAAAAAATCAAGTTTTACTTACCTGTTTTCTTATTTCCTTTAAAGTTTGATTATTTTATTTTTTTTAAGGTGAGATATTAATTTTTTTTGGTAACTTGACCTTAATTAGAATAAGAGTCAAAATAATCATGATATTTTAAAAGAGGAAATAAGATATTTTTGTTAACTTTTAAATTTTGTTATTCTTACTTAAATTAAATTGTAAAATAAGAAAAAAGGTATGTATTTAACATTTTCTAATTTATTATTTAATTTATTAAATAACATGAAATTTAAAAGGAAAGTTAGCAATTTTTTAGAAATGATATTTAGGTTACTTAAAACCTAATTTTTCAAAATTGTAGGTTTAATTTTTTAAATATTTTTTAAAACCGAAATTTTTTATTTTCGAAATATATATTTAAAAATTAAATAAATCCTACATCCAACTATCCAAATCTAACTTGTTGCAGGAGTATGTGTTTTAGATTGTTTGTAATTTTTCTAAAACCTATTATTGCTTGATCTAAATTGCCATGGTTAACTTGTTGACAGATCCAATGATCTGATTTTAACCCATGGTTCAATTGTCAATAGGTCAAGTAAATAATTTGTAACAGGTAATTTTTACATTCTTCTTTCATCTGTGTATGACCTAGTAACATGATAGGATCCATCCAAATTTGTGAGCTTGTGTGAGCCTATATGTTTAATTTCTGCTATAGATACATATAGGTTGTTGTTGCTAAATAAAATGTCATAACTTGATAGATTTTATTTAGGCTCATTTAGTAGTGAGCCTATTCAATTAATAACAGTTGTTCATTTTAAGGTTAAATTCCTCTCTTTTGGGCATTGTGTGAGAGTTGGGAGCCATAGAAGTGGGTACGACATACTGAACCCAGCCCCCCCTCACATGAACAACCCCAATTGTGAAGGCCCATTTGCCTGATTTGGATAACTGTGCTAGGTTAATTATACTAGTTTGACCTAATAAAATTGATTAGTAACATAATTAATTTCATTCTTCCTTGAAATTAATTTAAGAAAAAGCATAGTTTGATGAATTTTATTCTAGAAAACTATATGTATTTTTCTTGTGTTTAATTAAATATAGAATTATAATCATGTAAATTCTTTCTGAGTCTTAATTTTATAATTTCATTAAATATTCCTATTTAAGTTGAGATTTAGTTAAATCTAACAAATCAACTTAGAATTGAATATCTTTTGAATTTCCTATTATAAATTAAGTTGAGAAATTTTAGGAATTGGTTATTAAGATTCTTTGGATATTTTTTTAAGTTGATATTTTATAAATATGGGAACTTAAAATGGAATATCTTCTAAATTAAGTAGTTACTACTTAATTGTTAATATTTAATTAAGTCATTGATTGAAGAATATTTAAGTTGGATATTTAGATTTTTCTAAACAACTTAAATAAGATATTTTTTAAATTTATTCCATTTTTTGAAATTTAATTAAAGTTTCACTTTAATTTGTAATGTTTCATTATCGAGATATGGAATATAAATGATTAAATAGAATACATATTTTAAATAATGAGCTTTAATCAAGAGAAATTCGATCTCCATTGTTGGTTTTACATAGCTATTGTTTTAGTGAGTAATTCTCCCTAATGGAGGAACGTTCATTAGCAAGTTAGCACCGTTTAATCTCGAAAGATAAGTATTCTTATAAGTTTTTTATATAGTTTATGACCACCCTAATAGTGGCGACTGTATAAGACTTACAAGAGTATGAAACAATGGTAGAAGCTCATGAGATAGAATTGCCTTGACTCTCGCCTAAACGGGACAACGCTGAATTCCAATCTTGATCGAATAAAAGGTTGCTAGAATGTTTGACATTTTAGATGAATTGACAACTCTATTCAATGGATGATGCTTTGACTCTCGCCTAAACGGGACACTGTATCAGTTCGTTGGAAACCTTGGAAAATAAACTATGTTAGATTTAGTATTTTTATAACATATGTGATTATTTGTTATTTTCTGAACTTGTGTATGAATTTATAGAACCAAAACCTTACTTCTGTTTATTGATATGTTGTAGTGCCAATATGAATAACCCTCACCCCGATCCACTCCTAGTTAGTATCTTTGTAAAAGAACTCAATAGTGTGAAAATGCATCCTGGTAGTTGCATTAACTCGCACCTATTGTTGATGAATCTGAAATTCCAAAAGGCAAATCTACTAGGAATTGATTTATCAAAGGAACAATGGGTACGACTCATCCTTAATAGTCTTCCTCAGGATTATGATAGTTTTGTTCTGTATTACTTGTTGAACAATCCTCACTCCTCCGACATGGACAAACTCGAGAATGAGTTGAGGGCCCATGAGCGGAATCTGATTGCAACGGGACCTCCTGGTATTGCAAACTTTAATCAGAGGAAGAAGATTAAGCATGAGGGCTCTAACAAAGCTGCTTCTTCAAGTACAATTATCAGACATCATGTTCTATGTGCGAATTGTAATAGAAAGGGACATAAAGAAGAACAATGGCCCAGGCTTCTAGACAATTCAAACGAAGGTGATGCTTTTGTCTTTGAATCATGTGTTTTAGAGAATGACAAATCCACCTGGATTGTTGATTCTGGATCTACTAACCATGTATGTTCTTCATTGCGAGTTTGCTTGAAACTTGGGAGAATCTTCACCCAGATGAGTTAAAGCTTAAAGTTGGAAATGGCGAGTTGGTATCAGTTAAAGCTAGAGGAACAGCCCGAATCAAGTTTCATACAAAGAAGTTTTTACTTTTAGAGAATGTTTTATATTTTCCAACCTTTAGTAGAAACTTGATTAGTGTTTCATGTTCACAAACACAATTTTATATATTGAATTTTTCGAGTTCAAATTGTTCAATTTCTCGTAATGGATTTCATATATGTGTTGCTAACATGGAACAAGGGCTTTATGTTTTAAGACCTGATACTCAAATCTCACTAAATAATGAACTTTTCAATGTAGCTAAACCTAGAAGCCTTAAGAGAAAAGAGATTGATAATGATGATCAAACTTATCTATGGCATTTACGTTTAGGTCATATAGGCTTTGATAGACTCAATAGGCTAATCAAAGACGATCCATTGAAAAATGTCGTCTTAGGAGAACTGCCAGTATGCGAGTCTTGCCTAGAAGGAAAAATGACCAAACGTTCTTTCTCTGCCAAGGGAGAGCGTGCCAAACAACCCCTAGGGTTAGTGCATTCAGATGTTTGCGGACCTCTGAATGTAAAAGCCCGAGGTGGTTATGAGTATTTCATTGACGACTTCTCTAGATACAGTTTTCTTTACCTAATGCAAAAGAAATCTGAAACGTTTGAAAACTTTCAGGAATTTCATGCTTTGGCTCAAAACCAATTAGGTAAAACATTAAAGATCTTGCGAACTGATAGGGGTGGAGAATATATGGATATGCAGTTCAAAGATCATTTAGCTGAACTTGGAATTGAATCCCAATATACTGCCCCAAGCATTCCACAGCAAAATGGAGTTGCAGAAAGAAGAAATCGCACTCTCTTGGAAATGGTTAGGTCTATGCTGAGTTATTCAACTCTGTCTACGTCCTTCTGGGGATATGTTATTCAAATGGCAAACAACATTTTAAATGTTGTACCATCTAAAGCAGTCCCTAAGACACCCGTCGAACTATGGAATGGTCGTACACCTAGTTTACGCCATTATAGGATTTGGGGGTGCCCTGCTCACGTCTTGAGAAAGAAAGAAGGCAAACTGGAATCGCGAACTGAAGTTTGCATGTTTGTCGGAAATTCTAAAGAGACTAGGGGTGGACTATTTCATAGTCACAAGGATAACAAAGTATTTGTTTCTACAAATGCTACTTTCCTTGAAGATAACTATATGAAAGACAACAAACCAAAAAGTGAAATTGTATTAGAGGAAATGCTTACAGATACAGTTCCTTCAAATGTTCCATCCTCTTCTACTCAAGAAGAGGACCATCCACTCCCTCAGTTGTAGCAACAGGCGAGAAAACTACTACCAAAGCTCCTGTTCAGAAGGTCACCGCTCCTCATCGTAGAGGGAGGGTTTCTACAAAACCATCTCGTTATGGCTTGGATGGTGAAATCAATATGGTCGTTGGTGACGGTATTGATGACGACCCATTAACCTATAAACAGGCAATGGCAAGTCTGTTGGGTTTTATGCCCTAAATAAAACTCATTTCATATAATCAGATTTACTTATTAATAAAGATCAGAAATAACATTTTATGTTGCATGGTTCACATGATTTATTTCATGATTATATGTATATAATGTATGAATTCTTTTTAAGTCCAGAACATATGAGTTTGTTAAAGATTATAGTGTTGTCAGCACAGTGGAATATAATCTTTATTATATGTTCAAAAGTTTATTCACGATTTGTCGAACAATTTGGATTTAGATTGACATGGTATAATCAGCGATAGGTATTCTTACACCTTAGAAAAGTGTTATGTCCTTTCCAGGACATTGGCAAAGTTTACCAGTATCAGATGTATGGAGTATACATCGGAAGGGACCGATATTGAACTTTGATTAGATATATTAAAATTTATCATAAAATCTATTCAATTCAATATCACATGTTGATCCTAGATCAAATGATCTTAATCCTGATATGGTTAGGTTCAATCTCAAGAGTGTTATCCGTGTTCTTTGATTTGTTAGTTAAGCCTACTTTTAGGTCAGGGTGATACATACATTTTGGGAACACGGTAGTGCAATTGAGTGGGTGCGCTAACATAAATATGGAATCTATAGCTTCTATCTGGCAAATAGAAGTAAATGATGATTTCCTTCGAGCTTAACCAAACGAAGATAAATGGTGGAGATCTCATTTCACTTAGCTGAAATATCATTTATACAGGGTTAAGTGTTTTAAGGATAAAATACATTGAAGGTGTAGCGGTAACAGTAGGGCCTTTTCAGTGTAAATCATCTATATAGAGGATCATTGATCACATTAGGGTTATAACAATGGATAACTAATGACGTGTCTATATCGTGGAACATATAGAGCGTTCTATATGACTGAGAGTGCAATTCCAAGTTCTAAGTGTGGATTCAATGAGGAATTAATAAGTTAGGGAATTTACTTGGTAGATTCGGTTCAACTTATTGGAAGCTCGGTTATATAGACCCATGGTCCCCATACTAGTTGAGACCATACTGCTTGTAAGACTCAGTTAATTGATTTTAATTAATCAATTGTAATTCTAAAAGTTAGACTATGTCTAATTTGTGAATTCTCACAGTTTAAGGATGAAAGTGTAAATAAAAGGGTTTCTAGGTTTAATTATTAATTAAGAGACTTTGTATGTCTAGTTAATAATTATTTTAAATGACAATATTATTTAATAATCTATTTTAGTTATTAAATAATTAGTTTTGGCATTTAAATGATTAGAATTGGAAAAATGGCATTTTTGGAGAAATAGAAATAAAATTGAGGAAACTGCAAAATCCAAGTGAGGTCCATTTCACCCTATGGCCGACCACCTCTTTGTGTGTTTCCCAATTATTATTTTCAATTTTAATTGCCATGTAATTGCGAATCAAAGCCTAGCAATAATAGGAAAGTGGTGGATCACACTAAATAAGGCAGTTAATCAATTACACAGTAAAAGAGGAAACTGTTTATTTGGAAAGTTGTGCTCTCCCTTTTCCCTATATAAAGCAACCCTTGTTCTCTTCTCTTGTAAGCTTAAGACCACGAAATTAAGAGAGAAAAAGAGAGAAAATTTCAAAATCCTTGTGAGATGAGTAGTGCCCACACACATCAAGTGGTACCTCAATCATAGTATGTAAGACTATGGAAATTCTGCATCAAAGAAAGAGAAAAGAAGATCCAGGTTCAGATCTTGGTGATGCTCTGCTACAGAAAGGAATCAAGGGCTAGAGATCTGAACGGAAGGAGTCATATTATTCCGCTGCACCTTTGTAAGGTTTTCTAAACTTTATATGTGTTTATTTTCATTGTTTTAGAATTCATATTAGGTTGTTAATCCAACATACATGATAGTAAATAGATCCTGGTAAAAATAATTCAACAAAGTCCGCAACGGAAGCGATGGTCAGCCGGCATGGATTCAAAAATGGATTCCATGAAAAAGAACAAAGTCTGGGAATATGTAGATCCACCCGATGATTATCGTCCAATTGGATGCAAATGGGTGTACAAGAAGAAAAGAGGCGCTGGAGGCGAAGTCGAAACTTTCAAAGCTAGACTGGTCGCCAAGGGTTATACCCAAAGAGAAGGTGTGGACTATGAGGAAACTTTTAGTCCGGTTGCCATGCTCAAATCCATCTGAATTCTTCTCTCCATTGCTGCAACTTTCGATTATGAAATTTGGCAAATGGATGTCAAGACAACATTTCTTAATGGGCTTCTTGAAGAAACCATCTATATGGAGCAACGGAAGGTTATGTTCTTCACAGGCGGGGAAAATAAAATTTGCAAATTAAATAGGTCCATTTATGTACTTAAGCAAGCTTCTCGCTCATGGAATAAAAGGTTTGATGAGATCATTAAAACCTACGGCTTTCATCAGAATGAAGATGAACCTTGTGTTTACCAACTCAAGGAAGATCAAGTAGTAGTATTCCTGGTCCTTTATGTTGATGACATTTTGATCATTGGCAACAATGTCAAGAAAATGACTCACATCAAGGAATGGCTTGACACTCAATTTGACATGAAAGACTTGGGTGAGGCAGCCTATGTTCTCGGTATTCAGATTATCAGAAACCGGAAGAACAGATCCCTTGCTCTCTCTCAAACAACTTACATTGACAAAGTTCTAGAGAGATTCTCCATGACTAATACCAATGGGACAAATATGCCTTAGATATGGTATCCTTCTATCTAAGGAACGGCGTCCTGCGATCCTCGAGATAGAAGACATGGAAAAAGTTCCTTATGCTTAGAGTTGGAAGTCTAATGTATGCTATGCTATGCACTAGACACGACATACGCTATGCGATTGGAATCGTGAGCGGTATCAGTCAAATCCGGGACAGGAACATTGGAATGCTGTTAAGTATATTTTGAAATACTTAAAGAGTACAAGAGATTATGTATTAGTCTACAAGGGTGGTGCTCTGAATCCCATAGGCTATACAGACTCAGATTTCCAGGCATGTCTTGAAGACAGGAAATCTACATCTGGGATGGTGTTTACTCTTGGGGGTGAACAATGGTTTGGAGAAGTGCTAAACAAACTGCGATTTTGGATTCTACCATGGAGGCAGAATACATAGCTGCGGCTGAAGCAACTAAAGAGGTTGTCTGGCTTAGAAAGTTCTTCACCAGTCTTGGTGTAGTTCCTGAAATGGAAAAGCCTCTGGTCCTGCTTTGTGATAACAATGGAGCTATAGCCAACAGTAAGGAACCTCAGAGCCACAAGAGAAGTAAGCATATAAAAAGAAAATATCATATTATCAGAGAATATGTCGCAAGAGGGGATGTACTGGTGGAGAAAGTGGACACGCAAGACAACTTAGCTGATCCATTCACCAAAGTCTTGGCAGTGACTGCATTCGAAAAGCACCGTCAGAATTTAGGGTTAATTGAAATGTACTGATTAGTATTATATTAGTGCAAGTGGGAGTTTGTTGGGTTTTATGCCCTAAATAAAATTCTATTTCAATGTAATCCAGATTATTCAATATCAATAAAGTAACTGAAGTATTTTTCATTCATTTGTGTATGTTTTGGTTCACTTAATCAATTGTTTGTCTATTTGATTTATAAATTCATCCAAACCTTTCACATACTTGATCATGTTTATTGTGTTGTCAACACAGTGGAAAATAAACATGACTATGTGAATAAAGGATTCCTAGATTTATCAGAACACTGGGTTTTACTGATATGACAATCTATAGCAGAGTTTACTTGCATTTGGAGAAATGCTATGTTCTTTCCAGAACATTGGTTAAAGTAAAGCTCAGGTTGGATGCATGGAGTATGCATTGGAATGGACCGATATTGAACTTTGAAATAGATTTATAAAACTTACCGTAATATCTATTCAATTCAATATCACTAAGTTGATCCTAGATCACATGATCGAAATCCTGATATGGTTAGGCTCAATCTCAAGAGTGTTACTCGTGTTCTTTGATTTGTTAGTTAAGCCTACTTTTGGGTCAGGGTGATACGTACATTTTGGGAACACGGTAGTGCAATTGAGTGGGAGCGCTAACATAAATATGGAATCTATAGCTTCTATCTGGCGAATAGTAAGCAAAAGATGATTTCCTTCGAGCTTAACCAAACGAGATAAATGATGGAGTACTCATTTCACTTAGCTGAAATATCATTTATACAGGGTTAAGTGTTTTAAGGATAAAATACATTGTAGGGTGTTACGGTAATTAAGTCCCTTTACAATGTAAATCATCCATATAGAGGATCATTGATCACATTAGGATTATAACAATAGATAACTAATGATGTGTCTATATGGTGGAACATATAGAGCATTCTATATACTGAGAGTGCAATTCTAAGTTCTATGCGTTGATTCAACGAAGATTAATAAGTCAGTGAATTTAATTAGTAAATTCTTGATTTGCTTATTGCAAGCTCGGATATATAGACCCATGGTCCCCCCACTAGTTGAGACAATATTACTTGTCAGACTCATTTAATTGATTTTAATTAATCAATTATAATTCTCAAGTTATGACTATGTCTATTTGAGAATTTATCACTTATTAAGGGCAAAACAGTAAATAAAGAATTTGAAGGGTATATTTATTAATTGGGAAACTTTAATTAGTTTTATTATTAATAAATAAATGACAATATATTATTTGATAATTAATTTTAATTATTAAATAATTAGATTTGACATTTATGTGGTTGAACAAAGGAATTGGCAGTTTTTGACAAAATAGGAAACTAGCAATGTAGGAAAAGGAAAGTTGGAAAAGTGGCAAGTCTTGTTTCCACAATGCGTAGGCCGGCCACTTTGCTTCCCTTTTCCCATTGATTTTTCAATTTTTAAATGTCAATTAATTCAACCATAACCCTAGGTGGTCTTCTATAAATAAAAGGTAAAGGCTTCAGTTTTTGCACACACAAGATTCTGACAGAATTTTCTCACACAAAACTCTCTCTAAGCCGCCACCCTCTCTCTCTCTCTCTACCTTCTCTGTTTCGAAATCTATGAGTGATAGAGTAGTACCCACACACATCAAGTAATACCTCAATCATAGTGTGGAAGGCTGTGTAGAATTCAGAGACAACAAAAAAGGACTATCGGGCTCAGATCTTGATTATACTCTGCGACAGAAAGGAATCAAGGGTTAGAGATCTGAGTGGGAGGAGACATATATTCCGCTGCACCCAATGTAAGATTTCTCTTACTTTTATGTGTTTAATTTTCCATCGTTTTATAAGTTCATATTTAGGTTGTTAATTCAACATACTTGAGAGTAGATCTAAGATCCTGGTAAAATGGTTCCAAGAAAACTGTGGTTGATTTGCAACAACAGCTGCAAGTAGGGATGGCAAAACGGGTTTCGGCACGACACACGAACACGAACACGACACGAATTTTACGGGTTAGGGTCGGGAAAATTAGATGCGGGTCGAAAACGGGTCGACACGACTTGACACGAAATAAAAACGGGTCAAACACGACACGACCCGCTTAACACGAATGTGACACGTTTGACACGATTTTTTTAAATATAATAAAATAAAAAATTAATAATAATAATAATATAATTATATAAAAATATATATTTAGTGATTAAATGTTAAGTTAAAAAAAATTTAATTTAATTTTCTTTAACATGAAATTAAAAATATTTTAATTTTTTTAATTTTTATTATACATAGAACAAACTATATATACATAAATGTATATAAGTTTTTTAATGGAGCTTAAATTTATTAATTTTCTCTACAATTTTAGCTTTAATAATAGCAAAACGGGTCATAGTGGGTCGACACGAACACGACACGATTTTTTATGGGTCGGGTTAGGGTTGAGATAATTAGACACGAGTCAAAAAACGGGTCGATACGCTTGACACGAAATATAAAGCGGGTCACATAAAATATGACACGAACACGACACGATGACACGTTTTGCCACCACTAGCTGCAAGACTCTCTCGATAAGCAACATGAACAGTTTCAACACTGGTTCATGAAAAACTAGAGGAAAATTGAAAGCCAACACGTTGATCAGGAACAATGGAGAGCTAGCACGGTCTCGACGGATTAGAGAAGCTTATCGCTCTAATCGTGGAACTACCTCTTGCATGGGTTTTTTTGAGTTGGTGATAAAGACTCCCCGTCGACCAATTGGTCATGTGGGAACTAGTGCTCAAGGTGAAACCCTTGACACTTGGAACACCACTATTACACTTGGTAACCGAGCAAGTACTAAGCAAACACCAGGTGTGGAGACTTCTAAGAGGGAAAGTGCCTTTGAACAAGAGCCCGAGAGGGTTCAAGCTCGTGGGCGCCAACCAATGGGCCCTCCACCGGATGTTGAATGACCTCGCTATAATGAGAGAACCAACATGACTCTTCCACTAAGTCCTTCTCATTGTTCTCATGAAATTAGACCTCGAGACCCTAAACTGAAGGAAGTAGTAGGAGACACTACTTCGAAACTAAAGGCTACGAGATCCAACGAGTAAGGACCAATGAACCACTTCATACTCAGAAGTTCTTCCGAGATGAAAGTGGTGAATTGTGTTGTTACTTTGCTCGTGGCCTGGATGGCCAACAATACGAATACTTCTCTCGAGTACATGGAGAGGAATTAAACCTGAGCAACGAGTTCTCTTTGCACTTATGATCCCACTAGGGACTATATTGAGGGAAGTAGCCACTATAATGCTCTGAATGAACACTCTCACAACAGGTCATCCCGAGACGATCCAGAGTTCATTTTAGAGGCCTCATTAGAGCTGCCTTCATGACCCTGCAGTTAGGAGACAAAGATAAGACCTAGGTCGACCGAAGTACAAAATCGACTTGGAAGACCAAGAGACGTGCGTGACCTCTTAACCAAGAAGATAATGGTGGAAGCATGAACTTTTAGAGAAGACCTTACTTGGGTTATAGAAGCTTCGACTAGGATGCAGACCACCACCCATGGGGTCAACCAGATAGAATTCGACATGTTGGCAGCATTAGTGAACGATCAAAGATCTTCCCATTCCTTCGACGTTCAAGAACCCTTCATGGAATCAATACATTGGGCTGGAAGATCCACTATCTCACATCCACTTCTTCAAAGTACAAACCGATCTGCAAGGTATGAGAGACAACATCAGGTGCATAATGTTCCCTGCCACACTAACAGGCCTAGCTCAACGGTGGTACCTTAAGCTCTTTCATGGGTCAATCGAATCATGGAAAGATCTAGTGGATGTTTTTGGCAACTAATTCACTCTTTCTCGACCATGCTAGATCGAGCCCAATTGTTTGGTGGATGTTAAGCAATAGGAAGACGAGATCCTTAATGACTACATTCAACGGTTCTTAGAGGCAGCTGCTAAGACCAAAAGTCTTAGTGAGGACACAAGGGTAATGACACTCGTAGCTGGACTCAAGGGGGTGAGTCGTTTGTGCTATGACCTTTCTCTCAAGGCAGTGGACACCATGAATGACTTCTTAGATAGAGCAAATGGCTTTATAAAACTTGAAGAAGTCGTCACTTGAGCCAAGGGCTCAAAAGGTGGCAAGAAGAAGTCACCAGATTCTGAAGCCCCTGTTGCTAAGGCGCAAGGCAATGGGAAGAAGGGAGGTTCGAACGGAGGAAAGAGAGCCAACAACGGTGGTAAGCCAGGAAACTCCACAGGTGGAAAGAAACCTAAGATTGGGGGCAAGCCCTTACGAGAGTATGAGCCTTGATTCACCACCTACTCCATTCTCTTGGATCCAAGAGAGGAGATCTATACGACCACACAGTCAACAATGTCGTATTACAAACCTTTTCCCTTCAAGGAGTCGGGGAAGAGGGACATGAACAAATTCTGTCGCTACCACAACAATTACGGTCATAACACTAATAAGTGTAATTAGTTACGGGATGAGATAGATTTTCTTATAAGACGCAAACATGCTACTCTTCAGCGGTATGTACGACCTAAAGCTTCAGCTTGGGGCAATGCACCTCTTCAGCCTACACCAGTTGCAAGTAGGCTAGAGATCGTTGGAGGCCCTCACATAGCTGGAAATTCAATGAAGGCCTTAGAAAGGTATGCAAGATCACTTCGACATGAACCAAGAGCTGAAGTCTTAGAGGTAGTAGAATATCCTCCAAAGTCTTAGTGCTACGAATATGAGCCTATCACTTTTGGAGAATCAAACTCCTATCAGGGAGTTTTGCTACAACTATATAAATATAAGGTAAATATTTTTTTGGACTCTACTTTGTAAAATAATAATATAGACTCTATATTATTTAAAATGGTATAAAATAGTACTTGAGCTCAATTTTTGTCAAATTAAAACTTAATAATAACTTAATCTAACAGTGCAAATAGGGTGGGCATCCGATCCAATCCAACCTTTTTTTCCTCATCCGATCCAATCCAATTAGTAATTGGATTTGGAAAATCATCATCCGATCCAATCCAATTAGTAATTGGATTTGGAAAATCATCATCCGATCCAATCCAATTAGACCTCAAAATCCAATCCAATAGTAATTGGATTGGATCGGTTTTTTAATTGGATATCCAATTACACACCTAAATTTCAATGTTAGCTTAAAAATATAAAGAAAAATAAGTAAAAAAACTAAGTATCACTTTTTATTTAAGTTTAATACTTCATAAATATACTATTCTTACAAGTGTATTGTAGCTAAAAGTTTTAAATAATTAAAACAACAACATTTCTAAGTAATAAAATAGAACAAAATATCATGAAAATAAATACACTAAACAATTAAGTATTACAAATTCAACATATAAAAAAAATCTAATAAAAATATAATAAATATATTTTTCAATTTTTTTTATTATATAAATATAATTGGATTGGATCGGTTTTTAATTGGATTTTGAGATTGACATCCAATAACCGATCCAATCCAATTAGAATCCAACTTTTAGCATCCAATCCAATCCAATTGTAATTGGATATCCAACTTTTTGTAATTGGATTGAATTGGATCGATTCGATTCAATTGGATTAGATTGGATGATGCCCACCCCTAAGTGTAATGAACAAACTGTCTATATATATATATATATATATTTTTTTTTTTTTTTGGATCTATTCATGTTATTCAGATATTTTTTATTAACAAGTAATAAAAATAATCGAGTTGATAGTATTATTTTGTACTAATTTAAAACATTACCTTATTATTTTCCCTACAACTAGAAAATAATAATAAAAAAAGGGAAATTACTCTATATACTATTTTTTTTTTTTAAATTTACGGTTTAAGTTTCTAAAGTGGTTTCTCAGGTGATTTCTATGTGGGTTGCTATATGATTTTTTGTTGCGATTTAGGTTGCAGCGCTAGTTGCAATAAGAGTTTCTATATAAAATTTCATAAAAATACAAAAAAAAAAAAAAAAAAAAATTATTTTTAAGTGTAAAAATAAAAAAACTCCTAAACAAAATTACTTTATTATTTTACCCCTCAACTAGAAAATAGAAATAGGTGCAGTTAACTTGAATAAAAACAAGTAAGATTGAAGTCCATTGCACTTCCCTCCTACACTACTTTTCCCCATTATATTGGCTCCAAACGGAGTGAACCCCAACACTCCTTGAAGCAAACGCTATGGAGCCCCTCGCCAATGCTTTCTCTGTCCTTGACCTTGATGCTGAAGACGATGATCAAGCCCGAGAGGCGGCGGCAGCAGCGGCGGAGGCCTCCAACGCTTCTGAACCCAAACACGGAGCGTCCAGTTCTGGTACTCAGTTTATTCTTATATCTTTCGTATTTTAGGGCTCTTTACTTGTTTAGTTTGTGTATATTTGTATGCGGTTTTTCTTTTAATTGGTTTGTGTTTTGCCTTGAAATTTCTATGTTTTGTTTTCAATAGGGATAATCAGTAATATATCTTCTTGTATTATCATCTTGAAACTAAATTGGAGTTTTCCAAGTTTTCACTTATTTATCATCTTATTTTTGTTTTTGGTTGCTTTAGAGCGTATGAATCCTGAGAATGTACTTGAATATTACATGCTCATTATTTGTAAAATTACAAGAAGGCTGTGTTGAATGAATTTTTTATTGAAAAGCTATTAATAGGTTTAGCTATGGACTGTGTAGTTGACATTTTACAAGCTAGTTTTGGTACAAGTCATGCTTGCTATGCTGTTTACCTTAGTTTTTAACTGTACCCATCTGGTGAAGTGTATGAATATAAATAGTGTCAATCATGAAAACTTGTATTGTTGGGATTGTGTTTTCGAGAATTTGCTGGGTTTGGCCAAATTGTTCTTACTAATTATTGCAGATTTCTTGGTGCAGGCATGAAAGATGACAAAGCAAGCAACCATGACAGCGAGGCAAAGGAGGAAAAAAGCAAACATAATATCCCTTCAACAGAGTATAAGATGCCTCTTGTTTGGATCGACTTAGAAATGACTGGTAAGTACTAAGTACTCAGTCTGTTGTTTGATCACTATGAAAGAGTGCTTAGTTAGTGCATGCTTGTTTTCTGCAAGGTCTTTTAGGAGATCTGCCTAAATATGTTTATGATTCATATATGTACTATAGTGTATATCTATTCTCTGAACTTTTGTCATTCAAATTTATTTATGTCTTGCTTGACAGTTTATTTTTAGATGGAGAAGAATAAATGATAAATACCTAAGGAATAGAAAGAGAAAATGTTCTTTCGAAAAAGAGAAAATGAATTTCTAAGGAGTTCAATACTTTCCAAATTCATAAAATGAAGTGGAATTTCAAACCTTATTTAAAACAATGCTTCAGATGCCTATTAAATGGTGACATTATGTTTAGCAAAAGCCCCAACATCTATAAAACAAAAACTATCCCTGGCAGTAATATTATAATTTTATAAAATTTATGTTCATATTTCAACTTTTATTCCTTTTTCTTGCGGATATACTTAAGATGGGTATTTTTTTATTATGTTTTTTTTTTATATAATGATGATTAAGATGGGTATTTAATATTTTTTATCTGTATCACCTACTTATGTGTGATGTAAGAATATTAAATTTCTCATCAGCCCGTTGGCTATGTTGTGAACTTACTTTCTGCTATTAGTAAGTTGATTCTCTTTGCATGGAAGTGAAACTCAGGGCAAGTCACTATATAAATATATGTATAGTTTTCCTGGTCACTTATTTATCATATATATGTTTATTGGTTCATTTATGTGTATGTGTAGGTTTGAATGTCGAAGTTGATCGGATACTGGAGATTGCTTGTATAATTACCGATGGCAATTTGAACAAACAAGTGGAGGTACTTTTCCATTTTGGTATTGTATTATGAACCTTCTAGCATTTCTTTTTTGGTTGTGTTTTCTTGTTTTTTATTTGGCACCTCTTTTATATGTTAGTTGTTATCCATTTTGTGTGTTCTCCTTGTTTATGTTTATTCTTTTAATTATACTTACCACTGAATGTAATCTTAATGTGGTACGATTGCAAGCAATTATCTATGCTCACTTCTTGGTAAGGCATACCGAGATTGGTTAAAATATTGTAATTGTTCTAAGAGCTTTAAACTTCATTATTTACAAAAGAGTGTAGATGTGTGTAACAAGCAAAACTTTGTTAAAAAAAAAATTGTAACAAGCAAAACTTATAATTCTTATAAATGCACTAGTAGGATATTCTTATAAATGTACTAGTGAACACCAAGTACGCAGTTAGTTGATGATGTACATTGCAACTTTATAGTCTTGGCCGCACATTTCGAGCAGTGATAAATAAATGTACATTTAGAGAAACCCATTAACATGAGGGTTATTACACAACACAATAATTATATGGATGTCAAGTAGTAATTACTTGAAGAATTCTTATTTCGTTTATCAAATGAGTTAGTAAGTACACATAAAAGTAATATTTGTGTAATAAATATTTATTTAAAAATAATAACATTTTGTAATTACTCAGCCAATTCTCCTAGCTGCTAAAAGAATTGAAGAGTATAATTGAGACTTCTTCAATTACCGCCAATTGTATTGTTATTGTGTAATTATTTGGTTAAACAAATACATCAAATTTAGTAATTATTATTCCGAATTACACTCAATATTAATTACAACACTCTTTAGTGTGCTGCACAATTGCTCACCAAGCTCTTACGCAAAGTCAATTGCAACAATATTTGTGTGAGGGCTAGTGATAGTAGAACTACTGTTTCACATTAAGTCCTTTGTTAGAGGTTTGCTTGTCTGTTAATTCCTTTATAGTTTCTTGGCTTGTTTCTGACAAATTCTTGTTTTCCGCTTAGAAAGGAAAGAGTGTGAAACATGTGAATGTACGGTTGAAATAAGTACTCGTGAGTTTCTTTTGAAATAAGTACTCGTGAGTCTCTTTGCATTACTAAGTATCTAGCATTTACTTTTATAGAGAAACCATTTTTACCTCCTGAGTACTGATGAGTATTTGTTTTCGAATGAAAAAAAAGGTTTTGTTAGATTAAGAGATATTAGAAGAAAAAGACAATGAAATATTCAGAAATTAAAAAAAAAAATGTAAAAAGGGATCAATTTCATCTAAACCATAAACACAGGGAAAAAATCAAATCAAATTAGAAATCTTCACAAAGCTAAAACGGGAAGAAAGATAAATATATCCATCAACCTTCACAGCCTAAAAGAAACTTATCAAAAGGTACTTTCTAAGTTCAATATATATGAAGAAATTCATACAGAAACCTATATTTTACTCTTTCCCAAATTGAATTCGTCTTCTACCACATTATGGCAAATTATTCTCTTTTTTCTTGTTCAGATTGCCCATATAATTGCTAACACTGCATGATTGAGTCGATGATTCACATGCAGCGTGCTTGTTCTATAAATGTATATTTTCTCTTCGTTATGATTGAAGAAAATTTCTCTTTTGCTATGAGTGTATAGATACATACATATAGTTCTTTTTGTTTTTGTGATTCAGGATAATTTTCTCTTTTAGGGTCCTGATTTGGTTATCCACCAAACTAAAGAATGTTTAGACAGAATGGGGGAATGGTGTCAGAGTCATCACGCAGCTAGTGGTAAGCAGCTAATATATGCCGACATCTGTTGTTCCACACTTTTTGTAGCATTCCTGAGGCATGCTTTTATCTATTTTGTATTGTAAGATATTATGCTCTAATTTTGGCAAGATTTCTCGATATTATGTTTGGTATCATCTTTAACCAATTTTAACAAATATAGGGTTGACCAAAAAGGTGATCCACAGTACCATTAGTGAAAGAGAAGCAGAAAATCAGGTATGCAAGAACTTTACTTTTGGTAGGAGTTTCTCTTTATGTAGTTTTCTTTATAGTATGCAGCGACATTCAATTTTCAACTTTGCTTCCTTTCTATTCTCTGTAATGTTCCTATCAATGGTGTTGATAACCTCTAAAATTCTATTTGCTTACATCAGAGTTACTCTGAAATATATGATCCCTACAATCTCAGATTGATCCTGTGAAAATATTTTTTCTGATGATCCCAACCTGATATTTGTTTGCTAAACAAAATATTTTTCCTGGATGAGTTTTAATGAAACGATAAAATTCCAAATCCATATTATTTCAAACTCATCAATTAACATTAAGCTAACTGTATAACTTAGGTCTTTTATAATCTTATAATCTTAGAAGGAAGATGTAATTAAAATTCTCTTGAACATTGAACTAATCGCTAAAACAATTAATTTAATTTATTGTGATTACAATTTTGGATCTTGTTGCAGAAATAGGTAGTTTTAGGATTTTTTAGGAGCCTTAATAGAACAAATGAAAAATAATAACGAGAAGACAAATATGCTTTGGACCTAGCTGTGGTCAGCAGCTAATTAAGTTATTTAATCAGAAAAAATAGTATTTGTATGACTTGTGAATGCTCAATATTTTGGGCCAGATGAATATTCATTTTTCTGATTCCATAGATAGCGACTTTTGTCTAGAATGCAGGTCTGTATTTTAACACTACTGCCTAGCAATAATTACTCTAATAATCCAACCTTGAATAGTTATTTTACTGCTATCCTTTTTATACTTTCAAAAATTAGGTTGTCATTTTTTCTTTTGGTTCTGCAGGTTATTGAATTTGTTAAGAAAAATATTGGCACATATACACCTCTTTTAGCAGGAAATACAGTCTATATGGATTTCATATTCATAAAGGTAAAATGTTTTTGTAATAGTTACTATTAAGGGGAGATTTAGTGTATTTTCTAACCCCTTACCTCTTTCTTTCTTTGTTCATTTACTAGCATAGTTTTTGTTTTCTTTCAGAAATACATGCCAGAATTAGCTAGCCTTTTCTCCCATGTTGTAGTTGATGTCAGCAGTGTGAGAGCTCTCTGCATTCGTTGGTATCCCAGAGGTACTTAAAAATATTAAGGGTGTGTTTGGAAGTAACTGTATAATTACTAGGTAGGATAATTACTGAGGTAGTAATTATACAATTTAGTAATTATACTATATTTTAAAATACAAAGTGTGTTTGGATATGAGGTGGTAATTACATATGAATTCCTAATATCTTGTTTGGCAAAATAGTTAGTAATTACATGAGAAAATAAAATTTTTTAATAGCTAATGTTTAATATGGAAAGTTTTTAGTAATTACACAGTGTAATTACATTCAATTCTCATGGGGGGCCATGAGAATTGAAGAGTGTAATTGGAACCCCTCAATTACTTCCAATTACACAGTTACAGTGTAATTACATAGTCGGACAAACATGTCAAATTGTGTAATTACCTCCAATTACACACAAATTCAATTACATTGTGGCTTTCCAAACGCATTAGCTAAATGTTTAGAAATTGTTTTCACTTTAATTCACTCCATTGATTTTGTTTCCAAACCGGGATCCCAGAAAGTTCTTGGAGAACTTTATTGGTTTTAGTCTACTTAAGGGTGTGTTTGGAAGTAACTGTATAATTACTAGGTAAGGTAATTACTAGGGTGGTAATTACACAGTTTAGTAATTGTATATTTTAAAATGCAAGGTGTGTTTGGATATGAGGTGGTAATTACATATGAATTCCTAATATCTTGTTTGGCAAAATAGTTAGTAATTACATGTGAAAATAATAGTAGCTAATGTTTAATATGGAAAGTTTTTAGTAATTACACAGTGTAATTACATCCAATTTTCATGGGGGCCATGAGAATCGGAGAGTGTAATTGGAACCCCTCAATTACTTCCAATTACACAGTTATAGTGCAATTACATGGTCAGACAAACATGTCAAATTGTGTAATTACCTCCAATTACACACAAATCCAATTACATTGTGGCTTTCCAAACGCACCCTAAGTGAAAACTTTACCTAGGATTGACCTGGTTTTGCTTATGAAGTTGCATGTTCATGTAGCTAAATGCAATCTTTTCTTGGATAACTGCACTAAGATTTTGTTGATCATGAAGCAATAACATATATAATATATATGTAGTGTCATAAACTGATGTAGAAATTAGGGAAAAATATAAAGAATTGATAGAACGAGAAATTTAGAGTGAAGTGGAACAATGGATATAAAAGATGATTTTAAAAGAGAAAGCAACAGTTTTAAAGAAAGGAAATCTAAACACGTATAATTTTATTCCGATCTGAAAAATAACGAACACCACTAATATTATTTATAAATCTGTTAAACAAATAATAAATCCTAGGAATCTAAAAAACATACTAGTACTGTAGTTGCTTAATATTATTTTTTTTAGTGATAATCCTATATTCTCTATTCAATTGTATCAGTTTTGTACTTTGTTGTTTGTCTTGGGACCAAGTTAATACTTTAGTATTCAATTAAAGACCATTTTGAATTTTGATTACTTATATATGGTAACGTGATTCAAAATTGTACCTTTCCAGTTTCCACTAAGTTTGGGGAAGTATTTTTTGAATAATTTTTTTTGACAAATTGTTTTAAATTATTTCATTTGATTATTTTTGAGATCTAAAACATATTTATAATTTAATTGATAGTGTGTGGAAGTTCTGGTTATGTGATACCCCAGTATTTGCAACAACTATATTTCCTT
Source organism: Cannabis sativa (assembly GCF_029168945.1). Classification (NCBI taxonomy): domain Eukaryota; kingdom Viridiplantae; phylum Streptophyta; class Magnoliopsida; order Rosales; family Cannabaceae; genus Cannabis; species Cannabis sativa. Next base: position 14,900,558 of record NC_083602.1, on the reverse strand, counting down.
ACATACATGTTATAAATCGTACCAAAGGCTTTCCCCTAGTTCTTTCAAAGTAATCTAATTCTTTATGATTAGGTAACTTATGAGTTAATCATCGGATCGATTTATTTTGGTTATGCAGATCAAAGGAAAGCCCCAATTAAAGAAAGTAAACACAGAGCAATGGATGATATCAGGGAAAGCATCATGGAACTCAAATACTTCAAAGAGAATATATTTAAAGCTTCAAAGTCAAAAAGGTGATGGGGAGATGGATGTGGGTTTAAGTGTGAATTTTCAGTGTGGGGGTCTAATTTTCCATGGTACTTCCACCTAGGTCTCTTTTCTAATTTGTGAAATTTGGTATAAACATTTTGTTCAAACAATCCTGCATAGTGCAGCGATTTTGGTTTATTTGGGGAAAACCCCAACCTAGTGTAAATGTACCATCACAAACGTACAAACTTATTTCTCCTGGAATTTATCTCATCTTAGACCATTTTTTCTCCTATTCTTATGTTGTATTTTTCAGTGGTGTTACTTGCCTACTCTTTCTCCAAGGAACTGTTTCCTTATACTTTTTTCTTTACTGTCTTCTCATTTTCCTTTTAAGGGAAGAGAACTTTTTTTAAGGACCATTTTGCTATTGTTATTCATATTCTATTTTTCAGCTGTTACATCGACCTAAACCAGTGGCGGAGCCAGCCCAACGTTTTAGTGGGGGCAAAATTTTTTTTTGAAACATTAATAAAAAATATAATTTTTATTAAAGAAAATGTAAATTCTATGAGAATAAAAATAAATATATGTGAGAATAAAAGTGAAAAATATAAATTTTATGGGGATAAATATAAAAATATGTATTGTCAAAAAAAAAAAAAATTATTTTTATGGGATCAAAATATAAAATACCTAAAAAATTATATACAAAATTTATATAAATAAAAAACTGAGGGGGGAGCAAATGACCCCACATGTCCCCCCTTCCCCCTTCCCTTTGCCTCTACCTAATACAATGTACCAAACAAGCCTTTAATGTGTTAGTAAGACCATCTCCCAAAAATTTGTTTTTATTTTTAGCATTTTTAATGCACAATTGTAAAATTTAATATTTAATTAATACCCTTTCAATATTTTGAAAATATAAAATTACAATTACTATAAAAGGTATAATGATGTTATAGCTAAATATTATGGTGATTCAATTACTAAAATGTAGTACACATTTGCAAAGTGTGCCAAATACTATACATTATATTTGCTTGACATGTATGATATGTATGATACCTTGCTTTCCAGTCCGACTCCTGTTTTACCGAATGCCTGGTCCCTTCCTCATCTGGACTGGGTTAAGCTCAATTGTGATGTGAAAGTTGGTTTGGAGAGTATGTGTATTGCTGTTGTTGCTAGAGATCATCTTGGTAGAGTGATTAGAGTTCATACAGCTCGGGAGGAGTTCTCAGATGCTCTTTGTGGTGAAACCGCGGCTGTAACGCCCGTATTTTATAAAAATAATAACAATACACGAAGTCTGAATTTCCAAAATTTATATATTTAATAATTATAAGGATCGGGATCCCGAGTATCAAAATATTAGTTTAAAATATTTTACTAATACGTACATATACATTTTTTTTTTTAAAAGTTTAGCGGACATGCATTTCCAAAATACAGACTCAAAATAATATAAGATCGAAACCCTCCGGGTTGCACTGCCGCGATATGTACAATCATGCCGAGTTCCATCTCACTGCTCCTCCAGCTTTGCTTTTCCTTTACCTACACAAGGTAGCAAACTGATGAGTCGACAGACTCAGTAAGATATGCAAGACATGTAAAAGTAGCATGATGCCAGCTTTATGATCAAGCTGCCCTGAGCTTAACAACGAAACTCACCAAATGATTAAGAACGTTCTTAAGGGTAGTACGACTACTATACCAGATGCACTAAAGTACCAACTCTGTACTTGTGTTGGTAGAGCCCTAACTGTACTCCCGAGAATTTCTAAGTGTTGTACCACGAACACGACGTACCCTGGGTACTCGTGTTGGTAACACCGTAATTACATTAACATCCAAAACAAGCATAAACATTCATATATATATTCTTACGCTATCTTACCTCGTTCCTTGCTCAAGTGTGCCGGTCAGCCTGAGTGGATATGCAGCTCGACGTTTTACAGGGCCCTAAACCATAATATTCAAAATTCGATGAGAGACTCGCTAAATACTTATCGGGGATTTAAAATACAAATTAAGCTTAACCCTATCGATAAAAAGGATGCCAATACCCTAAAATACTTAAAAATAGGAAAAACTAGGGTTCGGGAAAAAACCCCAACCGGCAGGCCGGTTCCCCATCCGGAACTCCGGTTCCTGGGACCAACCGGTCGACCGGTTGACACAGGCTCCCAGGAACCGGAATTCCGGTTCTGGTCTGGGAACCAAAACATCAACCCCAAAACCTCAATTCATCCCCAAATTTCACAAAAACTTCCAGAACACCTGTGTGCACCATAATAAACCAGTCCCAAGCAGTAAAGTTCAACAATTCACATAAATTTCCAATCTACCATTAAAGCTCCAATTGAACTCACAACTTAAAATTCAATACAAACATCAAGATATTCACTTAGCTTAGCTTATAACAAGGATAACAAACTCAATTTAATACCAACAACTAACCTAGACAAAACCCAAATCAAACAGCCACCAATCTTCTTCAATTTCACTTCAAAACCTAACCTAAACTACAACAACCTTCAAGAAAGGGTTAAAGGGAAAGATTACCTTGAACAAGCTTTAAATACCACTTGAATTCCTCAATTTCAACACAAATCACAATCCCCCCAGCTGCTGCCCAAGAGAATCGAAAGAGAGAGAGAGAGAAAGAACTAACTCCTATTGTTCTTCAATTTTTCCTTCAAGCTTAAGTAATCCCTCTTCATTTATCTTTTTTTTCTTCTTTTTATTTATTATTATCTAATTAATAATAAACCATTCTCAGCCAACATTTGACTACATAAGTCAAGAGAAAAGTCTTACAAAAAGACTTCCTTGCCCCTCCATTAAATAAAAAATAATAAAAACATCCCAAGGGTAAAATTGGTCATTTACTAACCCCGAAAATACCAATACCGCTAAAACTTAACAATGATATCCCGAAAATATTCTAAACCATATAAAATGCGACTCTCTAAAGGCCCAACGTCGCTTCCACAGCTTCCGAACACAATCACAGAAATTAGGTAATTAAATATAAAACAGCATAAAAATATATATGATATATAAAATATATTTCTAAAATATGCATTCCATAATTATTGATACATAAACCTTAAATAATTAATAATATAAAGTATTATTCATAGGCGGTCTTTACAATTATCCCCCCGTTAAAAAGGATTTCGCCCCCGAAATCTACCTGAATAACTCAGGATGCTGGGCCCTCATATCAGATTCCAATTCCCAAGTGGCCTCTTCCACTTTACTGTTTCTCCAAAGTACCTTGACCAATGATATGGTTTTGGTTCGGAGAACCTTTTCCTTTATATCCAGAATTTGCACTGGTTGTTCGTCATATGATAAGTCAGGTTGCAACTCCAATGTTTCATATCTCAGAACGTGCATTGGATCAGACACATACTTCCTCAGCATGGAAACATGAAATACATTATGCACTGCTGATAATGCTGGAGGTAAGGCTAACCTATAAGCAACTTGCCCAACCTTTTCCAGAATTTCAAAAGGTCCAATAAACCTAGGGCTCAGTTTACCTTTCTTTCCAAAACGTCTGACTCCCTTCATCGGGGATACACGCAAAAAGACATGATCACCAGGTTGGAACGAAACATCCCGTCGCTTGGGATCTGCATAACTTTTCTGCCTGCTTTGAGAAGCAAGCATTCGAGCTTTGATCTTGTCTATTGCTTCATTCGTTTTCTGGACTAATTCAGGGCCCAAGTATTTCTGTTCTCCTGTTTCGTCCCAATGAATTGGGGAACGACATTTCCTTCCATAGAGCAGCTCATAAGGAGCCATTCCTATGGTACTTTGATAGCTATTATTGTAGGAGAATTCAATCAGAGGCAAATACTTACTCCATGACCCTCCAAAGTCCATAACACAAGCTCGTAACAAGTCTTCAAGTATTTGGATGGTTCGTTCAGATTGACCGTCTGTTTGAGGATGAAAGGCTGTGCTGAACTTTAAATTAGTTCCCATAGCCTTTTGCAAACTCATCCAAAACTTTGAGGTAAATTTAGGGTCCCTATCTGAAATGATTGACTTCGGTACCCCATGAAGACGAACAATTTCTTTTACATACAAATCAGCATACTGATCCACTGAATAGGTTACCTTAACAGGTAAGAAATGTGCTGACTTTGTAAAACGATCCACCACGACCCAAACTGAGTCGTACATCCCTGTGGTTCTAGGCAAGCCAACCACAAAGTCCATTGCAATGTCTTCCCACTTCCATTCCGGAAGCGTTAACGGTTGAAGTAACCCTGCCGGTCGCTGATGCTCGGCTTTGATTTGCTGACAGGTTAGACATTTAGTGACATAGTCCACTACATCCCTCTTCATCCCGTACCACCAGAAATAGGGCTTCAAATCTTGATACATTTTGGTGGTTCCTGGATGTAATGAGTAAGGGGTAGTATGAGCTTCTTCCAAAATTTCCTTCTTCAGCTCAATGAAATCAGGGACACACACCCGTGCCTTAAACAGCAGCATCCCATTGTCAGCAATGGAGAAGTCCTTAGCTTTGCCTGCTAAGACATCTTCTCGAATCTTAGTCAACTCAGAATCTTCTAACTGAGCCATTCTGATTCTTTCCAACAAATCTGACTGAAGTGTCAGATTAAATAATTCCTCAGTCACCAACTCAATGTTTGCTCTAGTCATTTCCGAGGCTAGCTGAGAGGAAATCATAACCATGTTGGCTATCTGATCAGGTCCTTTTCTGCTTAAGGCATCAGCCACAACATTTGCCTTTCCAGGATGATACAGGATTTCACAGTCATAGTCTTTCACCAATTCTAACCACCTTCTCTGTCTCATATTCAAATCCTTCTGAGTGAAGAAATATTTGAGACTCTTGTGATCAGTGTAAATCTCACACCTTTCACCATACAAGTAATGTCGCCAAATTTTCAGGGCGAACACCACTGCTGCAAGTTCTAGGTCGTGAGTTGGGTAACGCTGCTCATAATCTTTCAGTTGCCGAGAAGCATAAGCTATGACTTTATCTGCTTACATTAACACACAGCCTAAACCCTGCCTTGAAGCGTCACAATAAACCACAAACTTTTCTTGATCAGAAGGCAAGGCTAGAACAGGAGCTGTAATCAATCGTTGCTTCAGCTCTTGAAAACTCTTTTCACACTTATCTGACCATATAAATCGCTGATTCTTCCTAGTTAACTCAGATAACGGCATGGCAATTTTGGAAAATCCTTCCACAAAACGCCGATAATAACCTGCTAAACCGAGAAAACTTCGAATTTCAGTGACTGTTTTAGGTCTAGGCCAATTTTTCACTGCTTCAATCTTTCCTGGATCAACCATAATTCCATCTTTTCCAACAATATGCCCCAGAAAAGACACTTGTGACAGCCAAAACTCACACTTTTTGAACTTTGCATAGAGTTTATGGTCTCTAAGTCGCTGCAGAACCATTCGAAGATGTTGCTCATGCTCTGCTTTTGACCGAGAGTACACAAGGATATCATCGATAAATACAATTACAAAATTATCGAGGAAATCCTTGAATACCCTATTCATGAGATCCATAAAAGCTGCCGGGGCATTTGTTAACCCAAAAGACATAACCAGGAATTCATAGTGACCATACCTGGTTCGAAAAGCTGTCTTCGGGATATCCTCTTCTCGAATTCTCAATTGATGATACCCAGATCTCAAGTCAATCTTTGAGAATACAGTCTTCCCCTGGAGTTGGTCAAACAAATCGTCAATTCTGGGCAGAGGATATTTATTCTTGATGGTTAACTTGTTCAGCTCCCGGTAGTCAATACACATACGAAGAGTTCCATCTTTCTTCTTCACGAATAGCACAGGGGCTCCCCAAGGTGACACACTAGGCCGAGTGAACCCTAGATCCAGCATCTCTTGGAGTTGTATCTTCAGTTCCTTTAATTCAGCAGGTGCCATTCGGTAGGGTGCCTTTGAAACAGGTTCTGCCTCAGGGATTAAATCAATGATGAAATCTATCTCACGCTGAGGTGGCAATCCCGGCAATTCCTCTGGAAACACATCCAGGAATTCCTTAACCACATTAACCTCTTCTGGCCCAAGTAACACAGGTTTACTAGAATCCACTACCACTGCGAGAAATCCAACACATCCATCTCGTAATAAATCCCTAGCTTTCAGAGCTGAGATTCTAGGGACACGAGAGCCTTGAACCGAACCAACAAAAACAAAAGGTTCCTCATTTTCTGGTTCAAAAGTCACCATTTTCCGTTTACAATCAATACTAGCAGAGTATTTGGACAGAAAGTCCATACCAAGTATAATATCGAATTCGGCCAATGGTAACTCCACGAGATCAGCATTCAATTCTCTATCTTCAATTCTAATTATTACTGATCTAATCCACTTTCTTGAAATAATCAATTCCCCATTAGGCAACAGGGTTCCAAACCCCGTCTCGAGAATCTCACTAGGTCTAACAAACTGATCTAAAAGTCTTGATGATACATAAGACCGAGAAGCACCCGAATCAAATAAAACAGTATAAACAAAACCATTGATTAGAAGCTGACCTGCAACTACCGAAGGACTGGCAGCAGCATCTGCCTGAGTAATAGCAAAAACACGAGCAGGGGCAGGTACAGGTCTGACCTCAGGCTTTGGTTCCTCTTTCTTCAACTGAGGACAGTCTTTCCTGAGATGTCCCACCGAACCACACTGAAAACAGGCTCTCCGGTTACAAACCCCGGGATGATGCTTCTTGCAACGCGGGCACTCAGGATAAGAATAAGTCTGACGTCCTCCTCTATTCTGGTTTCCTCGAAACCTTTTACCTTGCCCTGAACTTCCCGAAGATGGAAAAGTTCTTTTCTTCTGTTCAAAGGTAGAACCCCCACTCTCTTTCTCAGGACCAGACATAGGGAGAGTAGTAGCCCTACCAACACCAGAAGGCTCTCGGGTTTCTTGTAAAAATTTGACTGCCCCTTCGGCTCGAAGAGCCTTATCAACCAATTCCGCATAAGTCGTTGTATCACTCGTTGTAATAACCAGGTCATGTCTGATTTTGGCATTCAATCCAGCCAAATACTTTTCTTTCTTGCTAAAATCTGTTGGTACAATTCCGGAGGCCAACTTGGCCAAGCGGTCAAACTTGGTAGTATACTCGGTCACTGACATATTCTCACCTTGTACCAACTCAATAAATTCCTTCCGCTTTGCACTGCGGACCGCCTCATTATAATATTTGGCGTTGAACAATTCCCGGAACTCTTCCCAGGTCATCCTGGTCACATCCCTGGTGAGGGATACCATTTCCCACCAAATCAGGGCATCTTCTTGAAATTGAAACGTGGCACATGCCACCCTATCATTTCCAGCTACCCCCATAAAGTTCAGTATTCTCTCAACAACAGTCAACCACTGCTCAGCTTTAAGAACATCAGGGCCTCCCAGAAATACTGGAGGCGCTTGCTTTCTGAACCTTTCATACAAAGGCTCCATGCGGTTACCAGCAACATATTGCTCAGCTGGCACCGCAGGGGCTGCAGGGATTGCAACAGCCGGTTGTAGGGGAGGCTCAACAGGGGCATCCCGTTGCCTGAGTCGCCGGATTTCTTCTTCTTGTTGCTCAATTCTAGTTTGCATCTCAGCAAACCTTTGTTCCCAATCAACAGGGGCCTGAGGTGGATTCTCCTGTCCACCTCTCGGGACTCGACCGCGGCCTCTACCGCGACCACGGGGGTTTTGGGGATTTCTACCACCTCGCCCACTTCCAGTCTCAACCAATTCACCCTGCCTTCTAACGTTTCGCTGGTCGTCCATTATTTAGGACTTAGCCTGCGAACCCACAAGGCACGTAGGTTAGACAGTGGTCATAAATTTCAGGACCGCAATTAATATTTATTTAATCATATATACAACACCACATATCTTAAACAGTTTGCAGAAAGAAATAAAGCTTACGGAACCGTGAGTTGAACTCGACACTGGCCTTGATTGTACATATCTTGACGGTCATCAGTGAACAACCCGGTGGCTCTGATACCAAACTGTAACGCCCGTATTTTATAAAAATAATAACAATACACGAAGTCTAAATTTCCAAAATTTATATATTTAATAATTATAAGGATCGGGATCCCGAGTATCAAAATATTAGTTTAAAATATTTTACTAATACGTACATATACATTTTTTTTTTTTAAAAGTTTAGCGGACATGCATTTCCAAAATACAGACTCAAAATAATATAAGATCGAAACCCTCCGGGTTGCACTGCCGCGATATGTACAATCATGCCGAGTTCCATCTCACTGCTCCTCCAGCTTTGCTTTTCCTTTACCTACACAAGGTAGCAAACTGATGAGTCGACAGACTCAGTAAGATATGCAAGACATATAAAAGTAGCATGATGCCAGCTTTATGATCAAGCTGCCCTGAGCTTAACAACGAAACTCACCAAATGATTAAGAACGTTCTTAAGGGTAGTACGACTACTATACCAGATGCACTAAAGTACCAACTCTGTACTTGTGTTGGTAGAGCCCTAACTGTACTCCCGAGAATTTCTAAGTGTTGTACCACGAACACGACGTACCCTGGGTACTCGTGTTGGTAACACCGTAATTACATTAACATCCAAAACAAGCATAAACATTCATATATATATTCTTACGCTATCTTACCTAGTTCCTTGCTCAAGTGTGCCGGTCAGCCTGAGTGGATGTGCAGCTCGACGTTTTACAGGGCCCTAAACCATAATATTCAAAATTCGATGAGAGACTCGCTAAATACTTATCGGGGATTTAAAATACAAATTAAGCTTAACCCTATCGATAAAAAGGATGCCAATACCCTAAAATACTTAAAAACAGGAAAAACTAGGGTTCGGGAAAAACTCCAACCGGCAGGCCGGTTCCCCAACCGGAATTCCGGTTCCTGGGACCAACCGGTCGACCGGTTGACACGAGCTCGAGGAACCGGTCGGTTGGTCTGGGAACCAAAACATCAACCCCAAAACCTCAATTCATCCCCAAATTTCACAAAAACTTCCAGAACACCTGTGTGCACCATAATAAACCAGTCCCAAGCAGTAAAGTTCAACAATTCACATAAATTTCCAATCTACCATTAAAGCTCCAATTGAACTCACAACTTAAAATTCAATACAAACATCAAGATATTCACTTAGCTTAGCTTATAACAAGGATAACAAACTCAATTTAATACCAACAACCAACCTAGACAAAACCCAAATCAAACAGCCACCAATCTTCTTCAATTTCACTTCAAAACCTAACCTAAACTACAACAACCTTCAAGAAAGGGTTAAAGGGAAAGATTACCTTGAACAAGCTTTAAATACCACTTGAATTCCTCAATTTCAACACAAATCACAATCCCCCCAGCTGCTGCCCAAGAGAATCGAAAGAGAGAGAGAGAGAGAGAAAGAACTAACTCCTATTGTTCTTCAATTTTTTCCTTCAAGCTTAAGTAATCCCTCTTCATTTATCTTTTTTCTTTCTTCTTTTTATTTATTATTATCTAATTAATAATAAACCATTCTCAGCCAACATTTGACTACATAAGTCAAGAGAAAAGTCTTACAAAAAGACTTCCTTGCCCCTCCATTAAATAAAAAATAATAAAAACATCCCAAGGGTAAAATTGGTCATTTACTAACCCCGAAAATACCAATACCGCTAAAACTTAACAATGATATCCCGAAAATATTCTAAACCATATAAAATGCGACTCTCTAAAGGCCCAACGTCGCTTCCACAGCTTCCGAACACAATCACAGAAATTAGGTAATTAAATATAGAACAGCATAAAAATATATATGATATATAAAATATATTTCTAAAATGTGCATTCCGTAATTATTGATACATAAACCTTAAATAATTAATAATATAAAGTATTATTCATAGGTGGTCTTTACAGCGGCTTTTGCTTGGCTGTGTCAATTGCTTTGGATTCCGGTTACAAGTTTGTTATTGTGGAGAATGATTCGAGAGTGGTTATCGACGCCATCAATGGGAAGGGATCTCGTTGGGCTTTAGAGAACTATATCTCATTTTGTACTAAGTCTTCTCCTTTATTTAATAGTTGTAATTTCTCTTATGTCAGTAGAACATGTAAATTTGCCGCTCATAATGTGGCTAGATGGGCCTTTTCCCATCAGATGTTTAGTCCCCTACCGGTCTCTACTATACCGGAAACTCTATTTTGTAATGACCGCGAGGTCTAACTGAATTCGGTTTTATAATATAAACGCTTTTCCTCAAAAAAAAAAAATATATATATTTGCTTGACAAAAAAAAAACATTATACAGTATTTGCAATTGCATCACAATAAATAGTCAACCTTGTTTTTCAGCCATATCTATAATTTTATATATTGATTGATATACAACACTACAAACAAATTAAACAACAAGTCTTCACTTTCTATTCCAAGTAGTGTACCCAGGACAGATAAGTTGTTCTTTGGCATCTTCTCAACACCACATGATATGCACCTTAAAAGTGTTAAGTGGTTTTCAATATTAATTATTAAATTAAGACATAAAAGATTTGATGTTAAATTGCATCAATAATACCCGTGTGTTGGCCCTTAGCAAATAAGCAGTACTCTGATTTTAAGGCCTGAAATTTGCTCCATTATAACGTCAAATTCAAAGTTCCGTTCAGTTAGAAACCATCAGTTGAATGTTAAGGATTCTGTGTTTGACAAAGGCACTAACAAATTCCTCAACAGACCACATCCTCAGTTTGTGAGGAAAAAGAAAGAAGAAGCATATTTTAACTATATCAAGACAACATAAAATCCGTTTTGCCATTTATGAAAATCAATCCCTCCACCTATGACCACAGTTGGGGTTGCAGCAAACAAAGAACAAAGTCATTCCTTCCTCACCTCTAGCAGTAGCCTGCAAACATAAATAGCAAAAACACCCCACAACATTAGACAGCCTAGAAACACTAATATAAGTATATCATTCACCCTATCCACTTAGAGGGGAAATGTTAGTAAACTTTCAGTACTGGTCTTGTGATTGCCTGAGCATGATAGCACAAGGTAGACAATGCAGAATCTATCATCTCTTGATTTCCAGTTAAAGCTAAAGGTAAAATGCTTATACCAATGATTTTCAATCGAAAAAATACATTTGTTGCTTTTGTTAGGGCAGTTCAACAGAATAAAACTATCAACAAGACATCAACACGAAATGGATTGTGTTTTTCTGACTAATTTAATGTTACCCACATCAAGAGTAAAGATTTATAATTCTTTGTCAGGATATCTTAGTTCTGAGCTGACTTACTCTTTTCCCTTAACAGAAACTCACAATTATAAAGAGCAACTATAAAATAAGTTGATGATAAATGAAAGGCTAGGAATTTGACCTGGAAAAAGACAGCTTCTCCATGGTTGCATTGAGCACAACGAACAGCTTTTGTCCGAGGAAGAGTGGGATCTGCAGCCACATCTTGCAATACCTGAGTGCGTTCTCCAACAGAGTGATGTATCTCATTTCTATAGACACAGTTGTTATCAGCAACTTCCTGAAGTTCAATAAGAGACTAATAACTAACTGAAAACAGAGGGGGTAAAGAGTATAGAAGAAGACACCATTTGAATCAGTAAAAAGATCACCAAAATGGAAAGAGAAAAAAAAATACATTTGAGTACAACCAATATCACCTTCAAAGGCTTGCCAGTTTGTGATGTTTAGTTCACTGTAATGATAATTGTAATGGTAATGAATAGGTCCATTACATCGTTTGTTTTTCAATTTTAACTTTTGTAATCCATTACAATGTAATGGTTATTTCATTGAGTATTGTAACGATGATTACATGCCAAAACCAATGTAATCTTCATTACAATTACACTCCATTACAAAAGTAAAATAAGATTTTAATAAAAATATAGTAAAAAAAGTCAAAGTTCTATATTACCTTTTCTTTTGAATATTTTATAATAATAAAATGAAAACAATACGGTTATTTTGGTCCATACACATTTTATTCCATTACATTCTCATACCAATCCAAACACAATAATTCTGATTACAATGTTCATTCCACAATTCCTATTACCATTCTTATTCCATTACATTACCAATGTCATTACTATTACCATTCCATTACACCAAACCAAACACCACCTATGTTCAGAAATATTACCATAACATAACAGAACTAAACCTTACTTTGTTCATGCTTTCAAACAAAAAAGGAAGAAGCTGACTTTGTTCATATTTTCATCTCTATATATAAGATTCTCTCATTTAACAGCAAATTAAAATTACCAATATAAACTTTAAAAAGAAATAAAAAACTGAACAAAGAGTTCATACTCATGTGTAGCAAGAAAGCTACTTTTCAATCTCTAATGGCTTTCAGGATGGTTCACCTCCATTTTCCAAAACGAACTAGTCGCTCGGTTAAAGCCTAAGGCTTATTTTCCACCATTTTGGGTTTACAAAATAATTTGAGGAATATGTAGTAATAAGTCAAGAAAATAAAAATTCTGACAGATCAAATAAAAACCCAGTAAAAACCCCACCAATTTCAAAAGAATAATGAAACAAAAATTTGATAATAGGTTTAAGTTTAAGAATGTCTTGCAGATAAAACCAAACCACAGAATGGTCCTGTGCAGAGAGAGAGAGAGAGAGAGGAAGACCTGGTGATCACAGTTGCGGCATGCATAGAGGAGGATCTTCTCATCCCTGTCTTCCTTTGGGTATAGGATGTTGTTACTGCGAAATTACAACCTTCAATTAGCAAAAACAAAATCCAATATTTATGTATATAGTGACAGGTAAAGAAGAAGGAGAAGAAGTAGTCGACTGACCATTCACGGCAAAACTTCATGGTACTCATTTTGAGAGAGGTAGGTTTGGAGTTCAAACAGAGGGTTTTTGCTTGGGCTCTCTATATCGCTCTGTGCCCTTCTTCTTCAATGGTGTTTGTCGTTTCAAAATTCAGAGCTATAACTTGCACAAAAAGTTGAGAAAAAAATTTGCTACGTTAGTTGCCTTTAATATAACAAATTCTTCACACAGTCATTTTATCGAACACTAAACACATCAACTATAACACTATCACACAAAATCAAAATACAGCTATAAAATGAAATGGAATTTAGCCCCCAAAAAGGAGAGAGAAGATATTCACCGAGATAGCTGAGGGACTATGGAGGTGTGGACTGCAATGGTGAATTGGAAGTCGTAGACCGATACTGAAGAGGGAAGAGGAAAATGGGGGGAGAGAGAGAGAGAGATTTTGAATTAAAGTTGGATTTTAAAAAACTGAAAACGCTCAAACTTATGCCCTAAATTGAGTTTTTTCTTCTAAATTACTAAAATCTTTGTTTTTTTGGCGGTGCATTTGTGCAATGTCTAATTTAGAATTTTTTTCCCTCGAACTTTTACATATAGTAAATAATGTTTCCTGAACTTTTAAGGTCATTAAAAATACACATTGAACTATTAAGATGGTTGAATTTAAGGTCTTTTGTCCAATTTTAGTAAAAAAAATTTAACATGATGAAAATTTAGGGGGCATGATTTAGTACATATCAAATTTCGAGGGACATGATTTAGTAGATATCAAAATATGAAGAACATAATTTAACATTTAAACAATCACGAAAATAGTAAAATTGAATAAAATCAGACAAAAGTCCTTAAATCTAACAGTCTCAATAATTCAGGGGGAATTTTTAACAGCCAAAAAAGTTCAGGGGCATGATTTGGTACATGTCAAAATTTAAAAGAAAAATCCTAATTAACCATTTTTGTTTTAGAAATGCTAAAAAACACACTAAATTTATTTATTATTATCGGTAGAATTAAGTATAAGATTACTATAAAATATCACTAATTATTTACAAAGCATTACTATGTGTAATATCAATATTTATATTTGGCTAATTAGGATTTTTGCCCCCTGAACTTTGACATGTACCAAATCATACCCCCTGAACTTTTAAGGTCATTGAAAATGCCCCCTGAACTATTGAGATTGTTGGATTTAAGGACTTTTTTCCGATTTTAGTAAAAAAGTCTAACATGGATGAAAGTTCAGGGAGCATAATTTAGTACATGTCAATGTTCGAAGGACATGATTTGGTAGATATCAAAGTCTGGGGAACATGGTTTAGTACATAAATAATCATTGAAATAGTAACATTGAATAAAATTAGACAAAAGTCCTTAAATCCAGCAATCTCAATAGTTCAGGGGGCATTTTCAATGACCTTAAAAGTTCAGGGGGCATGATTTGGTACATGTCAAAGTTCAAGAAACAAAAATTCTAATTAGCCTTTATATTTCTTAGCTTATTTTTATAAATTCAATAGTAATGTAAAATATGAGTAAAATTTGACACAAAACATAACATAAGCTAAATTTACACCATAATATATATTTTTTATATTTACTCTTACCACTTAACCGTAATTGATAACTCTTAACATTTTATTAATATATTTGATATTTTTTATATGTTTTCAATAAAAATTTAAAACTTTTACTATTTTTTAGTTTAATACATAATTCATCTGAGCTCAATAATAAATTTGGACAAATATAACATTGGTTTACTTGTTAAGTTAAATTTAGTACAAATTTACACTATTTGCATGGTCTAATTTTTAGTTTTTCTTGAAAAAAATATCTCATTATGACTTAAATTGAAATATTATTTTATTTCATTTGTTTTTTTGGTTGAATAACTTCAAATGCAATAATAAGAAAGAAGGATAGCGGTAATCACATTAATCACCTCATGGAAGCTTGAAAAAACAAAGTTAGAGGTTGAGTAACCCCACTTAACCAAAGTATAAGCAGCCATATTAATCTCTATAGTAAACCAAACAACCTTACAACTAAAACACTTTAAAACAAAAAGTACATTTGAAAATGAAATAGATAGTTTCCAAGTAAGAAATTTCTTGTTGCAACATGCCCATACCGGAGTAAGGAAATTCGAAATCAAAATAACATTAGACAAATTCAGTTCCTGAATCACCTAAACACCAATAACTATAGCAATATTTCTCCCCTCTAAGGCATCCTTAGTCGTCAATCTCTCTACAAATAAGGCTTGAACATCACTCCCCTAAGATCGAACAACCACACTAGCAGAGACCATTCCACATACACCCAAGGCCTTCCTTCAAGGACAGAATGCTCCATTGAAGGAGGCAAAGAGTCTTTAGACACTCTGAACGGAGGCTCCGACATAACCAACTCCCAATGTTCAAAACTTTCTTTTCATAACCCTAAATGGGAGTCTAATCTCATTATGGTAGCACTCGTTATGAAAACCCTACACCTTGTGAACCAGAACAACCCATAAATAATAAACTCCTTCTTAAGCTAAAGGTCCAAAATATGCTGAAAAAATGAGGATCAAGCAACTACTTAGCAATGTCAGCACCCCAAGTTAAAACCAAACTCTTCTAGCCTGATTAGCCATTAGCTCGCAAACCACAATTGTCTAACAACAACACATCGACTGAACAGATGCACAATGGTGTCACCACCCCCTTCATTACAAATGACACAATGGCTCGGGGAACTTCCAAAAGTGGTTTGCAAGTGGGAACTCATTATGAGAACATCGTTATAAAGCTTCCAAACAAACAGTGTAAGCCTCTCATGGAGATGAGTTTTCCAAAAATTCTTAAAGAATGGGTTAGAAGCCTCAAACATATGCTGATTAAGAAAAGAAAACAAGCTATCATTCAAAACCTTCCAGACTAGCAAGTCCTTCTTAGGAAAGTTCGCACAGAACTCTGGATGATATGATAGCAAAGAAAACATGCTATCATTCAAAGCCTTCCAAACTAGCATGTCCTTAGCGAAAGTTCCCACAAAACTTTGAATGATACGATCCATTCTAGACACAAAACATCCCCTTACCTCCACTCCAAACCAAGTAAGGTCATCAGAATCCCTTAGATTCCCTATTTTAAAACTCGACTAGATAAGAGGATTCAAACGAGAACTCGAGACCAAACCACTCAATTACCAGCACAAAGTCACCAAGAGCTCCAAACTTCCAACTGAGACTCAATACATTATTCACTTGTTTATAGTTCTTCTGTAAATCAGTTTTTCACACACATCACTATATGTACTATTTTAGTATATAATTTGAGTTCGCATATCATCAAAAGGTATTTTAGAAATTGATATAGAGGGAAGAATCTCTATAGAATTGTAAATCTCTAACGTCGTGACTATTAAGTGTGTGTTTTTTTTTTTTTTTGACTAGAACATGACTAATAAATTTAAGGATGAATGAAGATGAACACAAACAATTCCACTTGGTATGGGGTATGAATGATATCCATGTTTTCCAACTATAATAACATGGGAAAACATTTGATGAAAGCCATCTCTGTCTGTCCATCAATATGACAAGAAAGAGAAAAAGATAAGAGGAAAAAAAAAACAGAAAAAAAGATAAGGAAAGAATGAACATATAGAACAATGGGAGAAGAGAAACAGCTGTTCATGTAGCTTGATTCCAAATACACCAAAAAAAAAAAAGAAAAAACTATTGGTCATCACTCTTCTGGATGGACACAATTTGCTACTTGGTTGATTGCATGTCTTCCTCAGTTTTCCAAACAATATCCTCCAAGCAAGTAGAGAGGTTTTTATAGAACTGCATAATATACCACAAATATGATTTGGAATTAATTGGTTAGATTATATATGTTATTACTTTCACAATCACAACAGAAACCAACACCGGCGAGGAAAAGGGTACCTTATGAAATTCCAAGGTGTCTCCTTTCGCTTTTCGAACTTGGACCATGTGAAGTGACGGCGCAACTTGGAATATCTGATGATGAGTATACAAAAATGTCAAAAATGTATAACCAGAAGTTGATTCTATCTGTCATGGAATGATAAAACACAATGGTTTTACCTCTGTGGCAACATTAAGATTTCCCTTTCTTCCGGCTGTCATATTTTCGAGTCTCAACTTGTAGTTTTTCTTGTGTACATCGAACCCAAGAGGCTTTGCGGCTTCTTCAATTTTATGAATGATTTCATTGGCAGGGCATCGGGATGTGAATCTTGTCTCTTTCTTAAAGCCCTGAAAACAATATGACAAGAATAGGAGAACTCGATGTAAGAATAGTTGATAATAGTGAGAAAATATGACCAAAATTGAAACCTTTCTTTTTACCAAGTGCCAAATTCCTTAAAAGAAGAAGTAAAATCTAAATTCAAAGCAGAATACCTATCAAGGGTGTTATTTCACAAGGTTATTAAGTCTAAGACTTATTGCACAAGAAAAAAAGGGTCTCAAACTGATCAAACCATAGCCATATAGAAAAGTGTCTAATGTCCAAACCTGTTCAACATCAAACAAGTTGCCAAGATTTAGTCCTTTAGACATTGAAATTAGATCAAACGCGTTCATAGCTGCTGGTTGTTCTTCCCTCTTTTCCATCACATGGTGCTCCTGTTATATGATCAGCCATGTTATATCAGACGAAATTTGTTTTTTTTTTCCTAAAAAAATAAAATAAAATAAACAACCATCTTTGAAACGTACTTCTGAATCCTTAAACACAGCTTCTACGTCATCTAAGTTTGTATCTTCTTTCTCATCAAACACAGGAGGCTTGTAATCCTTCTTAAACCATTCATCTTCCAAAATTTCCGGTATAGTAATCCGCTGCCATAGAGAGTAAAGTATTAAGATATGAATATCACACTTTTGACAATCTTAAATGTAAACATACAAAGTAAATTCTATCAATCTCCTTCCATACCAGTAAATTCTTCTAGAGCAGTTGAAAGCTATTCTAGGACACTTTAACTTTTAAAATGCAGGAAATGAGCAACATATGCATGGAGATACAATTAAACATACTGACTATACTTAACAAAATCAAACTAGTGCTTATGATGGAACATTTTGTGGCTCAATGCCTAAATATCTAAACAGAAAAGCTTAATCTATGAGCCTTGGAAAAATAGCACCTACACAATAGTATTGTAGTGAATCAAAAAATTCAGAAAAAGAATAGATGGGGCACATAGAACAATACATTTTAATTCTTAATTTGCAGATTTCTCAGTTTGTGTCCCCAACTGTTGCCACTAAAAAGAGAAGATAAAATTCTGTTACTCATAGAATTAAGCAATTAACTAAAAACTCCAATGCTCAATGCCAATCTGCATTTGTAATATGATAGCGGTTTCGGTTAAGCCAAAGGCCCAATAGTAAACTCCAAATGATAGTGCAATATAACCAAATTGCATAGATTATTCTCCACTAAACAAATAGCTGGTAAGGTAAAATTAGAGGAATCTTTTAACCATGTGCTTCTCAAAAGATTTGTTCTTCAGTTGATAGTTGGGAGGTTCAATCCTATAGGGTCCATAATCTACATTGTCTGCATCATTTAACAGTCTCAATCTAGCATTACCAGCAGTAAATCCTAAGATGCTCAATTTTTCTTTTCTTTGTAAGGTATTCCGAGATGTTCGACAGTAACTCCTTAGCAGTTCTCCTCACATCAAGCATTTGATAACAAGGTGAAAATCAAAACTACATGCACTTAGGTCTCGTTTGGAACGTCGTATTAGGTCGTATTGTATTTTATTGTATTATATTGAATTAGATTATATATCATATTTTTGTATAATACTATGTTAAACTTTAATTTATACTAAAATATTATATATTTAGATGCCCATAAAAGTTAATACCACATATAGTTTACATAAAAATATTGCATAAAATACAATTCAATATAATACTATACTATACAATACAATACAGTGTAATACGGCGTACCAAACGAACCCTTACAGTATCATATAATACATACATATACTGGAGACTTTTATGGAACAATCATAAAAGCCCTGGAATAATGATAGATCTTTACACACTCAACAAAAAGAATGAAGAATGGGAAGTATGAAATCACATGCAGAGGCATGATTAACAATCAGAACCCAAGCAAATATTCTAAATTCAAACATTTAAAAAGGAAATAGCATCCCATGTGCCCATGCTGGAGAAATATTATTAAAAAAATCAAAATAAAGTATAGCAGAAAAGAGTATCAATCATCAACCCTGACAAATGTCTAACTGTTGTAAGGAATAAAAAAATGTGGCCATTTGTTGCCCCTAATCAGAACTTTTATAATTCCTTTCTTGGTCAAGAAAAGTACATGTGGAAGTACAAAAAGGTAGAGACTATAACCAAATGACATGTGAATCACATAAAAGCTACAACTTCACTGATACTATCCTATTCAATTACTTACAGTCATGGGATTGGGATCCAAGATTCGAGCTATCAATTTCATCGCACTGAAAGATAGCCAAGGTGGGCAAGTAAATTCAGCAGACGAGATCTGCAAATGAAGAAGGAAAAAAAAATGTAACAATTGAAGATGAAGAGCTATAGAGGCGGCATGCTAGAAATCATAAAAATGCTCACTTTTTTATACAGGATCATAAGATTAGAGTCATCAAAAGGCAAGTAACCTGCAAGTAATACAAATAGTATCACTCCACAAGACCACAAGTCTGCCGTTGCACCGTCATAGCCTTGATCGTTAAGGACCTACAAACATGATAAAAATATTCACGTAACACGCTAGTTGTGTTAAAAAATTAAAAGGCTATCAAGAACTGTCCACACCTCAGGAGCAACATAATTTGGAGTTCCACAAGTTGTGTGAAGAAGACCATCATCCTGCCAAATAAAATAAAATTAATAATAACTAAATAAATGTAGCCAAATAGAAGTCCGAGATTGAGACAGCCAGTGTCCAAACGTAAAATTATTTCTAGTATTTGAAAATGTTAGAAATATACAATTGAGAAAAGGAAAATATTTGATACGTGATCTTGTATAACAGCTAAAATTCAACATAACCACCAGTGGCAGCAATGGCCTCAAACAGAGGACCGAGATTGAATGGAGAAGAATAGGAATCAGGCTATCATCCTTACCCTGACTTGTTGAGATAGTGCACTCAATCCAAAATCTGAAACTTTAAGATTTCCATACGCATCCAACAACAAATTTTCTGGCTGCAAATGAACAATGAAAAAAATATATATATAATTCATGAATTTCTTCTTGAGCTGGTATCCAATATCACCATGTGCTAACAGGTTATGTACCTTCAAGTCTCTATGATAAACACCCCGACTATGACAATAATCGACTGTATTGATTAGCTGTTGGAAATATCTACGTGCTTCATCCTCTCTCATCCTCCCATGGTTTACCTTTACAAATCAGAAATAACTATCATGAGAAGATGAGCACTAGCCTTACCTTACCAAATAAATCAATTTAAAGTACAAATATAATTGTGAATCAAAGCATTGCTAAATGGTTATGAGTAAAGACAAGTCCAAAAATATATTGTTCCCCAAAAAATAAAAAAAGAGCTTAAACAACTAAAAATTACTAGGAAGCAACTGTTCATAATAGGATTGCATATAGGTCAGTCCACTCACAATTTTGTCAAAAAGCTCTCCTCCAGTAACAAATTCCAAAACAATAAAAATCTTAGTTTTGCTTCCCATCACCTGAAAAAGAAAAAAGATAACTCTCACATCAAAATAAGCAGGCAGCATTTCATACTAAGCTTCATCAATACCATTTTCCTTCTTATGTGTCTCCAATGCAGGTTACAAAGAAACAGTAAAGAACTGAAAAGACAAACCTCATATAACCGAACAACGTTTGGATGCTTTACTAACTTCATTGTTGCCACTTCTCGTTTGATCTGAGAACATTATACATGTTAGATAAAAGAAAAAAAGACACAATTGTAATAACAGATCTAAAACAAAAACAAAGTGTGAATAGAATAACACTTTGAGCATTCCATAACAATTGTAAGCAATCAGTTGAAAAAGACAAGAATGGATTGTTATGAAGGGAGGTCTAAAAGAAGAGACCTGTTCAGCCATTTTGTGCTTGAGAACTTTCTCCTTATCAATAATCTTAATAGCCACAGGCTCTCCTGTCTCAGAATTTCTTGCAAACTTGACTTTTGCAAACGTTCCCTCTCCAATTGTTCTCCCCAATTCATATTTACCCACTTTACGCTTAACTTTTGTGTGTTGATTCATTCTTGGAAGACCTTTGCTTGAAATTTGAATCTTCTGATAACTTTTGCAGTTTTGGTGGAGTTTCTCAGAGACAACCTGAGGGAAAAAAAATACATAAACAAGTCATATAAGTGTTGAAAAACCACATTTTCAACCTAAGAAAATCAAGAAAAGAAGACAAAAAAATAAAGGAACCAACTTTTTGAGTTGAGGAAATTTAAGAAAGTAGGATTTTGCTATTGGTTTGAACTAAGCAAGTGGGTAGTAGTAGCAGTAGCTCATTGAGCTAAATCAATTATAGAAATATTTAAAGCTTTTGCATAAAGAAATTTTCCTCATTGAGACTTGGCTTACGTAGTAAGTGATCAAAATGGCAGATCAAGTGGCTCCTACTTGCATTAGTTTATAGGGGTTATGCTAATATACAAACACCACGTGATGCATATCAGAGGTACAATGGACTCGGTCAGACATTACTAGTACCATGAACACAAAACATAAGTAAACAAAACAGAAAGAAAATTCAATATAATACTTCCAAATTCAAGAGCATAATAAAATATGTAAACCTTCAATCAACCCCAAATGTTAAACATGCTTTGCTTGATGCAATTAACTAGTTTGAAAATAAAAAAAGGAAAAACAAAGTGAAGAAAGAGAAATTGAAATATACCTAATTCTTATGAAAAAATTCCTAATCTCGTCTCGTGAAACAGCACATGCAGGTATCAAAAAACCAAACTTTCGGACTAACCAAAGATTACCCAGATGAAAATTTGCCAAAACTGAACAACCCAAAAGTGGAATCTGGATAATTCTTAATCTGGGAAAGAACACACCGCCCAAGTACCAAAAATAAAACCAAAGTTCGAGAAGTCCCAATAATTATCGTACAAACTGTCGTCAAACACGAATTCGACAATAGCGTCACACATATTTATATGCATATAATAAAAATAATTATATTATATGTATTATGTATTATATACATATATCTGTGGGAATAGATACAGCAAATATTTAAGAAACACGAGGCTAACTATTAAGCAAAAAGCAACAAATAATAATATAATTTTAAAAAGGAAATGGTGGGGAACAGAAGAAAAATATGAAAGAGGATATACTTAAAAGGAAAAATCAGATAAGAAGAAGAAGAAGAAGGTGCCAACTGGTGTCTTAGAAAACTTGGTTGATTGATTGAGGTATGGTGAAGATTCTAGTGACCTTTTAAGTAGCTGAAAGGCCAGAATTGAACAGAAATGTTAATGGTTTTTTTGTTTTTTAATAATACCTTTCTTTTCTTTCCTTTTCTTCTCAGAAATTTTGATTGACTGTAAGTGGAACCGAGCTCAGCTTATTTCCATATCCCACCGAATATTCTAGTTCAAGTTCAATTATTTTCACAACCTGTAATTATTATTATTATTATTACTATCTTCCTCCCTCTAAAAAATTTTACAAGTGCATATATACATAATAAAACACACATATAATATATATTTTTTAAAATAAAAATTAATCCTTTTCCACTTTTAAAGAAAAGAAAAAGAATAAAAAAAAATAATTATATAAAATATTAGTTTTTATAAAAAATTAATATTTTTACCTTTAAAGTTTTTATAAAAACACAAAATATAATAATATTAAAATAATAACAAAAGAACATCAAAATATCATAAAAAAAAATAATGTACAAATAACAAAAAAAATCAACAATTAAATAACAAAAATATAACCTAAAAATACTAAAAGAAACTATATTTTATGTAAATAAAATCGTAAAAATCGTAAAAATATTAAAAATTTCGTATAGATTATGGTTTTGTAATTTTTTTTTTTTTTTTGTATTTTCTTAAATTATTTCTAAAAAAATATTTTTGTAAAAATAGGTTTTATGAAAATTTTTATCAGGATTGGTCACACAAGTGACCTAAAATTATGCTGTATAACTATAAAATAATTGATGATCATTTTAACCTTTGCAAAGTGTAAATTTAAAATTATATTGTTAGTTTGACAAATTTAAAAAGGAAAAAAAAACAAAATAACAATAATAATATACCGGTAAATTGTAATCTAAGTCGGTAGGTGATTGATATTGTTTTTCAATAATAATATATGAATTAATGAAAACCTTAATTAGTTGTTGTCTTGATAATAAATTATAATAATTACAGATATAAAAAAAATTATAATAATCAGTTGGTTTCCCAATTTTTATTCATTTTATTTTGAGAGAAGTTGTTGTCTAAAATTAGTGCTATGTGAATTCGGTTTTACTTCTTATGTTTCTCAAGTTTATCGGTTTGATGAAATAGAGAGTAGAACTTAAAAAATAAACTCTAACCATATAAAAAAATAACTCTTTATTAAAATAAATAAAAAACTCTTTAATTAAGAACTCCCTAATTTTGTTGCTAAAATTTTAATTAAAAATATTATTACCTTTTTATTATTTTATAAAATTATTTGATAAACGAAAATTATAAAATATTACTAAAATAATTAAATACAAATTATAATAACTTTTTTGGCTAATTAAAAAACATAATAAAAAAAAATACCCTTAGAGATGTTGTTATGTAATTGTTTGAAATGAATAATTTTTTTATATAAAAAAAACAAAAATAATAATAATTTATTTATTTTACCTACGTTTGTCGTGATCCCTGGAATCTTTGTAGTACTACGTGTGATTCGTAAAAAGAATTATTTTTTGTGGTCCTTAAACATTTATTAAACAGATAAAGAAATATGGGAAATTAGTACATAATTGTCACCACTTAATTATCACATGGTAACACTGAACAACCATTTTTTTTTTTTGAAAATGAAATATCAACTTCATTGAAATGATTAGCATTCAGAATACAAGAGGGAGATCAATTCCTCCCAGGCATTATACTCAAAAATGCTACGACCAGAGAGAAAACGAGAATGCCTTGCAACAACATGGGCAACTCGGTTTGCTGATCGTCTAATAAAACAAATCCTAACATTATTGAGAGAAGACAATAAAATTTGACAGTCATGAATAATCAAACCAAAGATAGAATTCACAGAGTGATTACTACGAATGCCTTGCACAGTGAGCATACTGTCTGTCTCAATCACAACATCAGACCAATTGTTGCTCTTTATCCAACTCAGAGCTTCTTTGACTCCCATTGCTTCAACGACTTCTGCATCATAGACCCCGCCGAAGTACTTGGTTTTAGCCTCGATGAGCCCTCCGGAGCTATTTCGGGCAACAATCCCGAACCCGTAAGAATTATCCTGTGGAAAGAGAGCCGCATCTACATTTAACTTGATTTTATTTGATTCAGGTTTAGTCCAACGCTCAGCTCCATCTCCTCTATTCTCAAAGAATAGCGAAGATAGCGAAAAGTTATCTTGAGCGTTACGCCAATGATCAAGTGTTGTTTGTGCAGATGCAATGACTTCAGCTTGCGAGGATACCTTATTCTTCCATACAACAAGGTTACGGGCCTTCCAAATTGCCCAACAGAGCATTGCTGCCCGTGAGGCAAGTTCCTCACCAGATGCCGTAAGCACTTTGTCGAACCAACCACCAAAAGAGTATGGATGGTTTGTATCATAAGAGATACCAAGAGTGTTCCAGCATGACATAGCAAAAGGGCATGTGAGAAGAGCATGAACAATTGACTCTGCTTGGTTTGTACACACAGGACAGAGCCCAGAAATATTCACATGTTTTGTCACTAATTGAAGACAAGTGGGAAGACAATCAGTAATTGCACGCCATAACAGATTCTTTACCTTGGGAGGGATCTTCAATTGCCATAGCTTACGCCAGAACCCAGAGTTATCAGAACTAGTAAGCTGGGTTTTATTCTTCTGTAGCATGACATAGGCAGTTTTAACTGAGAACAGCCCAGAGGAGTCTCCCGACCAAGACCAGAAATCAGATCCAGGATTGAGCGATAGTGGAATGCCCAAGATCAGATTGGCATCTCGGTTGTTGAACAGGTCCTCAACAACCTCAGGGTCCCAAGCTCGAGCTTCCAATGAGAAGAGAGAACTCACAGTATTATGTAAAAGAGCTGGATGTGTTGAAGTTACAAGTCTGTTCCCACTATCAGGTAGCCACGGAGTAGAGAGGATCGTGGTAGTTTCACCATTTCCAATGATACGCACAGCCCCGAGACGAACCACACTTTGAGCAGCCCAAATACTTCGCCAAACAAAACTGGGATTATTTCCCAATTCAGCCGATAGGTAGTCGCTGATAGGAAAATATTTGGCTTTGAAAACTTTACCCACCAAAGAATCAGAATTACACAGAAGCCTCCAACCTTGTTTAGCAAGCATTGCAAGATTAAAGTCATGAAGGATTCGGAAACCCATACCACCTTCCAGCTTAGGCTTTGCCATTCTTTCCCAAGACATCCAAGTAATACCACGGCCCTTACTTGATGTAGTTTTCCACCAAAAACTAGCCATAATCTTCTCTATATCCTCACAGATGCCTAAAGGAATTAAGAAGACACTCATGGCATATGTGGGAAGAGACTGAATCACAGTTTTGAGAAGAATTTCCTTGCCAGCTCGAGATAAGAATTTTCCATCCCAACTATTGATTCGAGCCAAGACTTTATTCTTTAAGAAGCCAAGGATAGAGTTTTTGTTTCGACCAATAATGTTAGGCAAACCGAGATAAAGACTACCTTCTGACGCTTCAACCATTCGAAGAACAGAACAAATACCAGCACGAGACTCAGCAGTAGTGTTGGGGCTAAAAAAGATAGAAGACTTAGAAAAATTTACTTGTTGCCCAGAAGCTTGTTGAAAAGTTTGAAGAAGAGTATTAACACTCAAAGCAGCTTCCGGAGTGGCCTGACAAAACAGATAGCTGTCATCAGCAAAGAGCATATGTGTTATGGAAGGAGCACCACGAGCCACCTTGCATCCATGGATGAGTCGATTTGCTTCAAACTTGTTAATGAGTGCCGTGAGACCCTCAGCACACATAATGAAAAGATAAGTGGAGAGCGGGTCACCTTGACGAATACCGCGGGAAGGAATGATAGGGCCAATGACATGCCCACCATGGATGACATTATAACTGACCGACGATATGCAAGCCATAACCAGATCGATCCATTTCGGATGAAAACCCATATGAGACATGACAGCCTGAAGATAGTTCCATTCAACACGGTCGTAAGCTTTGCTCATATCAAGTTTTAGTGCCATGAACCCTTTCTTACCCTTTGTCTTCCTTTTCAAATAGTGCATAACTTCAAAAGCAATCATCACATTATCAGAGATAAGACGACCAGGAATAAAAGCACTCTGGTTCACAGAAATAATCTGATCAATTATACATCTCATTCGGTTTGCAAGGACTTTTGAGAGCACTTTGTAGAGCACATTACATAGAGCAATCGGCCGCATATCACTCATTGAAATAAAATTCTTCTTCTTCGGGATCAAGACAAGATTAGTGACATTCAGACCAATAGGAATCGTACCAGATGCAAAGAAATCAGTGACCATATTAACAATGTCCGGACCAACAATATCCCAGTGTTTTTGGAAGAAACCAGGTCCCATACCATCAGGCCCAGGAGCTTTATCCGGATGCATTTGGAACAGAGCATGCCGAACTTCCTCGGTGGAAATGGGCTGTAGAAGCAGATTATTTTGATTTTCATCGATACTACACCTTATATCATCAGCAACAGCATTATGGAGAGTGCCATTAGTAGTAAACAGATCGTCAAAATAACTAGAAATAACATCACTAAGCCCAGTGTCCCAATTAGACCAATCACCATTTGGTTTTTGCAACTGATAAATTTGATTATTTCGTTTGCGGGAACTAGCAGTAGCATGAAAATACTTACTATTTTTATCACCCGCATTTAGCCAGTATTGCTTTGACCTTTGCTTCCAGTAAATTTCCTGCTGAGCAAGAATCTCAAAATAGTTATTTTTCTCAGTTGCATATTCCTGAAACCCATTGTCAAGCCCAGAGTGCTTCAAGGCAGCCAATTTATTTTTGCTTTTAGCAATACGTCTCTTAAAGTTACCAGTGAGACCTTTTCCCCAATCATCAAGTTGAGAACTGCATAGCTTAATCTTCTCAAGAAGAGGAAGATGGCTATTATTATCCCAACAAGATTTAACAATATGAGCACACATAGGTTCACGGCACCAAGAGTTTTCAAAACGAAAGAGATAAACATTGTTGCGGTAGGAACAATCATGAAATTCCAGAAAAATTGGAGTGTGATCCGAAGAGGAAATAGATAGGTTTGACAATGTTACCTCATGGAAAGCATCAAGCCACGATTGGGAGACCAAAGCTCTGTCCAAACGAATCTCCACCAAGTGACCAGACTCACGGCCTCGTTCCCAAGTATAGGGATAACCACGAAGCTCTAAATCATGCAAGGAACAATCAAAGAGGACCGACTGAAAACCAGTGATGAGAGTAGTCGGGTATGCACGGCCTCCTCTTTTATCGGCTTGGTTCGTTATGTTGTTGAAGTCACCGATTAAGCACCAAGGAAGGGGAGATTCGGCGAGAAGTGTACGAATGAGAGTCCAAGTTCGAGCTCGAAGACTGCGGTTAGGCTCACCGTAGAACCCAGTGAGACGCCAAACAATAGAACCAGGAACAGAAATCTCGAAGTCGACATGGTGCTGAGAATAGCCAATCAATCGTGCTTCATCAGTTATTTTCCAGAAAAAAGCGAGCCCACCAGATCTTCCAATAGGATCAACAGCAAAACAAGAATCAAAGCCCAACTTGGCCTTTACTCGGCCCACCACTTCTTGAGAACAAAGAGTTTCACACAAAAATAAAAATTTAGGTTTCTTTTGACTACAAATGTCAGCAAGGAATTGTTGGGCCCGTGGGTTCCCAAGCCCACGGCAATTCCAACTCAGGGTATTCATAATGATTGGTGGGCCTGGATACCAGCACCCACCTTTGATTCGTTTTTTGAAATGCTTTCAGCATTTGTGGTATTTTTCAAAGAAACTAGACCACTTGATCCAACTGGCCCACTTTCATGAATAAGAAGCCCAATTGATGATGTGTCAAGCCTTTTTCTTTTTCCATCAGATATAACAATATCTAAATCAGAGGCATATCTCAATTCACTTTCCATTAATATCACATCAGAGCCTTCATTTTCGGAGCTAATGGGATTCGAATCCCTTGAATTGTGGTACTGCTCTGATTCGGCCACAAATGGAGCAGGGACATTAATTTTGACAGCTTCATCTCCTTGTTCATCGTTCGCCGCCGTGGTAGTCGTCTTCCCCGATCGCAGCCAAGGTGAGGCAGTGAGGAAATTCTGCCGTTTACTAGCAGCTTTCATGAATAAGCCGTACGGCTTGACTATCCGATCAGCAGGCGTGTCGTAGAGTCTCGGGCAGAATTTCTCGGAATGTCCTAGCACTCCGCAGATGAAGCAAAAGGTAGGGACTTTCTCATATTTAAAATTGGCATAGAAAAAAGAATCGTTACCCCGTCGACGGAGTTTCATTCTCCGTTTTAATGGAAGTGAGACGTTAATCCGAACCCGAACTCTGAAATATTCCCTCCAAACGCCTGTGAAATTATTCGGGTCAGATTCCAAGTATTCCCCTATGAATCGGCCTGCCTCTAATACTGCTTTTTCAGTCCGAAAACCCGTTTGGAGATCGTGTATTTGCACCCACATATCAAGGGTGTTTAGCAGAGCATTCTTCGGATTAGCCCCTGGTTTGAGGCGTTCAATGAGAAGTTGTTTCCGATCGTAAGTCCACGGGCTGCCATTGATTACTCGTTGAATATCAATTTCGTGGTAAAATTGAAAAAGGAATCGATTTTGTTCAAGGATCTTCACATACATGCCTTTGCCGGGCTTCCAAAGATCAGCCATGATGTTTTGAAAAATGAGAAAATCGGATACCTTTCCTGTCAAGAGTCGACCGATCAAGCACCAACGATCGTCAAGGTCGGGTTCCCTTTCATCAGCATCTTCATCCTCAAAAACCACTTCTGTAGCTTCTTCTTCCTCAAGGCACATATCAGCCCACTTTTCATGTAGGCTCTCTCCATTGCTACTGCTAGATGCCATGCCGTAACACTCAAGCAACAACCAGAAAAAATAGCCAAAAGCACAAACTGAACACTCAAACAGAGCGACAAAACTCACTCCAACGAGAGCGACATAGGAATTTTAATTTTTTATATAACACTGAACAACCATTTATTGTTATTTAAATTTATATTTTAAGCTTTTCAAAAAAAAAAAAATTAAGTGCACTTTTTTTTTATTTTTTCTTCTCAACAACGTTTACTCTTGACAAAACAACCAATTATTAATGTCAATAATTTTGCATTATGACTCATGAATCATGATGGTTTTAGGTTACTTTTAATTTTTAATAATATTTTTGTAAAAAAAAAAAAATTGAGTGACCATTATATACATAAAAGACTATTGGGTCATTTTCAGTCTGAATTGAGAAAATAAAACTAAAATGTTAAACAAAGGAGTCAGGTGGGTTATGGGGCATTATTCAGGAACAGATATTAAAATAGGTGGTTCTACAGTCATTTGTTTTGTTCTCTTCTCACTTAATTTTAATTAATTATTTCTTATAACAGAATTTTATATTACATTATTTGTTCATAAAAATATCCCAAATTTATTAAACCATCAATGATTTCCTTGGAAGTATTTTTTTATGAAATTATATGCATGGTTGCTAACTTGCTTAACCTTTATTTTAACAATAACTTGATATTTTCTTTTTTTTTTTCATTTCTATTATTTTACAATAAAATCATTTCAGTGAAGCAAGCATTTAGTACAAGTAGCCCCATGTACAAGGGTAATAGGAAACAAGTAAGCGCCACAACTAACCCAACAAAACATAACACTAAAGTGCATGTTTGACATCATAACTAAAAAATTGTTTTTTGTTTTTAAAAATAGAAAATTGTTTTTTAAAAACAATTGATTTGTTTGACATTGTTTTTTGAAAACAGTTTTAAAAAAAAAAAAGTTACAAAAAACAAAAATTTTGAAAACAACAAAATATTGTTTTCTGTTTTAAAAACTAATTGGTCAATATTATTTTTAAAAACACTAACCAAACATGACTTATTTTTAAAAACTTCAAAAACTACTTTTTGTTCTCATTTCTAAAAATAATTTTTTTAAAAACAAAAAACAGAAAACAATACTAAACATGCTCTAAATTTAGTCCATCAATTTTTTATAAATTAAAATTTTAAATATTTTATCTTTTTCTCCAATATTTAATATTTTGTTATTTGTATCCTTATATACTTTTATTATAGTTTTTTTATCAAGAAAGAAAATTTTTCATTAAGCGACAAATAACTACCAACCAATGGGAGCACTACAAAAAATACGGCTCCACGCTCAACAACCACCCCATTACAAATGAATTATGTTCAAGTATAATTTTTCCACTCTATACATTCATGTGCTTAACAATTTGTAATTTTTAAGTTACTAAACTTGTAATCTCTTTAACTCACTGTATTGGAAAAGCCCTCAAAAATACATTTATTTCTGTTGACCCAAATGCTATAACAAGTAGCTGCAAATATAGAGATATCTATAGCCTGTAGTAAACTCAAAGAAGACAAAGACAACCAATTGAACCATCCCAAGTAATCCAAAGGCCAAGCATTTTTGCCCAGCCAATTAAAGACAAGTCTGACCACCTACCGAGACAGAGAACACTCAAAAAATAAGAGCTTGTTTGGCTTTCAAGTTTAAAAACTGTTTTCACTTTTTAAAAACTAAAAATAGTTTTTTAAAACTAATTGATAGTGTTTGGCTAAAATTTTTAAAAATCATTTTTAAAAACTGGATTAAAAAAAAAAACAAAAAGCTGAAAACATCAAAATGATGTTCTCTGAATTTTTAAAAACTCAACAAAAATTCTCAAACGAAAAAGAGAGAACGAGTTCTCTGAATGTGTTCTCTCTATCCTATAGTGTAATCAGGTATCTTCCAGCGTTATATCTCTTCTTCCTAGAAAGTATTTACAACTCTTCTCATCTTCTTCATTATCATCATCTTCTTCTTCTTTATCTTCATTTTCTTCTTCTTCTGTGCCCTAGAAATGGCCTTTTGATTTTTCTAATTTATTTTTCTGATTTACTTTAATTAGGTTTTGAATTGCAATGGGCTTACTCCAGATTTGAGTTCTAAAGAGAAGACAAGTTGACAAATAAGGTTAGTTCAGTTTGAGCAATACTTTTTGATTCATTTTCTTATGGATTTTTTGGGTTTCAATTGTGTTGTGTGAGATAATTGAGATTTTCTTAAATTAGTTGCCTATATTCTGTTTATTCAATTTGTATAAGAAAATTTTTGATTAAGCTGATTATATTTTGTTGCTTGAGGATGAATATTGTGATTTGAGGTTGTTAATATGAATATCGTGATGTGGGTTCTTATGTGATGTTTGGTTTCAGCAATAATGTATGTTTTTCTTAATAAATTTTAAGCTATTTTTCATTATATTGTGGGTTCTATCTTAGTGGTTTGGCTTGGCTAGGCCCTCATTCTCATCAGATTTAGGGATCTTTGAAATATTTGGGGTGTTGGGTTTGTGGGGATATGTGTTTGTGTATTTGAAGTTTATCTTCAGAACACTGTGTATCATGTCTCTTCGTGTCTTCTTGTTGTGTAATCAAAGGGTGCACCAGCAACGGTTGTATAGGGATGAGCGGTCATGTAATAAGATCCAACATCTTGGTTAGTAGTGAACATAATACAGCTAAGTATGGGGCTTGAATTTATTATCATCTTGATCAATAATGATATTATTATTATCATCATCTACAACGACGTCGTTTTGATAATCTTCGTAGTTTGTTGGGGTTAAACTTAGGAGTGGAAGAGCTTCTCTTATGGGTGGAGAAGATGGGGCACTTGTACTACTTGTAGATACTGTTTGGCTTCCTAGAAAATAGAAATTCTGAGTTTCTTGTTGATGGTAATTGTGATTGTGAAAAGGGTAATGATAATTTGGTGGAATATTGTTGTGGTGTGTGAGAAAAGGGTTTAATTTGTAGAGATTATTATTGTTGTGGTTGTTGTTGTTTTTGAAGAAATTTGAGTAAGTGGTAGTCGACCATGGTTAAAAGGCTAAGAAAGCTTTATTAATCAAGCTATATCTTTCGGGTTTTTTTTTTCTTTTTTAGAGAGAAAAAAAAGGTAGAAGAGGAGAGAGAGAGAAAGTGAGTACAAGATGACTGAAGAGAGTGAGTACTGAACGGTGGATATAGAGGAGAGGTTAAAGTGAGTAGTGGTGGTGTGTAGTAGTTTTATAAGTTGTAAAAGGCTTCAAAGGCATGCCAGAAGAAGACCTTCCTACTTCCCTTTCTGAATTACATATAAACAAATGTCCAATAGTGAATAGTACTGTGCCATTATTAGTCTTTAGAAAACATTTTTTTAATCATCATTCCTTTAGTAATATTTCATGATATATTTATCTTATATTACCTAATCATTTTGTATTGTTATAACATGAGGTAGTTATTATTTTATTATTTTTATTATTAAGAATGAGAAATTGATAAAAAGAAGACTTTGGTTCTAATTCTCTCAAAGTTGGCATCAACCCATTTGGCCCATGTTCTCAGCCCTTTCTCCAAAGCAGTCACACTATCCATATCTTGTTTTTATTACTTTATATTGTAAGTTCCTGGAAGATTTCTTTTCTTCTTAGGCAAAAGTACTGATTGTTGTTGTTGATGAGAAGAAGAATCGTTGCTATTAGTACTACTAATTGGTATATATATTTTTTGTTGATGATTATTATTATTTCCTTGAATAACTTCTTCATCTCCAGTAGTTGTAGTACTACTGTTAATAATATGAATATTATTATTATTATTTGATAGGAGTTATGTATAATTGTTGTTATAACTTAGAATTTTAGACTTACATACACAGGAAGATAATTTTTGCTATGGCATATTGCTAGATTTGAAATGAGTATGACAACTGAGAATATAGATGATGATACATGCTTGTGGGGACCAACTATAGAGAAAATTTTTATTGATATCATGGTTGATGAAGTGAATAAGGGAAATATGACAAGTGGTCAGTTTAGCTCAAAGACATGGGCAAGAATTCTTGAGGATTTGCAAAGTAAAAGTAAGCGAAAGTATGTAATGAAACAAGTTAAGCAAAAGTTTCATAGGTTACGCACCAGGTATCGTGAGTTTTCTGAATTGTCGAAACAAACTGGATTTGGTTGGAGTCGTGAAAAAGATACTGTGACTGCTCCTGAAGAAGTATGGCAGAATTATATAAGGGTAAGAACTTATTAAGTTTATTATTTAAAAGAGTTAGTCTTTAATCAAATAAAGTGATAAGTTAGTTCCTTTTCTTTGTTTAGGCACATCCAAGGGCAGCACAATATCAAAAGAAAGGATGTGATCATTTTAGATTGTTGGAACTAATTTTTAGTAAATCAACTGCGACTGGTTTACACCATCGTTCTCGCTTGTGTCCACCCAATACTTATGATGAAAGGGAGATGGAAAATGATTTAGATCATGTAGACATACAACATATTGATGATAATGATAGTGCTAGTTGTATAGGCTCTCGTCTTGTTGATGATATTTTTAAACGTTCAGCAAAAAATTCAGCAACAACAAGTGCAGAGCGAGTGAAAAGACAAAGATCACAACAAATGAGTGATGCAATTGTTGCATGGACCGAGGTAGCTAAAGTAAGAGCTGAGGCTACTTTAGCTAAAGCAGAAAAATACAAGAGTAAAAGTGAAGTAGGAGGAAGTGAAAAAGATGAATTTTCTCTCACAAAATGCATGCAGATCCTTGAAGGAATTGAAGGAGTTGATGATGATGTTTACATGAAAGCTGTCGAGAAGTTCAAAGATTCGGATTGGAGAGAGATTTTTATTAATATGTCTACTGTTAGAAAGAGGGCTTGGCTAGATAGGCTTTGATATTATATAGTTTGTTATGCTAAGATGATTATTGATACTTATTTCTCTCTTTTTTTTTCTATATTATTATAGTTTGTTATGCTATGATGATGTTAACTGGTACCTATTTCTTTTTTTGAATACTGGATGACTTTGTTATTAATTTCAAACATTACATGTCTTTTCTATATATCTTTTTGCTTATGTTTTTTTTTTAAGTTAATTTTTTGCATGCTAATATGATTTTCAGGACTAAGAATAATCAAATGGATGATTCTAGTTCTAGTTCTAGTTCATCTTCTACAGATAGCGATTTCGATGACTTTTCAGATTTTTTGATGCTATACCTTCTAAGTGATTATAATGAGAAGTTTATTGAGAAAATCCCTCAACGAACATCTGTTTTAAGTGGAGAGGATTTTGTGAAACAATTATTAGGTGGTCATGAGAGAACATGTTACGAATTGTTGCGAATGGATAAGAATGTATTTGTTGAGCTTTGTACTTGTTTAAAACAAAAAGAATACATTAAGGACACCCGAGAGGTTAAAGTTGAAGAGTCAGTTGCTATTTTTCTTATGATTGTTGGTCAAAATATGAGAATGAGACTTATAGCAGATCGATTTCAACATTCGCTTGAAACCATTGATAGGCATTTTCGTCTAACATTGAAGGCAATATGTAAATTAGGACAAGATATCATTCGTCCAACTCAGTCTCCATTACCTTCTCGTATTGTCAATTCCTCGAAATACTATCCATGGTTTCAGGTATTTAACTACATCT
The DNA here is from genome assembly GCF_029168945.1 of Cannabis sativa. NCBI lineage: Eukaryota > Viridiplantae > Streptophyta > Magnoliopsida > Rosales > Cannabaceae > Cannabis > Cannabis sativa. The sequence goes on along the minus strand of NC_083602.1, from coordinate 14,865,459 downwards.
AGTGTAAGATAAATAATACTTTCACATATTATTAGAGTGTATTTTTTTTTATTAACTTTTCTTTATTTTTTTAATCAGAATTGTATAGGTGCAATTGATGGAACACATGTGAGTGCATGTGTCCCTGCAGATAAGCAAGTCAGTTACAGAGGTCGAAAAAATATAGTAACACAAAATGTTTTATGTGCTTGTAACTTCGACATGTTCTTTACTTTTGTATCTGCTGGTTGGGAGGGCACTGCAAATGATTCCAGGGTGTTTATAGATGCAATTACAACACCTGAAAATTTAGTTTCCACTGCCTGAATATAAGGGGGTTTTGCCACCAAAACAAAAGATAGAGGGGTTAAGTGTAAAAAATTAAAACATAAGGGGGTTTTGCCACAAAAAAAAAAAGATAAGGGGGTTAAGTGTATAAAAATTAAAACATAAGGGGGTTTTGCCACCAAAAATAAAGATAAGGGGGTTAAGTGTATAAAAATCAAAACATAAGGGGGTTTCGCCGCAAATTGCTCTTTTATAAAAGTAATAAAATCTAGATATTAATGTCATTTGTTTAGCTATACCGGTTACAGCCGGTTCATTTGTTTGTTTATTTAAAAAAAATCGTTCAACTTGCCACGGAAGGGTCTCTTCCTCTTTCTCCGACTCCGGCGAACAAAGGGCATCTCCTTGCTCTTTCTCTGACTCCGGCGAACAAAGGCCCTCTTCTTGCTATTTCTCCTACTCTGAAATTTCGTCCAACAAAAACCCATGTACTGTCGATGTTGGGAACGCTGGCCGAGTGACTGAATGTCTTTTGTTGGAGATATAATGGCAGGATTTAACTTTCAAATTTGTTTATAGTTTTGATAATAAGTTCAATATATTTTGCAGGTAGATAAAAATAACTTCAATATATTTTGGTGAAAAAGAAGTTTAACGAACATTCCTTGGAAGAGCGAAAGAAGGTTGAAATAGAGTCGCTTGTCAATTTCAACGGCGAGCAAAAAAGAACCTCCACACTGAAGGGGGACTGTTGACTGGATTTTTAGCCAACTGACGCGGAGTCGTAATAAATGAGATTTAAACCAAAATCACAATAATAAATGCAGTTAATAACACCGGAATTCGTAATAAATGTAAATAAAAGACACTAGAATTTAAAGAGGTTCAGCCCCAAATGTCAGTAATAGCCTACTCCCCTTGAGTTTTATTGATCTGAGTTGCAAAAGTCAAGAACATGCTCTTAATTGCAAAGAAGATAAGTGTTTATTTTTCTAAGTGTTTCAGATCGCTGATCCCCCTCCCAGGTCATGGGTGACCCCTTATATAGGGGAGGGGGGTCGGTGCTTCTCGCTTCAGGAGATGCGACCGATGCGGAACTATCTCAACCGTCTCCTTGATTTTCGAAGGCAGTTGGAGTCTGATTTTTAGGATAATATCCCACTATTTTCGTGGGTTGACAACTGTCTTTGAGCCTTTCGTGGGATTTGAACATTTGAAGGAGCTACTGATAACGAGGGTCCCTTATGAGCGTGACATGGCCGTCAACCACCTTTGGGAGATTAAGCCCATACTTGGGGGTAACACCCCCAGGACCCTTGTTGAGGGGGGTGACAACCATCCTCGTTAGGTAACCCCCAAGACCCAACTTGAGAGGGGGTGACAACCACCATCATTGGGTGACCCTATTGGGTTTTGTGCCCTAAATAAAACCCATTTCAATATAATTAGATTTACTTATTAATAAAGATCAGAAATAACATTTTATGTTGCATGGTTCACATGATTTATTTCATGATTATATATATAATGTATGAATTCTATTTAAGTCCAGAACATATGAATTTGTTAATGATTATAGTGTTGTCAGCACAATGGAATATAATCTTAATTATATGTTCGAAAGTTTATTCCCGGATTTGTCAGTTCACTGGATTTAGACTGACATGATAATCAGCAATAGGTATTCTTACACCTTGGATAAGTGTTATGTCCTTTCCAGGACATTGGCAAAGTTTACCAGTATCAGATGTATGGAGTATACATCGGAAGGGACCGATATTGAACTTTGATTAGATATATTAAAATTTACCGTAATATCTATTCAATTCAATATCACCCGTTGATCCTAGATCAAATGATCTTAATCCTGATATGTTTAGGTTCGATCTCAAGAGTATTATACATGTTCTTTGATTTGTTAGTTAAGCCTACTTTTGGGTCAGGATGATACGTACATTTTGGGAACATGATAGTATAATTGAGTGGGAGCGCTAACATAAATATGGAGTCTATAACTTCTATAAGAATTTAGAAGTGAAACGATGATATCCTTCGAGCTTGGCTAAACAGAGATAAATGGTGGAGATCTCATTTCACTTCGCTGAAATATCATTTATACGGAGCTAAGTGTTTTAAGGATAAAATACATTGAAGGTGTAACGGTAATTTAGTGCCTATTCAATGTAGATCATCTATTAGAGGGTCATTGATCAAATTAGGATTATAACAATGGATAACTAATAACGTATCTATATCGTGGAACATATAGAGCGTTCTATATGACTGAGAGTGCAATTCCAAGTTCTAAGTGTGGATTCAATAAGGAATTAATAAGTTAGGGAATTTACTTGGTAAATTCGGTTCGACTTATTGGAAGCTCGGTTAATATAGGCCCATGGTCCCCATACTAGTTGAGACCATACTGCTTGTAAGACTCAGTTAATTGATTTTGATTAATCAATTATAATTCTAAAATTAGACTATGTCTACTTTATGAATTTTCACTAAGCAAGGGCGAAATTGTAAAGAAAAGAGATTCTAGGTTTATTTATTAATTAAGAGACTTTATATGTCTAAATTAATAAATATATTAAATGACAATATTATTTAATAATTAATTTTTAGTTATTAAATAATTAGAATTGACATTTAAATGGTTTAATTGGAAAATTGGCATTTTTGAGAAAATGGGATTGAAAAATAACAAAATGGGAAAGTTGCAAAGTGAGGCCCAATTTCCTTATATGGCCGGCCACTATGCAAGCCTTTTACCATTTATTTTTCCATTATTTTAATGCCATACAATTCTAACCTAAACCTAGTTGGCATTCTATAAATAGAAAGTGTTGGCTTCAGGAAACTATGACTTGCACATTGTTTCTTTCAGAGAAAGCCATAGCCGCCCCTCTCTCTCTCTTTTCCTCTCTTCAATTTCGAAATCCTTGAGTGATAGAGTAGTGCCCACACACATCAAGTGGTATCTCAATCATAGTGTGTAAGACTGTAGGAGAATCCAATCAACAAGAAGGAGAATCAGCATCAAAGAAGGAGAGAAAGAGATCCAGGTTCAGATCTTGATTATGTTCTGCTACAGAAAGGAATCAAGGGCTAGAGATCAGAACTGAAGGAGTCATTATATTCTGCTGCACCCAATGTAAGGTTTACTAAACTTTATATGTGTTTATTTCATTGTTTTATAATTCATATTAGGATGTTAATGAAACATACTTGGTAGTAAATCTAGATCCTGGTAAAATATTTCCAACAGACCCCCCCCAAGACCCAAGTTGGGGGAGGGGGTAACCCCTCGTCTGTTGTCAGTAGTTATGGTGCAATGTGGATGTCCCAATATACCTTTGTGAATGTCATTGTTTCTATGATAAAAGTCATGACTCGTACCATGAAGGTGTAGGGGGTGAGGGTATACCCCTAGACCAACCCTTTGGGAGGTAAGGGGTAGTAGTATATACCCCCTACACTAACTTGGCATGTGGGTGCGTGGTGATTGTTCATTCCGCTAATGAAGGTGTTGGTCCATTATTTTTCCTTCTCGAAGATGCCCACCTTACTCAAGCTAGGGGTAAGGGTGACTGTCTGACTTTCATTCTAACGGTCAGATCACCCTTCATGATTAACGATCATGATTTCACATATTTTTCATTAATTTAGTCTCGGTATTTTTGTGCCACATGTTGCTACTCTTGACACGTCATTGTCGTTAAAATTTGGGTAAACAGGAACAAACTTGAAAAGAACTACATAGTTGTATGATCTTTTTCGTAGAATCTCCATCTACAATATTTCTGTGTCTAAGTCAAGCTTATTAAGTACACTTATTTATTGAACTTGACAAAAAATGTACTGATTAGAATGGTTATTGTGATAGGATTTTTAATTTACTTAAAAAATTTATAATCTGTTTTACAAGATAAACATAACATAACCATGTTTATTTATCTTTTGGCAAGGATTTTTTAATGAATTAACACCATTTATTTTTATATTTTGAAAAAGAAAAATAAAATAGAACACAAATGTGGGTCAAATATTTGTGGGTGATTTTTTTTGCCGAGATTGTTGAACTTACTAAGCAGTTGGAGCCCATAATTAATGTATTCTGCAATTTAGCTATGCCACTTGTAATTATTTTATTTTCTTGCAGTAGAAGATGTCAAGTAGATTTCTGTCTCTCTTGTTCAGATTCACATTTGGCTATTGTTCTCTGGTTGTAATGAGTTAGTATTTTCACCCTGACCCCGTTACAGCGTTAAATGATATGGCATAGTTCCAACAATTAAACTAATTGATAATTTCAGTCACTCTTTTCCAGATATGATTAAAGTACATCCTGAGGAGCAGGGTTTTCTCTGTTATTTGCATATCTAGCTGGCAATGCATCCCAGCGTTTGTTATTATTTTGACTGCATACATTTTCTCTCTGGTCAAGTATTTGTTTAAAATGATGTCTTACTTCTTCTAAATCACTACAACAACATCATCAACTCCACCCGAACAAGGTGTCTCCAATAATCAAGAACAATTGACACAAATGGCAAGGTATGACTCTCTTACTTTTGACACAAACATGTTAAATTTTTATGCTTTAAGAATGGATTCAAATTTCATATTTGCTAAGCAAGAGATAGCACGCATCATTGCATACTGTAAAGATGCCTTTGAACAAAACTTAGGCTCACAAACACCAGTCCAAGTACCACACATGGGACACCAAAACAACCCAAATATTGTGAGAGATCCAATCATTGTAAAAATGAAAGGAATGGGAAATCATCATGGAGGTCAAGTTGAGGGACTTGGTGGCCTCGATGGTAAGAAAAGTAGAAAATGTCGTATGTGTTCTAGTGTTGAACATGATTATCGTAAATGCCCTCACAAACCGAGATCAAACACAAGAGGACAAAGTGCATCATCTAGTCAACGGGGGCAGCAAGAGCTAAAAATATTTTTAGAGTGTTAAACTTGGCAACGGGGGCAAAGGTTTGAGAAAAATCGATGCCTTGTCTTTGATTTAAGCCTTTGGCAACGAGACGGGCTTTAAACCGTTCAACATCTCCATGTTCGCTGTACTTAACTTTGTAAACCCACTTGCAACCAATTGCTTTTTGGCCCGGTGGGAGTTTGGTAATAATCCAAGTGTGGTTTTTTTCTAAGGCTTGGGTTTCATTGTCCATAGCCTCGAGCCAACGCTGAAATAAGGAAGCTTCAGCGTAGTTTTTGGGCTCAATTTGGGTGTAGGCAGCTAGAACAGTAGCTCGAAAAATAGGGTGAAGTTTTAGATAAGAGAGATATGTGGATGAGCTGTGGTAGATGCATGACATACATAATCGAGTAAGTGTGTTGGTTTTTTGCTTGTTCTTCCACTAAAGGTAGTGTGATTGGTGGGATGGTTGGATGCAATGGTATTATTGTTGTTGCTGTGATTTATAACAGCAGCAGGTTGTGGGATGGCAACATTAGGTGGCTGGGGTGTATGAGCATCCTGTTGATTAGCAGTATTGCTTTTGAGCTCACTTACATCAGGGAGTTGTTGATGTGTAGGAGTAATGTGCTGATGTTCAGCCTGAAATTGCTGGTTTACATCAGGAAGTTGTTGATGCAGATCATGGGATTGGTGATCTGTATCGTTATTTTTTGAAGTGGCAGCAGGAACTTGCTGAGTAGTAGTGATATGCTGATTTTCAGCATGAACTGGTGGAGTTGCAGCAGGTATTTGTTGAGGTGCAACGTGACATTGTATACCTGTATGGTGATTATTTGAGTGTACAGCCTGAAGTTGCTGATGGACAGCAGGAGGAGGCTGGTTTGTAGCGGGGATTTGAGTCCCTTTTTGTTGAGTTATTGGTTTGAAGCAAGATAAAATTGCTTGGTTTAGGCAGCTGTCAATCTCAGAGTGAGTATTGAGAGTTGAAAAGGGAAATATGTGTTCATAAAACACAACATCGCAAGAGGTGTAGATTTGTTTGGACTCGATATCAAGGAGTAAATATGCTTTCATTCCCGAAGGATATCCAAGGAATATAGATGCTCTACTACGAGGGGAAAACTTGTGTCGTTTGGATGTGAGAGTAGATCTATAGGCAAGGCATCCAAAGGACCTTAAGTGGTCATATAGAGGTGGTTTATTGTGTAGTATTTCAAAGGAAGTAGTGCCTTTGAAAAGAGCAGATGGGGTTCTATTGAGGAGATAAGTGGCTGTCTGGATAAGATAAGGCCAGTAGATTAAGGGAAGGTGAGATTGAAAGCCCAAGGCTCTTGCAACATTGAGGATATGTTGATGTTTGCGTTCAACCACTGAATTTTGTTGAGGTCTTTCAACACAAGAGTGGTAGTGTGTGATTCCTTTAGAGGCAAAAAGGAATGCATATTTAGTTCTTTGGCATTATCGGACCGTACAGCTTTAATATTATGGGAAAATTGTGTACAAACCATGTTATAAAACGATGGTATGATATGTTGAACCTCAGATTTTGCTTTGAGCATATAAGTCTAAGTAAATCTTGATTTGTCATCAACAATGGTAAGAAAGAATTTATATCCTTCTGTACTAATTATATGAAAGGGGCCCCATATGTCCATATGAACTAAGTCAAAAATGTTATTTGCAAAGTTGTGATTTGCAACAAAGGATAGTTTTTTTTGCTTTGCCAAATGACATATATGACAGTAAGTAGAAGAGGAAATAGTAGAAGGGGAACCAATCTTTTTATTGATAACATTGGAAATGTACATAGATGGGTGACCAAGGCGATTGTGCCAATGGTCAACACTAGTTTTATTAAATGGAAAAAAACTCGGAGAAGCAGCAGCAAGGGATGTCTTCTGTTGCAGAAGATAGAGTTTTCCATGCTTTCTAGCTATCCCAATCTCCACATTCTGAGAAGGATCCTAGATTACACAAGTATTATTGTCAAGATTTATTGTAAAGGCAGTGATGTCCAATATTTCATTAATGGATAAAAGATTGATTTTAAAACTGAGAACAAAGAGGACATTATGTAAAGTCAAAGAAGAGTTTACATTGACAGTACCTATGTTTACCACAGGAACTTTATGGCCAGTAGGTAGGATAACATCTCTTGGGATATGTAGTGTTAGAAAAAGAACTAAAGCAAGATTTGCGTGCACACATATGGTGTGTTGCACCAGTGTCGATAATCCAAGTAAAATCAGAGAGAAAAGAATTTTTACCAGCCAAATTGGAGGCAGCAGCAGGTTGTTGGTCCGATTCCACGCGAGCAGTGGTGTTAGTGAGCTGCTGACTTAGGAGGGAGATCAATTGCTGACATTGAGCAGTGATATCAGTTGGGTTGGCAGGAGTATCAACATTGGTGGAAGAAGAGGCTTGGTGAGCTTTAGCTTTGCCTTTGTCCTGCTTCTTTTTATCTCCATATCCGGGTGGGAAGTCATGAAGGAAGAAGCATTTATCAACCAAATGCTCAGGTTTTCCACAGTTTGAATAAGAAGGGCGAGGCTTCTTGGTGCGAGGGGGATTGGTAGATGGGGGTTTGACAGAGGCAGCAAGAATTGGACTATCATGGGAGCCAAGAGAACGTTGTCTCTCTTCTTGGACGATCATAGCAAAAACCCTAGAGAGATTTGGTATTGGCTCATTGAGCAAGATTTGTGCACGGACAGATGCATAGGACTCATTCAAACCAGCCAAGAATTGAAGGACTTGGTTTTGATTGTAGTAGTCAAGAAAAATTTTCATTGCACCACATGTGCAAGTAGTATTTGGTTGGAATTCTTTTAACTCATCCCATAGGGATTTGAGTTTAGTGAAGTAAGAAGTGACGGATCTGTCACCTTGTTGTAATTTCGTGAGTTGAGTTTGGAGTTGAAAGATCATAGGGCCATTGCCCTCGTTAAATCGCTCAGCAAGGTCTTGCCACATATCGACAGCAAGATCAAAGTACATTATACTTTGAGCTATTTCAGATGAGACCGAATTTACTAGCCAAGACATCACCATATTGTTACAACGAAGCCAAGAGTTTAGGAGATTGTTACCAGGTTCAGGCCGAGGAAGAGAGCCGTCAATGAAGGGAAGCTTGTTCTTCGCAGCTAGGGCCATCGTAATTCCACGTTTCCACGACTGGTAGTTGCTGCCATTAAGGACGGTGGAGACGAGAACAAGACCAGGATGGTCACCGGGGCTGAGGAAGAAGGGGTTGGAGACATCATCGGTGATGTGTTGATTACTGGTTCTCCGTTCTTGAGCTGGAAGCTGGGTGTCGATTCTTGGAGATTGAGTTTCGATTTCATCTTGAAACTGAGATCTGGATCGAACAACAACTGGTCGACGATTGGTGGTTACTGGTTGGGCAAGAGGAGCTGAGGTAACATCCGGAGGAAGATCAGAGTTGTTTGTTGATGGTGGAACACCATCTTGAGATCTTGTGGATGGTCTGGCCATGTAGGCGTTTTCTTCTGATACCATATGAGAAACAGAGTGTTTGGAAAGAAAAAGATAGAGTCTCAATATTTCTTTATTCACTGTGTTGAGCCTTTTACAAGAGCTAAGGGTATAAATACCCAAAATGATTAAAGTCGGTGAGATAAACAAACCTAACAACTAACAGAATATTAACAGAAATTATAACTAACTTTACAACAGAATTAAGACAAAGCTAAACATTTAATACTTCTTTGTGTTGGATTATATTTTACCAGGATCTAGATTTACTACCATGTATGTTGTTTAACATCCTAAATATGAATTTCTAAAAAAATATAAATTAAACACATATAAAGTTTAAGAAACCTTACAGTGGGTGTAGCGGAATTAAATGACTCCTTCCACTCAGATATCTAACCCTTGTATCCTTTCTATAGCAGAGTATCACCAAGATCTGAACCCGACACTCCTTCCTTGTGTTTGGATTCTTCACAGTCTTACATACTATGATTGAAGACCAACTTGATGTGTGTGGGCACTTACTCAATCACTAAGGCTTGAAAATATTTGTGAAGATAGCCTATAGTGTTTTGAAAATGAAGAGGAAGAAGAAGGAAGAGGTCTCATCAAAAAGCTAGGTTTTTAGCTTTGGAGGCATTAGTTGGATAATGAGACCATAGCCTTCCTTTTATACTATTTTTCAATAGGGTTAGGGTTGAATTATTAGGAATAAAAAATTGATAAAATTAGAGTAAAAATCCCACCTAATGGCCGGCCACATAATGGGCCCTACATTAGTTTGACTTTGTCATTTTTCTCAACTATTTTATCTATTTTTCATAAATGTCACTTTTTGCACTTTCAACCCTATAGATGCCAAAACTATTTATTTAATAATTAAAATAACTATCAAATAAAATTGTCATTTATAATATTTATTAATTAGACTCCATAAAGTCTCTTAATTAACAAGTAAATCCTAAAACACTATTTCTTCACAATCAAGTCATATCTTAGTGAAAAATTCATAAACTAGATATAGTCTTATTTTAGAATTATAATTGATTAACTAAAATCAATTAACTGAGTCTTACAAGCAGTTTTTCTCAACTAGTATGGGGACTATGGGCCTATATAACCGAGCTTCCAATAAGCAGATCTAGAATTTACTAAGTAAATCCACTAACTTATTAATTCCTCATTGCATCCACCATAAAATTTGGAATTGCACTCTCAGTTACATAGAATGCTCTATATGTTCCACGATATAGATACGCTATTAATTATCCATTGTTATAATCCCAATAATCAATGATCCTCTATAGATGATCTACATTGCATAGGGATAAAATTACCGTTACACCCTTTCTATGTATTTTATCCTTAAAATACTAGGCCACCTATAAATGATATTTTAGTGAACTAATATAATCACTGAAATGAGCGCTCAATCATTTATCTCTATTTAGCCCAGCTCGAAGGAAATCATTGTTTCACTTTTATGTCCGGATAGAAGCTATAGATTCCATATCTATAATTAGTGCTCCCACTCAATTGTGCTATTGTGTTCCCAAAATGTACGTATCACCCTGACCAAAAAGTAGGCTTAACTAACAAATCAAAGAACACAAATAACACTCTTGAGATCGAACCTAATTATGTCAGGATTAAGATAATTTGATCTAGGATCAACTAGGTGATATTGAATTGAATAGATATTACAGTAAATTTATCATATCTAATCCAAGTTCAATATCGGTCCCTTCCAATGTATACTCCATACATCTGATACTGGTAAACTTTGCCAATGCCCTGAAAAAGACATAACACTTATCCAAGGTGTAAGTATACCTATCGCTGATTATCATGCCAGTCTAAATCCAGTGAACTGACAAATCAGGGAATTAAACTTTTTGAACATATAATCATGATTATATTCCACTCTGCTGACAACACTATAATCATGAACAAATACATATGTTCTGGACTTAATAGAATTTATACATTAAATATAAACATGAAATAAATCATGTGAACTATGCAACATAAAATGTTATTTCTGATCTTTATTAATTAGTAAATTTGATTATATTGAAATGAGTATTATTTAGGGCACAAAACCCAACACTTTGGTCCTACTCCAACAATCAATCATGAAAATACTGGGTGCTTTTTGGATGATTCAACACAAGAATCTTTTTAATCATTTCCATTTATGTAGTATCATACAATTTAATTTTTTATTTTGATGTTTATTAAGTCTTTTTCTATTAAAAAAAATTAAGTCATTTTGCACTTGATAAATGTATTTCAAGGTACTTTATTTAGTAGTTTCTTCTTTGGTAGTTTATTTGCATTTACCTAGCACCAATCTAATGTGCACTCATTTATTTAAATAGGGTAAGTGAAGATTAAGATGGTTTAATTGCAATGATAGTATGTGTTTGACATTAAAATTAAAAAATAATTAATTAATTATATATATATATATTTTTTTTTGTAAAGATGAATTATAACTTCTTTCTCCAATGATTATAAGAAGAAAAAAATATTAATTAATAATTTTTTAGAAGAGGTGGGGCTGTGGGGATAACCTAATTTATGTAATCATATTCATTATATATGGATTATGAGAAATTATAATTTTTTAGTAATATTAAATTTTAAATAATTATTAGTTGTCTTATAATTAGGGTGTTAATTATTATTTTTTATTTTGAGTTTATTAGTTTAATGACATGTTTACTAATAAGTAATGGGAATCAATGGTAAGGTAATCATTTTTTTATATTTGTTTACTTACATTATTAAAATTAGAAAAGTGAGAACTTGATTAAATAAGGGAGAAAAGAAAGAGAGAACTTCTCCCATCAATTTTGTAAGGAATGTCATTAAGGGTAATAGATTTTAATTATTTTTGTTTTATTTTTTAATATTAATTATATAATGTCAATTTTGTCCTTTAAAATATATATTACAAAATAACTACCATATAATGTAGTTTAACTCAAAAAGGCAATTTAGTCAATTTAAGCATTCTGATTACGTTTTCTAATAAAGTAAACAAGATAAATAACTATTCTATTTCTAAAAAAATTTAGTAAACAACATATTACAAATATTGATTCTGATTATTTTTCATTTATTCCGTTACATTTTTTCATTAATTTATTCCTATTTTAAATATTGTATAGTAAACGTGTCATAAAAGTTGAATGCGAGGAAAAATAGATGCATGCATAAAAAAATAATTGTATCTTAAACATGATAAATTGTCAAAATTTGATGTGCAAATACTCTCCAACTTTTGTTGTTTGTTTACCAACATGACATGTGATGTTGTCAAGTTTATACATTGTACAAAAATTACAAATTTATCAATTTGTATGTAAAGACAAACTTACCCTTCATTAAGTGACTTGACATTCTAAATATACCCTTATAAATTTTTGTCTTTTGCTTCAACCGGTTACAAAACCTACCATTACTAGGGGTGAGTAACGGTCGGTTTGGTCGGTTTTTATGGTTTTTGGTTTTTCGTTTTCATAGTTATAATCCGAAAACTGACCGACCATTATACAAATGTAAAAAAAAAAATTGATCGTTTTAATCCACGATTTGGTCAGTTTAAACCGACCAAACCGAACTTTATTTTTTTTTAAAAAAAATAAGTTTTAAATTTTTTTTATAATTATTTAAAAACTAAAAAAATTAGAGTATTGTATCAAATATCATATAATTTAAGAATAAAACTTTCTTACTTAAATAAATAATGTAAAATAATTTTTTTTTAAAATTTGTTCAGATTATTTGTGCTATTAATATGGTAATGAGTTATATTAAAAAACTTGTACTATTTTATGAATGTGTATATATAATATGTAAATGCATCAAACTATAATAAAATAAAATAATAAATAATTGAGACTTTAAATAAAAAAGATATAAGTAAAACTAGTTTAATAAAATTGTATATTAAATATGTACAAAAATAATATATATTATATATAATATATATGTTCGGTCGGTTTGCCATTGACACTAAAACTGACCATGTTAAGGTAGTTTTAACTGAAGGCGGTTTTTTTTTTTATTTTCAGTTTTTTCGATGTTCGGACGGTCAGTGTATTCAGTTTGGTCGGTTTTTTAAATTTTTTGCTCACCCCTAACCATTACAAGTATCACTTATTTTTAAAAACCAAAAATAAAATAAATTTTCACAAAATAGTACACATGACAACACCACAAAGACCAACGCTTGCCCAACACGTGTTAAGAGACCATTCCATATATATATATATATATATATATTGTTATGTATTAGAGGCTATTGTCACCAAAAAAAATATAAAATGAAGATCTTAAATAATATAATTTTAAAAGAACTATATCTTTAGTTGTCAATTTTCTTATAAATAATTTTTCTCAAAAAAAAAAAATATTCTCTTGTAAGTAATTTTTAAGAGCATTTTCAATGGAGAGCTAAATATAGTGTATTATAATTTTTTTGAACATTTTGTTAAAATTTAACTCCAAAAATGATGTAAAGTGCGTGCCAAATTTAACTCAAGTTAAAAATTATGTTAAATTTGATATAAAAGATAGCAAACGATAAATTTTATCCCACAATAAATATTATATTTTAAAATTATTTCTCTACCACTCATCAATACTATTCACTAATTTTCAATAAGATTTATTTGTAAGATATTAAAATAATATACATAAAATTAAGAAATTTTTACATGAAAAATCCAATTTACACAATTTATTAGAAAAAAACCCCTACAAGCCTACATCAACTTTTTTACTTACCATGTTTGTTTTATTACAAAAATACCACTTAGTCATCATTCCATGCACAGAAACGTGTGCCATCCCCATCACTCATCAATCAAATCCCACTCTCTTCCCTCTCTTTTTTCATTTTCTTTCAATTTCATTTTCAATTTTTCCTTCTGTTTCTAAGTTGTTTTGAAGATCAAGTAACCTCCATTCATAAGCTTAACCACCCATTATTGATCACGTTTTTTCCCTCTCGTTTTTTTTTCATCCACAAAATTTCAACTCCCACTAAACCCACAATTTCTCAACTGTTTTTCCCTCTCAGTTTCATCTTTTTTCAAATTTATTTATAAGATGGCAATCACTCGTTCATCATCATCCCTTCTCCAGTTCTCAAACAAAAATCGAAAATGGGCAAGAAAACTTTGGCCAACAAATCGAAGGGTAAACGCCCAATCCTTGAAGACTATGATTCTGATTTTGATGCTCCACTGACCAAGCGTGGGAGGCCCCATTCTTCGAAGAAAACGAAGCTCAACGTGGAGGAGCAAACAGTTCCAGAAATTTCTGGGTAAAAATCTTGTGCCTCTACTGAAGATCGAACTCAGGTTGGTTTTAAGTTTCATTCTCGTTTCCCCCTTTTTCAACATTTACACTTTCCCCAGATTTTTGCGTTTTTTTGTTCATTCTGCTTTGTGTAATTTTAGGGTTTTATTTGCACATTTCGTTTTATGTTGTTTAATTTTTTTAGCTCTTTATTGTTGGTTTTGAACAATTTATTTTGTTCTTTTCTGGGTTTGGTTTTTAAATTTGATTTTGTTTTCTTTATTTTCAGTGTTTTTTTGTGCTTTAGGTTCTGTGTTTTATTTTCGTTTTTAGTGTGTACAATCAGTCGTATGTAGTTTCTTATTAGTTTTTTTATAGTTTAATGTTGTTATGTTTGATGTGTTTTCGATTTTCATTAGGTTTAGTTGTTTGCTGATATTTTTTAGGTTTCAAACGATTTCAGATCTTTGCTGTTTATTTTTGTATAGTTGTATCTGTTTGGTAGTTTGTTTGTTGGTTGTTTATAGTTTTATTGTAGTTTTCCTACTGTATTATTCACTATTAATAATTTATTGTGTTGTTATGTTTGATGTGTTTTTTGATTTTCTTTAGGTTTAGTTGTTTGCTGTTATCTTTTAGGTTTCAAAATGATTTCAGATCTTTGCTGTTTATTTTTGTGTAGTTGTATCTGATTGGTAGTTTTTTTGTAGTTTGTTTATAGTTTTATTGCAGTTTTCATACTGTATTATTCACGAATAATAATTTATTGTGGCCAATTTGGTTATTTTGCAGGTTTGGGACTACAAATTTAGTCCTTCTGATTTCTATAGATCTAAGTGTGTATGCACTAGTGTTTTTTCTGTGATAGATAATATTAAGAACACTTTATCTGTTAATTTGCTTTCTATGTTTCGTGAAACTCAGTTTGGCCATTTTCTAGATATGCCTGAGTTGTTTTTCATCCGCAAGTTGTACATAGTTTATTACTGAGGGAAGTTTTCCAGCCCAATCCTAAAGAGTTTCGGGCTAAGGTTGCTGGCCGTTGCATACGGTTTAGTGCTGAGGAATTTTATTTGATTTCTGGGATTGATTGTTTCGGTGATTGCAACAAGTTGTTGTTTTCACAGGAAACAAATGAGTTGGTAGAAATCTGTTTCCGTGGTGTAAAAACTATTGACCACAAAGCCATCGAGGATGCTTTTTTGGGTAGTCGGTGGGGTTTGGATGAGTCTCTTGGTTTGAAAATGGTTATTTTATATTTTATTCAGTGTTTTCTTCTTAGCAATACTCCTGATAAAGAAGTATCTAGGTTTGATCTAGATGTTGTGGATAGCGGTCGGTGGGACGAGTATTGTTGGGGTAGGGAATCCTTTGAATTGACAATTGATTCATTCAAAGGTAGAATTCAGCATGGGATTATTATGAAAAATAGGAAGGCAGAGAAGGGAGGCTAGTATGATGGCTGGTATAGGGCTTTGGGATGTCCTTGGGTTTTTACGGTTTGGTTTTATGAATGTTGTCCTGCTATGGTGAACTCTTTCTGTAAAAGAGTTTCATCTTCTATTCCAAGGATTCTGAACTGGAGCAACACCATTGTCACCAAAAATCCAACTCTTCGAGACTTGAAGGGAAAGATTTTTTATTTGCCGTTGGACAAGGTAATTTACAGTTTCTTTACTGTTTCTTTTCAGTTTTATTTATGTTGTTAATTTTTAGTTTTTTCAATTGTTTTAATATTTTTATATTATGTTTGATTATGCTGTTCAGTTGAAGATCAAAAACATGTGTCCTACTGATGAAGAGAGGCAGAAGCTTCAACTTGACGGTTTATTTCTCGATGAGTCTATTGATGACCGTGGTGTAGTGAAGCAATCCTTTGAGAGTGGGTCATCTTCAAAGAAATCTGATTCAGCGGATATTGATTTGATAAAATCTAAGTTGGAGATGGTCATTTCGAATCAATCATCATTGGCCGAAGACTTCATATCCTTGAGGTGTTTTGTTGATCTCAATTTCAAGTCCGTAATGACTGTAATTAAGGATATTCAGGAGAAGGTTAATGCCATTCATCGTCGTCCTTCTGATGAGGTATTTATTCATATTTTATTGTTTAGGTTTTTTCATATTTTTTTTTAGTTTCTTTACTGTTTCATTTATGTTGTTTGATTCAGGGAAAGTCATCGGATGAATTAGTAACTCAAGATTCTGATGATGATGGTGATGATGATGATGATGATGCTGATGCTGAGGATGATAAGAAGCAACTGCCTGATCCAGAAAATATTGATTCCGACTCCGACGATAGTGGTGAGTTGGTTAAAGTTGGTGGTGATGCTGATGATGCTGACAATGTTGTTACTGATGTTGCCCCTGCTGATGTGAATCCATCTGAGGCTGTTGGAGGGAGTGATAAAAATGCTAAGGATGTTGAGAAGCCAAAGGGCGATGAGTCTCGATTGAAGGGGGACGATTTCTTTGATGGGTTAAGCCAGCTTGAAATAGATGATGATCAAGTTGTGTTGGCTGGCTTGGAGGCTGTTGGTAAAATCCATGTAAGTGTATTTTTAATTGGTTGCAAGAAAATTAGGTTTCTTTTTGGTTGCTCAATAGTTTCTAGTTTGTTTTGCAACTGTTTAAATGCATTCTTTCTTTTTAAGGTCCCCGCACCCAATCCAGATGTTGTTGGTCAAAAGTCAGATGCCCTTCATACTGATGAAGAAACTGAGGACACTGTCTCTGATACACCTCTGTTGGATAAGAGGAAGCATGCTCCGGCCTTGAAATCTCCTTTTGTTGATTTCGGGTCTGCTGATGTGGGGAGCACTCCAATGGAGCTTATGTCCTCAGGTTCTCAATCAGCTGGGGATGATAGAGATTTTAAAATGGTGACTTATGTGAAGGGCCTTTATGCTCTTAATGATGCGTTTGCTGATCCCGTATCTCCCGAGATTGAGGCAAAATTTGACGCTTGGATTGGTGAAGGATTGCTTAAACATCCTAGGTGACTGTTTTTATTAAATCTGTTTTTGTATTATGTTTTATTTTTCAGTTTTATTCTGGTTTTAATGTTATTTTTTGGTTGTTTCTTTGTTGTTTTAGGCATTACAATTGTTATGTTGATGGCGCAAAGAAATTTACCCCAGGTTTTAGGCTAGGTGTTGATTATGTGGAGGATAAAACTTGGTTTTATCATTTGGCTACATGCGACATGTTTATAAACGACTCGGTAAAGTTTCCAATTTCCATTGTAGTTATGATAGTTTGTTTTCAGTTGCTTTATAAATGTTTTTAAGTTTTGATACTGTATTACAGTTTTTTAACATTTGTTCAACTTTTTCATTTGTGTTTCTGTGTTGTTTTTTTTTCAGCATATGAACACCATATTCTATTACCTTTGGAAAAAAGGTAAATATTCTTCCGCTGTAACGTTGAATTTTGCAACAACTGATTGTCTCTTTGATGATTCCATCCAAGCTTTGTACCACAAATATAACAAAGCCAAGTCAATGAAGACTAAGATGTCACACATTCACGCTGCCCACCCAATAGCGCATTACATCCGAGGTTTGCGCATTCCCTGTTCCAAGCCTTGGTATGAAGCCGATCATGTGTTATTCATCATCAATCTTAGAAGGGAAAGTCATTGGGTGTTTGGTCGTCTTGACTTGAATGAAGGAATTCTGTTTCTGTATAATTCTTTGAGGACTGCGAAAATGAATGCTGCAGCTAGGAATGCCATGAAGGCTTATTCTGTGTTGCTGCCTTTGTTTTTTGATTTACTTGGTTTCTGGAAGAATAGGTCACATGCTCCTTCTTTAGGTTCTGACCCTACAGCTCCCTTAAGAATCGTGGAGATTAGTGGTCTGCCGTCTCAGCAGAAAAAGTGAGTGTTTCTTTTAAGTTTATTTTATGTTGTTTTTTAGTTGCTAAACTGTTTATTTTTCTTCAGTTTTATAGTGATTGCGGAGCATATGTTGCTGCATTTGCCGAGTTCTTTATCTACGGAAAGGATGTTCCTGCGGACTTTGATATCGAAGTTTATCGTACTCGGTTTGCTGCACTTTTCTTCTCATATGGCCAAAGGAAAATTGATGAAAGCATTGATAGCGAGGATGAGAAGCAAAGCAAGTCTTCTAAGGCATCTAAATTGAAAAAATAGGATCTTTTATTTTAGTGACTATTTTGTGTTATTGGTTGAATCTATTATCAGACAATAGTTAGTGTTATTGGTTGAATATAGGTATTATATTTGATTTTATACTCTGGACCTGGTTTAAAACTTTTAGGATATTTGACATTTAGTCCTTATAATATGTTTATTGTATAGGTTTGTATTTCCTAAAGTTGTTTGTTTTTTTAATTGTTCAAGTTTTTATATACGGTCGCACAACTTTGGAAAAACTATTAACCAACTGAATACAAACAATGTTTTTATATTTCTAAATTGTGCTATGAATTTATTTTTATTCTTTGTTTTTCCATTACTCCTTTTTCCTTTATTTTAGTTATGTTTTATCAATTCTTACTTGACTGCTTTTAAAACTGTAAAGAAGAAGTCATTCCGGTACTTAGTATTTACAAAGTGTCACAACTATAACACAATGATTTTGCAACTATTAAAAAACTGTTTCAAATTTCATAAAAATGAAATCCCATGTATTTAGAACATCACAAATCAACCTGTTTGAATTTGCACACAGAATTAAACAATTCAAATATTTCATATGTATCTATTTTATTGCTTGATTGTTGCATGTCTTTCGATTGTGTCCGTGTTGACCACATTTGCTGCACCTGTTTTGTTTTTTTGTATCCCATTCAGATAAAAACCTTCGTTTCCTTGGTCTTCCAGATCTTATTTTTTGGTTTGGTGACAGAACAATGATATCTTTTATGTTTTGTGGCACATCCCATGTTGTGTGATTGTGTACCGGATATATTGAGCCGTTGTATGTTTCAAGCCATGTTCTTGTGGTGTAATAACCTGAACAGTAGTTGTAAACATTCAAGTTCATCTCTTTTATAACAGCAAGCGCATGAGCACACGGTAACTCGTCAAGTTGGAATCTGTTGCAACTGCATGTTTTCTCCTTGAGGTTGATGACCCATGATCTGGTTAGTTCAACGACTTCGAACATGATCTCGTTTATTGGTTTTACCTGCGGATTAAGTAAATTTATAAAATTGTTATTA
Organism: Cannabis sativa; assembly: GCF_029168945.1. Lineage (NCBI taxonomy): Eukaryota > Viridiplantae > Streptophyta > Magnoliopsida > Rosales > Cannabaceae > Cannabis > Cannabis sativa. The sequence continues at coordinate 14,846,249 of NC_083602.1, read as the reverse complement.
TGTATAACAACGACAACCAAACTATTAAGAAACTATAATGCAACTAAAATATTAAACATTTCATTACATTTTCTGTCAATGAGTCCACAAAGTTGTCGACTAATTTCTTCTCTGCTGTAGGTGTTAAAAATGTTGTTGTTTTCTGTGCTTTTTTCCTGTTTGTGTATGTCCATTGTTGTATCAATGCTCTCAATGATTCCATCAGTGTTGTGATTGGTAGCTCTCTAGCTGCTAAGTTTGCTGCATTTAGAGATTCAGCAATGTTTGAAGTCATAGTTGAATACCTGTTGTTTTTGCAGTGGTATCTTGACCATTTGTGGTATCCAACTTGTTGTAAATATGGTCTGAGACGGATGTCCAAGCTGTCCAACTCGCTCATATGGTATTCAAATTTCCTCTCTGTGTATGCTCTGGCTGCAGCGAATAATGGTTTATCCAGCTTGCTTGCATTCTTCTTGAAGGTTGCTTTTAGGTTGCTTGAAAGGTGGTATACACAATAGCAATGTGTGATTTCTGGAATTACTTGAGCAGCTGCCTTAATTATGCTCTCATGTCTATCTGAGATCAAGCACTGTTCCTCTCTAATCCCATATGTTTCTCTTACTTTTGTGAAAAACCATTGCCATGAGTTGTTATTTTCTGAATCCACAACAGAAAAAGCTAGTGGAAAAATGTGCCCATTTGCATCTTGTGTACAAGCAGAGAGCAATGTACCTCCATATGTTGATTTAAGGAAAGTTCCGTCAACAAATATTATAGGTTTGCATTTCTTCCATCCTTTTATTGAAGCATCCAGTGCGACAAACAAGTACTTGAAGCTGTTGTCATCCTCTGTTTGCATGTGCACTATTGTTCCGGGATTAGTTTTTTGCAACATGTGCAAAAAACCAGGCAGCAGCTTGTATGATTCGTTGGCTTTTTCTCGTAATTATTCTTGCGCGTGCTCTTTGCTTCTCCATGCTTTCATGTAGTTCATTCTCACCCCATACTTGTGTTTCATTTCTCCTCTGATGTCTTGTGGCCTTTAAGTTGTTTTTATGTTGGTAAACTGTGGCTTGATGTAGTTTCCAATCAATTTCGTTGTAGCTTGTCTTTTGTCGGCAAATCTTATGTTTAGATCACAAGTGTGTATCACCTTTCTGTCGTACTTTCGAATGATGAATGACTTTGTTGGCCCGTTTCTGGATGTTGTTAGTGCCCACTTGCATTTTGGATCCAAACAACAAATCTTGTATGTTCTTGCACATGATTTTTTCACTCTGAATTGGAAGTTGTTCCTAATTGCATAGAAACCAAGCACACTCTGTAGTGTTTCTTTGTCTTTGTATATTTGTGCTTCTTCTATTTCAGGATGTTGCGGATCTGTGATTAGTAGTTCGTCATAATCTGTGATTTCTGGTTCCTTTTTTTTGTTGTTTTCCAGTTGCTCAACCATCTCCTCTGCCACAAGTTTTGCATAGTCCATGAAGTCAAAACTTTCTCCCCCAAATTCCGGTACTGTAGCTTCAATTGTATGTTGTTGATTTGTTGAGTCTTCTGTTGTTGATGCATTGTATTCGATCGGTTGGAAGGCGCATGTATGTGTAATTAATGAATTGTCATTTCCCAAGAATGATGCATTGATGGTTGTTGTTGGGTTGTGGATGACATTCACACACAATGGGTATGTTGTGAAGTCAGGGTCCTTCAGTTTGAGTTGTATGTAGAAATGCAGGCTTTGATCATCCTTTATCCTCAATGGTTGGTATCCTTCCTTCACTTGATATTTCAGTTGCAAAACAATGTTTTCTTGGTTGCACTCCAGGACATCTTTGAGTTTCTGTTGCAAATCTTCATAGTTACAATTGGCTGAAATGTAATGTCCACTGGCTTCATAATTTTCATAATTCATTCGATCATCGAATTGTCCATTGTAGAAGACTAGGAATGGAATGTCTTTCCTTTCCTGTGTTTTTGCAATGCTTATTAGTCCGAGACAACGAATTTTAAAACTGGTTTGATTCTGTTATGAAATAGAGTACAAACTTACTTCTATCTCTGTCCCTTTGTTCAAGCATTGTATTTCATGTCCTGATTCCTGCTTTTGCCATTTTTTTTGTTGTTAATAAACTACAAAGAAACGAGAATAAAACTATTAAGAAACTTCATTAAATATTTGGGAAACTAACCATTTCTCAAACTGTTTTGTCCTCTATCTTTTCCAAAATAAATTCCTGCAAAAAATGTAATGAAACTATTATTAAATGATTATACAACTGTAGATCAACTTTAAAACCACAACTCTTTCCTCAAAATTACATAGTTCTTACTCATTGTCACTTTTCATCATGTTTATTCGAATCAGATCAATTTCCAACTATTATAAAACTAATTTGCTACCATTTACATATATCGTACCTTGTATATATGCTAGCTTTTGGTACTCGTCAATTGACACTTCTTCATGATTTGTAAACCATTTTAAAACGATATTGCAACTGTAAGGCAACGCAAAAAATTAAAAAAAACCCTTATTAGTATCATGTGGTTCCTTAATTAGAATCAGTTCTTGTTTTTTGTTGTTAGAATATGACTTTCCTGTTGTAAACCGGTGAATCAACCAGAATGCAACTGTGTATGACGTATATCATTGTTGAAAAAAAATTCATTTCATACCTTTTTTGGATTTCAGGGGGGAGCTCCAGATTTGTTCAATACAGATTTACATTGCTTCAATCTGAATTTTTGACGCTCGTTTGAGTGATATTGCACGATTAAAAACCGAAATCAAATGTTTAATTTCAGTTTCTCCACGGTTTTCTGGTCTTTTTTTTTTAAATTTTCTGTTCAGATCCTTGGATTTGTTCGTTTCCTATCGAAATTCGCCAGAATTGATGGTTATTCTACGCTCGATCTGGTTTCATTCTGGTTGCGTAGCCGACTGCATCGATGGAGGTTCCTTCATCGTCTCCGTTCGTGATGTGCGGCTGAAGGTATAGGTGAGGTGGTATTTTTGTAATATATTCATAGTGGGCTGTACAAATGTTGATTGGGCTGGCCCACAAATTTTTTGTAATATTTTACCCTTTTTAGAATTTTCCTGTTTTTTTCCCTAAAATTAATTGATTTGTATATTTTTAATGAGTATTAATGGTAATATTGATTTTTATAGTTAATTTGTACTTTGTGTATTGGAGTCTAAATATAAAAATTGAGTCAAATATAATTTTATGGTGTATTTTAAATTAAAATATTTTAATCTAAAATATAGGTCATGAATTAGAAATGGTCTAAAAACTAATAATATATTGTCGACATATTAAAAACATTATTACACAAACTTTTGAGGCTATGGACCCAGTGACGGACACACTAATAAGAGTATGGGGGCTATAGTCCCCACAAAAAAAAATTAGTGTAAAAAAAATTAAATATTTTCTATTTAGTTAAATAATTATACAACAAAATAGTAAAAAGCCCCCACAAAATAGTTATAATTTTAATGTAAAGTAAATAATAAATATTTTTATAACAATTAAACCCTCACAGATTAAAAATTATGGGTTCGTCAATGTATGGACCCCTATACAAACTCTCATTTCATCACTGATATACAATCTCACGTTATTTATTTTACTAACTAATCACTTTTAAATTAAAAGTTGAATTCTTTAAAAAAAAGTTGAGTTAAATGAACTAGTTTTAATGATTTTAATAGATTTAATAAATTAAAGTTAATTTACCTAATTGTTTGTCGAAATGTATATCTGTACAGGGACGGAGGGACTTTAGCCCGTGTGTGGGCTAAAGCCCTCACTCAAATAGATACATCAAATTTTTTATATGTAGATATATACATATATTAATTCACTTTGCTCAATTTATTAAAGTCCAATTCACAAAAGCCCTCACTCAATATCTTAATCATGATTCATGAGCCTACTCTTATTCTAATTAAGCCCATTTTAAAAGTAGTCCAATATAAATAATAAAAAAAATAATACTTTATTAGAAAATAAAATAATACCATTGACAATATTTTATTTTATTTTTGTCAACAGTATTATTTTATTTTGTTGAAGATGAAAATTTGAAAGATACATTTATCATTATTTTTATTAGTTTTGACTTAATATTTATTCAAGCCCTCACTCAACTAAATTTCTGGCTTCGTCACTGTATCTGTAGCAGCTTGGGATCAAAAAATTTCAACGAAAAAATAACAGTAAGAATTTTTTTTACAAGTTATAATGTTATAATGTGAGCTCTAAAACAACATCCAGACTCTGAACTCTTGGATATAGGCGAACTAGGTCCAAAAATAATTATTTTTAAAAATAAACTATTTACAAAAATATAAAAAAAAATTAATATTATAACATGTAAACTTAATTGCATCAAATATGATTTTTTTAAAAAAAAAGAAACTTAAAAATATGTGATAAATCATTATAGATAAGTTGAAATATCATAAAAAATTTAAAAACTCATATATAAATTTTACTTCTATATAATCAAAACTAATTTTTTAATGAAAAATTCAATTTCTGAAATACAAATATAAGATATATTTGGCTTCCCTAATTTATACTTCAGAAATAAGTTTTAAAACATTAAATATGAGATTTAGAGAGACATTTACATTAATATGACAAACCTAAACCCATAAAAAAAACTAAAAAAAGGGCATAAAAATAGGCAAAGTTAAATCTACCATATTTAAGTAAAAAACTTTTAAAAAGTGTAATTTTCTCTTTAAATATATATATTTTTTTACTGATTTTGAAAAATACTACAATTTTTTTTAAATAAGAGCCTAAAAATATTTGTTTTCTTATGACCCATTAAATTTTAGGACCAACCCTAACAACATCATATAATCCGTTAATTCGGTTTAACAAAAAAATTATTGTAATTGCCCTGACGTATTATAAAATCATATTAGCAAAATAAAATTACCCTAATGTAAAGAATCATATTAACAAAATAGCCCCCAAAAACATGTAATAGTTTGTTTACAACATACATACCACACATGTATATTATAATAGGAGAATCAATCTTAACTTTTTTTTTGCTGAAAAAAAAATTAAGTGGTGCACATTTAAAAATCTAGTACATGTTTGACTTTATAATTAAAAATTATTTTTTATTTTTAAAAACAGAAAATGATTTTTTTTAATACAATTAAGCTTGTTTGACTTAATGTTTTGAAAATATTTTTAAGAAAACAAAATTACAAAAACAAGAATTTTAAAAACAACAAAATGTTGTTTTTTATTTTAAAAAATAAGTCACTTTGAGTTAGTTTTTTTATTCTCATTTCTAAAAACACTTTTTTTTTAAAAAAATAAAAAAAAACAAAAAATAAGAACTAATATCAAACATGCTTCTAATCTCCAACTCTTTTGGCTTAATAAGAGTTTTGGAAATCACTGAGGTGAGACTTTAATATAGGGGGTAAGTTGAAAAATACCACTTTTATTAATCAATTAATCATATTTACCTCTAATTTTATATTTAATTAGAACATACATCTTTTTATATGTATTGTATCCAAAATACCCTGACATAAGAGAATCACATGGAGAGTATCTTGAAGTGACAAAGACAAAATTGGTACAATATTTAAAAAAAAAAGTAAAAATGATAGACTTTAAAAAAGATGGTAGAAATAAAAGAGGATAATATAAAAATGGTATAGAGTGTAATTTTCTCTTAATTTATTATAGGAATATATTGAAAAATACCTCTTTTATTTATCAATTAACTAAATCTACCTCTAATTTTATATTTAATTGAAATATATCTTTTTTTTATATGTATTGTACCCAAAATACCCTGACATAAGAGAGCCACATGGAGAGTATATTGAGGTGACAGTAGTAACGTAAAGTATTTAAACAAAGAGGTAAAAATAATAGACTTTAAAAAATAGAATAAAAATAAATGAAGACAATATAAAAATAGTATAGAATCTAAATTTTTTCCTAATACATTTGCCAGGTGAAACCCATCCCATGCTGGGAACCGTGGCCTAATCTTACTTTTTTTTTCAATATTGATTTTGTTTTTAAATGTACATGTACACTGTACTGAAGATTACGTCATTTCACTGAAAACTAGATGCCTTACATTTACACCTAAGCCACAAGTTCCAAAGTACATACATACACTAAATAAGGAGAATCATCATTTACTTTTGAGGATATCCACAATTTTACTATACTTGAGTGAAAGATGACCCTATTTCGATCTATTTATAATTATTTATTTATTTTTGTTTCCTTTGCATAGTAATGTGACCACGAAATCACATGATCTAGCTTTTACTATCTTTGGAAATGGAAGATACCCATAGTAGACATTGATTGACTACTTGTGGGTCTTGTTTTGAGCCAAGCATTTTAGGCATAACTACTACTTATTCCCTATTCCCTAACAATGGGCCGATCGACTTAGCTTAGTACCACCAAAAACAATTCATGTTATAAAAATTATTGCCAATATAATTTCAATATATCATATATGACCTCTCACATCTCTAAACTACTCAACTCTATATTCAATCCTTATAGAGGTGATCATATATACATCTCTATATTAAAAATTATAAGTTTCCAACCTACTTTAATAACAAATATTGCATAAATTTTCCTCATAAGTTATGCAAGATGTCATGGCACAAATATTGACACTCATTGGCATAGTTTTAAACCAATTAAGCCTCACATTTTATTCAATATAAGCTATCTAAGAATGAAAAATCTAATTATGTTCCTAAGTTACTTAAATAAACAATCAATAATACTCATATACACTTTGAAATAAATAAGATGAAGAATTGTGGAATACATTCATAATAGACAATTTACTAATAAGAGGATCAGTGTCTATATGAACATCATTTTAATATAAGCTCAGCAATGTGAAAACTTATATTGTTCGTATTGTTTTTAAAATGAAAAAAAAATGAAAAAAAAAAAAAGTACGATAATAAAATGACACTCTAACTAAATTTTCTTACTAATTTGGCAGTAGGTTGTTAGTGCGCGAGACTATTAATGCGTGTTAAAAACGTGTGTTTGAATTTTCTTTTCCACACAGTAATCTGTTTTGGCCTCTTTTTAATTCTGTTTTTTTTGTCCTTTTTTTTTCAAAAAAGAAAATATATTTATTCTATATAATAAAATTTTTGGTTTATAAAAAATTATTGGGTGACTTTTTTTTAAACTTAAACTATTCAAAAATAAGTTTTTTTTTTGAAAAAGAATAAAAAAAAATAAAATTTTACTATCGTAAGCTAATTTTCCAACAAATATAAAACTAATTCTCTTAATAAAACTCACTTTAACTCTAAAAAAAATAAAAAAAAATATATATATATATATAAAAAAATAAAACCTTACGATCCTAAGCTAATTCTCACAAAAATTTAGTGGAGCGATAACCTCATCCAGTGACGGACAGAGAATTTTTACTGTGTGGGGACTTATTTATCATAAAAAAAATATTTATACCTACATTATAATCACTATTACTATATTTATTTAATTTTGTGGGGGCTTTTCTACTATTTTGATCCATAATTATCAAAATAAAAAAAATTATATTTAATTTTTTAAAAAGTAATATTTTTGTTATAGCCCCCACATTATTATGAGTGGGTCCGTCTCTGACCTCATCACCTTAAGTGACATATGCTCATCTCATCACCTACTATTACTCTCTCTCACACACTATATATATGTATGAATAATGTATGTATGTATGTATATATATATATATATGCTTACACTCATCAATTATGAATTTAAGAAAATTCAATCCCATTATATATATAGGGAAATTTATATGGTATACTAACTTTTGCCATTTTTTTATAAAAATACTGTCAGGCGGTATTTTTTACTTTTTTACTGTGTTTTTTTATAAGTTTCATACTGCAGTATACTGTGTTAAGTTTTCACTGGTGTTCTACTGGTGTTTTACTAGTGTTCTACTGTTATTTTGAGTTGTTCTACTTTATGTTTTACTGGTGTTTTATAAAAACACAGTATTTTTGAAAAAAAATTCGTGTGACAGTATTTTTGTAAAAGTTAATTCAAATTCCAGTATTTTTGTAAATTTCCCTATATATATGAATTTATTTATAGCTATGTTGATAAAAATGAAAGACTAAATTAAACTCTGACTAGATTTAAACTAATATTTATTTTTATTGTGTATTCTATTAGTAAATTTATTTTCAACATTTGATTATTAAATCTTTATTGCATTTTTCTTTTCAATTTTCAAACTTTGTCTCTGTTTTTTTAGATTTGTTATATATATATAATGTATACAATAATATTATACATAAACATAAATGTATATATATGATGAAGCAGTACTTGCACTGCAAGAATTGTTTCCAGAATCAACGAAAGGGGATCTTGCATATGCTCGTGGCCAGATGATCAGAGAGAAACAATGATTAAGTTTATTGAGATTAAAAGGGTAATTTTAAAAATTTAAATTGAGTTTTGACTGGTAGGTAATATCAAGATTTTAAAAAAATAAAAAAGGAAGTAAATATTGATTTTTTTTTGCGGTTGATTTAGTTAAATTGTATAGAAATTTTTTTTTTCATTTTTAGTGGTTAATTTTTTTTTATTATTGATGTTAAAAAGAGATTTTACAAAAAAAGATATTTTTTTTTGTTATTTTTATATTTTTACTATCACATTTTTTTAACATATTTTTTATACTGTACTAAATTTTTAAAAATATTATGTTAAAGTTTTAAAATTGTAAAAATACCGTGTTTCAGTAAAATTAAAAATAACTCTAAAACAACTTAACAAATAACATTAAAACAACTATAAAACAACAAAATGATAACTATAAAACAACAGAAAAATAACAAAACAATTACCTAATTGCAATGTACAAATAATATCAACTCCTCAACATGCTTTTGTATTATGAATTTTTTTTACTCAGATTTGACGATTTGATTTATCTTTTTGTAAGAAAATAAAGGATTACCGGTGATAGTTCTTGACGAACGAGAAGCAGACAGTGTATTTTTAAAGTGATACTAGTTAGTAAACCAGAAAAATAAATATGAATAAATAACACAATAATTCCTAGTAACAACGCCAAAAATTTGATGTGTGTTGTATGTGGTATCAAATTTACTAATTGCAATATGCAAACAATATCAATAGGAAATTAGAATTTCTATGCATGCATTAGGGGATAATTTTTTCCTTAAACTAATAATTTTCAACATTGAAAACATATGACCACTTTTCCAAAACCCCGAAAATACCCCTCTCGAAAACTCAAACCCTTTCTCTCTCCTTCCCTCAAACTCTCTCTGCCTCTTCCCCTTCGCCCGAACCCACATCGCACAACCCCCCACACAACCCACTCTGATTGACCACTCCGACCGAGACCCACACCCACCATTCCGACCCTCATCACCGCCTTTCGCCTGAACCCACATCGCACAACCCCCCACACAACCCACTTCGACTGACCACCCCGACCAAGACCCACACCCACCATTCCAACCCTCATCACCGCATTACGAAGGAGACCCACTTCAACACGGAGACCCGAACGGTGCCCAACAATGTCTAAGGTTCAGATCTACGATTTGGGGAAATCGCAGTTTGGGGAAGACGATGGCCTGATGGGGTCCGATGGGGACCCCGATGGGGGTCCGATGCATGTGCAAAAAAATTTAGCTTTTGGGTCCGACGGGTCCGATGCATGTACTGGAAAAACTTTTGGGTCCGACGGGTCCGATGGGGACCCCGATTGGGGTCCGATGGGTATGAAGAAAGAGAGAAGAAGAGATGGGATAGGGGATAATGTAAATGGGGGTACTTTAGGGATATTGTAAAATGTGTAATATCCCACAAATATTACATGTTATGTGTTTAGAGAAAAAATATTAGGTATTTGTAAGCATAAAAAGTCAAATTTTCCATTTAAATTTTATGCTGAAATAAATTAGTAGGATCATAATCCTACTTATTACCTGATTAATCCATAATATAAATATAAATCCTAATTATTTACCATTAGGCTTATTGGGATATTATAACCATTCCCTCCTTATAGAAATATCATCCTCGAAATTTATTTAAACAATTCGAGAAATTACCTTTTATTTATCATTTTAACTCTCAAATTGCTCTTTCTATCTTGCTATATTTTTTTTTTCTGCAGCACTTTCTTAACTAGTGGAACTGTCTCATTTCATAGTACCTCCTCTTTCTAGTCCAAAACCTGGTCAAGATATTTTTCCCATATAATAAATTTATCTGAAGTTTAACATCGTCACAACTCAGAATATGGGTCGAGTTTGATGTATATTTTCTTAGCATGGAGACATGAAGCACATTATATACTCATATGTCTCCATGAGTTGGAATACTCTTTGATTATCGGGCTAACCCGGTAGTGCATCTAAGAATGCTGCTAGAGGTTAGAGGGTACATTTCCATTGGCTTACTGGTATGCTGCTTGAATGGAACGTGGCCTAAACCTCCAAGAGACGTTGTGGTGCACCTTGGCCATGAGTCTCAACACGAGATGACACAGGTAGTCATTCGTGGGTTGGCTTACATACGCGCATGGGACGGATGCACCATGTTGGGAAGAGACAGAGGTCTAACGTATGCTACTAGTTTGGTGGCTTGTCTCGAGGGCCTGCCAACATGCGTAGAGGCATGGTGCCTTGAGCATTGGACCATGGACGTATGGGAGTCCTTGGGCGATGAGGGAGACTATTCGGATAATATCTAATGGGGCATGATTAGAAGCGTCGACACGTTAGCTTAGTGTTGCATCTTGCCACCCATGCTACCTTGGTCACGAGTGACTAGGTGAGTGACGATGTTGGAATTTGCCTTATAATAGTGAGAACTTATGGACAGCGCGAGTATCTTGGCTAGAGAGTCTCAATGTATGGATGCACTCATGGGTGCTTGTGAGCATGACTCGGCGGGAGTTATTCAACGCAAAAAATGAGCCCATTGTTACTCGGATAGTTGGAAGATTGATCTTGGCTTAGAGAAGTCAAGGTATCGCACATGTGTTCCGCTACTTGAAAAAGTGAGCCCTTGACACTAGTCATAGATATAGAATCTATAACTTCTATAACTATTAGAAGTGAAACAATGGTTTCATTAGAGCTTGGCTTAACGAGATAAATGATAGAGCGCTCATTTTCGTAATTATATTAGTTTACTAAAATATAGGGGTGTTCATCAAACCGCTCAAACTGCTTAAACCGCCCGCACCGCAAAAAAAAATGTGGTTTGAAATTCTTTGCGGTGCGGTAGCGGTTTGAATTTTACCTAAATGCGCGGTGCGGTGCGGTTTGCGGTTTTGAATTATTAAAACCGCGGTTCAAACCGCACCGCACCGCATGTTTTAAAATTTCAATTTTAATATTTATTTAGTTAAGCCCATACATATGAGCCCAACCCAATCCCATAAATCTTAGGGCGAAACCCATAACCCTTCACAAATCCTATACAAGTTTTGAAGTAATTTTCTCAAGGTGAGAAACAATCAAAACACATTTGATCATTAAAAATGTAAACTTTACTATTACCATTTTTTCATTTCTTTCTTGTTTTTTAACTGAATATCTAGATCAAATAACTTACTAAAAATAAAAACTTTAGGTACAGTATGAATTATTTCAATTTTTTTTGGTTTTCTTGTTTAGACAATTTTTTTTCTTCATCAAATTGATAATTTTATTTTACTATTGTTAATTGAAAAAATAAACGTGAATTAATTTAGTTTTCTATAAAGAAGAAAAAGAAATCAATTTTTATATATGCATAATGCATTACATACTGTAATCATGAAATGTGAAGTGAAGGGTCTTATAAAAAAAATTAAATCAAATGAAATGAGAGATCAAAGAATTCGTTTTTGTATCTGTTGAGAAACCGCATAAACCGCAGAAACCGCACCGCACCGCACTATTTTTTGCGGTGCGGTTTTTACGGTTTTTTAGTATCGCGGTGCGGGTGTGGTTTGGAAAATTGGAAAAACGGCATATGCGGGTTGGTTTGAAAAAATAGTTAAAAACCGCACCACCCGCACCGCGAACACCCCTACTAAAATACCATTTACAAGTAGCTAAGTATTTTAAGGATAAGATACATTGAATAGTAGAACGGTAAATTTATTCTTACTCGATGTAGATCATCTATAGAGGATCTTTGATTATTTGGATTTAAACAATGGATAATTTATAGCGTATTAATACTTGGTATAGAGTATTCTATGTAATCATGAGTGCAATTTCAAATCTATAGTGAAAATAATAAGTTAGGAAATTTACTTCGTAAATCTTAGATCTACTTAATAGGAGCTTAGTTACATAGGCCCATGGTCCCTGCATTGTCTGGGATAATATCATTTTGTAGACTCAACTAATTGATTTAATAAGTCAATTAGAATTCGAAAATAGACTATGTCTTATTTGAGAATTTTCACCAAGTTTGGGTAATTTCGAGAAGAAAAGAGAAATAGGGGCTTATTTATTAATTAGTACATTTTGTGAGTCTAATTAATAAATATATTTAAAGTGTATTTTATTTGATAATTATTAAAATAAAATTTGTATTTAAATAATTAGAAGAGATACGTGGTAAAATAGGAAAACACACATTGTTTCATTTAAATAAAGTAAAATGAGATAAATATAACTCTATAGCCCATGAGGAATTCAGCCCTAGAGTTAGACTTTAGCCCAAGTCTCTATTTTAAGCCCAATTTCATCTAACCTAGCCCTAAGTGAAGCCTATATAAAGAAAGTGATGAGAAGAGAAAATTAACCTAAGTTTTCATTATCGGACTATTCTATTATCTTCTTTCTTTGTATATTTCAAAAATTACATGTATTTTCTCTCAAAAATATTGTTCCGAAGGTCTAACATCCTATTCAAAGAAATGTTACGTGTGGTGATTGCATTAAACTAATCCCGTTAATCAGGATTCATAAATCAAGTGATTTAAAACCAATATTAAACTTAATTTAAATAAACAACTTGCAATATTACAAATTTATTTTAAACCAAAATATTTAAAGTTACAAATCCAGATCCTTTTTAATTTATTTTTAAAATATTACAAGTAATTTCTCATAGGCTGACCTAAGCGGCAAAATTAAAATTTCTACACGAGTCCCTGTTGGGCCCAACCCTCATGGTCTAGCATGGATGAAACATGTACAACTCATCTTCAAAACCCTTGAACTCATGGCTGAACAAACACCACTTCACTAATGCTTGCACATTAGAGCACTCGTGATACAAGGCCCAATAAGACAGAATTAATAATACAACATGAATAATCATAATAATAATTACACTTCATATAGTACGATACTACATATATATATTGTGCCATTGTACTAAATTACATTATTCCATACAAAAATGCCACTATAATTAATATTTATGTAGCATAGACGTACGCGTTACACTCACACGTCTCTTTTACATTTAAGGCCTTACTAGAGTTTGTCTCGGTTATAATTACTGAGTCTAACCTGGTGATGCCTTACATGCATAACTCTACTCATATATACATAATCCATACATTATGCTCTTACAGTGGTTTATCCTAATAATATTTATCAGGTCTAACCTAGTTATGTCTTATACACACAACGTTTGACATATATATGTAAACAATACATTCAACATATACTTTACTACATTAAGTTTTAGAGTAATAACCCTAACTTACATAATTCTAATAATTCACTCATCTAATACATTATTGCATGCTCAAGACAATATATATTTAGGGCAATAACCATGGCCGGCTATTTAGGTGTGCAAACAGTGCTAATGCACAAGGCCCAAAATTTGAAAAAGGCACAATATGATTTTTCTAATTTTTTTTTACCCAACCTTCCATCAATGTGTCATGCCAAATAATAAAAAAAAAATGAGTTTTTCTATAATTTTTTTTCCTTATTTAATGCCTTTTAATTTTTTTACATAAAATTTGATATTAGTTTGAAGTTGTATTAAAAATAATAACAATTTAAATAAAATTGTTTGAGTTTTTAGGTATTTAATTATGTAAAATATATTTTTGTAATATGATAATATTAAAAAATATTATTTATAAATTGTAATTTTTTTTTTTTTGCTAGGGCCTACTTTTTAAAATTAGAATAGGGCATCTAAAATATTTGAGACGGCACTGGCAATAACCCTAACTCACCATATATAAAATTTGAGGATGGTAACCCTAATTCAAAATAACATATTTAGGATAACCTTAACTCACAACACAAGTAATTAGGGGGCTAAAATAAGTTTCAACATTGGTCAGGGAAACAAATTAACAAACTCAAAACCTTTATCTTCTTTAGTAAGTAAACTAATGAAGGTATGCAAATAGGGATTAAGGATTTATTGGGTATTGAAGGGCTGGAGGAAAATATGAAATATTTGAGGCTCCCTCTGTTTAGATATAGATAAAAGGATGCATACTTCAGTTTCCTTTTGGATAACCTTACCTCTAAGCTTCAAGGTTAGAAGAAAAAACTCTTTCAAAGGCTGGGCATGCTTCCTTAATAAGGTATGTTGGACTTTCCCTGCATGTGTATTCCATGCAAACTACCAAACTCTCCAATAGGCTTGTTACAAAAATAGATTACATGGTGAGAGATTTCTAGTGGAGTTTTGAGAAGGGGGAGAAAGGCTTATACCTTAAGGCTTGGGATAAGTTGTGCCTTTCCAAGTCTCGAGGAAGTCCGGGTTTTTGCAGGACTAGTAAGATGAGCTAGGCTTTTCTAGCAAAGTGGGATTGGAACCTATTGATTGCTAGCAAATCTCTTTGCTACAAGGTTGTGGAAGTAAAATGCCTTAAGGGAAATAAGCTCCTCAATTGCCATTATAAGATCTCAGACTCTTGGTTTTGGAAGAATATTATTAAAGCTAGTGATATTCTTAAGAAAAGAGCGTGTAAATTGGTGGTTGATGGAAAATACACTAAAATTTGGGAAGATCCTTGAGTGACTCATGGAATTTTTTACCCGAAACCTAATGGGGTGCCAACTCTTGGGCTAAACAAAGTAGTTGATCTTTCGATGAAAAATAGAGATTGGGATCTTCAGAAATTTTCCTTTCTTTTTGACCAAGAAATAATTGGTGCTATCTTAAAAGGGGGTAGAGCCTCGACATGGGGTCATGACTATTGAATCTAGACCAAGGAGACCAATAGTTGATTCTCTAGTAAATCGACGTATTTAGTTCAAGCTCTTCAAAGGCCCCCCAGTGTGATGTCCCCTTCTCTTTGGAATAGGTCTTGAAGTAGTAGAATCCTTGAACGACATAAGATCCTTTGGTAGAGTATCTTCTCTAATGATGTCCTCATTTGTTCAATTTTGAGCAAGAGAATGCATATCAATGACACTCAGTGCCCTGTCTGTGGTGGTAATGAAGAATCAATGGAGCATCTCTTTCTCCACTACAATTCGAAATATCAACTGAGAAGATCATCCCCGTCGAGTATTTAACTTGTTTCTGAGATTGGGATTCAGATGTGGGACTGAATCGAATTCATATGGGGTTTTGGCAAAGGAGGAATCAATGCTGAGGAGGTTTTTTTTTTTATGTTTCTATTGTTGTGGACACCATTTGAAGAGCTCAAAATGATAAGGTACACAATAATAATCTGAGTAACATTAAATATTACATTGACTCAATTACTTATAGTTATGCAGATTACATAGTTTTCCTTCTTCCTCATCCTACTTCTGCTTTGGTGGAGAGGTGGTCTCCTCCCCCTTAAGACTAGGTCAAATTGAACTGTGATGTTAAAGTGGGGGTGGATCATGGATGACATGTACCACGGTAGTTTCTAGAAACCATACCAGTGCAGGAGTTTGGGTGGCTACTAAGAGATTGCACTTTTCTAACCCTTTTTGTGGCAAGATTGTGGCTTGTTGCTTGGCTCTTGATACAGCGTCGGAAAGATTTATAGGGTTGTAATTGTGGAAAGCGATTCTAGTATGACCAACAACACTCTCAAAGAAGTGAGCTACTCTAGATGGGAGATTGATTATACTAGTCATTGTAAAAGATCGTCTTTCCTTTTTGTTGGTTGTTTGCTTTCTTATATTGTAAGGACTTGTAATTTTTTAACCCACAATGTAATTAATTGGACATTTACCCACAACTAGTATGATATATTAGATATTCTCTATATTTATGAACATCTCTTTTAATGACCGTTATGAACATTTTAAATTAAAAACAAAAGATCTAATTTAATAAGTAATCTTGAGTTGTTCAATTTTTTTGTAAGAATAAATAAATAATATTGAGCACCATCAAACGCATAAAATATCTATTCATGTGAATTGTGATGTTTAATAACAAGACTATTTTATACTAGAGTGAGACACACATTCATAACATACAAAGTCAAATTTGAAGTCTATAAACCTTTTGTCTTAGGCATAATATCACCATTTTAGTTTAAAATATTATTTTGATGACTTAGTCTCTTATTCGAGTCATTGTTTTATAGTTAACATTTAAAACTTGAAAAGGATAGGTAGGCCAGCAATGTGGAAAATAGTGTAAGAGGAAAAGAAATGTCATCCTCATCCGTACACATTTGTCAAAATAAAATTATATCATGTGGTAAATTTGTCAAAAATTGACAAAATATAACGAATTTTTCTTCTCTTTCTAAATTTACACTCAAATTATTTGAGATTTTCTTTTCTTTCAACTGAGAGTAATTTTATTAAATTCTCAAAAATTCATAAAAAACATAAATGTGTATTTTTATTTAATTTTTTTTTAATAAAAGTGGATTTTTTTTGACAAAAATGATCATATAATGCAAATTTTTTTCGGATTATTTTAGTAGTTTAGATAATTTTAGGAACTATGTGTGAGTTATAGAGGTTTTAAACATGACATTGCATAATAAACTAGCTGAGAAATTCTAAAAGATATCAGTGGTCTTTAGTAATCTCTAACATATCAGTGGTCTTTAGTATTCTCTAACATATATTGGTACAATTACGTATGTGTCTTATATAATTTAAAATAATAACTTTTATAAAATATTACTAACCAATCACAAGATAACATATCTACACAATATTTTATTGTAATACTCCAAGCTAATCTAAGATTAAAATAAGAAAAATACCTTTACCATTACACTACACAACAAAAAGCCAATTAATATAAATATTTTTATCAAATATTATTTCATATAACTACATTTTATCAAATATTTGTATATATATCATTATATACGCACTGTTAAGATTTGAATTAAATCTAAATAAATTGAAAAGGTAAACATAGAGAAAATTGCAATCCTTTGATGCAAATTCAAGATTTTGCTTTTTCAACTACCATTTTTTTTTTTTTTTTTTGAATGGTTCAACTACCATTTTGAAATTCATGTATTAATTAAAAAATTGCAAGAAATATAGAGGTAATTATTAAATATTTGTTTTTTGAAATTGCAATTATTAAATAATGACCCCAAAATTCTGACTTCTGTAATTTTCCACGCTACAACAGCAAAGATAGAGAGAAGCCCAAAAAGTTAGGAAAAAGAGTGTGTAGTAGATGATGTTTACAATAAATGGGACCAATACAAAATTTTCCTTTTGATTTTTTAGAGTATTTGTTGGCAAAGTGATAGAACTTCTAAAAATATTTTTTGGTAGAGCTTTCACTACTTTGTTTGTTTTTTGTTTTGTTTTTTATATAAGGTTCATTAGTTTGTTATTTATGATAGTTTTTTAGTTTTATTTTTTCTCAATAATAGTCAATATTATAGTTATTTAGAGTGTAAATCTTAAATTTTTTTGATAATTTATTTATTTTATTACATCGATTACTTTTTTTTTTTATACATATTATTGTAAAAAAAATTATTTAAATTTTATTTTTAGCAAAAATTACTTAATTTTTTAAAAAAATTAATTGGTAATTATAAATAACTATATTATGGAAAAAAAGATGAACTATAAAATTTTCTCCAACCAACATTTATTTATTTATTTTGCAAGAATCAACATTGATTAAGGTGTGCTATTTGTTATTTGCTCGTTTATTATTATTTAGATCTCAAAACTAATATTCAATAAGGGTATTTTAAAATTAATTGATTATAAGTGAAGTAGTTTATGTTCGAGAAATGTTAAATGACATTTATGGTGCTTAACATGCTTATCAGGTGTAATTTCGCTATTGGTGCAATTTAATATCGAGTCTCATTTATTTTAATTTAATAAAGATTATAAAAAAATCGTTAACTAATTATAAAACGTCATATATCGTGTAATAATACTTTATATATGGCTTAATATTTTTATATAATTATCTCATAATGCAACAAAAGTATATATTTTTCTTATTTTTATTAGGGAAATTTGGTTCAATATGCTCAAATGTAAAATATGGTGTTTGAATATACTACTAAATTAGAAATAGTATATTTATACTTTTGATATCTATTCTTCCTAAAAATACCTTTGCATTTCAAAAAAACTTCTCTCTCTAACTCTCTCACTCTTCGGCATTGAACCCCGACCTAGATTCCCTGTTGTCGAACACACAGACCCAAAACCTCGGTTGCAAGCCCCTGTCGTCGTCTTCTCTCACGACCTCTCTCGTTTTTTGCATTTTTTTCTTTTAGTTTTGTAATTTTTTGTGATATTTGCGATGTATTTGCAATGGTAGACTAAATCTGAGGTTAGGAATGAAATTTAGCAATGATGAATGATATTTGGTAATATTTTGTGTATTTAACGATATTTTTTGATATAAATACACAACACATTGCTAATTATTGTGAAAACTTGAGTGTGATTTCAAAAAAAACGTAGAAAATAAACGAGTTGAGAACTCTAGCGATGGGTAGGAATTTTGGAGGTTTTGAAGTGGTTGAGCTCATGGATTTTGAGGCTTTAGAGTGGAGACAAGACTTAGTTAGAATAAAAGAGTGAGATTAGATAATTAGATATAAAAACACTTTTATGAAATGTAAATATATTTTCAGAAGAAAAAGATATTAAAAATATAAATATTTTATTTTTAATTAAATGGTATATTAAAACACATGTTTTAAAGTGAAATTTCCCAGTTATTAATTATAGTTTGAACAAATCAGTGTTATCTTATTTTTACACTAATGAGCCTTGAATTCTTTTTTTTTTTTTTTTTTTTTTTGATAACAAATGAGCCTTGAATTCTTACGAAGTCATTCAACGGCTGATTGATTCGTTGACCAACTAAGCTTTCTCAAAACAGCTTTCCCATACAGTTCATCAATGGCCCTTGTTGACCCTTCTTCTTGCTTAGACGTGTATTCTTCTTCCTCCTTAAATATTTCTCTGTTTCCAAGTGGGTTTCTCATTTTTGTCTCTAAGATTATATGGGTTTTGAAGATTGATTACTTTTAGGAGACAATTTCTCACCTTTAAAGCTATTCATTTTCTGCCATGGGAAACTGCTTTAGAAAATCTGCCAAGTGTGCTCACGCTTCTTCTGTCAACTTTTCTGGTACCAAATTTACTTTCTTTATGATCAACCTATTCCTGTTTTCTGTCTTTAAAACCATTGATGAGTTAGATGGTATTGCTAGTTTTATACTTTTGGTTTCGTTTATGGTTTCTGTGAAATAGATTTTGATATAGATATTAGATTGAAATTGTGTTCTTATTTACTTTGTTTAAATTGGTTCACTAAAGAGGATCATTCACCACCCACTGTTATGATCCTCTAAAATTCATCATCAAATAGGTTTGCAACCATTGACTTAGTTTAAAAACCTTTTGTTTTCCTTGCATTTCTTTATATAAAATCACAACATGTAATGTTATAATTATTCTTTGTTTCAAAATCCATATTGCTTCTAAACATAATTTTGGTTTAATAGTTTAAATCATAGTTTTTTTTTTGTTCCTGAATGATGTTCTCTATTCCCCCTAAAAAAGAATAAAAATAACATGATTTTGGTTGTAACTTGTTTACATTTCTGGTGGACAGTGAATTGTGTTTTTGCCAATTCAACCAAAAATGCTTCAGTACTCAATATGATGCAGAAAAGGATTTGAAGTTATCTGCAATTAAATTATTGTCCACATTTCTGTAGGTTTGGGGTTTGTAGTCATATAGTTGGCTTTAGCCATCAATATCATCAGTGTTGTTGCTGCTATTGTTATTTATTGCTGGAGAAAGAAAGTTACTAATTTTAGTTAGATCATAGGATGGAAAGAAAATTACTAAGGCTAATTAGTATTTTTTTTCCCTTGCATTTTTAAGGTCGTTAAAAATGCTCCCTTAACTATTGAGATTGTTGGATTTAAGGACTTTTGTCTAATTTCATTTAATTTTACTATTTCAGTGATTGTTTATGTACTAAACTATGCACCCCAGATTTTGATAACTACCAAATCATGTCTCTTAAATTTTAATATGTACTAAATCATGCCCCTAAAATTTCATTTATGGTAGATTTTTTTACTAAAATTAGATAAAAATTCTTAAATCTAACAATCTCAATAGTTCAGGGGCATTTATAACAATCTTAAAAGTTCAGAAAACATGATTTGGTACATGTCAAAGTTTAGGGGGCAAAAATCCTAATTAGCCAAATTACAATTGAAAAGAACAATACCAAGTCAAATAATGCTTTAAAATCGTGAGTGTTGTCTTTAAAATTGATTTAACATTATTCATTTTGTTGAGTCTTTCCATTTTTATTGGTAATCTATGATGATAAAGGTGAGTCTAATTTCTGCCTACCCTTTCAGATGGGACAAATCCAGGTAACAATGCCAAGATTGTCTCAGCATCATCATCATCACAGGACCCAGCATTAGGAGATGCTGCACCTGCCAAAGTTGATATAACTGTTTTCGACACAGTTAAGTCCTTTAGCTTCATTGATCTTAAGAATGCCACGAAGAACTTCCGATCAGACAGCCTACTTGGGGAGGGAGGATTTGGGTGGGTCTTCAAAGGTTGGATTGATCCAAACACATTCGCTCCTGCTAAACCAGGTACTGGGACAGTGGTGGCTGTCAAGAGACTCAAGCAAGAGAGCTTTCAAGGACACAAAGAATGGCTTGTATGTGTAAATCAGGTCCCAACTTTTATTTAGTTTTTTCTTGATTGCTTGAATCTAAGTACTTGACTCTTTGTTCAACTTGCAGGCAGAAGTGAATTATTTAGGCCAGCTTCGCCACAAAAATCTCGTGAAACTCATAGGCTATTGCTCAGAGTCTGACAATAGACTTCTTGTCTATGAGTTTCTGCCAAAAGGAAGTTTGGAAAACCATTTATTTAGGAGTGAGTATTAGTATATATCCCTTATTCTCTTTTTTCTTCTATTGACCATATGAAAAGCTAACAACAGTAAATAAATTGCAACAATAGGGACAGCCAACAGTATATACCTAACAAAACCATTTTTTTTCTTCCTCCTTTGACATAAATTGCAATAGTTAAAGTCATTAGATGTTGAATTACAGGTCAATTAACACGAAGAGATTCCTTGAAAAAACTCTACAATAATGCCCTTTCTTTGTTCAAGTATCTCCTTTCAGTACTTGATATGTATTTCTAACCATCTTTGAATTAAACCCAACACACTCTTCTTTACCTCAAATAATTTGCATTCAATGGCTTAAATTTGGAATGTGCCACATTTATTTCAAGCTATCTGATGTATTTAACTTGCTTAGTTATTCTGTGTTTTCGCATTTCAACTTCCATTGGGTAGAACTTAGTCGAATCTGATCAAACATGTTTAAGTGTAAACTATTATTATTGTTGCATTTTCATCCTCTGATAAAATAATAACACAAGGCTTTCTAGGTTGATTTGATAAACACATATGAGAGAAGATTGAGGTTTTCTATAACAAAAGCATGGAATTGCCCCGAAAGAAGAATTAAGATTATTATGCATAGCTTAAACAAGTTTTGCATTATGTAACCATATTTTTTTTCTTCTTGCAGAAGGGGTACAGCCAATTTCTTGGGCTACACGCATGAGCATTGCTATTGACGTTGCACGGGGGTTGTCTTTCTTGCATAGTTTAGATGCTAATGTCATCTATCGTGATTTAAAGGCTTCCAACATTCTACTTGATTCGGTATATATTAATGAAACTAATGCTACTTCCTTGCTGTTGTTGCATATGAATTTCAAGTCTGATAAAACTGTTTACTTTTATGTAGGATTTCAATGCTAAGCTTTCTGATTTTGGCTTAGCAAGAGATGGCCCTACTGGAGATAATACTCACGTTTCAACCAGAGTAATGGGAACTCGAGGCTATGCTGCCCCAGAATATGTAGCTACTGGTAAGTGTAACCTATTCAAATCCCTGTTTATTTGTTTTGAAAGAATAAAAAAGAGGACATTTTAAACTAGGAACTAGGAATGAAGTAAAAAAAAAAAAGTAAACTGCTTTGCAACTATGTAGACCAATGACCTCTTTAAGAAACTCTAGAGAGAATTGTTTCACGCCAGTTCTTCGGAAACTATTGTATTCTCCTATCAAAACTGCTTACTCATTATCTTCAATCTTCATATAGGCTCTTCATTTTTGTTTGTGTATTTTATACATCATACAAACTTCAACTTACTACTGTAAGCACATTGGTTGTGCTCCTTTTTCATGCTGAGTCTGGTCTTCTTTCCTCCTTGCTTGCCCATTAATGGTCTTTACTACTAATATGATTTTCTAAGGTTTCAGGGACTTTTTTTTTATGCTCCTTCCTATTATTTATTGGGGGCAGATTTTTTTTTTTAACTCAAAACTGCTTCAATAATTTCAGGGCACTTGACTCCAAAGAATGATGTGTACAGCTTTGGTGTAGTCTTGTTAGAATTGCTCTCAGGAAGACGAGCAATGGACGATGATAAAAATGGTGGTGCAGAAGAAACATTGGTAGAGTGGGCGAAGCCATTCTTGTGCGATAATAGACGAGTTTTAAGAATCATGGACACAAGGTTAGGTGGTCAATACTCCAAGAAAGCAGCTCAAGCAGCTGCTGCACTTTCCGTGCAGTGCCTCCACACAGATCCAAAACATAGGCCACTGATGATCGATGTTCTAGCCAAATTGGAACAGATTCATACATCTAAAGATGTTTCGACCACCAGACAGTCTAGGCCGGATCATCAAGGCATCAGGCATTCAAATCATCATCACAGAACAACAGCAAACTAAAATCGAAAATGTTCCTTTGCTGTATGAAAAAAGCACCTATAATATTATAGAGAGTCAAAATCCTATTTGGCTCGCAGTTTGAAATCCAACAACAAAAATTGCAGCTCGCTCTTTGGATTTGGTTGATTTGTTGTACAATAACATCACAGGGATTAAGTAGCTCATGTAAATAGAGAATTTTTTCTCATTCCCTTCTTCAGGGAACTATAGAATTAAACTAGCCATGCCCATTACTCACTAAGTAATGGGCATATCTATTCTACACCATTTTCTTAGAAGTGTTTGATTTTGTATTATGGCTTTAAACCTCATTAAGGAAGAGCATTAGAATGAAAGTATACAAGATAGAGGTGTTTGGTTAGTGATAGTCAATGTTTTGATATGAAGTATTGAAATATTCTCTGAATTTTTTTATGGTAAATATTGTTAGACAATATTATAAAGAATAAATACAGTAGCTGCTTGAAAGTATGAATAAAATATGTAAATGTATTAATAGAATTCTTTCTTATTTGCCACCCCCTCTAAATTAGTTTTCTTACACTTTGCCCCCCAATCTTTACTTTCTCCCTCCCTCCGCCAGTGATTAATTCCCTTTTTTTCCCTAACTGATTAATCCCCTCATTACATGAAAGTTGGAGCTCAAGCAAAATTAAAACTTTCTCTACTTTTATTTAAATAAAACCTCAATATTATTTTGTAACTAGTATAAGCCTTATTAATTATACTATAAAGTTGAACGAACAAGAGTCTTTTTTTTTTGTTAATTTGGGTAGGTAATATCTAGAAAACAAAGATCATCAAACTACCATGGCTAACCTAATATGTATTAGAATGTTAAGATTGAGCACCAACACATACACACACACACACCATGCACTCAATTCTATCGAGTGTGCACCAGCAAAACAGGACCAGAACTTATCAACATGGCACTTTTGCTGTTCTGTATGTATATGTATTATATATTTTTATATATTCCTAGTTAACCAAACATGTATACACAACCAAACTCTACTAATGGATGGGTAGAAGTAGAACCATATTTGCAGAAGATACTGAACAAGAAATCTGGTGATGCAATACTAAAACAGCTTCGATGCAAAGACATGGAATACTGGCGGTCCAAATAATTCTGAATTTTGTTAATGGCGTTGGTGCATGTTATGAGTCAGAACGTAGCTGACCTTGTTCTTCGAAGCTGGTATTTTGGATCAGGAGAGGAATTATCTTCGAGCATAATCTCAACTTCCTAAACAGGGGGAAATGAGCAAGACGATCGGTTAATAGAAACCTCCACATAGGGATCAGACACTTTATTTTACGCATCTGAATAGTTTAACATTGTATTTCACCTTCACTAATTACATAACAAATATAACTTTCTGTCATATATGTTGAGTCTGTAGAAAGAAAAAGGCTTTAAGCACAAAATACTGAAATAATGTCAAACAAAATAACTGATTATAAAGCTTGAGAATGGTTTGTTGTATTCCATTTGAATGATTTCTTTGTTTTTCAATTCAAGTCTCTGTAAACTTCAACCTAGATCCAAAATGCTGGACTTCTTTATTTCATCATTCGGTTACCTAAGTCCGAATTCTTGGAAATGTCTACAGCATTGATTTCTATATTAGAGTACAATTCTCCATGATCATTTAATTTTAATAGTAGTCACAGTACACCTTCATGCATATAAACCAGCACAGAACACAGCAAAAATTCTATACTTCAACTCCCAGTGCATCTCTCTCATAATGTTATTTAATGTAAAGCTTTACTTATCTGCACTTACCTATCAAATATCTGAGGTACATACTAAAATGGCAAACACATCCAAACTAAGGATTTCTCTTTTCATTAAAAAAGACAAAAACTAGGACCCGTCTAACGATACAATATTTGAGGACCAGGAAATAATGGCAATTCCTGTGGAGGAATCCAAGAGGGAGTCAAACCTCAGACCTTGTTGGAGCAAACCACATGCTAGGCCACTAGAGCTAGCCCTCTTGGGTACTATGAATGATACTTAAATTATCTATACAATGTCAAATCATTTGCAGTGTTAATGTCTTGGGTGCTTCCCTTGTAAAGTTTATAACACTCGAGGAAAGCCTTAGCAACCAAATACTAGAAATCGAAAAATCAGACATGAAAATTATCACCTTCTCTTTCTTGAGCCACGAGTTCTGTCCTTTTAAACGTGAAACCTTGCTCACCAATTCATTGTGGTAAGCCTGAATATATCCACAATGAATAAATCAACAAAAATAATAGGCAAAAGTATTTTTTTGACACATAGAAAAGCACATCTGCACTTAAAAATATATACCTGCTTTCTTGCTCGCGATCGGGCAGCTGACTCCCTGTTTTTGATTTTTCTCTTAAGCCTCCTTTCCATGCTCTTCTCATATGCATCCGATGAATCCCCTTTTCTCCCAGGAATTGTTGGGTCTGATAACGCACCAAGTAATGGGGATGGCGATGACAAACCAAACTTATAAGGATAACTCTGTGGTGTCACTGCATCAATGGGATGCAATCCTATGGGAGGTGTCACTGCATCAATGGGATACAATCCAATGGAAGGTGTCACTGCATCAATGGGATGCATTTCAATTCCTGTGGGTGGTGTCACTGCATCAATAGGGTGCAATCCTACCGCAGGACTAGGAGAAGCTTCAGCAAAAAGCCCTGCTTGTACCAGAAAGTCTTCTAGAGTTGTTTCACCAAGTGTAGGCTGTCTATCTTGGTCAATCATGTGCTCATAGTACCTCCGCTTCTGCCCTTGTTGGATCTCTTTCCACACATCATCGACTGTCTTGCTACTCAGAGCTCTAGCCAATGTTAGACTAGCTTGTCGTTGAAGCGATGATGATGAAGAAGTATTCTCCACATCAACTGTACTGGATTCCTTAGCTTCAGTAGTATATATGGTTTGAAGAAGGTCATGGAGATTCATACTTCCAAGTGGTTTGCCCATGTCTCCCAGCTGGTTATTAACTTCATCTAGAGTCAGGTTGTACCATGAATTCTGCCTTGTCAATGAGGATGGTTGAAAATGAGACTGCTGACCACTACCTTGAGATGCCATTGTCTGAATCCCCATTCACTAAGCATTCACTACCCCACAAACCTTCTTATGCTGCTATGCAAAAATCAATGACTACAACCCATCAGTTTATTTTTATATAACTTTATGAAAATCATTAATAAGTGCTTTCAAGAGCCAAAACAGCACAAATAAAATACTATGTTCATCCTAATTATTTCTAAACTTGTCATAAAGTCTAGTACCCTTTTTCCTTAAAAATTCCCAGGCAGGGCAAAAGAAAAACCCAATTGTCTTCTTTTTCCACTTTTCTTCTTTTTAATAAATAGGAAAGACACTATTATAGGATTTGTGTTAATTTTTCTAACCAGAAATTCACACGCAGTAACTGACGAAATAAAGGCTAATTCAAACGCTTCCATTTCGATTTGTCGTCACCACCACCTCTAAAAGAAAAAGAAACTTTCTTTTTCCTTTCTTTTCTTTTTCTTTTGTTTTTATTTGTTCACTTTTCAGTTCCTCAACCAAAAAACACAGCACCATTAAACTAAACCCAAAAGAAAGAATACCCATCTGAAGAAAGAAACTGATAAAAACAATTTATACAGCTTAATTACAAATCACAATTTTGTACAAATCCATAAGAATCGTCTCAAAGCATAAAGAGTCATCAACAGTGAAGAATTCAATAAAGAAAAGCTGAAGAAATATACTTAATATTACATTATGTATATACATATACCTATTTGAAGATGGAGGAAATGAGAAGAATCCGATCTGAATGGAAGTTTTTGGTTTGGGAGGTTACATGAAAGAATGAAACGTAATGATTGCGATTAAGGATGAATTGGAATTGAGGTATGTGGAAAATGGAATGAAGGAAAGGGACAAGTGAAGTGAGAAGTGAATGAATCCAAAAGAACAACGTTGTTTTTTGTTTTGGTATCGAAATTTCAATTCAAAAGTTTCGCTTTCAGTTAAGACCACCAACCAAGGAAGGAGTTCTTTCTTTCTTGTGCGAGCCTAATTCTCATGCCCACTTCGTTACTGCCACCTCGCCTCACTCAAATTTCTTATATTATATTATAAAAATATTTCTTTTAAAGTAATGTGTTATTATGAAATAACAGTAGAACACAAAACAGAACAACTAAAAACAACAGTGGAACAACTAAAAATAATCGTAGAACAACAGTAAAAATTTAACACAATACAAAGCATATAACTTACACAATATTTTTGAAAAAAAAATTCTATCCCATAGTATAAAAAGTAAAAAAGTTGAGATTTTCAGTATATGGTGTAATTACCCTTGAGAAACTTACAAAAATACTAACTTTTGGCTTAATCTTTACAAAAATACTACCACACAGCGAAATAATTTTTATACTGTCTTGGCCAAATTTTTTTTCTTTTATACTGTAAACACTAAAAAAAATGAGGCATCTATCTTCCACACACACGGACAGAACCACCACAGGAACACCAGAACAATTGAAAAATAACTATTAATTCCGGTGAGATTGAGAAAAAAACAATAAAATCGACGTTAAATAAATAATCATGGCAAAACAACTATAAAATAACACTAAAACAAATTAAACAAAAGAAAGGAAAACATGATTAAAAAAATTAAAAAAATTAATGTTCTGCACAACTTCAATACCAAATGCAATAGCAGTTATATTTGCAAGTCCAATCTTAAAAAACCAGAAGAAAAAAAAACTACTAAAACAACACAAAAATAAATGTAAAACAATAAGCAGATATAACCATTTAGAAAAACATAAAAGAACAACACACCTCAAAAAAAATTTTCTAGTGAGCTCGTCAAATGTATTTTTAGGAGATCCAAAAAAAAAACCACAAAATTGTTAGCCCAAGATATGTTTCCAAGAGGGGGGGTGAATTGGAAATTTATACTAATTTCGGTAAATCCAAACTTTTAACACAAAATTAAGCAATTAGCCACTTAATCAAATAAAAGCAAGTAATATGGCAAGCAATATATTATGACAAATAATCAAACTTGTAAAATAAAGAGTTTAAGGATTAGAAGATGCAAACTCTCGATTTTTACAAGGTTCAGTAGAACTATGCCACCTACGTCCTTGGTCTTCAAAGCTATGGACCTAGCTTTGAGTTCCAATATCGAGCCAAGTTAACGGGCTTGACTAACCCTTACAACCGGAGAATTTTTCACCAAGGTTTTTCCCAAACCTCTCACAATAGTTTTCTTCCAAGGACTATCAACCTCGCCGGATTGTTGAAGTGCCAATCTCACTTTTCTCAGGTTGTTTACAAAATCGGTGTCAACCTCACCTACAACCGAGTTGTTTTTCTACCGGTGCCAACCTCACCTCTCTTTTTTTGAAGAAAAGCGTACGTGCGATAGATTGATAAAATACTGTCAGACCTCACAGTCATTACAAAGTATAGTTTCGGGCAAAGAGGATAGAGGCACAATGCCGAACCTCTGATGAGAAAACGCCCACTTAGCCACATTATGGGCCATAAAATTACAGCGTCTACTAACATAATCAAACATACAACCAATAAAGAATGGGGAGGTGATTTTACAAAAGGAGACGAAGTTATCAAGCTCCCACCAGGACTCCTTCCCATTAAGAGCATTGATCACCACTCTCGAATCACTCTCCAGAATAAGAAACTTGACACCCCGAACTTTCGCTTCCTGAAGGGCCAGACAGCACGCCATTGCTTCCCCACAGAGAGCATTGGAAAAATCCATCTTAGAAGTAACCACCCAGATCACCTTGCCAACATGATCCCTTGCAACCACAGCCGCACACATGCTATCCAACCCCACTCTGATGTCACAGTTCAGCTTCAACCAATCCTGTGGGGGGGGGGGGGGCGCCACACCTCCGTCGGGACACCCGCATGGGGCAAGGGAGCAAGAGAGCATGATGATCTGCAAAAGAAAACTGAACATAGTCAATACATTTAACAATATCTGCAGGACAATTATTATGTACCTTATCATTCCGAGTCCGCCATTGTTGTCGAGTCAATTTCGCAACACCAAAAAGTACTATTTAATTGATATAAAAGAGAATTTTTAGGGAAATGACAAGTGCGAGTATTCAACCTAGAATGGCGAGTACTCGACTGGGAATGCAAGAACAAACAACAAGGCTGGAAAAAGTAAACAAGACAAAGAATTATAGTGGTTCAGTCAGATTTCGATCTGCTTAGTCCACTGTATCAAAGGATTCGTAGGTGCATTTTCATGGTGGATCACCCCTTTATATACAAAGTAGGTGTCCAATCGGTTACATAAGGATCACATTCATTGTTAATCCATTATTTACACATTGAATTGTAATAATTAAACTCAAACAACGTTAACATTAATAAATGTGTGACAGTTACTAAGTTCATCAACGTATGCGTCTTCCGCATCTGCGAGTTGACTGTTCATGTTCCGTTTGTTGAGCTCGCAGGATCGCCAGTACGTTTGGAACGTCTGCGTCCTTAGGTAATCGCCCCTTGTAGATATCGCATGTTGGAGCTAGTAAAATCTGGACATGCGAATTTATATCAGTCTGTCAGGGCTATTGGGTCGTTGGGACCAAACTGCATCATAGGGAGTTTGGTCTCTATACTTGTCGCGGAAATATAGAGGGGACACTCGCACATGTTCTGACACATGCGAGTTGGATCTACCCTGCATGATGAGAATTACGTTACGTGGTGCGACTTAAGTCGCACTCGCAGTATCTCGCTGGTTTTATCCTGAGCGAGGTCTAAACTTCGAGAAGTCTCTCACGGACATTCAGCCTTCATTGGAAATCTGAATACACGTGTCCTTTAAAGAGGAGTCTGGTCTCGAGTTTCTAGGTGAGAGAAATCTCACTATAACACATGCCCCTAGTTTCGCGATGTGACAAGAGCGGTCACTGAGGGAAACTATTACTCGAGAGACAGGTGAAAGGTTGTCACGAGGAGGTGACCTTTTGGTTGTCCCATCGAGGGTTTCGAAAAATGACGGCTGTAATTATTAGTTTTTATTATCTTTAGGTTGCCACGTCACAAAACTCTTCGGTTTTTGTGTAGGCGTGGCCATAGTTGGCCGTTAGATTGGGCGACCTTAGGCATTCTGGCTGCCATGTGTCACAATCCCAATTAATAAGGGATATGGGTATTTAAACGCTTTGATACGAATCAAATTTCCCATTTTTCCCTCTTATTCTTAACTTCCCTCCAGTGCATACACTTCGAAAAAATCCATTCCCAGATTTTCTGCCATTTTCCACAACATTTTCAATCTCAGAAGTGATCGAGAGCAATCGCAGGAATCAAAACCAAAGGTTAGTTTCTAAATCACTGCATTTTCGTTTTCTGTTTTTGGAGAAAATATGCTTTATTTTCTGGGTTTGGATGTTTTAAAGGCTTTTTTAGGAATGTATGCTAGTGGGTGTTAATGAGGTTATGTGTTTTGGGTAAGTGAAACTGGGTATCATTCATAGAATAGGACCTGTAAACTAAAATAACCGCACACAATTCATAGGCACTGTTTTACATCTCGAATACTCGCGGATATTCGGATGAACAATTTGAATGTTCGCGGGTGTTCAGATGAACAGCTTGAATAATCGCATATTTCCAAGACTTATTTCCACTTAACTGTTAGCTAGATCTTTTAGGATTTTTATATGTCGCGGGCTGAGTTGTGAGAGTATTAATTGCCATTCCAAATGGTGGGTGTGTCACAGTATTCTAATGGCCATATATGCGATTATATGCCCCTTGAGATACTGTGATACACCCAGCCATTTGTTGACGTGCGTTAATACTCGAATGATCGTACTCTTTGGTTGATAGGTAGTCTCGGAACGGTGGGGGTCTCCCAGTAACTTCAGGGTTATGCTCGAAAATGCATACCTCTTGAGTCACTGGGAAACTCCCAGCCGTTTCTGGAGGTATACCGTTTAACCGAGGATGCGTGAATTACTTGCCCAAGATAGTTGTATCTCTTCTCGCACATTGACGGGATGGTCAGTATTCGCATGGAGGCTGACCTTTCTGTCGAATGCGACTTTATAATCTACTGCGGGTGAGATCACTTACTTTATTTTTCACACATCCATCACGCTGAAAAGATCTTCTATCTTTCAGATGAGCGATCTATCGGATAGCCACCAGCTCGGCTCAGGAGGCCACGCATTTGACGGTGAGTCGGACCAGGAGAGAGACAGTTTTCTCCCTACGGACATCTCCGAAATGGAGGCTGCGCAAATGGAGTTAGGTCCGATGTCTTCTGTAGACATCGAGAGGATGGTACAGGAGCTCGCTGAACCTGGGACAATCGATATCCGGGACAGCGAGTCCACAGTGTCAGCACGCGACTATCTCATACATACGAGGCATGCTCCCGACATCGAGGTCGAGGAGATAGAGGAGGAATGGACGACTCCACTCGGCGAGTCAGGTGGGGAAGAGGAGGAAGCGGAAGGGAGTGGGACAGATTCGGTCGACGATTCCCAATTGAACGAGCCCTTCGCGTGCGAGGATTTAGTCTCGAGGGTTGCCAAATCAGACTTCACTACCTTTGTGAGGTTGAATTTGCTGCGACTTGCGTTTCAACGTCCTAAACCATCTCAGAGAGCGCACCTTCCATTCACAAACCCTGCGATCATCCCTACAGAGGATGTGGTAATCTCAATACCCATCCTTCGATGTGGTGTATCGGTCCCCTTTCATCCCTTCGTCGCAGCCATTCTCAGGCGATATGACGTATCGCCCTTTCAGCTGACTCCCAACAGTTATCGCACTGTCTTGGCTTTCTATGCGATGTACATGGAGTATGTCCATAGGGCTCCGTCAGTAGAAGAGTTTAGTTACTTCTATGATATAAAGAGTGTGGGCCTCCATAACGGCTTCTACTGCTTTAGCAAATGGGCGACTTCCGAAATAAACGGTGTTGAGGGAATGGTGTCGAACATGGGTGACTGGAAGTCGAAGTGGTTTTACGTCTTTAAGGTTCATGGGATTAGGACTGACTTTAATTGCAGACCCAGTATGTCGCGTATTTTTTGACTTAGACATTTTTTACTTTGCTTTTGAAATCTTTTGCTTACTCGCTTTTTGTTGTTATCGCAGATAGACCAGCTCGACCGACTCTTGACGCGACTAGCAAGGAGACAGCTGAAATTCTCGGGAGCCTTCCGGTACAAGATCGCGACTGGCGATTATTGTGTACAACTGCGAAGTTGCGAGAACATCAGCTGATTCCCGAGAACGCAAGCCTTCAACGGGAGCCAGTATACAAAGAACCATCCGAGAAGCAGCAAGAGCGAATAGACAAGCGTCTTTCTAAGCAAACTCCTCGACAAATTTCAGGTAACTCGTCTTTTGTTATAAACTGACGGGTAGGATTGTGATTTTTACTTATCTTTCATTCATGTTCGCAGATATGACTTTTCTGAAGTCTGCCCCTGTCCTGAAGATCAAACCAAAGGGTGGAACAGCGACGACTTTGCCGGTCGTTGCCCAGAAGAGGAAGAGCGATGTGATGGCTTCGCTTGTCGCAGACTCTTCCAAGAAGCTGGCCAAGACCACTCAGGACAAGGGGAAGAAAGTCGTCATTGACCCTCCTGTTCACGCCCGCGACTTCCTGGCCATGCAGGAAAAGTTCCTGGCTGAGATCCCTTACGAGGATCTCGTTACTCGATCCACTGAACTGGTCGCGCAGTCAATGGCTTTGTTCATAAAAGCTGCGGCTACTCCTTCGAAGGAAGCCGACTCGCTGAAGAGGCAGAACGCTCATTTTCAGGAGAATATTAAAAAGCTGAAGTAGGATGTGGCGAGGATGGAGAAAGAGCTTGAGGAACTCAACAAGGCCAAGGAGAAGGAGCTCGAGGAACTCAACAGGGCGAAAGAACAGGCGGAGCTCGAGGTCAAGAAGTCACAGACAACGATCGCTGAGATGGCTCGCGATTTGGAGGCTGAGAAAGAGAATGGGAAGAAGCAGTACGATCAGGCTGTGTCTGATTATATCTACACCACTCTTTCCAAAGTCCCCGACTTCGACTTCTCTCTTCTTGGAGCTGAAGCTGCTGAGATGGCTGAGGCCTTTCGCGCCATGTCGCCTACTCATACTCAAGGTGGGGGAGGCAACCTTCTGGACCTGGTCGAGGGCGTACAAGCTGAAGAAGTCGAGAATGAGGTCATCAGCAAAGTCGCGGACGAGACTGCTCCTGATGGGACTACTCCTGCTGCTCCAGACGCTTGAATATCTTCTGATTTATGTTGTTTTTTTATTTCACTTTTTTTTTATATATGCGGCACAAGGGTACTCGCACTTCTGTACTTGGACGAATTTACCTTTTGTTTTGGACAAATTTCTATCCTCGCGGGGATAGCTTATCCTTTAATATTTACGCAGTACACGGGTACTCGCGATTTTATATATATATTCAACTTTGATTACAGCTTGGTGTAATCGCTCTTTATAATTACAGCTTGGTGTAATAAGTAGGAAAATTTGCAAAGTTGGTAAACTAAATTTAAATAACCTGAAAATTTAGCAAGTAATTTTATTCATATAATCAATAGTACATTCGGGCATATATCCCCCTATACTTAGGATTTTTTCTTGTTGAACAAAAAATATCTAAGTATAAGGACAAGAATTAACATAATCGAATAATACGAATACTATTGATAATAAAATTTCAAGCTCTCGCTATTCCATGCTCGTGGAATCGCGGTTCCATCGAGTGTTGCGAGTCGATAAGTTGCATCACCAATTTGATCTGCGATGAGGTATGGTCCTTCCCAATTATCCCCAAAAACCCCGTGCGACGAGATTTTGGTGTTTGGCATTACTCGTCTAAGGACCAAGTCTTCTGCTCGCAAGGTTTTTACCTTCACTTTGGAGTTAAAGTACCTTGCGGTTCGCTGTTGATAAGCCGCATTTTGTAGGTGCGCTTTATCACGCTTTTCCTCCAAAATATCAAGGCAGAATAGCTGATTATCGTTGTTCTGCGAGATATTGAAAATATCCCTGCGTAGGGAACCTGCCCCAACTTCAACTGGCAACATGGCCTCGCACCCGTAAGAAAGTGAGATGGGTGTTTCGCCAGTTGTAGATCGAGGGGTCGTATTATAGGACCATAGGACTTGCGATAATTCATCTGGCCAAGCCCCTTTGCGACCTTCTAATTTTCCCTTTATGGTGTGTTTAATTATCTTATTAACGGCTTCAGTCTGTCCATTACTCTGCGGGTAAGCAACTGCGGAAAAAGCTTTTTTAATCCCCAAATCGTCGCATAGCTGTCGCATCTCTTTACAGTCAAATTGTTTTCCATTGTCCGAAATGAGTTTATGCGGAATGCCAAAACGACAAATGATGGAGGTGTAGACGAACTCGCGTAATTTCGTTGCAGTGATGGTTGCGAGTGCTTTTGCTTCAGCCCACTTTGTGAAGTAATCAACTGCGACCACAGCATATTTGACTCCGCCTTTTCCCTTGGGTAACTCGCCGATTAAATCGATTCCCCATATTGCAAAGGGACAGGGACTCGTGATAGAATGGAGGTTACTCGGGGGCTGGTGTGTGTAAGTGGCTATTCGCTGGCATCTATCACACCTTTTTGCAAATGCGAGGGCATCTTGTCGCAATGTTGGCCAGTAATACCCTTGCCGCATAATTTTTAAGGCAAGGGAATTACCTCCGGTATGATTGCCACAAATCCCCTCGTGTACTTCACCCAGTATATAACTGCAGTCTTCTCCACTGATACATTTGAGAAGTGGTTGACAAAAACTTCTGCGATATAAACTCTGGTCATATATCACATAACGGGCTGCTCGCTGTCGCAATTTCCTCGCTTCTATTTTATCATCGGGTAGGAGCCCCTTTCAAGGTATGCGAGGATGGGAGTCATCCTGGTAATCTTCTGGACATCATCGATTTCCATGATTGTTTCTCGATCTATGGTTGGGTGAGCCAATACATCCACCGGAATTACATCGAGTAATTCGGCTTCTCTGGTTGAGGCCAATCGGGCCAAAGCGTCTGCGTGGGCATTTTGAGCACGCGGTACTCGAGACACGACTACATTTCTGAACTTCTGCATTATTTCGCGAACGATGGCTAAGTATTTAACCAATCTTCCGCCTCTTGCTAGGTATTCTCCATTCACTTGGCATACCACGATTTGAGAGTCGCTAAAAGCCTGTAGATACTCGACTTTCATCTCGAGGGCCAATTTCAGACCTGCGATTAAAGCCTCATACTCGGCTTCATTGTTAGATGCAGAGAATTCAAAACGTAAAGCAGCGTGTACCTTGAAATTATTGGGACTGATTAACAAGATCTCGCTGCCAGAACCTTCGTTATTTGAGGCTCCATCGACATACAATGTCCATACTTCTTTGCTTGCCACGGCAATGTCATTTCCACCCTCTACAACTGCCACCTCGGTGCTTGGGAATTCAAGTATAAAATCTGCCAAGGCTTGCCCCTTGATCGCAGTTCTCGGTTTATACTTGATGTCGAACTGACTTAACTCCATCGCCCACTTTAACAATCTCCCCGATGCTTCTGGTTTCGCCAAAACCTGTCTTAAGGGGAAGTTTGTCAAAACTTCAATGCTGTGAGCCTGGAAATAAGGTCGCAATTTTCTTGAGGATATTATCAAGGCGAAAGCCAGTTTCTCCATTTGAGGATAACGCGTCTCGGCGTCTAATAATCGCTTACTAACGTAATACACCGGGTGTTGGCGTCCTTGGTCCTCGCGGATTAGTACTGAACTAATCGCGTATTCGGAGACGGCCAAATAAATAGACAAAACTTCTCCGGACAACGGTTTTGATAAAACTGGAGGTTGCCCCAAATGCGTTTTTAAAGCTTGGAAAGCCTGCTCGCATTTTTCGTTCCATTGAAACCTTTTGTTACCTTTCAAAGTCTGGAAAAACTCTTTACACTTGTCAGAGGATCTGGATATGAAGCGGTTTAAAGCCGCGACTTTACCCGTGAGGCTTTGAACCTCCTTTGGCTTAGTCGGTGACGGCATTTCTACCAATGCCCTGATCTTCGCAGGATTAGCTTCTATTCCTCGCTGATTTACCATAAAACCAAGGAATTTTCCGGAACCCACTCCAAAGACGCATTTCAACGGATTTAGACGCATCTTGTATCGCCGCAATATGTCAAACATGGCCTGCAAGTGCGTAATATGATCCTCTGCATGCTGCGATTTTACGAGCATATCGTCAACATATACCTCCATTGTCTTTCCAATAAGATCTGAGAACATCATATTCACTAGCCTTTAATAAGTCGCACCTGCGTTTATTAAACCAAA
This sequence comes from Cannabis sativa, assembly GCF_029168945.1. NCBI lineage: Eukaryota > Viridiplantae > Streptophyta > Magnoliopsida > Rosales > Cannabaceae > Cannabis > Cannabis sativa. Next base: position 14,809,618 of record NC_083602.1, on the reverse strand, counting down.
AGGCATTACTTTGTAACAGTATAATCCTCGATCAGTAATGAACGAGGTATGTTCTTGGTCCGGTTCATACATCGGGATTTGATTGTATCCCGAGTACGCATCCATGAAGCTTAAAAGTGCGTGACCTGCAGTGGCATCGACAAGCTGGTCAATGCTAGGAAGAGGAAAGCTGTCTTTGGGACAGGCTCTGTTTAGATCGGTAAAGTCAACGCATGTGCGCCATGAGCCATTAGGCTTTGGCACGAGTACTGGGTTAGCTAACCAGTTGGGGTAAAATGACTCCCGTATAAAGCCGCAGGCAAGGAGGCGGTCAACTTCTTCTTTCAGCGCTTGGTACCTCGCGGGGTCCATTTTGCGGCACTTTTGTCGGACACCTCGCACTTCGGGGTCAATGTTCAAGCGATGACACATGACCTGTGGAGATATCCCGACCATATCTCGATTGTGTCTTCCGCGGCTTGGGCTGCGGCGGTGTGATCGAGGATTCTTGGATCCAAGTCAGGTTTGTCCAGGTGCGGTACCTCCTCGATCCTGAGGATCTCCTGGCGAGGTGGTGGTGCGTCCAAAAGGTGGATAACATTTACCGTCCTTTTTTCTGCGAGTTTGACAGCTGCATTATAACATTCTCGAGAGTCGGATTGGACTCCCCGCACCGAACCTACTCCAGAGGGAGTAGGGAACTTCATCGTCAGATGATAGATCGAGGTTATGATCTTCATCTCCTTCAGAATTGGTCGACCAATTACGGCGTTATATGCTGAGTATTGGTCGATTACTGCGAAGTCGGCCATCGACTTGGCAGTTACCGGGGCAGTTCCCAAAGTGATTGGGAACTTGATCATTCCTTTGATTGCTATGACATCTCCCGAGAAGCCATAGATGCTTGATGTCATAGGTCGCAAATCCTTCTCTTGCAATCCCATTTGCTTGAAGGCTTGGAAATTCAGCAAATTCACCGAACTCCCATTGTCGACCAGTATACGATGGACATTGTCTCCACCAATATTGGCGACTATCACCAGTGCATCAGAGTGCGGGTGGTGGACCCATCTCGCATCGCTCTCCATAAAGACGATGTCCTCGCATTCTTTCTTGAAGAGCTTCTCTGGCCGTTCACCAAGATTGTTCACATTGGTTAACGGCCTCTCCTTGGCTTCTCTGGCATACCTTTCTTGCGATTTACGAGAGTCGCCTGCGATGTGCGGTCCTCCGATTATGGTTAAGATATTGCGAGGTGTTCTCGAGCCACTCGCGTTCTGGCTATCTCCTTTGCCATCCGCTTGGGGATGTCCCTCCTCGCTTCTCTTATACTTGTCGAACTTCCCTCTTCGGATCAGTTCTTCTATCTCATCCTGCAAGACCCAACATTCAAGAGTAGTGTGACCAATGTCCTTGTGGTACTTACAGAATTTTTTAGGATCTGTACGGTCGCGATTTCCCCTGATGGGGGGCGGCTTCTTGAAGACGCTGTTCCTTTCCTCAATCGCATAGATATGGTCTCGAGGTACGACAAGTTCAGTATAGTTGATGAAGCGAGGTCCTCCCTTCCTTTTCGGCGAGGACTCTTTCTTTGGGGGTGACTTAGCCAACTTCGGGCTTCGCGGTCTGCGCGGGCTACGTCTTCTTGGGCTTCGGCCCCTGGAATTCTTCCCTCGCGGACTGCGAGAGCGCGACCGCGGTATGGGTGATCGTCGTTTGTTCTTGCCCTTCTCTAACTGCGGAGAGTTCTCGATTCTCTTGTGAGGTTCGGCCATGGCGAAGAACTCTACTAAGGATTCCGGCCTTCGGGCTTGTAGTTCCTTCCAGAAGTCGGTTCTTGGCAAGATACCTGTAATCAACATGCAAACAAGCGAAGACTCGGGGGCCTTCTCGACCTTTGTTACTTCTGCGTTAAAACGCTTGAAATAGTCTTGTAAAGACTCACCAGGTTCTTGTTTGATGTTGGCCAAAGTCGTATAGGGTGGCCTATACGTCATTGTGGCCTGGAAATGTGTGAGGAATAAGCCGACGAAGTTTTCCCACGTCGATATCGATGCCTCAGGTAATTGGGTGAACCAATCATGGGCATTCTCCTCGAGCGTTGCCGCAAGAATGCGACACTTCGCAAGTTGCGGTACCTGGTCCACTTCCATTATAGTATTGAACTTTTCTAAGTAATCTAACGGGTTAGAAGTACCTTTATATTTGAGGGATTCGGATAAACGAAACCCTTTTGGAAGTTGGGCCTGCCGCACTTCTGCGGTAAAAGGCGAAGTGCCATGCAGCTTGTATATAGGCTTACGCTGCTGCTCGAGCATCTTCAAAGCTTGCAGAAGCATGCTTTGATCAATTCCTCCTGTCACAGGGGTTGGAGTCGCTGCGACTGTGGGGCTCGCAACTACTGCGGCAAGGTTCGCGGGGATATTAATCCCAGTGGTCGCGATCGGCGCAATAGGCGGGTTATTACCTGCATTGACACCCTGATCGCCCGCATGGGGATCATGTAGCATCTCAGTGTTATGTGGGCCGCGGGAGCGTGCCCTAAAAACTGCGTTGAGGTGATCACGCAAATCCCCTCGATGTACATGATAACGTCCTCCCTGCTGTGTCTGTACAGAGCCAGACCTCGTATACCTGCTCGGAGTGCGGCCATGCGAGGATGAAGAGGCCGATTCTGCGTCGTTGTCTCGAGATGGACGACTGCGAGGATTGCGGCGCTCAGGATCCTCGTCGATTTGTGCGCTCTGGTTAGGAAACCTTGCAGATTGATCTCTTGACATCGGGTGATTCAAGTCCAGAGCTTCAGGGTCAGTTCTTCGTTCCCTGCGTACACGGTTAGTTTGACGTCTGGAAACTGTTACCTGAGGGTTTTCGTTGCGAATGGCAGGAACTCGAGGAGGGCGTCGAGCTCGACTCTGTCCATCTACCTCGGCTTGCAGTGCTCGCAATTGATCCTGAATTGCAGCATATTGATCGGTAGTGAGCTGGACCATTCCTTCGGACACTACGGCCGGGGTGATGGGGGGGGAAATGCATGGTTGCTGGTGGTATGGACGTGTCTCCGACTTGAGGGCCAGTCGTTTCTGGGAATAGGTTGAGAGGTCTGATGTTACTCCTCCCTACTCCGCCATTGATGACGTCTACAGGTGGCACTCCAGCTCCAGGCAATGGTACGCTCATCATTCCAACATTGATGGATTCGTTGTTAGCTCCGTTAGCGTGATTTCCAGCCATGATGAATAGTGTTCTTTGAAGTGAATGAAATCTTTCAGTCGAATTTCCCACAGACGGCGCCAAATGTTGTCGAGTCAATTTCGCAACACCAAAAAGTACTATTTAATTGATATAAAAGAGAATTTTTAGGGAAATGACAAGTGCGAGTATTCAACCTAGAATGGCGAGTACTCGACTGGGAATGCAAGAACAAACAACAAGGCTGGAAAAAGTAAACAAGACAAAGAATTATAGTGGTTCAGTCAGATTTCGATCTGCTTAGTCCACTGTAGCAAAGGATTCGTAGGTGCATTTTCATGGTGGATCACCCCTTTATATACAAAGTAGGTGTCCAATCGGTTACATAAGGATCACATTCATTGTTAATCCATTATTTACACATTGAATTGTAATAATTAAACTCAAACAACGTTAACATTAATAAATGTGTGACAGTTACTAAGTTCATCAACGTATGCGTCTTCCGCATCTGCGAGTTGACTGTTCATGTTCCGTTTGTTGAGCTCGCAGGATCGCCAGTACGTTTGGAACGTCTGCGTCCTTAGGTAATCGCCCCTTGTAGATATCGCATGTTGGAGCTAGTAAAATCTGGACATGCGAATTTATATCGGTCTGTCAGGGCTATTGGGTCGTTGGGACCAAACTGCATCATAGGGAGTTGGTCTCTATACTTGTCGCGGAAATATAGAGGGGACACTCGCACATGTTCTGACACATGCGAGTTGGATCTACCCTGCATGATGAGAATTACGGTTACGTGGTGCGACTTAAGTCGCACTCGCAGTATCTCGCTGGTTTTATCCTGAGCGAGGTCTAAACTTCGAGAAGTCTCTCACGGACATTCAGCCTTCATTGGAAATCTGAATACACGTGTCCTTTAAAGAGGAGTCTGGTCTCGAGTTTCTAGGTGAGAGAAATCTCACTATAACAGCCATATTGTGTCAACTATCAGCGAGGCATATAGGAAAACTTCCTGGACATTCAAGCCTTTTTTGTTTAGATCCCATAAGAATTTAACCCAATCCCACACACGAATACCAGTGTCGCAAATAGGGTAAATACCCCAAGGAGAGGATCGCCAAAGGTGAAAAGCGAAGTTACAAGATAGGAAAAGGTGCTCCATAGTTTCTACTTCCGTTCCACACAGGGGGCACCTCTCATCTTCGATAGGAAATCTCCTACTTATAACCGAGCGGATCGGAAGGGCTTTAGAAAGAATACACCACCAAAGAACCTTGAGCCTCTCAGGTATTTTGCAATTCCATAGTTTATTCCACATGGAGGGGGCCACCTCAATTGGACTCACTCTCTCCTCGGCCAGAGCACGATAGGCTTATTTACAGGAGAAACGACCATTACTTTCCAAGGTCCAGAACCAGCTGTCTTTGCCCGTGCCGGTAGGATTTCCTCCCTTGAGGATGGCAGAGACAGTATTACGATCGAAAAAACAATTAAGCTTTTGGATGTTCCATCCACCATTAGGCTGAAATAACTCAGCAACCTTTGACTCCCTATTCAGAACCCGCCCCACCGGCTTGGGAGTAAAACCTTTTAGGTGAGCAATCCAAGGATCAGACCAGATGTTCGTCTCCTGGCCATTAGTAACACGCTTACAAGCACCTTTTCGAATAATAGATTTGGACTTAGTCACATTTTTCCAAAACCACGAATCAGAAGGCTTCGGATCACACTCTAGGAAGGACTTGCCCTTCAGGTATTTGGCTTCGAGGATACGGCAGCATAAAGATTGGTTACCTGAAAGGAGGTTCCATCCCCATTTAGCAAGGAAAGCCTGATTCATTTCTTTGGATTTGCGGAATCCTAGGCCTCCTAACGACTTAGGAAGGCAAAGTTTATCCCAGGCTTTAAGGTACAAACCATGGTTCCCCTTCTCCGAGCCCCACCAGAAATCTCGCACCAGCCCATCAACCTTAGCTGCAAGTCGGTTAGACAACTTGGTTGTTTGCATAGCGTACAGAGGCAAAGATAACCCCACCGACTTTATAAGAGTCGCTCGCCCCGCTTTCGAGAGCGTCTTTGCCTTCCAACCATGAAGTTTCTCAGTCAGATTATCCAGGATGAAGTTAAAATCAGCGTCTTTTTGTCTTGATCTGAATAAAGGGAGCCCTAGGTACTTAACGTTACCTTCTGGTGATCCAATTCCCAGCGTTTCCTTGATCCTCTGCTTCATGGCACTAGGGGTGCTTTTACTAAAGAAAATAGAGGTCTTCATTTTATTTACCTTTTGGCCTGACCAAGCATAAAACTTTTCAATGCAATCCCAATAGCCTTTGGCCTCCTCTAAATTGGCTTTACCCACAAGGATTAGGTAATCCGCAAAGAAAATGTGAGTTAGCGTCGGGCCTCCCCTACTTAACCTGATTCCACTAATGGTTTTCGAGTGGAGGGCATCCTCTAGAAGTCTAGAAAGAATTTCCGCACCCCAGATGAACAGGTAAGGGGACAAGGGGTCGCCTTGCCTGAGACCGCAAGAGGGAATGATCTTTCCAACAGATCCTCCATTCAGGCAGACATTAAGGGAGGTGGTGGCAATGCATTGAGAAACCCAAGATCTGAACTCTTGGGGAACCACAAAGCATTCCATAACATGATCAATAATTCCCCAGCTCATCTTGTCATAAGCTTTCATTAGATCTATCTTGATTGCAAACAAACCTTCTTTGCCTTTCTTTCTATTAAAGGAGTGAATTATTTCCTGGGCTATCACATTATTATCTTGAATAGCTCTTCCTGGGACAAAAGCAGCCTGGGTAGGGCATATAATCTGAGGAAGCAAAGGCTTGATCCTATTTGCAATTATCTTAGAGATTACCTTGTAGACCACATTGCACAGAGAAATTGGGCAGAAATGGTTAGGTCTTTTCAGGTTCTGCACCTTGGGGATCAGGACGATATTAGTGGCATTAATTCCTTTGTGCATACGCCCAGATGTGAAGAAGTTGGAAACTGCATCACAGAAGTCAAACCCCACCGATTCCCAGTAGTGTTTAAAGAACAGAACCGACATACCATCTGGGCCTGGAGCTTTGCCACTGCTCATAAAGAACAAGCAGTAGTTCGTATTTCCTCAAGAGAAGGCTTTCTGGTGAGGTCAGTCTGTTCATCCAAGGACAGGCGATTCCGGACAAGGTCAGTACAATTAGGAGTAATCACGTTATCAGAACCCCTAAAGTTGCCTTGGAAGAATTCCATGAATTCTTTCCCAATGAGCTCCCTTTTGGATATCCACACATTATCTTTATTGAGGATGCTTTCAATGGCTTTCCTTCGGCCTTTGATAGAAGTCGACAGGAAAAAGAATTTAGTGCACTTGTCCCCATCTTTCAGCCAGGAAATTCTAGCTCTTTGTTTCCAATACACTTCTTTCCTAGCCCGGGCCTCATTAAGAGATAATCGAAGCTCCCTTTCCATTTCCCAATCTCTAGATCCCGCAGGCCGCTTCTGAATACAATCCAGTCTTTTTTCAAGATCACAGATTCGGACATCTAAATTACCAAACTGGGTTCTATTCCAATGCATAAGAGCAACCCGAGTAGCCCCAATCTTCTTAAAGATTTTGGCTGGAGCCCAAGGAAAGGAAACAGACTTCCAAGCAAAGTCAACCACCAGTTTACTACGCTCATCCCTAGTCCAGGCTTCCTCAAATCTAAAATTTCTTTTGACGTTCTCCCCCAAACCCCCAGAATACAAACACAGAGGGCGGTGATCAGAGTTTGCAGTCTGAACAGAACAAAGAACAGCCTTCGGAAAAAGCTTAACCCAATCACCGTTAGCAAGCCCTTTATCTAAAGCCGACTTGACATGGTTAGACCCAGAACGGTGGTTGTCCCAGGTCAATTTGTCTCCTTGGATGGGCAGAGAAATAAGCCCCCGGGTATTCACCAGATTTGAGATTATAGGAATAAATTGGTCTCTACCCTTTGAACCCTCTCGGTGTGTTTATGAAAAGATGATAATTCTTTAGTTTAGAACACTTAGAATGATATTATATGATGAATAGAAGCTCAACCAACCTACATTTTTGAGTGAAAAACGAGTTTATATAGTGTAGGAATGAAAACTAGCCATTTATAGCCGTTAGCACATTTTTCGAGGCCACTTCAGCCGTGATCCGGAATTCCGGATTGGTTACAACCGGAATTCCGGAATTCCGGTTGGCAACCGGAATTCCAGATGCAAAAGGTTCATTTTTTTCGAAGGAACTAGTGCCATGAAAGAAACTAAAATTCAACTTTTAGTTACTCAATATGAAAATTTCAAGATGTTACAACATGATACCATTGCTAACATGTATACTCGTTTCACAACTATTACTAATGGTTTGAACTCTCTTGGCAAGGTACTTACACAACAGGATATGGTGACCAAAATTTTGAGAAGTCTCACCAAAGCCTACCAAGGCAAAGTAGTTGCCATCCAAGAAGCGAATGACCTCTCAACTCTACCATTGGAAGAGCTCATTGGTTCTCTCATGAATCATGAGATTTTCATGAATGCTCAAGAAGAAGAGGAAGTTGATAAAAAGAAGAAGAACACAATTGCATTCAAATCCACTTCACATGATGATAGTGAAGCTAGTGAGGATGTTGATAGTGATATGGAGGATATAACCCTACTCACAAAGAACTTTAAGAAGTTTTTGAAGTTCAAGAAGAATGCAAATAGATTTTACAACTCAAGGGAGAGCTCAAGAAAAGATGATCAAATTATTTGCTATGAATGCAAAAAGCCCGGTCATATGAAAACGGATTGTCCTTTGAGAAAGAGGAGTAGAAGAAGGGCAATGATGGCTACTTGGAGTGAAAGTGAGAAAGAAAGTTCTGAAGATGAACAACATGAGATAGCCAACACTTGCTTTATGGCCATTGATGATAAGGTAAGTAATCCTAACCATACAAGTGATTTTGAAAGTGAAAGTGATGATGATGCACTTGATATGTCTTATGATGAATTATCAAAATCCTTCAATGATTTGCTTGTTGATTTTGAAAAATTGCTTGCTAAGAACTCAACTCAAAGAAAGAAAATAAGTTTATTGCTTGAAGAAGTTGAGGCTTTGAAAGTCAAAGAAATTGAGTTTTTGATTGAAACCCAATGCAAAAAGTGTTCCTTATTTGAAAAAGATGTTGTAAACTTGAAAGCTAAAATTGATGATTTAAACAAGGTGGTTTACAATTTTACAAAAGGAAAAGAGAATTTTGAAATGATACTTGGGAGTCAAAAATGTGCTTTTTCAAAAAGTGGTATAGGATATAACACTAGTGTGAAACAAAAATTTCTTAGGAATTTCTTTGTCAAATCATCTAGTAATTTGAACTTAACTTGCACTTATTGTAACCAAGATGGTCATACTAAATCCTATTGCCATGTGAAAAAGAATGCCTATTTTGGTAAGGCTATTTGGATACCAAAGGTTTTAAAGACTAACATCAAAGGACCCAAATTCATGTGGGTACCCAAAAGAAAGATATAAGTTTGTTTTGTAGGTATCAATAAAGAGGAACCAAAGTTGGCTCTTGGGTGTTGATGCTTAAAGAAGAATGCCAATTTCCTACATTACCAACAAGTCTCAAAAAGCATAGAAAAAGAGCGTGTCAATTCTTGAACACAACCTAAATTAACAAATTTGGGAATCGGTAATATCATTCTTATTCATTCTACTTATTTTGATGAGATTAAGATGCCTAGATAAAAAGAAAATGAAATTTGAAGTGTTTGGCTAATTGACTTGCTTTTGATCCTTCTTGTTCACTCTCTTATGCATACATGCTTAATTGGTATGTCACATACTATTTCTATGAATAAAAGTTTTGATTAGTTGAGTTTTGACATTCTTGAACTATACATGGTGAAAAATTCACATTATAGGTCATTATGCAAATTTTTGGTGAACTTTGGACATACCTTTGAACTAGTGAATATGTGAATTTTTACATATTTGGCTAGTATATGTGTTTATATGTTTGAACATGTCCAAATGAGTGTATTTAGCACGCCTAAAGGTTTTTCTTAATTGAAATATACTTTAAACAAAATTTTGGTATGTCATTTGCTTATTTTCAACTTTTTAAGGCCATAATGGGTGAAATTAGCCAAAATTTCATATTGTTGAGAAAATTGTTGTTTTGAAAGCTTGTACATCTCTAAATACTCATATATAAACTGTCTCAAAAAGAATTTTTCAAAAATAATGCTCAAATCTTGATTTTGGTACTATCTTGCATAATTTTGACTTTTTAAGACCTAAAAGAGTGTTTTTCTCTAAACGTGCTCAATTTTCATTATTTTTCAATTCCGTAAGTTTGTACACCTCACATTTGATATTTTTGACCTACTGGAAAAAGAATTTTTCAATTTGGTTGCATAGAACTCATTTTTGGTAGATTTCTAGTTTTTAAGCAAATCGAAAAGCTTACCGAAAAGTTATGATTTTTGACTTTTTTCTGATTTTCTTGTTTGAGCATGTTTGTTTTATCATATATCAGCTGTCAAAATAGATTTTGCATGAAATTTTTTTTCATAAAATCAATTTTTAGTAAGTAAGTTGCTTAAAATGACCTTATATGACCAAAACGAGTAAAACTTGCCAAAATCTCTCATTTTTGAAGCTTTTTCTATTTTTTTCAGCTTGTACACTTCATATTAATCATGTTTAAGCTGATACAAAAAGAATTTTTCAAAAAGGATGCATAAAACTAATTTTTGGTACATATGTTGTTTTTGCTTAAATTTTTGAAAAACTTAGCAAAAAGTCTCAACTCTTGTCATCTAATTGATTTAAGTGCATGAACACATTTGTTTTATCATACTTGAGGTATGAGAAAAGGTTTGAAATCATAACCATGCCATTATTTACCTGCATCTCTTATTTCAAGGTTTTTGACATATTTTTTTTTGGTAGATTGAATGTTTAAACTTGTTTTGACTATATGAACTTTCATCTTTTTATGCATTTTGAAATTTCTCTTTACCCATTGTGCTTCATTGATACAAGTCATATCTTGTATGATTAAGGGGGAGAAATATATTTAGCTTGACCTTGCTTCCTCTGCCACCCTTTTTGATGAAATCAAAAGGGGAGAAATATTGGAATTGATTATTTTGGCATTAATCATATTATGTTTTCAAGTATTAACAAGTTTATTGAGTATATGATTAAGGGGGAGCTTTGTCATGTTAAGAAAGGGTAACATTAAATATGCAAAGGTAAAACGGTATAAACAACATATGCATACATTAAAGGGGAGCTAAACTCAACATGTTTCAATTTACTTTTTCTTTCCATTAAAATAATCAAATATTTTGATATCATCAAAAAGGGGGAGAATGTTGACCAAAAGTCATTCACTCATTTATTTTGATGATAAACAAATATTTGATTATTATTTGTTACTAATCTTTTCTTGATTATTTTGCAAGCAAGTTCACAGAGTATCTATATTTGCTCGGTAAAGTCAAACATAATCAAAGAAGTAGATTCAACAAGTATATAAACTACTTCATACTTCATAAGAGCAAAAGATTCATCAAGGGATCAACAAGTCAAGACCCTATTCAAAAAAGGTCTTCAAAAAGCTCAAAGTCAAAAGTCAACCCGAAAGTCAAAGTCAAAGTCAAAGTCAAAAGTCAACTCTCAGGAAAATTCAACATGGGATCAAAAACATGCAAATCAAGCTAGGAGGCTCATCTACATCAAGACTACTCAAAATAAAATGGTATAAATTTGCTTTAGTCTTGTTAAAGTGATTTGCATAGTACACTAGGATTTATAAGTTCAAAAGTTTGGCTCACTAACTTGTGCGACAAGTTATTTCACAAAAAATGATATCTAAATTTTTTAAACTGATTTTTAAGATCACATATCATTTAACTAAGAGAACGCAACTAGAATTTTTGAAATCGGATAAACGAGTAAAAAGTTATGCACGTTTTAGTTCGAAAAAAATGAACCTTTTGCATCTAGAATTCCGGTTCCCATCCGGAATTCCGGTTGCCAACCGGAATTTCGGTTGTAACCAATCCGGAATTCCGGATCACGGCTGAAGTGGCCTCGAAAAATGTGCTAACGGCTATAAACGGCTAGTTTTCATTCCTACACTATATAAACTCGTTTTTCACTCAAAAATGTAGGTTGGTTGAGCTTCTATTCATCATATTATATCATTCTAAGTGTTCTAAACTAAAGAATTATCATCTTTTCATAAAACCACAAAATTGTTAGCGCAAGATATGTTTCCAAGAGGGGGGGTGAATTGAAAATTTATACTAATTTCGGTAAATCCAAACTTTTAACACAAAATTAAGCAATTAGCCTCTTAATCAAATAAAAGCAAGTAATATGGCAAGCAATATATTATGACAAATAATCAAACTTGTAAAATAAAGAGTTTAAGGATTAGAAGATGCAAACTCTCGATTTTTACAAGGTTCGGTAGAACTATGCCACCTACGTCCTTGGTCTTCAAAGCTATGGACCTAGCTTTGAGTTCCAATATCGAGCCAAGTTAACGGGCTTGACTAACCCTTACAACTGGGGAATTTTTCACCAAGGTTTTTCCCAAACCTCTCACAATAGTTTTCTTCCAAGGACTATCAACCTCGCCGGATTGTTGAAGTGCCAATCTCACTTTTCTCGGGTTGTTTACAAAATCGGTGTCAACCTCACCTACAACCGAGTTGTTTTTCTACCGGTGCCAACCTCACCTCTCAATACAATGAATATGTAACTTTGAAATACAAAGCAAACTCTCTCTAATAAGATGGAAAACAAAGTAAAATCCTAGAGAGAATTGCAAGCACACTAGAGAAGATAAGAACAAGTTTGGCTCAAGTGTGTGTGGCTGGTGTGTTTATGAAAAGATGATAATTCTTTAGTTTAGAACACTTAGAATGATATTATATGATAAATAGAAGCTCAACCAACCTACATTTTTGAGTGAAAAACGAGCTTATATAGTGTAGGAATGAAAACTAGTCGTTTATAGCCGTTAGCACATTTTTCGAGGCCACTTCAGCCGTGATCCGGAATTCCGGATTGGTAACAACCGGAATTCCAGATGCAAAAGGTTCATTTTTTTCGAACTAAAACGTGCATAACTTTTTACTCGTTTATCCGATTTCAAAAATTCCAGTTGCGTTCTCTTAGTTAAATGATATGTGATCTTAAAAATCAATTTAGAAAATTTAGATATCAGTTTTTGTGAAATAACTTGTCGCACAAGTTAGTGAGCCAAACTTTTGAACTTATAAATCCTAGTGTACTGTGCAAATCACTTTAACAAGACTAAAGCAAATTTATACCATTTTATTTTGAGTAGTCTTGATGTAGATGAGCCTCCTAGCTTGATTTGCATGTTTTTGATCACATGTTGAATTTTCCCGAGAGTTGACTTTTGACTTTGACTTTGACTTTCGGGTTGACTTTTGACTTTGAGCTTTTTGAAGACCTTTTTTGAATAGGGTCTTGACTTGTTGATCCCTTGATGAATCTTTTGCTCTTATGAAGTATGAAGTAGTTTATATACTTGTTGAATCTACTTCTTTGATTATGTTTGACTTTACCGAGCAAATATAGATACTCTGTGAACTTGCTTGCAAAATAATCAAGAAAAGATTAGTAACAAATAATAATCAAATATTTGTTTATCATCAAAATAAATGAGTGAATGGCTTTTGGTCAACATTAGTGAGCTCGTCAAATGTATTTTTAGGAGATCCAAAAAAAAAACCACAAAATAACCATAGAGAAGAAAAAAGAAATGTATTTTATAGCCTCTATCTTCCACACCCACGGATAGAACCACCACAGCACCACGAGAACACCCAGAAAATAATCATTAATTCCAGCAAGATGAAGCAAGAACAGTGAAATCAACGTTAAAATAATTAATTGTGCAAAACAACCGTAAAACAACACTAAAACAAATCAAAAAATAAAACAAAAAGAATAAACACAGTATACTGCAGTATAAAACTTATAAAAATACACAGTAAAAAAGTAAAAAATACTGCCTAGTAGGGGTGTTCAACAAAATTTACAAATTGTCCAACCCGAATAAACTGCCCAAACTAAATCGAATAAACTAACAAAAAATACAACCCGAAATAATATAATAAAAATTCAAACCGCTCAATGAATATATTGGGTGGTTTACAAATTATTCTAAACCGCCCAATTAACTTGAATAAAACGAATTAAACAGATTAATATATTTTTTAATAAAAGTGTATATAATATATTACATAAATTATATTTATTAGTCATATTTAAAGTTTAGACATTTTAGTGTTTAACTTAAAATCTAGACTTTATAGTTAATAATTTTTATTGTATTTGAATATTTAAGTTGAAGTTTAAAATCAATACAATATTATTACTTTTTTTATTATTTTATTCAATTATTTCATGTTTACTCAATTATATTAATCTTATATTAAAGTTTTTAAAAATAAATTTAGACTATAGTATTTTTTAACTTGAAATATAAATAATGTATTTTTATTTTTTTAAATTTAATTTTTTGAATTAGAAACTAAGAATAATAATTGTAAAAAAAAAAAGTGAAGAATGGTTTGGACGGGTTAACCCCGATAAAATCATTGGGCGGGTTAAATTTTTTCTAATTTTTTAATTGAATGTGTTACAATTAAATATTTGTAACCCGATATTTATATTGGGTTAGTAAATATATATTATAACCCGACTAAACCGATCGACCAACGAGCCCAATTGAGATTGTGAAACAATATTTTAGCTTCCATTTCATGAGGGTGATAGCATCCAATAAAAGGCTTTGATAATGCCTAGGACCGACTTTGAGATTGGGTGAGTGTTAAGGAAAAAAAAAAATTATTGAGTACTTTATTTTAAAAAAAAAAAATATGCAGCATTTTCAAAAACTACTAAAATATATATATATTTTAAAAAATATATATTTTATTTTTTCAATTTCCAAACACAGATTCATTCTGTAAGAGATGGTAACTCTCAATTGATAAATAGAGATAAGCTTTATAGGGTGCATCTCTCCATCCCTACTTTATTATGTCAAATTTGTCATGAATTCTTTAGAGAGTCATGATCATTTATTTTTTTCTTTACCTGCTATCTGTTGCGTTGATGTGCAAGGTTCATAAGTGGCTTGGTTTTACCACCTGGCCAATTGTCTTTTCAGATTGGAAGAATTGGATTGGGCAACTTGGTTCTAGCTTACAACAATAGGTTTTGATGGTTGTTATGGCACGATTGTCTATTTCATCTAGATTAATAGAATTTTATGTGTTTTTTTAGCATAGTTCTTATAGTGTTAAGCATGTAAATGACTTAATTAAGTATACTATAAAAGTTAGATTGGGTTGCTTAGTTAGAAGGAAATTATCCCCCAAAAATAAATACATAATTAATGTTGTAAATAGTAAAATCTCTTTGATTTGAGCTTATTTAAACTTTGGTTGTAATGGTGTTGGTTGATTTAATGAGATTTTTTCTTTTATTGTAAAAATAATATATGTTTTTTGTTTTCACCCTCTAGATTGGGTGGGCTTACGTGCAGGTCTAGCTCGCGCCCAAGCCCAACCTTGACAGTGCCACAACTAACTACATGTTTAGTGTGGTCGATAACAATTGACCAAGCTCCAAGATGTGAGAATGTCCTATACTAAGTAGCATCAGTCCTTCAGCGTTTGGTGGCTTCCAAAAAAACTCGTACTACTAGAATAAGATTTCGAGCTACATATCGAACTGGATCAGAAAAAGATGCTGAGAAACAAGCATTTTTTTGGTTTGTGTCCATGTACCACTTGGTTCCCTCTCCATCCAAATTGACCACATAGTACGAATAATTTTAAGTCCGACTTTGAGAGGACGATGGAGAGTAGAGAGTTATTCATTTGAAACTCATTAGAAAGTAACAAGTAGTTGCAAATGTTATTATTAGTATCCTAGCAAAAAAAATAGTATTATTGGTAGCATATTTTAAGGTGGCGTTTGGTAATATTTTTGTTTTTTAATTTTAAAAATAAAAAAATAAAAGTAGATTTTTTGTTTTTAAAATCTTATTTTTAAAAAACAAAAATGTGTTCTATAATCACTTTTATTTTTAAATTTTAAAAACAGAAAACAAAAATTTGTTCTGTAACCACTTTTGTTTTATAATTTTAAAAACAAAAAACAAAAATGTGTTCTGTAACTATTTTTATTATTTAATTTTAAAAACAAAAAACATATAAATTTTGATTTTTTTTTCTTTTTTTAAATAAAAAATTGTAAAAATCATTTATTTTTATTTTTAAATAAATATATAAAAAGAATCAAATAAAAAATATTCATTAGCATCTTTAAAAAATTCAAGTAATTTGAAATTACGAAACTCATTATCTACAACACAAAACTGACTTATAATAAAATATGAACTAATAATTGTCCAATCTTAAAGAAAAATATGAAAAAGTTCTAATTGTTAATAAACTTCACTCATTATGTTCATCGTCGATTTGTTCTCCATATATGATCAGTAATTTCATCAAGGATATTAGTCATTTCACGAATTTGATCTCTTGAAATGCTAAACTCAACACTATCATTCAAAGTTTCGTGGGGTGGACCTGAAAATTCATAATCTGAATTTGTGACACATTCCGAAAGAATTCGTGCATCATTAGCTGATCCTTTCCATCCATCAACAACATAGATAACTTCTCAAAAATAACTAATTTTAAACCTGCTTGAAAACTACCACAAAAATTAACAAGATAATATTTTAACCAAACAAAGCATATACACAAAGACAAATATATGAAAATTAAAGGAAACAAAAAATGTAAGAAAAACCACATACCAAGATTAAAAACATTATAGAGAATTTCAACAAATTATAACAACATTATATATCAAGGACCTTATTTTGTGTATAACAACAAACCAACAAATTATAAAGGGATAAAATTCTAATAAAGAATTAAAGAATGACATCTATGAAAAAATTATCAAATTTGCATAGAAAAGCTAAAAGGACAAAGTAATTGTATTGATGCCTCCCTCATACAAAGTAATTGCATGCTCAAGATAAGGTGACCAATAAGTAAATAACTTCTAATTATCTCAACACACCACCTTGATGATATAATCCTCAAACAATTATTGCACCCAGACTCATCACATTCTAGGCAAGAATTTTTATAGAAAAAGAGATGTTGATTAAACCAAAAGAAGCACTGAACAACATCTCTTAATTAATAAAGCAAAGTCCGGTTCATAGAAAATTACTGACCAAGTCAAAAGCTTTTCAAAGCATCATCTACATTCAATTCAATAACGAATCACATCTGAGTCAAAAATTTCAAATATAACATTCTCTGCATTCTTTTTCTATTGTTTTGTCAGAAATAGATGATATGAATAAATGGTTAATTATGAGAAAAAAGAGGTAATAATATTGTTTAGTAATAATGTGTGAATGATGAATAAACAAAAATTCTAGTGACCAAGAATAATCAAAATGATTAGAAGTTGGTCAATTGCGACCGAGAAAGTGCTTTTATCATACCTTCCATAGAAGATTGGCTTAAAGGTAGAGAATCAATAATATAATAGTGCCTGTTTGAGTTAGTCTTATATTCTTTACGAGATTCAGAAGAATAATAATAAAAATAATACAATTTTTACATAGAAAAGAATGGTTTAGAATAAATTAATCAAAGAATAAAGAATATAATCAGTTATTTCACCATCTCAATCTTTAGTCCCTTAGATAATTAGAGGGAGCTAAAATTGCCCAAAACTAAGTTAAACTTAAAACCATTTACAAATGAATCACTACATACCGAGAACATGCCTCCATTCATGAGTCCAAATTTTGTCTTATGTCAGTGAGATATATACATACATAACATATAAAGTGTTCTAAAAAAAACGATATACTGGATATTGGTTCTAATAAAATGGAAATATAATTGGTAACAATATTTTAATCTGAAAAATATCTATCATAAGGAAATGAATCCTGAAAAGAAGACTACATCGAAATGGGTTGGATTGAATCGGTTCTCTTTTGGTCAAATTATCCAACTGGAAGTTCCATGAATGTTTTACTCGAGAGGCAACCAAAGTCAGAGAAATTTTTCAAGAAAAAATCAGATTATGTTCAAGAGCCAATTCAAAGAGATGCCCTTAAAGGGCTATGGAAAAAAAATGATAGAATTGAAAAAACCAGCACTAACTTTTGTAAAGTCCTTTTTTGGCAAGTTAGGTGACAAAATAATTTTTCCTTTTTATGGTAAGATTGCTATGCATTCATTTTCGAAATCTTACCTCTTTTATTCGGTTGCCATTTTCCTTGTTTGGAAAGTTGCACTTTCAGCTGAACTTTCCTTTGTTGAAAACTTCTCAAAAGAGAAGAAACTCTCTTTTGGAAAGTTGTCTTTTTTAGGGAAACTTTGTTTATTGTCTTTTCCTTATTGATTTCGATTGTATCTTGATACAATCAGAATATCTAATCTGTTTTTGGCAGGAATCAAGCATTGAAAGAAGATCGGTCCCGATTTTAGTAAGTTTCCCGTTTCTGGGCAGATCTGCTTCGTCAGCAACCGAATCTGTTGTAGCAGATCATGGTTCTTTTGGAAAGTTTTTGTACAGCTGCTAATTCGAACTTGTGGTTGCCTCTTTGGTTTCTATGATCTATAAATAGAGCCTAGAGAGCAACCATTCGAATTTACCTCTTCCATTATTCATTTTTTGCATTTATCTTTTGTGAGAAGAGAGTGTTTCTTTGTTTTGTGAGAGCCTAGTTGTTCACCTAGGTTCTAGTTGTTCTACTTCTGTTCTTACTCTATCCTAGAGGTTGTGAAGAACTACTTGACTGAACAAGAGATTGGTCTTCGGGAGAAGACTTGATAAAGCCTTACTTCGGGAGGAAGTAAGCACTTGGTCTTCGGGAGAAGACTTGCTAAAGCCTTACTTCGGGAGGAAGTAAGCACTCACACTTCAAAGACGAAGGGAGTTCGGGCTTGAAGGTGTTTCAAGAAGTCAGATTCATAAAGTGGATTACAAAGGATTGCGGCAATACTTTAGAGGGAGTCTAAACTTGTTTAAGTCAATTGTCTTTGTAATTTTGATACTTTATTAATTGATTTCATTCTCTGGGCGTGGCCCCGTGGACTAGGAGTGTTCGTGAGAACACTGATACCACGTATAAATCTCTTGTGTCAAGTTATTTATTTTTACGCAAATATTTTATATTCTCGCCTGTTCGTTTTGCCGTAGCAGAATTACTTTCCGCCGCAAACGTTTACGCTTTTATATTTTCCTATATATAAGCGACATGTGCAAAAACACGGTTTTTCAATTGGTATCAGAGCGGGACACTAAACTCTTAGTGTGGTCCTATAACGTTTTTGTTAGAATGTCATTTTTTGCAGAAGGAAGTTCTATTTCTAGACCACCATTGCTTAATGACTCTAACTATCCTTACTGGAAAGTTAGAATGAGAGCCTTCATCAAATCTCAAGATGAGAAGGCGTGGAGAATGGTTCTATCAGGTTGGTCTCCTCCAGTTGAGACAGATTCTTCAGGTAATACTATTATAAAATCTGAACTGGAATGGTCTATTGAAGATGATAAACTATCTGCCTACAATAGCAAAGCCTTGCATGCTATCTTTAATGGTGTAGGTGAGGGTTACATTAAACTTATATCATCTTGTGTTTCGCTAAGGAAGCTTGGGAGATTCTTCAAACTCAGTTTGAAGGAACTTCTGATGTGAAAAGATCTAGATTTATCATGCTTCAAACTAAATTTGATGAGCTTAGAATGTCTGATAATGAAACTTTAACTGAATTCTATGAAAAATTATCTGACATTGCTAATGAATATTTTGCTCTTGGAGAAAAGCTTGATGACTCTGTTCTTGTGAGAAAAATTGTTAGAGTTCTTCCAGAAAGGTTTGATACGAAACTTTTGGCAATGGAGGAAGCTAAAGATTTTAGCACTATGAAAGTGGAAGAATTGATGGGTTCCTTACGTACTTTTGAATTAAATCAACAGATTAAACAAAAGGACAAACCCAAATCCATTGCTGATAAAGGTAAAAGTATTGCTTTGAAAGTTGCTGATAATGAAAATTCTGATAGTGAATGTGATGATGAGATTGCTTTATTAACTAAGAATTTTCAGAAATATATGAAAAAGATGGGAAATAAAAAGAATATTTCGAAAGGTTCAAAAGGTAATACTTTCATTAAACCATCTGTCTCTAACAAAAAGGGAATTCAGTGCAGGGAATGTGAAGGTTTTGGGCATATTCAATCTGAGTGTGCAAACACTTTGAAAAAGAATAAGAAAAGTTTCAATGTCACTTGGAGTGATGATGAAACCGAAAGTGATGAAGATATTGCGAAAATGTTGCCCTAACCTCTCGTTATGACTAATGTGTTGTGTGATTCACAGGTGAAAAGATAGATTGGTATGTCTGAATAATACCACCAAACAAGAGGAATCAGATTCAGATGAGTCTGAAATCTGTGAAGAATCTCTTGCTGAATCATACAAAGTCATGTATGAAAAATGGATTCAGGTTGCTTCTGAAAATAGAGAGTTGAATAAATTGAATAAAAAATTGTCTCATCAGATTGAAATGTGTGAGTTGAAAATAAAAGAATATGAGACAAGTGTTTGTGATAAAGATGAAAAAATCTCTCTATTGAAGAAGGAACTTGAAAACTTTAAGAAAAATGTTCAAATGCTTAATCCTGGATCTTCTATTTTTGAAAAAGCTCAGAATGCAGGTCAGAGAGGTTTTGCAGGACTTGGTTCTAATGGAATGGAAAGTTCTGGAGTCACGAAGTTTGTAAAATCTAGTGTTCCAACGAATCACCATGAGGCTACAAACTCTGTCGTAACAGTTTCACAGCCTGTGGCAGCAAGAACAGCTTCTGATGCTGCAAAATCTCCAGGATTTTCGAAAAGGGTAAGATCTCAGGTAAAAAGATTTGTTCCCATTTGTCATTTTTGTGGTAGAAAAGGACATATCAGACCTAAATGTTTCACATTGAACAACCTGTTTAAAACAAATTATTTTGATAATTTGAAAAAATCTCAAAAGAAACATAAAGGTTTGAAACAAATATGGGTGAAAAAGAAGTGTCTAGCTGGTTTTTCTGATAAAACTGCTGCATCTCAAATGTGGTATTTTGACAGTGGTTGCTCTAGACATATGACAGGTGACAAGGATTTTTTGACTAACATACGGCCTATGCAATGTGGAGAAGTCACTTTTGGTAATGGCTTATCAGGAAAAGTTGTTGGTATGGGAACTCTAAATTTTGAAGGGTTACCTAGACTGAAAAATGTGATGTTAGTTGAAGGACTGAGGCCTAATTTACTTAGCATCAGTCAAATCTGTGATCAAGGGTTTACTGTTTCTTTTGATAGTGATCATTGTTATGTTATGAATGATGACAATGAATGTATCTTGCAAGGATTTCGATCCAATGATAACTGTTACACTCTAACCCCTGTGTTTACTTGTCACTCAGCTATCAACAACACCACAGATCTGTGGCATGCCAAGCTTGGGCATATTAATTTTAAAAACCTGAAAAAACTGTCAAATGCAGGTATTGTTCGAGGTCTTCCCAAGCTTGGTAAGGAAAGTGAAGGTAAGTGTGAACCGTGTCAACTTGGGAAGCAATTAAAAATCACTCACAAGCCTGTGTCTGATATCAATACCTCAAAGGTATTGGAATTGCTTCACATGGATCTTATGGGTCCAATCCAAGTTGAAAGTTTGAATGGTAAACGATATATCTTTGTGTGTGTTGATGATTTCTCTCGTTTTACTTGGGTAGATTTCTTAAGAGAAAAATCTGACACTTTTGATGCCTTTAAAACTCTTTGTCTGAGATTAAGAGTTGAGAAAGGTTGTAATATTGGGAAAATTGTTCGAATTCGAAGTGATCATGGTAAGGAGTTTGAAAATTCTGTGTATGATGATTTTTGCAAGTCTACAGGTATAACTCATGAATTTTCAGCTCCCAAAACTCCTCAAAAAAATGGAGTTGTTGAGAGGAAGAATCGAACTTTGCAGGAAATGGCAAGAGTGATGTTTAATAGCAAGAAGTTGACAAAGCGATTATGAGCTGAAGCTATTAACACAGCTTGCTACATAATAAACAGAGTGTTTATTCGTCCAGGTACCTCAAAAACATCTTATGAAATCTGGAAAGGTAAGCGCCCCAATGTAAGTCATTTTCATGTTTTTGGATGTGTGTGTTATGTCTATAGAGATCGTGAGCATATTGGTAAATTTGATGCTAAAAGTGATGTTGGTGTATTTATTGGATATTCCTTAAACAGTAGAGCTTATCGTGTTTATAACATGAGGACTCAAACTGTTTTGGAATCAGCTAATGTGGTTGTTGATGATTTTAGAGATTTTTCAGAATTTTCCACAGAAGCCAAGATAGATAGTCTCATGGATACTCCTCCAAAAGCTGTAACAGCAGATCCTGATGCAGCAGAACCCATTGTTGATGCTGCAAATGACGAATCTGCTGCTGCAACTGAAACTGGAGAACCAGAACCGTCTATCTTGACTCATCCAAACATCATCACAGACTCTATTCAGAAAGAACCAAGCACCAGAGTCAAACTGAATCATCCAAAAGATCTCATCCTTGGAAATCCTGAAGAAAGCATGGTAACTCGCAGAAGGTATATTAATTTAATCAGCTTTCTTTGCTTTGTTTCTCAATATGAACCGAAAAATGTGAAGGAAGCCATGACCTTTGAGGAATGGCTCAATGCAATGCAAGAGGAACTCAACCAATTTGTTCGCAACAAGGTATGGATTTTGGTCCGAAGACCAAAAGGTATAAATGTTATTGGAACAAAGTGGTTGTTTAAAAATAAAAGTGATGAGTTCGGTACAATTGTAAGAAACAAGGCTCGTTTGGTGGCACAAGGGTACACTCAGGTAGAAGGTATTGATTTTGATGAAACTTTTGCTCCTGTTGCAAGATTAGAATCAATACGTTTACTTTTATGTATTGCTTGTATTCTCAATATTAAATTGTTTCAAATGGATGTGAAATCTGCCTTCCTAAATGGTATTTTGAATGAGTAAGTTTATGTTGAGCAACCAAAAGGATTCGAAGATCCTCAATTTCCAGACCATGTATACAAACTTGAAAAAGCTTTGTATGGTCTGAAACAAGCTCCTCGAGCTTGGTATGAAAGGTTGACTCAATTTTTACTTTCTCATGGCTATCACAGAGGTAGTGTGGATAAAACTCTTTTCATCAAACATATAAAATCTGATTTTATCATTGCTCAAATTTATGTTGATGATATAGTTTTTGGTTCTACATCTAACCATGAAGTGCAGGTATTTGTTGATCAAATGAAAAGTGAATTTGAAATGAGCATGGTTGGTGAGCTTAATTTCTTTCTGGGTCTTCAAGTGAGACAAATGGAAGGAGGTACATTTGTATCTCAAAGCAAGTATGCTAAGAACCTTGTCAAGAAATTTGGCCTTGAATCGGCTAAGCAGGTAAAGTACTCCTATGAGCACCACTCTGAAATTAACAAAAGATGAGAATGGAGTAAAGGTAGACACTACACTCTATCGTAGCATGATTGGAAGTCTCTTGTATTTAACTGCTAGTCGTCCTGATATATGTTACAGTGTGGGAGTGTGTGCTAGATATCAAAGTAATCCTATGGAATCTCATGTATCAGCTGTAAAAAGGATTATTAGATATGTTAATAGCACTCCTGATTATGGAATTTGGTACTCGAAAGATACCAATTCAAATCTTGCTTGTTTTAGTGATGCAGATTGGGCAGGAAATGCTGATGATCGAAAGAGCACAAGTGGAGGGTGCTTCTTTCTTGGGAATAACCTAGTATCTTGGCATAGCAAGAAACAGAATTCCATCTCCTTATCCACTGCCGAAGCTGAGTACATAGCTGTGGCGAGTTGTTGCACTCAACTATTGTGGTTGAAACAAATGTTGATTGATTATGGGTTTGATTTGGGTGTTTTGACTATTTTTTGTGACAATACTAGTGCCATAAATATTTCCAAAAATCATGTTCAACACTCTAGAACAAAGCACATTGATATAAGACACCACTTTATTAGGGAACTTGTTGAAAATAAATCATTGCAATTAGAATATGTTGATACTGAAAAACAATTAGCTGATATTTTCACAAAGGCCCTAGATGCAAGTCGCTTTGACTCCCTCAGAAAGTCTTTGGGAGTTTGCATTGTTTAATTTTATCTGTTCATCATTCGTGTACAATAGTGTTGTGTGATTCTTCTCTAGCTCTTAATCTTCTATCATTGTTTTTGACAAATCATGTTTATGCTTTTGGAATATAATTAGTTAGGATCTCAGTCTGATCATACTTTGTGATGTTGTGTTAAAAGATTCATGTTACTCTTTATTTGTGTCTGGAATTAAATAATGTTCTTATACAGAGTTGAGCAATTTTTGTTTCATGCTTGTCAGGCCCCTTGCTGGAATAGAGCTACCCATACTGAAGTGTGAAAGCCATCTGATGAGTAAGCTGGAACATTGTAATTAGCAACTATGATGAGGATGCACTACCATAGAAAAGGGCTACCTTCAGTATGGTGTGAAAGCATCCAGTTGCGGGATCAAATTGAAAAAGGCGAAAATGAAAAATCTTGCCAAGGACAATGATCCTATTTTCACTGCACACACCTATGTCTGACAAGTGTGTTCAAATCTGTAAGTCTCCTCTATTAAAATTAAATTGATAATCCTGGTTCACAATTTTCAGTAACATGCATATCTTTTTCCACAACATCAATTAAGTATGATTATTTCATGAGATACTAATTAGTTATTTTCCTTAAAAGCATAACATGTAATTCATTTTGTCAATTGTCAATGATATTTGATTTCCTTTGCTTGGTTCGAATCACATATATTTATTGTACACATTATACTTTATTTTCGGTTTTATTTTAAATAAATAAATAAAAAAAAAAAAAAGGAGGGAGGCGTGTGACTTGCTTCATGGGTTAAGAAAATCTTGTGCATAAATGGTAAGTATCAACATTCATTCTCTCTTTGATTTATTATGATATTTTTCCAAGTAAAGATTAATCTTTATATGGTAATGTGCTTTTATTCTTGAAAGATTGATTTATTTTTGGAAAAATTTGTTGGCTTTTCTAGTTTCCTTTTATTTTTTAAAAAGGGGAAAGGAGTTGAGAAGTGGGCGGTTTCCTCTTTTGGTTCATGGGCTGGCGGTTACCATTTGAATTTTCAAAATTGGTTTCCTCTTTCTTGCTTTGATTCCAAGGTTATATAAACCAAATTTTGTCACTTATTTCACCACCTACCCGAACCCTCTTTCTTGTTTCTCTGTCAGACACTATTCATCTTCTCTTTCAGTTTCAAAATGGTGAGAACCAAGAATCTAGGGCACTCTAAAAAATTAGAAGAAACCGTTCCAACTCCTTCTAGTGCTCCCCGCCGCCTCGGTTCCTCCTCCCGCCGTTGCAAAGCACGGAGATTCATCGCTTCCCGCCGTGAATCTCAAGCCGTGAAGCCAAAACGTCCACCCAAGCAAGTAGCTCGCAAATCGGTAAGGCCCTATCGCACCCGGACTTCCTCTTCGAATCCTCGAAGGAATCTCCTCCTCCATTGGCCGTTCCTCCTCCCCGCCGCATCAATGGCCGGCACCACTCCAACGGGCCCTTCCACTCGAACTCGAGCCCGGCAAGCCCCTACCGAGAAAGAACTTCAAGCCTCTCAATCTCGAGAGAAGACTGCTCCTCCAGCCAAGAAGAAACTCAAGACTAATCCTCCCTCGGCTTCCTCGAGTTCCGGTTCGAAGAAGAGGATCCAATGGAAGTCTCTTCGTACAAATCGCATCTCCGCATACCGAGAAGGACGATGAAGACACGTAACTCGAGCCGAGCCTCCTCGTTCAAAATCGCTTCGCAAAGAAAGGCCTCTCGCCGTCGCCAAAGGCAAGCGGCCCATGGAAGATCCTCCATCTTGTAATATCCCTTCCTCTATCTCTGGCTGTCCAACTTTTTACTATCGAGACAATGAGCGTGACTGGAATCTTTATGCAACTCGTAAGTTTGAAAGTGAGAGGAATTATGATTTGCATGCCCATCGTGTTTATGGTATTGTAAAGTTCATTCAATTTCATCGATGGGAACACACTCTTACTGGTTTTATTGGATTCATTGCTAACATTATTAAAGAATTTTATGCTAATCTTACTAATGATTTCCTTGATGAGAACTCTAGACTGTATAGAAGAGTGTATGTTAGGGGTCACTGGTTCTCATTTTCTGAAAAGGACATTGCTCAGGCTCTGCAATTGCCTGAGAATGTATCCAATGCTGTGATGTCCATGGATCGTGACTTGATGCACTCTGAACTCACTGGTGCTCGTTCAGAATTGAAACCAGGGGAGAGTCTTTGAATTACTCACCTCACTTTTGCTCATGCTTCCCTTATGCGGTTTGCACTAAGCAATTGGGTTCCAAATTCGAACAAGACCGTGGTGTCTCAAGAAGTGGCTACACTCCTATACCGCATCACCTCTGGAACTTCCATTGATCTAGCCTCTCATATACTCAACCAGATTGTCTCCTTTCGAAGAGGTAAAAAGCCAACCTTCAAACTTGTATTTCCAAATCTAATCTATAAGGTTTTATCCTCTCAGAAGAATGTGGCCCAAGCACATGAAACACTTGAGCCTCCCATCACTGGCCCTACTTTCCAACCTTCTGAATATTTTGATGGTGTGTTCCAAAAACGGCCAAAGGCCGGTCTGCCGTCGCCGCTTCGCCGGTGCAAGTTCGGGCTCGCTTCTTTGCGAGAGCTCCTGGAAGTCAAGTCTGAACTTCAGAATGTGTACACTCGTCTTGAAGCAATGGCTGATGTCCAGCATGACATGTCCAGGCAACTGTCCACCTTGATTAAACTCTACAAAAATTAAAGTGTTATAGTTTGTTTCTTTTTTTCTTAAACTTTGGTCTATTTTTGTTCTTTGTTTACTTTGGCACTCCGATAAACAAAAAGGGGGAGAGATATTTATTTTTTGGTTTTTGTTGCCCAACTCTGGACCCTTTTTTCAGGGGGAGTTGTGGTTTGTTAGTACTTGTGAACTTAATGTTTAAAGTTAGCATGTTCTTTGTTTTTATTGTGATATTCGATTGTGTTACTCAGGGGGAGTAGTATTGTTTGCTCTTGCTAACTTTGCATTGCAGGTACTTTATGGTAAAAATTATTTTGTTCATCTAAAGTGCCAAAGGGGGAGATTGTAAAGTCCTTTTTTGGCAAGTTAGGTGACAAAATAATTTTTCCTTTTTATGGTAAGATTGCTATGCATTCATTTTCGAAATCTTACCTCTTTTATTCGGTTGCCATTTTCCTTGTTTGGAAAGTTGCACTTTCAGCTGAACTTTCCTTTGTTGAAAACTTCTCAAAAGAGAAGAAACTCTCTTTTGGAAAGTTGTCTTTTTTAGGGAAACTTTGTTTATTGCCTTTTCCTTATTGATTTCGATTGTATCTTGATACAATCAGAATATCTAATTTGTTTTTGGCAGGAATCAAGCATTGAAAGAAGATCGGTCCCGATTTTAGTAAGTTTCCCGTTTCTGGGCAGATCTGCTTCGTCAGCAACCGAATCTGTTGTAGCAGATCATGGTTCTTTTGGAAAGTTTTTGTACAGCTGCTAATTCGAACTTGTGGTTGCCTCTTTGGTTTCTATGATCTATAAATAGAGCCTAGAGAGCAACCATTCGAATTTACCTCTTCCATTATTCATTTTTTGCATTTTTCTTTTGTGAGAAGAGAGTGTTTCTTTGTTTTGTGAGAGCCTAGTTGTTCACCTAGGTTCTAGTTGTTCTATTTCTGTTCTTACTCTATCCTAGAGGTTGTGAAGAACTACTTGACTGAACAAGAGATTGGTCTTCGGGAGAAGACTTGATAAAGCCTTACTTCGGGAGGAAGTAAGCACTTGGTCTTCGGGAGAAGACTTGCTAAAGCCTTACTTCGGGAGGAAGTAAGCACTCACACTTCAAAGACGAAGGGAGTTCGGGCTTGAAGGTGTTTCAAGAAGTCAGATTCATAAAGTGGATTACAAAGGATTGCGGCAATACTTTAGAGGGAGTCTAAACTTGTTTAAGTCAATTGTCTTTGTAATTTTGATACTTTATTAATTGATTTCATTCTCTGGGCGTGGCCCCGTGGACTAGGAGTGTTCGTGAGAACACTGATACCACGTATAAATCTCTTGTGTCAAGTTATTTATTTTTCTGCAAATATTTTATATTCTGCCTGTTCAGTTTTGCTGTAGCAGATTACTTTCTGCTGCTGCAAACGTTTACAGTTTTTATATTTTCCTATATATAACTGACATTTGCAAAAACACAGTTTTTCAACTTTCAATCCTTATGGTGGAAAAATGAGTGAAATATCTGAACAAATGTCAGTTGTTCCCCCTATCTCCCTCAGTTGGCAACACTTTATCGAACATCAAATAGATGATGTCAAACATATTAACACAGTAATATTTCTATTACTAGCAAATGTCAATTTATAACCAAATAAATCTTTCAGTTGTCCTCAGCAAAATAAATAAGACATCTCAATTTTATAATTTTATATTAGCCTAAAATAAGGCCTTTTACGGCCTCTGGTTCTATCAAACACATAGATTTCATTGACACTTACAGCTCAAAACACAAAGCTACAGATGAAAACTATGAGATTCATCGTCGCTCAGAGTGAACTCTTTATATGGTTTTGATGAACAGATAGATGGGAATAGTAACAAGACAACACTTAATGACTGTATTTAGCACAAACCCACACAGATTCAAAACACTAAAGACATATTTAAGAAAATATCTTATCCTAATACCAAGATTTAGCTGGTGGGTATTTTGATTAATCTGTGGTCTAAACTGAAATCCAAATCTTGATAATGACAATTAAGAAAGAAACGGCCATATGAGAAAAAAGCAAATGAAAGAGTATACCAAACTCACTTTCTATAATCATGCAAATCCAAAGCCACTAGAAACGACACCCCAAGCTTGCGTGCGCAATGCCGAGAAGACTTGGACCTTCGGCTGTGACGGTGTTGCCTGAAAAGAGTACTTCAGAAACGACACCCCAAGCTTCAAATTCGGCGAGAATACTGAGGTAAAAAATGTAAAACCCAATTCTAAGTAAAATACTAAAATCTCATTTTAGAGATTAAAATCTCATTAAACCAAAAATCTTTCACACAGAGAGAGAGAGAGAGAGAGAGAGAGAGAGAGAGAGAGAGAGAGAGAGAGAGAGAGAGAGAGAGAGAGAGAGTGAGAGCAATATACATAGAGGAAGAGATTACCTGAACGGAAGCCATTGAAGATCGTATAGAGCTTGAAATTGCAGAATTAATGGAGAGCAAGAGAGACAAACGAGAATAGGGGAAAAAGTGTTTTTAAAATCATTCAAAATCTGTTTTTAAAAATTTACATAAATTTGATTTTAAATTAAGAAAACAAAAAACAAAATATTTTACCGAACGTACTTTTTTTTTTAAAATTACCGAATTTTTGATTAAAAAAACAGAAAATCATTTTTAAAACTAATAATAACTTATGTGAAAAATATATATCATTAAAAATAAGAGATGAAAGAGGTTTTTTTTTTTTTTTTGAAATTAGAGAAGAACAAGTTTATTAGTCGAGCATTACTTTTTCTTTTTGTACATACTAAGAGCATTTCCAATACAGATGCAATGAAGAATGCTTATGATATGAATATATTTTTAGTATTTTTTTAATTGATGTTTTACCATTGAAATGAAAAAAAAATGCCACAAAAGAATATCATACCATAGCATCCTTTACATCTTCTTTTTCTTATTTTATTATTATTATTTTATCATAAAGTAAGAAAAGTTATTTATTTAATATATATTAAATAATAATATAATGTGGAAGAGAATAGAATAATATATTTTTAAGTAATGTGGAAATTTTTGACACTCTTAAAGAATATTACCATTGAAGATGCTCTAAAGCATTAGTTGATACTACTTAAAAAAATAAGATAAAATTTTAAAAATTAAGCATTTTTTCCCATAGAATAGCTGAACAAAATCACATTGCTTTTATAAATTGTATACACCTGATGTTGTTGAAAGAAAATTGACAACACAAAAAATCATAAATATTCGAGATAAATAAAAATATTCACTTACAAAACTGCGAGTGTTCACCTAAAAGAGCGAATACCCATAGTAAAATAGCGAATAATAAAACAAAAACAACGTATATGTAAATTGCAAAGGGAGATAGAGAATTATAGTAGTTCAATCAAAACTTCGTCTGCCTAGTCCAATTTTGCAAGAGTTAGTGAATATTCTTATTTCGAATTATAACACTTCTTTATATAAAAGACAAAATGATCATTTAAATTACATAATCAGTCAGACAGGACCGTCACAACATTAATTAAATTTAATTAAAACATAAAACGTTTACAAAATAAATAAGAGAACAATTTCAACCATTCTTAATTAATACTCGAACGTATACAATTTTAAAAGTCGCATATTGACAATTCACTTTCCCAAGTAACATAGGTTGCATATAGTCTCGAGACTACAACCTCAGGGTCATATATAAGATAAAACGCTTACAACTATACTGATCCTATATTGAGTGTTCATGTACTGACAACATTGAACTTTACAAGTTCAAGATGAATTGTCGCGCACTTTAGTTATTCGAACCACAAGTTTGTAAAGATGCGATCTTTACATGGAGCACAAGAGAGAATCATTTGATCCTCACATATAACTGATATGTAAGCAACTTATTGTAACTTCTTAGTCCTACTTTGATCCTCACATATAACTGATATGTAAGCAACTTATTGTAACTTCTTAGTCCTACTTTTGCTCTATTATGCTACGCACAGTGTGCGACTAGACTTTGTCTCAGACACACCTTTTAGCAAATTTCAATCACGTGAAGATAGCTCTACAGGAGCTATTAGTGACAGGTCATCTTTCTCCAACTAGGAATTAGGTTCACGTGTCACATACATCCGAGACGGTATGTATTTCTAAGCAAAAAAATTTGCACTATAACACCACCTTAAAAAGCTTACCATTTTCATCATTATAGCCTATAGGCATTGCACGCAGGTGGTAAATAAAATACTGCATGAATTTTCATTGATTCACCCATTAATAAGCACACGTACGTGAAAGCAACTTCAGGAAAACATTACTACATAATGCCACCGAATACATTACTACATAAATCCAGTGTCCTCTGGCAAATCCTTATATAGTCTTCTGTCTCTACCATAGCTGAAGGGACCTGAATTCTTCAGGAAAACATTACAATAAACTCAAAAGAGACCTTCTATTCATCTGACAATCTACACCGGAGTTTGCTAGCAAGGTATTGTTGGTTTGATTGAGAGTAATAAAAACAAAATGATGATACAATAAAATTTAATATACGCCATACAAACTTTTGATAACTTCATTTTTCATCATTTTTTTGAAGGAATATTATTACAAAACTTTAAAATTCAGCCAAACAATGGATTCTTTTCCATTCCATTCCAATCAAAACTGTCAAAAGCAAAGAAATAATCCAAAAACAAAGTTAAATAATGCTGCTTTAAAGATTAACAACTCATCAACAGTCAAAATGGCACTATTAAACACCTAAAATCCTCATATGATCTCAACATACTGAATTCAATACTGTACTGTTTCAAATGTAATAGTGCTATTACTAGGTGGTAGATTAGTTGTAAGACTCTTACATTAGTACACTCTATAACACATGCCACTGAACTCGAGTCTCAGAATGTCTTGGAACAAAAGAAAGATACTTTGTTACTTATGTGAAGGAAAGTAAGATTTGCAATACTTCAGACTTATATACAACAATGTCTGCACAATTACATTTAAACAAACATTAGACACAATATAATAACCCCAAAGAGTTAACTAGCTGTAATACAAAGAAGCTTTATTCTCAACCAATAAATTCGGGGGCAATGGACTAAAAAATACCCCAAAAGGCATTTGCTTGGTATCATTCATTTCACATGTAAACTACAGCAGTGTCGATTACAAGGAATCATAAAAAGATGCTACTTAAGATTAAAACATAGATATCACTATTGAAAACAGCAACTTAGCAATGTGAAAACCTAATTGAACTATGAAGTCATGACCAATGCACTAGAGTCACAATGAACTTTTAAGTACCACAGAAAAGGGTCTGTTAAGAATTGATACATCACCTAGCGTCGTATGTACGAGGTTGTGGCTCCAACTGAACCAGCACCAGGTTGAGACTTTGCTATGGGAGCTGCAAACGCAGAAGGTTGAGCCAACTGAGCATTCTGATAAGCGCCAAATCCTTGTAAAGCAGCTTGGGAGCCGTAACCACTAACCATATTTGAGTTCATACCATTAAAATTAGGCTGTGCCACACCAAACCCACCATTGATTCCTATAGTAGGAGCAGCTCCAACCCCATTCAAGGTATGTGGAACTCCACCAGCAAATGATGGAGCCAACCCCATCCCCAAAACTTGATTCATAACCCCAAGAGCAGGATTCTGGCTCATAAGAATAGCACCCGGATTCATATTTTGGGGAACCAACCCAACTTTCAAAGCTGGCATAGCAACATTATTAGGAGCCAATGTCTCACCTGCCCCTGAAACCGGCATTGCAGGAGCTAAGTTCTTGGTGGCACGGCCTTCCGTTGCCACAGAACACCTCAACTTAAACCCTTCAAAAACCTTAAGCGGTTCTTCTAAGGCTTTCTTCATACCCTCCAAGCTCCTGTAAACAAACATAGCAAACCCTTTAAACTTCCCGGTGGCCTTGTCAATCCCCCATGGACCATCCTCAATCTCCCCATATGCTTCAAAAAATGCCCTGAGCCTCTCGGGGCTAATGTGTGGCCCAACATTCGACACGTAGATTCTACGGCTCTCTGATGACGAAGCCGACGCCGAGGCGGCAGCAGGAGTGGACTGACCTTGCAGGGTTCCCGCGATGGCGAGCTGGCACGAAGCAATTCGGTTGCCGATCTTTTTCTGAGGCTGCTTTAGGGCTTTACGTGCTCCGGCGCGTGTCTTGAAGAGGAGGAAGCCGTATCCCTTCGATCTTCCGGTGACCTTGTCGGTGACGACGTTGCAATCCTCGACGGCGCCGTATTGCTTGAAGGCGGAGAGTAGGGTTTCGGTGGTGGTGTCCCATGTGAGGCCGTGGACAAAAATCTTACGGTGAATAGGGTCGGACTCGACGGACTTGACGATACCGGAGACGATTGAGGAGTTTGATACGGCGACTTCTTTAAGGATGTTGATGAGTTGGTCTTTGCTGAATGGTTCAAGAAGATTCTTCAGGGCGTCTCGCTTAGAAGCTTCATCTGATTCTGAATCTTCTTCATCACCATCGTCGGAGGAAGAGTCCGTTGCTTGGACTTGCTGCTTCTCAACTTGTTCTTCTTCTGAAGAGGAGGAAGATGATGATTGTTGCCAGTCCAACTGAGGGTCTTTGGTGGCCATGGGGTTTAGAAGGGGTTTGGTCTCTACAGAAGAAGGAGCTTCCTTGGGGATAGATTTTCGCTTTCTCGCCATTGGAGAATGATGGAGACCAGACACAGTGAGTGACAATGCCCAACGCAACCGCTGAAAGAGCCAATTTCTTTCTTTCTTTTTTTCTTTTTTTTTAAAAAAAAAAAAAAACTAAATTCATTCGTAAAAGCAACATTACAAAGGATTAGTGCAAGCTTTCACAAGGGTAATTAACCCCAATCCATACAGCTATTATTTTGTTAATTAAAGCGTAATTGGCTAATATATTTGCAACCTCATTTGTCTCTCGCTATACAAAGGAAATTCTAGCAATTGAAGCATATAACATTTCCCTAATACATGTAAGTATTCCATTAATATCTCTATAGCCCTCCTCCTTGTTATGGATTAGTTGGACGTTCTCCTAATAATCAAATTCGATACTAAATCAGTTTAAGCACCTTTGTACTCTAGTTTGCAAACCAGCTTGAATGGCAAGGAGCTCGACATGGAGTAGCGAATACTCCTGCTGCAACATCGTAGCAGAAGCAAACACACACACTGTCCATTTATCTCATGAACAACACAACCAATACTAGATATGCCCCCCCTTTCTTCATTCCCCCATCAACATTAATCTTAATTTCATTTTGTTGAGGATGTACCCATCGAGCTTGCTGCCTTTTGTTATGATTTTTCTTGTTTAATATCGGTTGCCTATACTCCACTATATACTGAGCACATCAGTCCACAACTTCAGCCGCTTGTGGCACCCTTCCTCCATGTTTGGTATTGTTCTTAATATACCATAATTGCCAACATAATACCAGAAAAAAATTCATATGTATCTTGGGTCATACCTTTTGCAATTCTCATGAGGAAGGTAATGATATCTTCATTCCCCACCCGTTATGTTTGAGCTTTAAAACCACTAAGTTTTCACACCCCTTTATTAGTCATACACTCCCATAATGCATGGAAAATATTTTCTCTTACCCTTTTAGAGCAACGATGGCAAGCTGGGTCCCCAATTAGCTTTTGAGAAACAAGGTTAGAGTTCGTAGGCAGCCATGAATTTGCCATCTTCTAGGCAAAATGCTTGATCTTGGGCGGTAATTTCAATTTCCATAGCTTTGTCCACCATTCTTTCATTACCTTTTCATCAGAAGTAGCCACATCTTTTCGCATATCAGCAGCCATGTGACATCCTCTTCGTACTGAATACTCCCCGTTCTTACTATAATGCCACATCACTTTGTCTTCTAAGTCTTCCTTAATCGGTGGTAGCCGCATGATTAATTCCGCATCCTTACAATTGAAATTAGCTCGTATAAATTCCTCATCCCACTCTCCACTTGGAAGTGTCAAATCCACAACATAAAGTTGTTCTGAAAGTGCGGGCTTGTCATATACCTTGAAACTCGTTGGCCTAGGTAGCCAAGGGTCTTTTAATATTCTAACATTCTGCCCATTGCCAACTCGTCATCTATACCCCTTCAAAATAATTTATTTTCTCACACTAAACTCCGCCATACAAAGGATGCATGTGCCCCACATTTTGCCTCCAACACTCCTTTATTAGGTTAATAACTTGCTTTGAGAACCTTGCTGCATAGAGACATTGGTTGTCGAAGACATCTCCAAACCTGTTTGGCAAGTAAAGCTTGGTTAAACAATTTAAGGTCTCGAAAGCTCAAACCACCTTCCTCTTTTGGCTTACATAAGTACTTCTATTTACACCAATGCGTCTTCTTCTTCTTTTCCAAGGAACCCCACCAAAATCTTGCTGCCATTTTATGGATACTATTGATGGTGCTCTTTGTGAGTCGATAACAGCTCGTAATATATGTGGGAATGGCCTGAACAATCGCCTTAATAAGTACTTCCTTCCCACCCATTGAGAACATATGACTTTTACGTCCTCTTAACCTAGTCCACACCCTATTCTTGATAACATCAAATAATTACTTTTTATTTTTGCCAACAAAAGACGGCAACCCAAGGTACTTCCCATGATTATCCACCATCTGCCA
Source organism: Cannabis sativa (assembly GCF_029168945.1). Lineage (NCBI taxonomy): Eukaryota > Viridiplantae > Streptophyta > Magnoliopsida > Rosales > Cannabaceae > Cannabis > Cannabis sativa. Next base: position 14,774,735 of record NC_083602.1, on the reverse strand, counting down.
ATTCAAGTTTCCTCTCTGCTGCCACATTCTTCCCAAAGCACACTTCAGATTTGTGGAAATTAACCACTTGACCCGACGCTATAGAGTACTTATTAAGCAATGTTTGAAATCGTTGGCATGCCTCCCATGTTGCATCAAAGTATACTAATTATAATACGCCAAGTCATTGAGGTATTAGGTACTTTGGTCTTCATAGGGCTATTCATTTGATCCAATCCGTAATTTTTCAGTCAAACAACATCCAATCCGTGCTAAATGCAGATTTATATTTTGGATCCATTTCAATCTGCATAAGAGTTTAAATCCAATCCAATCCGCATAAAAGTTTAAATCCAATCCAATATGTGTAAAAGTTTAAATCCATTCCAATCCAATCTACAATAGTACATATTTGATCGATTATTTTGGATAGATTACTTTCTTTAATGTTAAATTATTTTATATTCCAATAAAATGCAAAAAAACCAATGTATATAAAGAAATGTTAAAAGAGAGGTGATGTGGCATCTTATGTGAATTTTCTTTGCTTTTCTTTTTTTTTTCTCATATTTTTTTTTTACATTTTTTAATATTTTTTTATACTTTTGGTAACATGAGAGTCATGTTAAAAAAGTCTCACATGGTTTAAAAATCATTGTGAGTGATATACTTTTGGTAATTTAATTTTAAAATATAATTTATCTTCATTAAAGTTTTATAAGGAAATAAATTATTAGTTGACTATTAGGTTATAAGTTAATTATTATTTATTTTTATTTAATTACTAAATTAATCACAACCATTCAATAATAGTTTAATGGCTAAAAAAAATGTAACCATGATGGTTACATATTTAATGTAACTATTAGAACCTCATCCATTTATATATTTATAAGCTAAAAAATATGAGTTAGCAATTTATTATTTTTTTTCCATATTTTTTATTCATTTCTCTTCTAAGTGATATTTGATAGGGTAAATAGCGGCATAAGTACCCAATGTTTTAGATTTGTAACTGGCATAAACCCAATGTTTATTTTTAGCGGGTAAAGTACCCAAAGTTTCTAAAAGTGTTATTCCGTCCACCTCCGTTTGAATTTCCTCTGTTAGTCTATTATGCTTAACACGTGTAAGGCCAGATTAATAGGCCTTCTTTTTAAATAAAAATAAATAAATAGGAATTAAAATAAAATATAAAATATATTAAACTGAATAAATAAAACATAAATTCTAAAAATAAAATAATAAATTGTTCAATCCTGTAAGAAACGAAAGGTCTCCCCCTATATTCCCCCCCCCCTTTTTTTTTAATTGCATAAAATCTAGACTTTGAACCGAACCGAAGTAACACCTGCTTCGTGGACCGACGGTGAACATCGCCGGAGAAGAAGACGAAAATAATGTCTTGGCATGACCTTGAAGACTCAGCTCCTCCATATGGTAAGTTTTCTGTCATTTGTATATTTTTGACGAACAGTTTGAATGTAAATTTTTCTAAGAAATCCACTTTTTTTGGTCTGAATACTTTTACTTTTCTCTGTTTATACATCTCTATTTTTTTAATGTTATGGACAATATGCTATATATAGTTATTTGATTAGTTTTTTATGTATTTAAATTAATGTATGACAGAATATTGTATAAAATAGGGTATTTTTCTTACTAATTCACATCGGGAGAAGGGACCACTTGCAGTTGCACTGTTTTTGTTGGTATCTTTGTATTGGTTTGGGGTTTTGTTTTGTTTTCACCTATTTGCCAAGTAAGTAAGATGTTAATGGTTTGACTTTATTGAATGGTCATGAATGATTATTCTAATTTTTTTTATACTAAGTGTACACCAGGTTTGGTCCATTTAGAATAAAAAATATGAGAGAGCCAGAGAGGACATGAAAGTTATTTTGATGGTTGTGACAAGAATTAGTTTGGTACAAACCCAAAGATTTAGAATTGAATAATGGGAAAAAGTTTAGTCACATATAAGGATTTGCTTAGGATGTTTGGGGATATAAATGTGAAAAAGTTCTATGTAATTATGTCTAATATCATTTATATACAAAATAATGATCCTTTTATATGATTATATATGTAACAAAATTATGATCTGATACCATGTTGCCTTATAGATAACAAATCATGAAGTAATTCTCTTATATGGTTATAAATGTAAAAAATCATGAACTGATTCTTGTATATGGTTATATATGTTGTACTCATGAATTGATTTCATGTTGTGTTACTTGTAGGTGAGATAGTGGTCCACAATTTAGGTCAAAATGAGGGCCAAAATGACGATAATTTTGGGCTGGACCAAGCTAGATATGAGGCTTTAATTGAGCAAGTTGCAGATGAGGCCCAAGAAGACTCCGACTTTGTTGAAGATGAGTATGCCCTAGATGAAGATGATGTTGGAGAAGTTGAAGTAAACACTACTGAACCTAGCATATGGTGGGTTTCAGTTAATGACTTCTGCAACCAACAAGAAGAAGATAACTCAAGTATTGGTTATGATGATGATGAAGATCTACATAGCTTAAAAAGCGGTGATGAGGGTGACTGTGGATCTAAAAAAAGTAGGAAGGAGTTTACCCCGCGAGATGAATGGTTAGATTTCAAGTTTGATGTTGAATTAGAGTTTGCTAATGTGGACCAACTAAGAGAAGCTATAATAGAGTACTTCATAGCCAATGACAGAGAGTTTGTGTATATTTTCAATAATCAAACAAAGTTGAAAGCAGTTTGTAAGGCTAAAGGATGTCCATGGTCTCTATATGCTAGGGTACAGAAAAGAGACAACACTACTTTTAGAATTAATTCCATTTGGAATGTTCATAATTGTGGAATAGTGTTTAATAGTAGGCATGTGGATGCAACTGTTGGGTTTTATGCCCTAAATAAAACTCATTTCATATAATCAGATTTACTTATTAATAAAGATCAGAAATAACATTTTATGTTGCATGGTTCACATGATTTATTTCATGATTATATGTATATAATGTATGAATTCTTTTTAAGTCCAGAACATATGAGTTTGTTAAAGATTATAGTGTTGTCAGCACAGTGGAATATAATCTTTATTATATGTTCAAAAGTTGATTCCCTGATTTGTCAGAACACTGGATTTAGACTGACATGGTATAATCAGCGATATGTATTCTTACACCTTGGAAAAGTGTTATGTCCTTTCCAGGACATTGGCAAAGTTTACCAGTATCGGATGCATGGAGTATGCATTGGAATGGACCGATATTGAACTTTGAATTAGATTTTGAAACTTACCGTAAACATCTATTCAATTCAATATCATAAGTTGATCCTAGATCACATGATCGAAATCCTGATATGGTTAGGCTCAATTTCAAGAGTATTATTCGTGTTCTTTGATTTGTTAGTTAAGCCTAGTTTTGTATCAGGGTGATACGTACATTTTGGGAACACGGTAATGCAATTGAGTGGGAGCGTGATAACTCTATGAAAATAGAGTTATTTGGCTCTTTTTGTCCATTAAATTAGCTTTGTTCTCAAGTACTTTTAGTTTATTTTAATAGTCTTTTTATTTAGATTTGAATAAATATTAATTTTAGTATTTTTTTAATTAATATTTTTTTTAACGTCAAATTTTTATTTATTTAGTCTCCCAATTAATTAAATATAATTATGTATGTTGTTGTAGGAATTTAAATGCAAAATTGGTATTTAGCATTATGGGCCCATCCATTTAAAAAGATAAAAGAAAGCAAGGAGGAGAGAAGGAAATTGGGCCAGGTGTGACTACTTAAAGGCTTTGGTATGCATTGGGTATATATATATATATATGCTATGCTTATTGTTTGGAAGAGGAGGCAGAGAGGCGTGGAGTTAATTGAAGAATTGAAGGAAGGCGGCTGCTCCAGGGGACGCCACTCAAAGCAAGACAAAAAGAGAAAAATGAAGAAAAAGAAGAAAAAGAAAAAGAGAGAGAGTTTTATTTAGGGTTTTAGTTTAGCATTTTTATTTTGGAGATTGGCAAATATTCAAAGGATAAGAAGAAGATTTTGGCAAGAAAAAGCTTGGAGTATTGTGACAACTCCAATATGGGTTTTTCTTTTCCTCTTCCTCTTATTTTAAACTTTGTAATTTTTGCACAATCCATTATGAGTTAATTTTTATTTTGCTAGAATTATTTTGTGGACTTAAATTGTGATTTGGTATTTTATTGCTATGTTTAGTGAATTGGTTTTGTTCATTCAAGAGTGTTTATTGTGTAATTGCTTACTTTGCTTGATCACCATTAGTAAGTAGTAGCTAATCTTGATTTTGAAAAAAATAGGGTTAGTGGAATTGCTTGAATGATGCATGAATATCAACTTGGAAAAGTGTGATTTGTAAATAGCATAGGAATGTGTTATTTACCTTGTATGACTTGAAGGAATTGTGCTTAAATTGATATTCTTAAAATTAATTAGGCATAGGAATATGTTAATTAATTAGAGAATCAAACCATAAACACTTTGGAAAAAGGATTATGACATTTTAAATTCCTAGTTGACATTATCAATTTACAACAATACTCATTAGCACTATTATATCAACTTTGCATTTTTTAGGCCAATTTAATAATTCTAGCTTGCTTTCTTCGTAGTTTGTGTTTGTTAATTTTTTTACATATTCTCATCACTTTATTTTATTTTTGTTGAAACCAATTTGTGAGTAATTAGTTTTATAAATTAATTTCCAATTTTCAATCCCTGTGGAGACGATACTCGATTTATCACTTTATTACTTGTTACGATTGCGTATACTTGCGTACACAATTTTTCACAACAGAGCGCTAACATAAATATGGAATCTATAGCTTCTATTTGGCAAATAGAAGTAAAGGATGATTTCCTTCGAGCTTAACCAAACGAAGATAAATGGTGGAGATCTCATTTCACTTAGGTGAAATATCATTTATACAGGGTTAAGTGTTTTAAGGATAAAATACATTGTAGGGTGTTACGGTAATTTAATCCTGTACAGTGTAAATCATCTATATAGAGGATCATTGATCACATTAGGGTTATAACAATGGATAACTAATGACGTGTCTATATCGTGGAACATATAGAGCGTTTCTATATGACTGAGAGTGCAATTCCAAGTTCTAAGTGTGGATTCAATGAGGAATTAATAAGTTAGGGAATTTACTTGGTAAATTCGGTTCGACTTATTGGAAGCTCGGTTATATAGACCCATGGTCCCCATACTAGTTGAGACCATACTGCTTGTAAGACTCAGTTAATTGATTTTAATTAATCAATTATAATTCTAAAAGTTAGACTATGTCTACTTTATGAATTCTCACAGTTTAAGGATGAAATCGTAAAGAAAAGGGTTTCTAGGTTTAATTATTAATTAAGAGATTTTGTATGTCTAATTAATAATTATTTTAAATGACAATATTATTTAATAATCTATTTTAGTTATTAAATAATTAGTTTTGGCATTTAAATGATTGGAATTGGAAAAATGACATTTTTGGAGAAATTGAAATAAAATTGAGGAAACTGCAAAATCCAAGTGAGGCCCATATTCCCTCTATGGCCGAGCACTCCCTTTGTGTTTCCCAATTATTATTTTTATTTTTTTAATTGTCATGTAATTGCTAATCAAAGCCTAGCTATAATAGGAAAGTGGTGGATCACACTAAATAAGACAGTTAATCAATTACACAGTAAAAGAGGAAACTGTTTTATTTGGAAAGTTGTGCTCTCCCTTCTCCCTATATAAAGCAACCTTTGTGTCTCTTCTCTTGTATGCTATCAGCCACGAAATTGAGAGAGAAAAAGAGAGAAAATTTTGAAATCCTTGTGAGATGAGTAGTGCCCATACACATCAAGTGGTATCTCAATCATAGTATGGAAGACTATGGAATTTCTACATCAAAGAAGGAGAAAAGAAGATCCAGGTTCAGATCTTGGTGATGCTCTGCTACAGAAAGGAATCAAGGGCTAGAGATCTGAACGGAAGGAGTCATATTATTCCGCTGCACCCACTGTAAGGTTTTCTAACTTTATATGTGTTTATTTTCATTGTTTTAGAATTCATATTAGGTTGTTAATCCAACATACTTGTTAGTAAATCTAGATCCTGGTAAAATAATTTCCAACAGCAACTTGGTTGGCTAAGCATTTTATAGATCAATTTAGAATGAACCCCAACATGCATTATAGTAACTTTATGGAGTTGACCACTGACAACAAGTTCTCCCACACAACCAGGCATGTTTTCTACAATGCAAAGAAAAAGGCTAAACAATTTCTTCAAGGCTCGGTAGTTGAACAGTATGTTGTATTAGAGGATTACTGCAAGCAACTGCTCGAGTTGAATCCCGGAAGGACAGTCATTATAAAAAGCAATCTAGTTGATGAGAAGAGGTTGTCCGAGAGAGTTTATGTATGCCTTAAAGCTTGTAAGGATGGATTCAAAGCATGCAGGCCACTCGTTGGTTTAGATGGATGCTTCCTAAAAGGATACTGTAAAGGTATGTTACTTGTTGCTATTGGTATTGATGCTGATAACTCTATGTTCCGAATTGCATATGCTATTTGCGAGAAAGAGAATACTGATACTTGGACATGGTTTTTAAACTTATTGAAAGAAGATTTAGAAGTTACCAATCCTACAAATATCACTATGATTAGTGATAGACAAAAAGGTTTAGAGAATGCTCAAGGCTCTACATTTGAGGGTGCAGAGATAAGATTTTGTGTGCGTCATTTACATGCCAATTTCAAAAAAGATTTTCCAGGTCTTTTGTTGAAACAAAAGTTGTGGGCATGTGCAAGAGCTACAACACTAGAGGAGTTCAAAAGAAAAATGGCTGAACTAAAGGAGGCCAATGAAAAGGCTTATGATTGGTTGATGAAGAAAAACCCAAGTGAATGGAGTAAAAGTCATTTCAAATTTAATGTTAAATGTGACGTGTTATTGAATAACCTTTGTGAATGTTTTAATGCTGCAATATTAGAAACAAGAGAGAAGCCTATCATTACAATGTTAGAGAAAATTCGATTCTGGTTAATGAGTAGATTTTGTATGAAAAGGGAAAGTGTTTCAAAATGGCCGTATCTAGTTGGAAAGAGGGTTTGGAAAGTTATAGAGAAGAACAAGCAAGTGGCCAGGCGTTGTTCTTGCACTAGGGTTGATGCACACCTATTCCAGGTACATTATCGTGATTTGGAAAGGTTCTCAGTCAACTTGGTTAGTAGGACATGTACTTGTAGGGGTTACCAACTAACTGGAATACCTTGTGGGCATGCAATATCTGCTATTTGGAGCTCTAACTTGGAAGTAATGGATTTTGTGGATAATGTGTACAAGAAAGAGGTCTTTACAGCTCAGTATGCAAGCATTATTTATCCAATACCATCACCTGATAAATGGCCAAACGCAGGACAAAATCCAATTTATCCACCTGCTGATACTGTTTTACCCGGGAGACTAAAGAAAGCAAGAAAAAAGGATGTTGATGAACTTCCTGCCGCTAATGCAACCAAGGCTAGAAGATTCGGACAGTTCAACAGCTGTAGCAAATGTGGAAAACAAGGTCATTCTCGTCGTACTTGTAAGAATCCAACAAGAGAGCAGGTAAACTTTATTTTATAATTAATTTGTATTAAATTTTTATAAGCTACTTATAAATGCTGTAAATTAATTTACTTGCAGGCTAATACTGAAAACCAACAAGTAACTAGTACTAGCAAGAGGCAAGGAAGGCCACCAAAGAAAAATCCAAGTGCAGAAACTGTGAAAAGAAATAAGAGGAGAGAAAAACAAAAGGCAAGGAAAACAGCAGAACAATCTCAAGAAATACCAAGAACATCTCAACAAGGATAGAAATAGGCAGTGGTAGTGAAACTATTTTGGCTAGACTTTCTTTTGACAAGTTGACCTTTTGACATTTACACTTTCTTTTGGCCTTTTGAAATAGGCAGTAGCATCTTAGTCTTTTGACATTTACACTTTGTTTTGGCATGTTGGCCTTTAGACATTTAGACTTTTAGTATGTTGGTTTGTTTGTTTAGACTCAACTCTGTAGGCGTTTTGGCTTTCTCTTTTCAATGAAATTTTTATTTACTTTTTTTTTAAAAAAAAAAAAAAGACTTGCAAAATGTCTATGAAATCAGACAATTATAATGATAAAATCATTAATGTTTTGTCTCTAAACTACAAAGAAATCACACTTTCATCTTTATCTTTTTTTTTGAGAAAGTACTGTACTTTCATATGTTGCAATGGTATTAATATGATATTGTTACTTCCAACAAAAAAAAAATATGGTATAGTTACTAATCATTAATTCTTATTTGTTACCGCACTTTTTATTTCAAATATTTTTGTAAATACAATTTGAAATGATGCACTTATGATATTGACACTCCCATTTTTTGGTATTTTCTTCATTGGGTATAACTACTGTAACAAAATATGACTTGAAAAGCTGTTCTCATATATCTAAATCTTATAACCAATTGAAAAAAAAAAAGAAGTAAAAAGTAGTTGTTTGATATAGATCAAAATATGTACGTATGAAGTTTCTTAAAAGAAATTTAGAAAGGAAAAGATAAAAAAAAGCACTTCTTCTCCCACCTGTATGGAACCAACATCTATAATTGCTTCTCTTATTTGCTCAGTCTTTTTTCTGGTACTCTTTTTTAAAACACAATGAGAATTAAAAAAATCAATGGAGAAAAATACTCTTTGTACCATTCTACAATATATAAAGTGAACAGAGAACAAATTCCCACCATCTTTTAAGAATGATATCTCAACAAAAGAGCTTTGGCAATAACTTCCAATAGGCTTCTGAAACTTTCCATGCACCCACACTCTTTACATGCTCTTTCCCTTTCAACGATTTACCGATTTAATGCAACAATAGTCGAGCTCCACCTCAATGAAGCCAGCAGCAACAAACATTCTGGTACTTAACAAAAATTGATTTCCCTTTTAGGCTTATCTCACCAAGAGCAGGATTTCAATAATATGAATCCAAATTAAAATTATTCAATAACATGCATATATTTTTTCCATATTTGTATATTATAGAGTAAACTAAAATTGAAAACACTAATTTATTAAATCATGGTGTAAAAAATTACAGTACTATTACTGAATTTCCATAACAATTTATGAAAATCTACACCTACTTCAACAACCACAAAAAATAAAAAAGAATAATAATTTCCCCCAACTTATATTCACCCAAATACCACCATTTTGATGAGCACACAATTGTTGCCCAAACTCCCTGGGGATGATATTTCTTCTTCTCCTTGGTAATCTTCAATTCTTCTCATCCAACCCAGAATCAAATCCCTTCTTCAGAAAAATTATATATCAAATCTTCTACCTAACTTTAAAATTATTTTCTTTCATTTCTATAGCAAGTTTTGAATCTTCTACCTGGATTTTTCTTGGTCCAAGAAGTTTTCAGTGCACACTCTAAGCCACAATCGCAAGTTATACCATCAAATCTCCTTCTCACCCAACCCTGATGACTATCTCGACTAGGATAAGACATTATTTTCGTCTTCTTCTCCGGCGATGTTCACCGAAATCGGTCCACGAAGCAGGTGTTACTTCGGTTCAAAGTCTAGATTTTATGCAAAAAAAAAAAAAAATGGGGGGAATATAGGGGAGACCTTTCGTTTCTTACAGGATTGAACGATTTATTATTTTATTTTTAGAATTTATGTTTTATTTATTCAGTTTAATATATTTTAGATTTTGTTTTAATTCTTATTTATTTACTTTTATTTAAAAAGAAAGCCTATTAATCTGGCCTTACACGTGTTAAGCATAATAGACTAACAGAGGAAACTCAAACGGAGGTGGACGGAATAACACTTTTAGAAACTTTGGGTACTTTACCCGCTAAAAATAAACATTGAGTTTATGCCGGTTACTAATCTAAAACATTGGGTACTTATGCCGCTATTTACCCTATTTGATATACTTACCTGAAAAACTTATATAAAATAATAAATTATAAATAATGATAGAATATAATCTAATTATATAATTAAATTAATAAATTTATAATCAATTCTTTTATAGTAATTAATAATAATACACATATGAAAATATTATGTTTTAGATTATATCATTCGTTATAAGTAAACTATATATTTATATATAAAAATTACAAAAGTTTAGGAATATTGTGCGAAGCGCTACTTAGTTCCCTAGTAAAAAATAAATAAAAAGAAAAATATAGCAGTAGCACAACCAAAATTTAACAAACATTAAAAAATAAACTATTATTTCTTAATCTCCAACAATCATCTCTTTTCACCTCTATCTAGATAATCATTTATTTCTATCTCTATTTACATACAGAACAAACTAATATATATATATATATACTCATCTCATATGACAAAAAAAATCATTACTATATATATTTAGATTTACACCAAGATATATATGTAACTATTACTAAAATAAGTAAGCTAATATATATTGGACTCTTCTACTGTGAAGAATTTTCTAAATGCCCTATTTGTAGGGCATTTAATAGCTTATTCTAATTGGGTAAGTGCATTGTAATACGATCTTGAATGCAACATATTTAAAATAGGATTGATTAAAATATTTTTTTTTATTATTTAACTCTATTTTTTTTGACATTTGCTATTTAATTGAGAAATGCTATTTGTCTCCCACATGTCCATCCTACAGTGCATCATCTAACTAATTTTTTATAATTACTTTTTTTTTATTAATTCATTATTTAATTTTAGGGCATTTTTCAAAGATATAGAAATAGATAAATTCCTAATCAATTTTACGGTGATATTATATTTAGTGCAAAAATGTAGAAACTAAAACTTTTAAATAAAAATGCATTCTCCATTTTACCGGCAATCAAAAGCCGGTGACCTCCATCTTTAGCGGCAATCCAAAATGTGACCTCCATCTTTAGCACCTATCCAAAATCCGGTGAGCTCCATTTTTACGAGCCATCAAAATCTGGTGAACTTCATCTTTATTGACCATGTGAGCTTCATTCGTAAAAGGTCAATTCATCGCATAAAATCCTTACTTATCTCTAAAATTTCTAAATTCTTTCTTAACTGGGTATAGAAAATTCATACCTTGAAAATGCCAGTCAGTCCAATCACAAATCTTTTCTTGAGTTTTGGTTAATAGGGTCAAATGATTGAACAATTCCATATTAAGAATTAATGAATTGAAATATAGGTCAAACATACTAAGAACTCAAATGGTGGTGGATGCACTGAAGTCCTCGAGGTTGTGATGCTGCAGCATAGCTGGTTGAGTTTGGGAGAAGAAGGTGGAACAGTGGTCTTACTGCGTGAAGAGTTATTGAGATTATTCTAGAAGAAAATGTGAAAACGAATTTAAAAAAAGTTTTTTAATAAATATTTATGTAATAAGTTTCATAAAAGTAAAAAATACAAATTAGAAACGTAAAAAATGAAAGAAACAGGTAAAGTAGCATATAACGAGTACATTCCCTAAAAAATGGGTTTTTTAAAATAAAAAAATAAAACAATAAATAAGTGGGACTCACAGTATAAATTAATAACAATCTCCTCCACTACACCACATTGTAGTGACCATGTACCCCTTTTATATCCACAAAAATATAGTGGGACCTATTTTCTAATAAATCCTCACAGATAGGGCATTTTCAAAATTTCCCACCTTAGAAAAATCTTATATATATTTCTCTAAATTTATGTGTATGTGTCTAAACGAATATGAATTATTTTTCTTAGTATCTACTATCTTCCATTATAAAACAGATAAAATGCATCAACTCAATATATTACTAGAAACAATTTTAGCAGATTATTTAAATATTAGAAGTTTGTGTATATTTTTTTTTAATATTACTTGAAAACTAATATAATATTATATATTATAATTTTTGTAATACACTTCCCAATCAACCAAAGTTTTCGTCAATGTTGACTATATATAAGTGAGATACGGTGATGATATTGATTTTGAATGTAGTGGTGACGATAATTATTTTGAAATTATATATATGATGAACTTTTTATAGATTTTTTTTTAATTCTTTATGTTATGTGAGGATTGTTCACTTTTAAATTTTTCTTCATTACATTAAGGGTCTGTTTGGCACAACTATGCTGTGGGAAAAAACAGCTATAGCGTGCTGTGAGAAAAAATCGCGGTAACAAAACTGTAGAAAAAACTAAGCTGAGTGTGTTATAATATTTTTTAATTATGTTTTATCAAATGTAAAAAAAAAAAATTAGAAAGTCAAGTATATAAAAAAAAATTTATGTTGATGTTATTTGCTAAAATTAAAATAAAATATAATTTTTTTTTTTTTTTTTAAAAATAAGAAATTTAATATTAATTTATTTTATTATAATTAGTTTATTTTAATTTTTTTAATATATAATAAATAAGTAAATATAGTTTTAGTAAAAAAAAATTATTATAATCTTTTAATCAAAATAATTTTAACTTCTTTAAAAATTATGTTTTCTTTTACTGTTTAATAAACATATTTTTATCACATTTTTTTTTTAAATATCTTTTAATTTTTCTAAAAAATTGTGCCAAGTGCCAACTACCCATTAAAAGATAGGGATTTTTTCAATATTATACCTAAAAATGATTTTATTTATAAAAATACCTTTAAGAAAATTATTTGCACAAATACCGTTGTGCCACGTCAGCTTACATACCAAAATTCAAAATAATTACCGAAAATAGAAAAAACTGGAAAAATCTCGTTTCCAAAAATTTTCGCTTTTTGGGAGTTTTGAAAAAAGCAACCATTTAGTTGCTTTTGATTTAAATAAGATATCAATTGGTTACTTTTCTATTAAAAAATTTATTTCAGAATTGTAACATATATAAATAATAAAATAATCATTTTAATATGTGAGAAATATAAAAGGACGATTAATACTAAAAGAAACTTTTTTGTTTCTTTTTTATAAGGGTAAATACCATTTTAGACCCTGTGTTTTGCAAAAGTTACAGATTGGACCTTGTGTTTTGTTAAATGACAAAATGGACCCTGTATTTTCTAAAATAGTAAAAATAGGACCCTGAGCTTAATTTTTGACAACTTTTTTTTTTAATACAACCAACTTAAAGACAATGCTTAATACGAACAGATACAAAAAATGTAAACAGTTTTGTCATTGCACTTTTAGATCGGATTATAATTAAACTTTATTTTGACAAAAAATCAATTCAGGGTCCTATTTGTACTATTTTAGAAAATACAGGGTCTATTTTGTCATTTAACAAAACACAGGGTCCAATTGATAACTTTTGTAAAACAGAGGGTCCAAAATGGTATTTACCCTTTTTATAATTTTAGACTATATTATGTTATTTTATTGTTTAAGATACCTTAAGGTTACTTTATTTTTTTTTAATGTAACTCATATGATGTTGTAGATACTATTTAATTTATTTACAAATTATTTTATAAACTTATTAAAATATTTTTATATAATCTACAAATATAAAAATAAAAAAAATATTTTTTAGTAATTTATTTAATATATAAACAAAAAGAAGAGAAATTATTTTTTTAATATCAACAATATAATGTAATAAATGTTGTAAAATTGAAAATCCTCAGAAAAAAAAATAAAAAACAAGTTGAAAAAGAAAAAAAAATGGTGATATGCGTGCGTGTGAATGGAGAAAAAGACAAAAAAGAACATGTTGATGTGTAGTGCGTGAAATGAGAAAGAGAGAGAAAGAAAACACAAAAACAATGAACAATAGTCTCGGTATGCCCATTCCAGTATTAACATTAATAAAAAAGCTGACAAGAAATTTCTAAATAATTTTAAATCAACGTGTTAATATGCAATTATTTCTAAAAGATATTTCTTTATGTGATTTTTTCCTTATAGGTAATGGTAGTTTGTTTTTCAAAATTCTTTTTCTATTTCTATAAAATATCTAATTTTAAATTATACATAAATAAATAACCGCACATTAATTTTAAATTCAGTTAAATGTTTACATTATATTAATTTTAAAATATTTTCTAGTAATAAGTAGCATATAACGAGTACATTCCCTAAAAAATGGGTTTTTTAAAATAAAAAAATAAAACATTAAATAAGTGGGACTCACAGTATAAATTAATAACAATCTCCTCCACTACACCACATTGTAGTGACCATGTACCCCTTTTATATCCACAAAAATATAGTGGGACCTATTTTCTAATAAATCCTCACAGATAGGGCATTTTCAAAATTTCCCACCTTAGAAAAATCTTATATATATTTTTCTAAATTTATGTGTATGTGTCTAAACGAATATGAATTATTTTTCTTAGTATCTACTATCTTCCATTATAAAACAGATAAAATGCACCAACTCAATATATTACTAGAAACAATTTTAGCAGATTATTTAAATATTAGAAGTTTGTGTATATTTTTTTTTTAATATTACTTGAAAACTAATATAATATTATATATTATAATTTTTGTAATACACTTCCCAATCAACTAAAGTTTTCGTCAATGTTGACTATATATAAGTGAGATACGGTGATGATATTGATTTTGAATGTAGTGGTGACGATAATTATTTTGAAATTATATATATGATGAACTTTTTATAGATTTTTTTTTAATTCTTTATGTTATGTGAGGATTGTTCACTTTTAAATTTTTCTTCATTACATTAAGGGTCTGTTTGGCACAACTATGCTGTGGGAAAAAACAGCTATACCGTGCTGTGAGAAAAAACCGCGGTAACAAAACTGTAGAAAAAACTAAACTGAATGTGTTATAATATTTTTTAATTATGTTTTATCAAATGTAAAAAAAAAATTAGAAAGTCAACTATATAAAAAAAAATTTATGTTGATGTTGTTTGCTAAAATTAAAATAAAATATAATTTTTTTTTTTTAAAAAAAATAAGAAATTTAATATTAATTTATTTTATTATAATTAGTTTATTTTAATTTTTTTAATATGTAATAAATAAGTAAATATAGTTTTAATAAAAATTATTATAATCTTTTAATCAAAATAATTTTAACTTCTTATGTTTTCTTACTGTTTAATAAACATATTTTTATCACATTTTTTTTTTTAAATATCTTTTGATTTTTCTAAAAAATTGTACCAAGTGCCAACTACCCATTAAAAGATATTTCTTTATGTGATTTTTTCCTTATAGGTAATGGTAGTTTGTTTTTCAAAATTCTTTTTCTATTTCTATAAAATATCTAATTTTAAATTATACATAAATAAATAACCGCACATTAATTTTAAATTCAGTTAAATGTTTACATTAATTTTATATTTACATTATATTAATTTTAAAATATTTTTTAGATGGAACGACCCATTAATTTTTAAAAATTTGTTAGTTATCTTTTTATTTATTTATTAAATGATGAAAAAATATCAGTAGATATTAATCCCTAATATAGGCTTAAGCAAAAACAGAATATCATTTATTTAAAATATTGGAAAATAAAATTAAAATTTGGTAAGACTATAAATAATAATATAGACTTACAAAACCTAAATAGAATTTTCACCGTAACATACTTTCTATTTTTTCTCCGTAACTGTCAATCGCTATTGCTCGGAAAGGAACACACTCACTCTTTCTCTCTCTCTCTCCTAAAACCCTAATTCTCTCGCATTCTCTCTCCTCGTCCTCTCGCGACTGAGTTGAAACCCTCGCCATGATCACTGGCTACTACTTCTACCTCTAGCTCTATTATTGCTCTCAAGATCTTTGATTTTGCTGGATTGTGTCAGTGACTGATTTGGTGCCAATACAACAATCCGTTATTTCGGTTGAGAAGAAAAGAGAGGATTTTCGGTTGGTTGGTTGGTGAGATCGTAGGAGGGATGGTGGTGGCGGAGAATGACGGTGGGGATGATGGAAGGGACCTCAATGGTGGGCCCAAGTCTCCGTGGAAGACTCCGGCTGCGCTTGACGCTAAGGCGGCTGCGGATATGCCTGTGATGGGGCCTGCGGAGTCTTGGCCTACTCTTACTGCTGCTCAACTGACTAAGAGCAATCCTGATTTGGCTAAACCGCCCTCTATACCGGCTGCAGAGGCAACGACAACTGGTCCCCCTTCTAATGCAGTGGCGCCGCCGCCCCAATCTCCAGTTACTGTGCAGGTTTGGATGCTGATAACCAATTTGTTTCGATTTTAATACGAGTCATTGTATTTGTCTCATTTTGTAAAACGTTGGATAGTTTGTTATGATTATATATGCTGAGAAGTATTAACTTATACATTTGTTTTTTTAAAGGAGGAACTTGGATATCGATCTAATTTGTAGGGTTTTTGTTTTCAAAGAGCTTCACCATATGGGTTGTTGATCTAGTAATAATACGTTGGAGGAAGATAGTATTTTGTTGATGTCGCTATTTAATGGGCTTAGTTGTGTTGGGTCTTTATTATTTAGATACTTTCGTTGATTTAAAAGCTTATCCTTGAATATTTGTCTCCTAAAGCTAGGAAATTGGTATCTATGTAGTGGGATTCAATATTTTTCAGAATTAATTTCTTGCGCAGTATCACTATAACATTCTGTTTCGCTATAAGTTACTTTTTTATCATTATTGTCATTTTTAAAATTTTTCTTAAATGAACTTTGAGAGAGGTCTGGCTATGATTTTTGAGCCGACAGATAACGTGGTTGATGTGAACTTGTAATGCTTAAGCTGTGTGGTTTGATTTTGTGGAGTTTCAGGATACACTACATTCTTGCTCTTTGTCTTATGATGTGTATTATTTTTTAATTTAGTTTAAGTGTTATAATATAGGTGTCATGCTGTATCATTCTTGTTTTTAACAAAACATCAAATGGAAGGTGAGAGATCTTTGTATCTCCACCATTTTATTTGTTGTAATTAAATATAATATATGATCTTACGCCTAGGAAACATTAACAAAACTAGCTGTTGTTTACATTTTTGTTTGGTCATCCAGGGATCAGTTGGGCATCAAAAGACTTATGGCTCAGGAAATGTTAATCCTTCACACAAGCATCCATCACGACATCTAAGATCAGGGTCTAAGCGTAATCCGCACGGCTCTGGTTCTGTTCCTGTTCCTGTTCCATTCTTTCACCCGCTTCAACCTGTAGCTCCGCCCGTAATTCATTCTATGGGACCTCCACCTCCTATGGCAGTTTCTGCGTATCCATACCAGCCATTCTCTGGACCTGTTCAAAATGTTGAAACTCATTTGGGAAAATCTGGATCTGAGACACCAGTTCAAGCATTTATGACACCAGCTCAGCCTCTCCCTCTCCCGCTCCCACGAGGGGACCAAAATGTTTACCCTGCCCACTTTTCCAATAGAAGACCCAATGCACAAGAATCTGTCAGCCATTGGAATCAGAATTGGCATCATCAACGAGCATATAGGGACCCCCCCATTCAAATGCAACAGGGTATTGGGCCTAGACCTTTCGCTGGACCTCATTATTTTCCTGCGGGTCCTGGGTTCATGGTACCAAGTTTCCAGGGTAATTACATCAATTAATTGTGTGATTTTTTAGGATAATGTTATTTTTCATCATCCAACTGAGTTTTTTTGTTTGTGTTCTCACTCACCAGAATTTTCTTGCTACATATACAAAATTAATATATGCATTTGTATGCCATATTCATCGTTTCCGTTAGCTTTTAAATATAATAATCTACAACTGGCTTGCATTTTTTGGTGCAGGACCTGGACCAATGTACTATGTATCAGCTGGACACCAAACTGCTACTAGGGGTCCTCCATATATGGTTCCATACCCTCTCAGCCCTGGTGCTCCAATGGTGTCCCCGAAGACATTGGATTTAAAAAGTGATTTAGTGAAACAAATTGAATACTATTTCAGGTAAGAGAGCTAATGTGAATAGAAAAATGCATCATTCTATTTGTTGCTTTGTGTGTTCATGCGTGCGATTGCAGACATTTACTTTTATTTATTCTGTTTCGTACAAGAGCATTGATAGCCACTGACTTATTAATTTTCATTTGGCAGTGATGAGAATTTGCGAAATGACCGTTATTTAATTTCTGTAATGGATGACCAAGGACTGGTTCCAATATCCCTCATCGCAGAATTCAAACGAGTAAGTTCAGAATTAATAGATAAATAATTCATATGGTTGATGCTTCAATGATTTCATGATTTTCTGTTTAATTATTTATTTATCTGAGAGCAGTAATGTTAAGACTTATTTGGGAAAATATTTCTGTTTGATACAGGTTAAGAAAATGACCACAGATATCTCATTTATTCTTGATGCGCTGCAAGGCTCAGTTACTGTAGAAGTGCAGGTTATTTTCCTTAAGCTCTATCTGTTATTTCATTGAACTTTATTCCTGCTCAACTTTTCATATTCAAAAGCATTAGTGTTTGGTGCAATCTTAAAGTTCAGTGAAATTTTTGATATGAAGCCTTCTTAGAGTTATCACTAATTTATTTTCTAGAGTTTCCTGTTTTAGCAAGTCCCTAGAGGTCTCTTTTTCTCCCAACTAATGTATATTTTAATTTGGAGTTTTGTGTTATGTACTTTTAGGGAAACAAGATACGGAGGCGTGATGGGTGGGAAAAATGGATTCCAGCTCAGGCAGATTCCAATGTGACATCAAAACCCGAGACTCCCTCAGGCCAGCTTTCAGAGAAGTCTGTTTTTAACAATGATGGACATGGTGATAGTAAAAGGGAGGCTTCTGAAGAAAATGTCGACCCGGCAAAAAATGATGATAAATTGACTGAACAGTTTCCTTTAAACAACAAGGCTCAGGAAAGTAATAGTTTTTCCATTAATGGTGAATCCCCTTCAGGCGGATGTGGCGACTCAATTGGGAAATCAAATGTTCCATCCAACAGCAAGTGCTCAGATCTTGGCAGCAATATTTCAACTTGCACAGATCACTCGCAAGGTACCAAACCTTCTAAATGTGATGAACCTTGTACTGAGGGCACTCAAATGTCATCTGAGGTGGCTATTAAGAATCATGATGACATATCCAATGATTTTGCCAATACGTTTATGCTCGACGAAGAACTGGAGCTTGAGCATAAAGTAACAAAGAATGATGGTCTTTCATCAGCTAGAAGGTACAGGTAGTTTCTCTGCTTGCTGCTGCACTTGTTTTTATGTTTTGGCAACACATAATTTAGGGATGAAAGAAATTGGTAAGGGTAGGGAACTGGCAGATCCAGTTCTTACTTAGGCTGCCCTCCTTATTTATTTATTTACTTTTTTTTTTCGTTTTAGCCTTTTCTGTATAAAAGTTCACTATAATGCACCTGTTGAATTTTTTTTGTTTTATTTTACATGTAAATTTTTATTCTTTGGTCATTATTTGTAATTTTATAGTTTGGCAGTTGCCCCACCTGAATTTTTTTAAAAAATGTGTAATTTCTTTCTTCATTTTAGCCATTTCTATATAAAACTTTGCTATAATGCACATATTGAAACTTCTTATATTTATTTTTCATGTAATATTTTACTTTGGTCATTATTTGTACATTACTACATTTACAAATATATTATATTTCTAATAAAATTTTCATATATAAATTTTGTGAGTGCATATAATTGTATTAAACATACATGTTTTTTTTTATTTCAAAAAAAAAACATACATGTTTTTTAAATCTTTTTCCGGTGCTCATTTTTTTTTGGGTCTGCTACTCTTCAAAAAGTAAAAGAGAAAAAATGTGGACGAATAATAGAAAGCATTCTTTTCTAGAGTTTGATAGAGGGAGAAAAAGTTGATTTAAAGTTACTGTTTTCCCCATACATCATTACTTTAAATCTCCCTGATTTTTCAAAACCCTTATCAATTTGAGAAGTTTTCCATTCCCTTTTCTTAATTTTTGGAGGATTTAACTTTATGTTGCATCATTCCATTTTTCTCCTTTTGATAATAAGATTGTATAAAAGAGGAGAATAATTACTAGAGACTGCAAGGTATTTTTCATCTAAAGATACACAGAATCGTCTTAAATTGAAAAAGAAAAGGGATTTTAATCTTTTTTTTTTTTTTTTAAATCCCAACTGGCGACCAATATAATTTCTCCCAAAATTTGTGAACAATCCAATTTTACGTAAATCCTAGTTTCCCTACCAAAGAGCCAGTAAGTTGCCTTATTAGCCATGATCCCTAGTTTCTGTTTGCTTGCTTACCTACATCTGTGTCAAAACCCATTGCACTCCAAATTCTGTCAGAAACAAAGACTACATTTTGGTTGATAAAGATAATGTAGAAATAGAGAATCCCCCATTCCAATTTTTCCTTCCGCATTTTTGTATCTTCTTCACAATCTCTTCCATTTTTTTTTCCCTTTCTCTTCCTTTCTGACCTTTAACAAACATTTTAGTATTTTGCATCCAAGCATTTAGTATTTTTTTCCTACTTCATGTGGAAGTATTTAAATGTGTACAGTTCCTCATTTAAGGGATAGTTCATCTGTAGTGTGCCCTTCCTAATGCCTCCATCCATTTTAATTTTGAATGACCTTGTTGACCAGTAGAATTGACGATGAAGATGAAGAGGTGATAGTTAATGATCAAGATGTCCAAAGACTAGTCATCGTCACTCAGGTACGAGCTGGCATCAAGTAAAATAGCTATACCTTTTTTAAGGTTCTGTAATGTATAGCGAGTACGATGCCATGACATTTACTTATTTGATTTTAGAATCTACAGTAATTATCGTCTACTATTTAGCCTAAGTTCTTGGACAGGGTTGTGTATGTTTTACAAAATGTTCAATTGTCCTGTAATACATTGTGTTCATAACTTCTTTACCTCCTGAAGCGTGGAGACTATTGGTTGTCCTTGCGTTTGGCTCTCAAACAAAATATAATTATTGGCTTTTTCTTTTTTCCTTTGGAGTCACTCAAACTACCCTTTCATTTAGTTTCTCTTTTTCTTTATAAAACACTAATTTTTGTAGTGCTTTACTACAATGGTAATATGTTTTATTAGATTAATCATGTGTTTTACAATGTATGATTCCACCCCTTGTATCTTGTGATTACTGTCCCTGAGTTTGGTTGTTGAGCAAGTCATGTTTGTGTGAGTTTTTCTGGAATTTAGATTAACAGTGCTAATTAACATGCTCTTTGTCTTTAATTGCTTTGTCAAATGGATTGTTGTTGCCATTTTTTTTATTTAACTATTTTGACACTTCAAATCCAAGAGGTCATTGGTTCAAATTTTCCAAGGAAAAGAATAAGAACCCTATTCAACTTCAGGAGTAACGCTACTAAATAATTTGTGGCTCTATTGTCACTTTTTATTTTTGCTTTCTTTCTCTAATCTGTCCTTTTTTTAATCAAATGTAGGACATTTAAATTTTATTTTCACATCTCTTATATTCTAGAACAATTATTTTCCAACCACGTAAATGCACACATAAACTTCTAGTCTTTTTCCCATTTCATTCACATATACACATGCACATGGACTAAGGAACTTTAAATATATGTGTATATGGCTTCAGATTCACAATCTGTTCATTCGTGCTTATATAAAAGCACATTGAATACAATTTCGAAGATTCATGATAACTTAACCCGAATAGTAGATGTGCTTGTGGTGTGAGGGAGAGGGGATTGCTAAGAAATAGGGCAGTATTGTCAATACTAAATGAAGGTGTTCAAGTCAATTTTCCAAAAGATATTTTTATATATGTAGCAATTTGGGAATGATACTTCTAATCTGATATTATTGATGAAAATGTAGCCTTTATATAGGCTGATTACATAGTAGAATTAGGCAACAATCAAGGAAATTAGGAAAAAAGACAACCTAAACTAAGCTGTCAAAAACACCCTAAATATAACTGTACAAAGCTATTTACATAGATATTTCTACACTCCCCCTCAAGCTGAGTTGTATATGTTATACAAACCCAGCTTGGATTTAAATTCTTCAAAACTTGTTCTTGGTAGGGCTTTTGTTAGAATGTCAGCGATTTGTTTCTTTGTAGGGATGTAGTTGAGTTCAATGATCTTTGAATTCACCTTTTCCGAAATGAAGTGTCTGTCTATCTCAACATGTTTAGTTCTGTCGTGGTGAACTGGATTTTTAGCAATGCTAATTGCAGCTCGACTATCACTATACATTTTAAAGGACTCGGGAGATTCCAACCTTAATTCATTCATAAGCCTTTTGATCCACATCCCTTCACAAATACCTAAGGCCAAAGCCCGATATTCTGACTCTGCGCTACTCCTTGAGACTACGAGCCCTTTTCTTTGCCGCGCCTGTAACTAAATTACCCCATACATAAGTGCAATAACCATCGGTTGATCGTCTATCGCGGCCCTCTCCGCCCCAACTAGACCGTGTAAACTTCCAAGTCTCGATTGTTGTATTTTCTGAAGTGCAAACCTAGACCTGGTGTCATTTTCAGATACCTTAGAATACGATACACCGCTTCCAAATGTTCCTCACAAGGATTGTGCATATGTTGACTAACAACACTGACAGGAAAGGCGATATCTGGTCTAGTATGAGAGAGATAGATTAGTTTTCCTACTAATCTCTGATAGCTCCCCCTCTCTGCTGGAGTTGAATCCTCTCTTCGATTAGCTTTCAAGTTTGGATCCATGGGAGTGTCAACCGGCTTGCTCCCAATCATTCCAGTTTCCTTTAGAAGATCTAGGATATACTTTCGTTGAGATATAACAATTCCTTCTTTCGATCGAGCTACTTCCATACCAAGAAAGTATTTGAGGGTTCCTAGATCTTTGATTTCAAAAGCTGAGGCAAGAAGTTTTTTGAGATCTGAAATTTCTTCTGTGTCATCTCCAGTTAAGATTATGTCATCCACATATACAATGAGAATTGCTAGCTTTCTAGTTGGAGAGAACTTGAAAAATAGAGTATGATCAGCCTGGCTTTGAGTATATCCATGTTTGACAACTAACTTTGCAAATTTGTCAAACCATGCCCGAGGTGACTGTTTCAAGCCATAAAGGGATTTGAGAAGTTTGCACACTACTCGACCACTGTAGTGTTTCTTCATCCCTGGTGGAATTTCCATATAGACTTCTTCTTCGAGATCCCCATTCAAAAAAGCATTTTTTACATCCAGCTGATATAAAGGCCAATCACAATTTACAGCTAGTGATAACAAGATTCTTACTGTATTAAGTTTGGCGACGGGAGCAAAGGTCTCTTGATAGTCAACACCATATGATTGAGTGAACCCCTTGGCGACAAGTCGAGCCTTGAATCTGTTGATACTCCCATCTGAATTATACTTGATGGTGAAAATCCACTTACAACCAACTGTCCGCTTTCCTTGAGATAACTCAGTGACAACCCAAGTACCATTCTTCCCAAGGGCATTCATTTCTTCATCGACTGCACTCTTCCATTTAGGATCTTTCAAGGCCTCATAAATGTCTGTGGGAATCTGAATAAGATCAAGAGAAGATACAAAAGCTCGATACATAGGTGTTAGTTTCCCATAAGCAACATACTTTTGAATGGGGTGATTGGTACAAGTTCTGACACCCTTTCGATGAGCAATAGGAAGGTCGAGATCATCAATAGTAGGAGAAACTAACTCATGAGTCACAAAATCCTTACCTTCATGATTTTCAAGGTTGAGAGGGCTATGATGAGTGTTTGAACAGCTCTTGTCTTGCATGTTGGCCTCTATATTCCCAACTTTCCTCCTGCTATAAACACGAAGTTCTTTGTTACCTATTGCTTGAGTTTGAAGTGGTGGTGAGTTTGAAAGAGTGTTTGGATTTTTTGAGGAGGAAAGTGATGTTGGATTGAGTGTAGAGAATGACGGGTTTGATGTGTTTTCTGGAGATGAGTTGGATGTGTTTTCTGGAGACGGGTTGTAGGGGTGAGCAACGGTCGGTTTGGTCGGTTTTTTACACAAAAAAAATCCAAAATTCGATTTTTGGTTTTTATGGTTCTAATCCGAAAACCGACCGACCATTATAAAATATAAAAAAACCGACCGTTTTAATCCACGGTTTGGTCGGTTTAAACCGACCAAACCGAACTTTATTTTTTTTTTTTAAAAAAAATAAGTTTTTAAATTTTTTATAAATATTTGAAAACTAAAAAAAAATAAAGTATTGTATCAAATATCATATAATTTAAAAATAAAACTTTCTTAGTTAAATAAATAATGTAAAATAAATTTTTTTAAATTTGTTCAAATTATTTGTACTACTAATATGATAATGAGTTATATTAAAAAACTAGTATTATTTTATGAATGTGTGTATATAATACGTAAATGCATCAAATTATAATAAAATAAAATAATGAATAATTGAGACTTTAAATAAAAAAGATATAAGTAAAATTAGTTTAATAAAATTGTATATTAAATATGTAGAAAAGTAATATATATTATATATAATATATATGTTCGGTCGGTTCTCGGTTTAATCGGTCGGTTTGCCATTGACACTAAAACCGACCATGTTAAGGCGGTTTTAACCGAAGGCGGTTTTTTCGGTTTTCGGTTTTTTCGGTGTCGGTTTTTTCGGTGTTCGGACGGTCGGTTTACTCGGTTTGGTCGATTTCTTGGATTTTTTGCTCACCCCTAACGGGTTGGATGTGTTTTCTGGATTGATATCCAATTGGACAGGGAAAAGAGGCAAGGAAGGCAAAGGTTGAGCACTTTGATGTTCGTGCGCCATAACATTAGATTGAGGAAAAACAACTTGATGATTCTGAAGGATTTCCCAAAACTGATATTCATGTGAATGCTCTCCCTGAGTACCAGATTTGGGAAAGAAAGGTTGATGTTCAAAGAATGTGACATCCATAGTGTTATAAACCCTTTTTGAAATTGGAGAGTAACATTTGTACCCTTTTTGAGTGTTGGCATACCCGATGAAGATGCACTTGTGAGATTTTGGATCAAGTTTTGTTCTGTTGTGATCATAAACATGAACAAAGGCTGTACATCCGAAGACTTTGAATGGAAGATCTGAAGAAAAAGCTGAGATATGAGGGAATGTAGCAAGTAACAAATTTCTTGGGGCTTTGAATTGTAATACACGGCTAGGCATACGATTGATGAGGTAGGTGGATGTGAGTAAGGCTTCCCCCCAAAACTGTTTGGGAACATTATTTGAAAACATGATAGATCTAGAAACTTCAAGAAGATGCCTATTTTTTCTTTCAACCACTCCATTTTGTTGCGGAGTATCAACACATGAACTAATGTGAACAATTCCTTGATCTAACAAGTATGGACCAAGTATGTAGTTGAAATATTCCTTTCCATTATCAGTTTTCAAGATTTGAATCTTTTGGTTAAATTGATTTTGAATCATGGAATGAAATTTTTGAAAAATGGAAGCAGTTTCAGATTTTTCTTTCATAAGGAAGGTCCATGTTGTCCTAGTATGGTCATCAATAAATGATACAAACCATCTAGATCCATTAATATTTGTTACTCGCGATGGTCCCCAAATATCACTATGTATCATTGAAAAAGGTCGGGAAGGTTTGTAAGGAAGACTAGGGTAAGAGTTTCGAGTATGTTTAGCAAGTTGGCAGACTTCACAATGAAAGAATTTTGGTCTTTTGTGGACAAATAACTGAGGGAACAATTTTTCAAGATAACCAAAATTTGGATGTCCAAGCCGAAAATGCCACAACATGACGAGATTTTCATTCGAAACAGACACAGAATTGAAAACTGAATTTAAATTAGAGTAGTTACCACAACTTGGTGTATGAACTCGTTTACTTTTAGAAGAAGCCTTGAGAATATAGAGCCCATCATGCATTTCAGCACTGCCAATCACTTTTTCCGAGCCATCAACCTGAAATTTACAAAGATTTGGATAGAATTTAGTTACACAATGTAGATCTCGAGTAAGTTTACTTATCGAAAGAAGATTGCAATTCAGTTTAGGGACAAATAGAACAGATGAAAGGAGAAGGTCATCTGATAATGTTACAGAACCAGTCCCTATCACTGGTGTGAGAGAGCCATCAGCAATTCTAACTGTTTGGGAATGAGCACATGGTTTGAAGGTGTTGAAGAGTTGGAAATCACCCGTCATGTGGTCAGAGGCCCCTGAATCAACTATCCAAGTACCTTTGTTGGAGGCAGCAGTAAACGTGTGAGATGTAGAACCTTGATGACACACTATACTAGCATTTGCCTTGATTAAGGGAGATTTTGGCTGTTGTATAGACTGTCGAAGAGGATTCATTGAAATGAAGCAAAAAGAAAATGAATCTAGAGAAAAACTTAGCCAAAGAAATAATCTGTTGTAGCGAAGAACCGCAGATGAAGAGTCACAGCCGAAATAGGGAGTGCCAGGGAGGAAGACGTCGAAGAAACGAAGGCCGGAGATGTCTCACGCGCCTGCACGCGCGTGGCGCGTGGGTGATGACGTCGGAGGATGGCGGCGCGTGTGGCTCACGCGCCACTGTTATGGACCCCGAACTTTGGGGTTTTGCCGATCGGTGTTGTGGTAAGCTTTTTGGATAGGAGGTGAGATTAGAAGAGGACTGTGTACCAGATTTCTAAGATTGTGCCTCAAAGAACTAAACCCTAATTTTTTTTTTAAAAAAGGGCAGAAAAAAAAAACGATTTTTTTTTTACTACAAATGCTCTGATACCATGTAGCAATTTGGGAATGATACTTCTAATCTGATATTATTGATGAAAATGTAGCCTTTATATAGGCTGATTACATAGTAGAATTAGGCAACAATCAAGGAAATTAGGAAAAAATACAACCTAAACTAAGCTGTCAAAAACACCTTAAATATAACTGTACAAAGCTATTTACATAGATATTTCTACAATATACATATATATATAAATATATATATATATAAATATATATATATATATATATATAAGCGGTATATGTAATTAAATAGGAGGGGATGGGAAGAGATAAGGGAAACAATAAATCCACCACCCAAATACTTAACATAACCCTTCATTTAGTAAATTTTTTCCTGTAAATATATCCTATATGAGAATATACAAATGTACTCTTATGACGTTAAATATGAGATTCTTGTTCGTCTGAATATTGCAATAAGTCCTGTGTTTCTCATTCCATTTACTTGAAATCAGCTAGTTATAAATTACAAGGGATTGATGGCCTCTTTACTATGCTGCATCATATGAAAACTTACCCTTTCTGGTATGCGAGAAAGTTGTGTACCAAAGTAACTCTAAACAGTTGTCATGCTCTACTCTGCCTTTACAGAATAGTGGGGTAATTGATGGATCTACAATTGGTGGTAAACAATCGAAATCCATTTCCAACGAGCTTGCTTCAACTATAAATGATGGTCTTTACTTCTATGAGCAGGTTGAGAAGAATCATTTTGGATTGTTTGTTGACCCTTTTACATTATGGTGCCCAATTCTGATGTCCATTTTTTGGCAGGAACTGAAAACCAAGCGTTCTGGTCGTAAAAAGAACAGTTCTAGCTATTGTGCATCAGGACTGTCAAATTTGAAACCTGGAGAGAACTTTGCTGGAAACAATGGGATTGAAGACTCTGGAAGTGCTAATTCTCGAAAGAAGCAGAATAAAAGCTTTCCAAAACACCAGTCATCCCACAAACAAAGATTCTTTTCTAGCACATTTAGGAATCACGGAAGTGGTCGACAATCATCGGGAATCATATCAGAGAGCCCACCTAGTAACTCGGTTGGATATTTCTTTGGGTCCACCCCTCCTGAAAATCATTGGTTAGTCTAAAGCGACTGTTGCTTCTGTTTTTGACGTTGTTGCTCTTTCTCAGCAATGATATTGTTCTGGCTAGCATTTTTGAGGTGTTTTATTTTTCAGAGTCTTAAGAGTGCCAAAATCCAAGTAAATCTTAATAGCAAGAATGTTCGCTACCTGGTAACAGATTGGTTTTGAGTCCCTTTTGTGGTTCTAGTATCTAATTCTCATTTACTTTGGGTTTTCAGCCTAAGGTCTTCAAAAATGAGTGTTTCTCCACATGGGATCCTCTCAGGTAGCAGTCCACCCGTGGGTTCTTTGCCCAAGTCATTTCCACAGTTTCAGCATCCAAGCCATCAGCTTCTTGAGGAGAATGGTTTTAAACAACAGAAGTAAGGATATAATAATTCTGGATATATTCATAGAGTGGGCTCAAAATTTTCTGTTTACTTAGTTACCATTTCTTTTAGGTACCTGAAGTACCAAAAGCGATGCCTGAGTGACAGAAAGAAGCAGGGCATTGGTTGTAGTGAGGTGTATTGCTTTTCTGAACTTTTGCCTCTTTTTTTTTATTTGTTGAATAGTTTGTGTGGGTGAGTTTAGTTACAGGGGGGATTATGGAAATATTTTTATATTTAAAGATCTTGATAAAGTTTGGTATTTTGGCTACAACTTCTCACCATTTTATTATCCCCTTTGAGCGCAAGGGTTTGGTTACAGTAATGAAAGTATGAAACTGTGAACCTGTTTACATGGTCTTATGGGATTTGTTTCTTACTTTTTTTACTGGTCATAAATAATCATGGATGACACTGACATTTGAATTGTATCCCTTGCCACTTTTGAATGCAGGAAATGAATACTCTTTATAGGTTTTGGTGTTATTTCCTTAGAGATAATTTCGCCCCTTCAATGTATAACGAGTTCCAGAAATATGCGAGAGAAGATGCTGCTGCAAGTTATAATTATGGAATAGAATGCCTTTTCAGGTTCTATAGGTATGTGCAATGCACTAAAGATCTTCTAGTCTTATTCTTTATTCTCATAATCTTAGTTTCTAGATTTTCGCTTTATTCAAAAAAAAAAAAAAAAAAAAGTTTCTAGATTTTCGCTTGGTTTATATTCAATAGAGAAGTTTAATGTTCTTGGGCAGGGTGAGTACTTCAAATTATGAATTATGGAGATTGGAGATTAATTGAAATTTTTGTTATTGTAGTTATGGTTTGGAAAAGGAATTTAAGGAGGACTTATATAAGGACTTTGAACAGCTTGCACTTGAGTTTTACCAAAAAGGCAATCTTTACGGCCTTGAAAAATATTGGTAACTATTTTCTTGTACATTTTATAATTATTATTGTTATCATTTAGCTCGATTATTTTTTTTGCTTGATTTAACTGTAGCTCAGAAAAATAGTGGTATATGAGTAGAGTTGAAAATATAAGCGAGAAAACGTTAAACGAGGGGATGAGTTAAATTAGGAGAAAATTAGTTGGGTGCAAAGTTATGATTTTATTTTTCTTTGTATTGAAGTACAAGAAGATCAAAATTGGATAGGATAATTATTCAGTTTTTAAGTGAGCTTAATTTTTTTAATAACAAAATTGCATGATAAAATTTATCTAATTCTATCCGATCCTACTCTCTCATGACCTATGAGGAATGTCTTACTCCTTAAACAAGCTCACACGTTCAATAACTTGAGTAATTATCAAGTTTGCTTATGATGGTTTGCTATTATATGAATATTTCTGACATTGAAATATGTCTGAATTTGAGAAGTTGACAAGTTGACTACTGGTTATTCCCGACAATAAATTGATAAGGGTGACTGTTTTTAAGAGTCACTTATTGTATGGCAGGGCATTTCATCATTATCGCGAACAACGTGACCATAAAGAGCCTCTAGAGAAGCATCCAGAATTGGATAGACTGCTTCGGGAAGAGTACCGTTGCTTGGGGGATTTTCGCGCCAAGGAGCGAGCTGCTGCTACCTTAAAAGGGAACAATCATTAAGCTAGTTATAATGCCTACCTGAGTGGCATTAGAAATGGTGAAATGATAATCAATTTTGAATGACAGATTCAGCCAGCTTATTAAAGATTTTTGGAGTTGCACGGCCAATTTTTGATTTGGAGGCAAAGAAAGAGAAAAGAAGAGATGGGTTTTCATTTGTATAATATTTTGTTGCTGGGATTATTTTACACACCTCTGTGAGAGGGCTGCTGACTGCTGAGTTTTTGTTGTTGAAGGTTTTCCTTTGCTCGTCGGTATGTCTTTTGTACGGAGTTTGTCTGAGCTTGGAGAGGAGGTGCCTGTCATTTTACTCTCTCACATTTGATCCTTCTTTGGATTGTAACATGTATATATCAAGCGAAAAAAATTAAAAAAAAATATATAAAAACGAAAAACAAAACAAAAAAACAAATTAAACTTGTAGTTTAGACATTGTGAAAAATGAAATAAGAGTTTTGAAAGTCTAATTTTGTTTTGGTTACATTTCAATTCAACAGTCTATTTTCATATATTTTCATTCATTGATCTTTGTTACGAATTTACTAGCTTCTATTCATCTTATATAAATTGAATTCACTGTAGATCTACTCGTTTTACTTGAACTGATTTGGTTTATGCAGTTCTTACAATTTTCTGAATGAACAAAATACGAAATGGAGGGTTTTCTTGTTTTTTGAAAACAACAAACCTTGAGTTTAAGGTTTGCTATTTAGTGATTTTGTTACTTTTGTGCAAAACCAATAGTGATAAGAGTATTTTTTTTCCCTATCCTAATAGAAATACTGATATACCGCTTGTAAAGACCCAACAAAATATAACCTAAAAAATGCAGCAAAAATTTAAACCCCATTTCAAAAAGTATATTTATTAAACTTTTCAGCAACTTAATAGTTGGGCATAAGTAAACCAAAGTTTGTCCAAAAGCAAGTTTCTCAGAAGACATTTCCAAAAGTTGTTTCTCCAACATGTACATCACTTCTTACAAACAAAGGTATGCAACCAAGAGAAACCACTAACTAAGCAAAACAATACCAAAAATCCTGATGCATGTTCGAACAAGCGTTTTTGAAATCTCAAATCCTATCAAAAACTTGGAAATACCAAGACGTCCATAGTCCATCATGCCCAGTCAATATATAACATAAACTCATAGTGAATCCGCACCTCGAAAATCCCAGAACATGTATATGCAAACTCACTAATTCCACAATTCCATCCATAATCCATCATAATTTTAATCCAAATAAACGGTAATAGCCTGAGGTTTTAGCTAACAAAACTATAACATACTCAAACAATACCTGCGCTGATTAAAAACAACCTTCCTTTATTGGTAATAATAATAATAATAAGAAGAAAGACAAACGTAGTGGGACCCATCTAGACACGTGGAAGAAGAAGCAAAAGTAACGGTGAGCGAGTAGAACATACACATACATAAACATGCATTAAGTTGTGAAGTGGTGCCAACTTTTCTTCCCAAAACTTAATTACGACTCTCTCAAATCTCCATTCATATACCCTTTATCTGTTTTTATATATATATAGATTCCTTTTCTGTCTATATATAAACTGTGATATATAGAATATAGAATAGTAATGGAGAATAAAAGGGTGATGATTTTGATGATGGTGATGATATTATTAATAACTAAATTTGGGTGTGGAAAAGCTGAATTACATTACGTTGGAGGAGGAAAGAGTAATTGGGCTCCCAACATCAACTTCTCCCATTGGTCTTCTCAACAGACCTTTCACTTGGGTGATTGGCTATGTAAGTTTTCTTTATTTTTTTCTTGTAATATATTATTATATATAATATATAAAACAACGTTTCATTTTGGCTTTGATTGATTCCAAAAAAAAAAAAAAAGTGAAAGATGTCGTGAATGGATTTGAAAAAGTTCTTTGGCTCATAAAAAATAACAGTTCAGATCAGACTATCGATGGAGGATATAGTTCTAATTAATCCATACAGGTTTCTGAAATTTCTATATTTTTTTAATTTTTTTTTTCAACAATTATTTTTCTTCTTTTAGCAATATCCTTATATATTATATATAAATAATAGGTATATTTTTTGTCAAAAATAATAATAATAATAATAATAATAGGTATATTTTCTTTCATATATTATAAGATATCGATCCACCACAATAAACAATCTAGTATACCAAAACTTTAAAAGGAAACAAATGGATTATCTACCATCAAACCTTATAGCTAGTTAATACTCTCTCTATATATAATTATAGGGATATGATTTTGTCCCGTTATTGTACTTTCACGGATTGTAATCCGTGATGTACGTCAGCCGTCAGATGAGTGAGTTATTTAATCTGACGGCTGAAATTGATCTAGGGGTAGTTAGAGTTAAAAAGTAGAAACGTACTCTGACACTCATTTAATGTACCCTGAGACCCATTTAATGTACCACGGAATACATTCCGTGAAAGTACCAGATAAAATCATATCCCTATAATTATATATATATATATAATAGGGTAATTATATATAAAGTTGATCAAGTCCTTGAGGAGGTATTATCAAATAAATAATTAAGTGTGAAAAACTAAACACGAAAGGGTTTCTCTCCTCTGTGAATTGTCTACTCATAATCAGGACGGACACACTAATAATAATAGTGTCGGGGTCTATAGGCTCCAGTATTTAGTTAAATAATTATATAACAAAGTAGTAAAAAGCTTTTACAAAATAATTATAATTTTAATGTAAAAAAATATAAATATTTTTATAATAATTAAGTTCTCACAGATAAAAAATTGTAGGTCTCACTGCTCATGATATAAGATATGAACATTTTTTTTTTCTTAATTTATTTGCTTCTTGTTTTGGTAAGGGTTTGTATAGGCATTATTATGTAGCTAAAACTAAATATAAGAAACTTATGTAGGAGCTAGTAGTAGTTTTTACTAATCTTGGTTATAAACTTGTGTGGGTGTATAGAAGAATTTTTCAGCTTTGAATGTTTTCAACATTAATTAATTTGTTTCTTGTTTGAATTGTACACAAAACCCAGTTCTTCATCTTTTCCGGTTTAGAAACGAAAATTATTGATTGCCGAATTTTGTGGTTTTGACTATAGAAGTTTTCTTTACGATTCTCTTAATTATTAGATTTCTTATAATTCTTCTATCTCAAATAAATATATATATATATTTATATATATATAATTTCACGTCAAAAAAAAGTATATAATTTGGACTTAATTACGTATTCATTATTTTTTCATTTTATTTTTCTTGTATATACACAATTGTCAAATATCTTTAAAATAATTATAATATAGCTTATATAAAGAACTTACTAGTACTAGTGAATCTGTTTTGTTTTTCTGGACAAAATGAATAGTGAATATTTTAAACACTAAAATATGATATATACCAAATTTATTTCCTAAAAAATGTACTCACTACCAAAAAAACGTTACTAGCTAGTCATAATTTTTTAACATATTATTTAAATATAAATTGTCACTAATTTAGTTTTAGTCACAATAATTATTGTTGTTCACCGAGATTTTCGGCAACTAATAAAATATTATAAAGTTATAGAACTGTAAGAAAATTAGAGAATGATTTTTACGTGGTTGGGGCGTTAATGAGCCTTAGTCCACGAGTCTTTGTTATTTATGGATGTATTTAATACAAAGAATGTATTTGGTGAGTGTTTCACCCTTATAAATACAGAGAATGTTCTTGGTGAGTATTTACTCTACTTGCTCTTATGCAACCCAAGATTCTCGATCCCATTTAATGAGCTTTGAGGGGGTATTTATAGTGTTTTTGGTGGGGTGATCCCCAGAATTATCCTTACAAATGTATCAGTAAGTATCCATAAAGTTGGACATTCCTAATGAATATACCATGAGTAATGCATGGTCAAATCCCTAGGTGTTGTAGGGCTTTTATGTGGAATGTCCTTATTGTCTTTTGACTGATGTGACTCTTCACAGTGTAGCCGTCGCTAGACTTAAATGATCATTACTTTGTAGTTGCTGGTTGGAGGTTATGTCGTCAGAGTTTATTGCGTGTAGCAGTCCCAGCACGGTTCCTCCCATGCGGCATTAAATTTGACTTGATTGCTCAGGAGAAACCTGACACTTCGCGGAGATGCCTTAACGTTACTTCGAGCTTCCAGGAGCATATGGGGTTCCATACGCCTTCTCCGGGAGCTACGTCCTGGAAGCCACCTTACGGCATAAAGACTTAGCCAATATTTTTGGATTGTACATTGCTTGATCTACGTGTCCTTGTTTGGTTGGTCCACGTATATTGGGCAAAATCAGGGGCAACATTTACCCCCCAAGCCTTGTTTATTTGAAAAAAATAAAACAGGGCTTGCTCAAGTGCTTCCGGTTGACTCCTCGGTTTCCTAGCACGAGCTTTGAGCGCGTGAGGGTGTATTTAATGATGGATTTTAATGCAGCGATTCACTTTTTGCAGAGGTCGATTCGTTTCACGCCCATTGATTGATACGACGCATTAATGGTGTCAGACGGATACTCAAACGTTTCCACTGCCTTAATTGCAAACCAATCTGGTTCGTTGATTTCTGAGAATTCGAATCGTGCGCTTCCCCCACCGTTCGATTGGTAGGTGACGACGCCTGTTCCTCATGCAGCTTTGCCTATAAAAGCCATCACCTTTCCTTCATTTCGGTTACTTCCCATTTCCTGCCAACTTTGCTCAAATTTCCCAGAGAGAAAAAATTCTAAGACCCAGGAAAACACTTTTGAACACTTTGCAATTTTTTCCAGTTCTTCTTCGTTTGCTACTGTCAGTCCTTCTTATCTTCATTTGATTCACAGCAGGACCCCCAGTCTCAACACTTCATTGTAAGTTCCTTGCACCCTTTGCTTTATTGTTAATATGCATGTCATGCTGTTACTTATCTGCTTGTTTTTTTTTTATGGGTTTTGTATTCGAAGTTTCTGGGAATGCAAATGTTTAGATTCTTCATATAATCGGTTTGGGTTCACTGCTCTAGTGATAGGATTACTCTTGTCACGCATTTGTTGTTATTTTCTGTAGAAGACCATACGTTCTTCGTATAATGGTCGCTTAGGGCATAGGTTAGATATTTTTCTTCCTACTTTTTGCCCTTTCTTTTTCTTTAGTGCGCAATGCCGTCTTCTGTGAATTTATTGCACCCGACTCTTGTCCAGGGAATCCTTCTAGGGTTTCCTATATGACAGGTGTCCGGAGGGAGCCTCTTTCCAGCGGTTAGGGGACCCCCATTCCCTTTTTCTTGGTTTAGGGTTTGGTATGGGGCCTAACTGCTGGAACCTTAATTCTTTTTACAGAATCGAAACATGTCTGCTTCTGGCTCAAAGTCATCTAAGAAGAGCGGTAAGCGCCTGGCTACCCTCGAGGAGGTCTCACTGGGTCCTGTTGCCCAGGAGGGGTACAAGTCTCGGGCAACCGGATGGGAGGCGGTCGAGCTTCACTCCACTCTAACTTGTCCCCATCAGCTGGAAAACATCGTGGAGGTAGCTGGAATCAAGCCTTACACATCCGGGACCTACCACCGGCCACCTCGTGATGCGGAGACGCCCAATCATAACTTCGGCGGCTTCGGGGCCTGGAGCCAGATGCATTTGATGGCCGGGGCCATGCTTCCTCTCCAAGATTATTTTGTTAATTTTTTAGTTTTTGTCGGCCTTGCGCCATACCAACTTATTCCCCAAGCATACCGCCTGCTTTTAGGCTTATTTTTTTTTTACTCCGCCCGGGGATGGGGCTCTCCCAGCCCGGCGGAGATATTGTATTTTTACGAACTTGTCTCTGTCCCCAAGAAGGGAGACGAACTTAAAGACGGTTTTTACGGGTTCTGGGCCCACCCTGCCAATGATGGGGTGGTCCCGTATAATAGGCAAACTCATGTTAAGGAGTATCGCCATCGTTTTTTCTTCTCTTCCGGGTTCCGGGAAGTGGACCATCCGGAGCTCCTCACTGAGTGGGTCAGGATTCCCCCTTACGAACGGACCGCACCTACTCAGGTCTTTCTTCGGAGAGCCCATGCCTTTGCCTCTTATGACCGGGCTGATCTCGACGTCGGGGGCCTGGT
This sequence comes from Cannabis sativa, assembly GCF_029168945.1. Lineage (NCBI taxonomy): Eukaryota > Viridiplantae > Streptophyta > Magnoliopsida > Rosales > Cannabaceae > Cannabis > Cannabis sativa. The sequence continues at coordinate 14,738,938 of NC_083602.1, read as the reverse complement.
TACTACGGAGAACTGCAGGAAGGAAAAACTCATCCTGCCGCACCAATCCGTGGAGGACTCTAACCTTTCCCGGGTTATCTGTCCCAACGTGAGGGTGCCTGCCGTGGAGAAGACCTTCCGGGATGAGATCATCGCCATTGCCGAGAAGAAGTACCATGACTATCTCTACCGGAAGGCTCAGGAGAAGGCATACTCTAAGGCCCAGGCAGCTTCCGGGAGGCGACTTCGCGTGGGGAGCCCGGTCAAGAGAAGAAGCCAGGCAATCGCCGGGAAGCCCCTTCATATTGGGGACTCAGCGGAAAAAAGGGCTCCCAGGCCACAGCCTTCGGCTCAGGAGCCGAACACTGGGGCTCCTGGTGCCAGCACTTCCGGCTCCGGTGGTAAGTCTCCTTTAGCAGTTCATTACGTCCCCTCTGTTGGCGAGTATGCCAGTCTTAGGCATGTAGGGTTCGATGAGCGTCTTTATAGGTTTAGGATGCCCTCGACCCGGTGGGGAGACCATTTGAAGGAGTTTTATTTTTCCAACTTAGGAGATTTCCTAGGTCGGTCCCGGATGGGTTCTGGTCCTCTAGAGCCCGTCCCTTTAGGCCCTTTAGCTTATATTTAATTCAGCCGGTTCCGGCCTTCGGACAGCTATCTCGGAGATGATGCTGCCAGCATCAAAATTCGGAACTTTGCTAGGGCCGAATTAGAGAGTCAGGGTAGGACTAGCTTGCTTGTCATATCTAAGTGTTGGTGGTTTCCCACGGATGTTCTAACACTTGCTTTCTTTCTTTTGTTGTAGCAGGTGCTTCCATGGACGCCATTTTGGCCGAACTTGCCGGGGTTCACACTCCTGAGGCTCCCCCTCCCTTTACTTCTTCCCAGATGGCCCCCCTCTAAAGATTTCTTCCAGCGCTCATCCAGACACTATTGACTTAGTGGATGAGGAGGTGCTCCCGGGAGAAGGTCAAGAAAAGCAATGGGGCTTTTCTGAGGAAGTTGAAGAAGGTGAAGGAGGGCACCGGGCTCTTCCTGAGGAAGTTGAAGAAAGTGAAGAGGAGCAAGAAGTTGCTCTGATTCGCAAACGCAAAGGCAAAATGGTTGCCCAAGAGGAGCCCAAACGGCCACGGAGAGTTGATACTCCGGCCCACGGTCTTGATGGCGGGGTCTCTCCCATGGAGGAACACACTGCCCCTCCCAATATTGTGCTGACTCCGGTTCCTGGAGATGAGGCGAGGCAGGAGCTCCGGATAGCTAAACACAACTACGCCATGGACGAATACTCCCGGGGGTATGCTGAGGTGGAAGCCCTTAAGAGGATCTTGCGAGTTGAGATGCAAAATACTCTCAACAACCCGGAATACCAGAATCCGTGGGATCTAAATTTGGATCCCATGTCGGACTGGTTCGATCGCTTCCTCGGGCCCACCTTAGCTCCGCCCATTGCGGAGATGACTGGCGAGTTTGCGTCACAGCTTACCCGGTGTGCACCTAGGCGGTTCGCTGCTTGTGCGTCCTTGAACCCCATCTTCCAAGTCCAGGATCTCAGCCACTCCCTCACTCTGGTAAGTGTTTTGTAGTTTGCTTTTTTCCTTATTGTTTTCTTTTTCGGAGATTCTTACTTATACTTGTATTATTTTTTTAGCTTGCTGCTGAAGCCGGTCGTCTCTCCAAGAACATAATCAACCATGGTTTCGTCCTGTTCGATTTTGGGGACATGGACGAAGTCAGGAAGATTCTTCATGATCTTACTGCTGAGAGGCGGCTTTATCAGGAGGCTGCTGAGCGCCGGGAGGCCGTTGCCAAAGCTAATGAGGAAGAGGCCAAGCGAAGGGAAGCGCAGGCGGAGGCAATGATCCGGGAGGAGGCCCTGCGGAGAGATAGGCTGGAGGCCAGACACCAGGAGGAGCTGAGGACGGAAGGTGAAGCCACTGCGAAGGCCAGGCGGGAGCTTCGTTAGGCCAGGGAAGCCTTGGAGGAGATGGCTGCCAAGGTGAGGTCCTTAGAGGAAACTCACCAGGAAAACTTAGAATCCAGGGCCACCCTGGCCGCGGAGCTGAAGGAGCTCAGGGATTTCAAGGAACAAGCCTCAAAGAAGGCAAAAAGAGATGAGCTTCTTTCTCCCGTCTCCTGCAGCCGGTGTGCCAAACGTTTTGATGATGAGGTCTTCATGGCTTGGTCTACAAACAACCAGAACATCAAGCTTACCTTCTACCCCAAACCCGAGGAGATGATCGTCAAATTCCGGGAGAAGAAGAAAAAGCTTGATGCCATGGTGGAGGCACGCATCGGACCTCGTCTCCCTCCTCGCATCGATTAGGCCGCTCCGAGTTTGACCCAGTTCAACCAGGATTTCACTCTTTTTTTTTATATATATTTGTTTGTTTACAGCTATTTTTCTTTTACTTAAGACAATGTCTATATAGCTGTTTTATTTAAAGGGGAGACAATTTCTAAGGCCTGTCCCCGGGCCATTTGTATATATTTAGACCTGCCCTTTAAGGCTAGGATTTTTATATTTATACATAATCTCTTTTGATGCACATATTTTTCTTTTGGACCTGTCTTTTGGATCAGGATGTTTATACTTATGCTTTTTATTTTTGTGCATACTCTTTTTGACCTGCCCTTTGGGTCAGGATATTCGATTGCGAGGAATTTACTGACTTCTGCAACCAACACGGAGTAGTGAAAAGCTTCTCCGCGGTGGCCAGACCTCAAACAAACGGTCAAGCAGAAGCAGTCAACAAAATTCTAAAGGTCACCCTGAAGAAAAAGCTGCTGGCCTGCAAAAACAACTGGCCTGAAGAGTTTTCAAGAGTGTTATGGGCCTACCAGACGACCCCTAGAACCACGACCGGTCACTCGCCTTTTTCAATGGCGTACGGTTGTGAAGCGATGGTCCCGATAGAAACGTTATTCCCGTCCCACAGGAGAACGACTTACGATCCAGTCACGAATCAGGCTTTGCTTTAAGAAGCCCTGGATCAAGTTGAAGAACTCCGGGACGAGTCTCAAATACAGATGGCAGCTTATCAAAAGAAGGTGACCAAGTATTTTAACTCTAAAGTTAAAAACAGAAAGTTTGCTATTGGGGATATGGTCTTAAGAAGAGTCTTCTCAGCCACCCAAGAACCCGGAGTGGGGGTACTTTGGCCAAATTGGGAAGGACCATATGAAATCGAGGACGAAATCGGCTCAGGCACTTACAAGCTAAAAAGGATGAATGGAACCATTGTGCCAAGGGCCTGAAATGCCGATCACCTCAGAAAATATTACCAATAGCCTAAAATATAACTTAGATTTTGTTTAAAGAGTTTGTACCGTCTAAATGTATACAGCCTCCGCATGTTAAATAAAACTGAGTGCCTTAAAAACAAAGTTTCTATGCCCCTCAGGGGGGTACTAGGGGTATACCGCACGGACAGACAAAAAACAACTAAGTAAAATATCCTGACCCAAAGGGCAGGTCACTAAGTAAAATATCCTGACCCAAAGGGCAGGTCAAAAAGAGTATGCACAAAAATAAAAAGCATAAGTATAAACATCCTGATCCAAAGGACATATCCAAAAGAAAAATATGTGCATCAAAAGAGATCATGTATAAATATAAAAATCCTAGCCTTAAAGGGCAGGTCTAAATATATACAAATGGCCAGGAGACAGGCCTTAGAAATTGTCTCCCCATTAAATAAAACAGCTATATAGATATTGTCTTAAATAAAAGAAAAATAGCTGTAAATAAACAAATATATATATATATAAAAGAGTGAAATCCTGGTTGAACTGGGTCAAACTCGGAGCGGCCTAATCGATGCGAGGAGGGAGACGAGGTCCGATGCGTGCCTCCACCATGGCATCAAGCTTTTTCTTCTTCTCCCGGAATTTGGCGATCATCTCCTCGGGTTTGGGGTAGAAGGTAAGCTTGATGTTCTGGTCGTTTGTAGACCAAGCCATGAAGACGCTATCATCAAAACGCTTGGCACACCGGCTGCAGGAGACGGGAGAAAGAAGCTCATCTCTTTTTGCATTCTTTGAGGCTTGTTCCTTGAAATCCCTGAGCTCCTTCAGCTCCGCGGCCAGGGTGGCCCTGGATTCTAAGTTTGCCTGGTGAGTTTCCTCTAAGGACCTCACCTTGGCAGCCATCTCCTCCAAGGCTTCCCTGGCCTCCCGAAGCTCCCGCCTGGCCTTCGCAGTGGCTTCACCTTCCGTCCTCAGCTCCTCCTGGTGTCTGGCCTCCAGCCTATCTCTCCGCAGGGCCTCCTCCCGGATCATTGCCTCTGCGTGCACTTCCCTCCGCTTGGCCTCTTCCTCATTAGCTTTGGCAACGGCCTCCCGGCGCTCAGCAGCCTCCTGATAAAGCCGCCTCTCAGCAGTAAGATCCTGAAAAATCTTCCTGACTTCGTCCATGTCCCCAAAATCGGATAGGACGAAACCATGGTTGATTATGTTCTTGGAGAGACGACCGGCTTCAGCAGCAAGCTAAAAAAAATAATACAAGTATAAGTAAGAATCTCCGAAAAAGAAAACAATAAGGAAAAAAGCAAACTACAAAACACTTACCAGAGTGAGGGAGTGGCTGAGATCCTGGACTTGGAAGATGGGGTTCAAGGACGCACAAGCAGCGAACCGCCTAGGTGCACACCGGGTAAGCTGTGACGCAAACTCGCCAGTCATCTCCGCAGCGAAGGGAGCTAAGGTGGGCCCGAGGAAGCGATCGAACCAGTCCGACATGGGATCCAAATTTAGATCCCACGGATTCTGGTATTCCGGGTTGTTGAGAGTATTTTGCATCTCAACTCGCAAGATCCTCTTAAGGGCTTCCACCTCAGCATACCCCCGGGAGTATTCGTCCATGGCGTAGTTGTGTTTAGCTATCCGGAGCTCCTGCCTCGCCTCATCTCCAGGAACCGGAGTCAGCACAATATTGGGAGGGGCAGTGTGTTCCTCCATGGGAGAGACCCCGCCATCAAGACCGTGGGCCGGAGTATCAACTCTCCGTGGCCGTTTGGGCTCCTCTTGGGCAACCATTTTGCCTTTGCGTTTGCGAATCAGAGCAACTTCTTGCTCTTCTTCACTTTCTTCAACTTCCTCAGGAAGAGCCCGGTGCCCTCCTTCACCTTCTTCAACTTCCTCAGAAAAGCCCCATTGCTTTTCTTGACCTTCTCCCGGGAGCACCTCCTCATCCACTAAGTCAATAGTGTCTGGATGAGCGCTGGAAGAAATCTTTAGAGGGGGGCCATCTGGGAAGAAGTAAAGGGAGGGGGAGCCTCAGGAGTGTGAACCCCGGCAAGTTCGGCCAAAATGGCGTCCATGGAAGCACCTGCTACAACAAAAGAAAGAAAGCAAGTGTTAGAACATCCGTGGGAAACCACCAACACTTAGATATGACAAGCAAGCTAGTCCTACCCTGACTCTCTAATTCGGCCCTAGCAAAGTTCCGAATTTTGATGCTGGCAGCATCATCTCCGAGATAGCTGTCCGAAGGCCGGAACCGGCTGAATTAAATATAAGCTAAAGGGCCTAAAGGGACGGGCTCTAGAGGACCAGAACTCATCCGGGACCGATCTAGGAAATCTCCTAAGTTGGAAAAATAAAACTCCTTCAAATGGTCTCCCCACCGGGTCGAGGGCATCCTAAACCTATAAAGACGCTCATCGAACCCTACATGCCTAAGACTGGCATACTCGCCAACTGAGGGGTCGTAATGAACTGCTAAAGGAGACTTACCACGGGAGCCGGAAGTGCTGGCACCAGGAGCCCCAGTGTTCGGCTCCTGAGCCGAAGGCTGTGGCCTGGGAGCCCTTTTTTCCGTTGAGTCCCCAATATGAAGGGGCTTCCCGACGATTGCCTGGCTTCTTCTCTCGACCGGGCTCCCCACGCGAAGTGGCCTCCCGAAAGCTGCCTGGGCCTTAGAGTATGCCTTCTCCTGAGCCTTCCGGTAGAGATAGTCCTGGTACTTCTTCTCGGCAGTGGCGATGATCTCATCCCGGAAGGTCTCCTCCGCGGCAGGCACCCTCACGTTGGGATAGATAACCCGGGATAGGTTAGAGTCCTCCACGAATTGGTGCGACAGGATGAGTTTTGCCTTCCTGCAGTTCTCCGTAGTAACCAGGCCCCCGACATCGAGATCAACCCGCTCATAAGAGGCAAAGGCTTGGGCTCTCTGAAGAAAGACCTGAGTTGGTGCGGTCCGTTCGTAAGGGGGAATCCTGACCCACTCAGTGAGGAGCTTCGGATGGTCCACTGCCCGGAACCCGGAAGAGAAGGAAAAACGATGGCGATACTCCTTAACATGAGTTTGCCTATTATACGGGACCACCCCATCATTGGTAGGGTGGGCCCGGAACCCGTAAAAACCGTCTTTGAGTTTGTCCCCCTTCTTGGGGACAGAAACAAGTTCGTAAAAATACAATATCTCCGCCGGGCTGGGAGAGCCCCATCCCCGGGCGGAGTAAAAAATAAATAAGCCTGAAAGCAGGCGGTATGCTTGGGGAATAAGTTGGTATGGCGCAAGGCCGACAAAAACTAAAAAATTAACAAAATAGTCTTAGAGAGGAAGCATGGCCCCGACCATCAAATGCGTCTGGCTCCAGGCCCCGAAGCCGTCGTAGTTATGATTGGGCGTCTCTGCATCACGAGGTGGCCGGTGGTAGGTCCCGGATGTGGAAGGCTTGATTCTAGCTACCTCCACGATGTTTTCCAGCTGATGGGGACAAGTTAGAGTGGAGTGAAGCTCGACCGCCTCCCATCCGGTTGCCCGAGACTTGTACCCCTCCTGGGCAACAGGACCCAGCGAGACCTCCTCGAGGGTAGCCAGGCGCTTACCGCTCTTCTTAGATGACTTTGAGCCAGAAGCAAACATGTTTCGATTCTGTAAAAAGAATTAAGGTTCCAGCAGTTAGGCCCCATACCAAACCCTAAACCAAGAAAAAGGGAATGGGGGTACCCTAACCGATGGAAAGAGGCCCCCTCCGGACACCTGTCATATAGGAAACCCTAGAAAGATTCCCTGGACAAGAGTCGGGTGCAATAAATTCACAGAAGACGGCATTGCGCACTAAAGAAAAAGAAAGGGCGAAAAGTAGGAAGAAAACAATCTAACCTATGCCCTAAGCGACCATTATACGAAGAACGTATTGTCTTCTACTAAAAATAACAACAAATGCGTGACAAGAGTAATCCTATCACTAGAGCAGTGAACCCAAACCGATTATATGAAGAATCTAAACATTTGCATTCCCAGAAACTTCGAATACAAAACCCAGAAAAAAAAAACAAGCAGATAAGTAACAACATGACATGCATATTAACAATAAAGCAAAGGGTGCAAGGAACTTACAATGAAGTGTTGAGACTGGGGGTCCTGCTGTGAATCAAATGAAGATAAGAAGGACTGACAGTAGCAAACGAAGAAGAACTGGAAAAAATTGCAAAGTGTTCAAAAGTGTTTTCCTGGGTCTTAGAATTTTTTCTCTCTGGGAAATTTGAGCAAAGTTGACAGGAAATGGGAAGTAACCGAAATGAAGGAAAGATGGTGGCTTTTATAGGCAAAGCTGCATGAGGAACAGGCGTCGTCACCTACCAATCGAACGGTGGGGGAAGCGCACGATTCGAATTCTCAGAAATCAACGAACCAGATTGGTTTGCAATTAAGGCGGTGGAAACGTTTGAGTATCCGTCTGACACCATTAATGCGCTGTATCAATCAATGGGCGTGAAACGAATCGACCTCTGCAAAAAGTGAATCGCTGTATTAAAAGCCATCATTAAATACACCCTCATGCGCTTAAAGCTCGTGCCAGGAAATCGAGGAGTCAACCGGAAGCACTTGAGCAAGCCCTGTTTTATCTTTTCAAATAAACAAGGCTTGGGGGGTAAATGTTGCCCCTGATTTTGCCCAATATACGTGGACCAACCAAACAAGGACACGTAGATCAAGTAATGTACAATCCAAAAATATTGGCTAAGTCTTTATGTCGTAAGGTGGCTTTCAGGACGTAGCTCCCGGAGAAGGCGTATGGAACCCCATATGCTCCTGGAAGCTCGAAGTAACGTTAAGGCATCTCCGCGAAGTGTCAGGTTTCTCCTGAGCAATCAAGTCGCATTTAATGCCGCATGGGAGGAAGCGTGTTGGGACTGCTTTACGCAATAAAGTTTTACGACACAACCTCCAACCAGCAGCTACAAAGTAATGATCATTTAAGTCTAGCGACGGCTACACTGTGAAGAGTCACATCAGTCAAAAGACAATAAAGACATTCCACATAAAAGCCCTACAACACCTAGGAATTTGACCATGCATTACTCATGGTATATTCATTGGGAATGCCCAACTTTATGGATACTTACAGATACATTTGTAAGGATAATTCTGGGGATCACCCTACCAAAAACACTATAAATACCCCCTCAAAGCTCATTAAATGGGATCGAGAATCTTGGGCTGCATAAGAGCAAGTAGAGTAAATACTCACCAAGAACATTCTCTGTATTTATAAGGGTGAAACACTCACCAAATACATTCTCTGTATTAAATACATCCATAAATAACAAATACTCGTGGACTAAGGCTCATGGACGCGCCAACTACGTAAAAATCATTCTCTAATTTTCTTACAGCTCTATAACTTTATAATATTTTATTAGTTGCCGAAAACCTCGGTCAACAATTGTGATTTATAAAAAAATAATAAAATACTATAAAGAAAATATAGTGTATATATAATTTTTTAGCTCATGTTTATAAAATAAAATTTCAATAATGGTGTAAAATTTAAATTAAATATAACATTGATTTATTTTTTTTTAGCTAAATTTAGAACAAATTCTACACCATTTATTGGAGACAATCTAAGATTTGTAAAAGTATTTTATTTCTTCAATTAATTGTATATCAAAAAAAAAAAAAAATAGGGGAATTACCCTATATACTATTTTTTTAACTTTTTTTTTTCTTTTCAAATTTACGGTTTGTGTATCCAAAAGTGGTTGCAGCGCTAGTTGCAAGGGGTTTCTATACGATTTTTTGTTGTAATTTAGATTGCAGCGATAGTTACAATAGGAGTTTCTATGTAGAATTTCATAAAAATGCAAAATAAAAAAAAATTGTTTAGAAGTGTAAAAATAAAAAAGCCTCAAAAAAATATAGGAGAATTATCTCATATGCTATTTTTTTATTTTTTTTTTTAAATTTACAGTTTGGGTTGCTTCAAAAATTTTTATGTGGGTTACTATACGGATTTTGGTTATGATTTATGTTACTCTGTTAATTGTTATAGGGATTTTTGTGTGAAATTCTATAAAAATGCAAGAAAAAAACTGTTTGGAATTGTATAAATAAAAAAACCCAAAAAATATATATATTGTTCGGTTGGTCCCTCTTCCAATCTTCCCTAGTTCTGCCACTGCCCAGTCCATTGTAATTGGATAATTAAATCAAAAAAGTGTAATTTTATATAATGAAATATTGTTTATTTATTTAAAAAAAAATTAAATAAAAAATAATACAATAATGATGGTACAACTTCAAACCAATTAACCATTTAGATTACTAAACAACATTTTTAACAATACTGTTTTTTTCGCTAACATTAATTTTAAAAATTGCACCCCTATAACAAAATGAAATTTATAAATAATATTTTTAAATATTATCATACCATTATATATTTTACAAAATACCAAAAAACTTCAATTAATTTATAAAAATTATTATTATTTGCAATACAACAAAAAAATATGAAAGGTTTGAAAAGAAAAAATAATAAATAGTAACAATGAATTTTTATTTTTTTGATTAAAAGCAATAATAGAATTGAAAATGAATTTTAGAAATTGACATAGAAATGATCAATGATAAATTGTTAGCCCTTTAAAAAGGTTGATTCATTAAAAACAATTGGAGAGCTTTAAAAAAAAGGGCTATTTACAAAAATATGGGAAAATTAAAATAAGTTTTGATATATATGGCATAAAAACTTAATTACACTAAATATGATATTTTTTTAAAAAACTTACAAATATGGGAAAAAGTTATGAAAAATGCCATAAAAAACTTTAAATTTGTGTTTATTTATTTATTTATTTTTTAAAAAAATAAAACACTAAAATAAATAAAAAATGATCTCAACTGTAGATGTTGTTTTTTTTACAGAAACTAAACTTGTTTTTTTTATTTAAACTACTGTTTATTTTTTTTTTAATTTTTTGTTAAAAACTAATTATTTCATTAAAGCAGCAGAAATAAAAAACCAGTTTCATCAACATCATCCTGAAAAAAAAAATATAAAAAATTATAATCTAAAAATAATATAAACTTTAAAAATAAATGTCATCAACATTGAAAGAAACTAATAATTTCATTTAAAGAATGAAAAAAAAAAATAGTCTCATTATGTTATTAGATTTTTTTTTTAATTACTTTTTTTATTATTTTGTTTTTAGGTTCGAAACTTACACTTATATTTTGTTATTAAATTATTGGTATGCATTATGTGTTATTTTGATTATATTTGTGATTAGTATTTTTTTTTTTTTTTGTATTTGTGTGTGTGTGTGTGTGTGTGTTTTATCTGATGAAACTGGTTTCAGTTAACTTTATTATTTAAATTTTATATTTTGTTATGATTTTTTACAGCGTCAAAACTGGTTTCACATGTCAAAAACTGGTTTCACAGGTTTTAACTGTTCTGTAATAGGGTTGCTTTATTTTTATGATATTATTGTATATTTTTTAGTTTGTATAAAACCAGTTTTATTATTGTATGATATTTGAACAACAATTTTTATTTTATTTTAAATAATCAGTTTCTAACACACATATTATTTTATTATTTTCATAACTGGTTTTTTTAAGTAACTAGTTTTTATAACTGATTTTTTTTTTATTGTTGTTCATAATTGAGTGTTATTCAATTTTTTAAATTATTTCAAGAAACTAGTTTTTATTTGTTTGTTTTTTATTTTGATTGTTTTACTAACTGGTTTCTCACATTTCACTGTTTTTTTTTTGTTATTCTTTTATGGTTTTTATTGTATTTTTGTCTCTTTAATTTTCTTTGTTTCTTTTTTTTCTCTTTGATTTTAATTTATGATTTTCTTTGTTATATTTGTTGCATATTGTATATTTAAATTAACTCTAATTTTTGAGCAAGCAAATAAAAAATTAAATGCCAAAATAGAAAATGAAGTTAGAAGTTTGATTATTAGGTATTGATATAAAATTTATATGTTCGAAACTGGTTTTTAAATTTAGTATCGTTTGTAAAAGTTTAGTTATTAGGCATTGTGTATTTTTCATTATGTTATTGATGAAACTATTTTTTTTTTGCCTCTTTTAATGAAATAATTCGTTTCTTTTAATATTGATGAAACTGGTTTTTGAAGTTAGTATCGTTTTTAGATTGTAATTTTTTTCATTATCTTGTTGATGAAACTATTTTTTTTATTCTTTAAATGAAATTATTAGTTTCTTTCAATGTTGATGAAACTAGTTTTTAAAGTTTGGATTCTTTTTAGATTATGATTTTTTATATTGTTTTTTTTTTTCAGGATGATGTTGATGAAACTGGTTTTTTTTTTTTTTACTGTTTTTAATGGAATAATTAGTTTTTAACAAAAAGAAACAAATAGTAGTTTAAATAAAAAACAAGTTTAATTTTTGTAAAAAAATGAAATATAAAAATGTACACTTATTATATATATTAAGAGAAAAAAATTAGTTTGAGAAAAAAAAATTAAAAAAAAAAAAAAGACACAAAGAGAAATTAGAAAAAAAAATATAGAGAGATAAGAGAAAGAAAGAAAAAAAAAAGTAGCAACTAACTTGAAAATGAAAAGAAAAAATAGAGCTAAAATTGACTAAAATATATATAAAAAGACAAAAAAAAAAAAAAAACTTTTTGAAGCTTCAATAAGTAAAAAACAGTAAAAAAGAAAAAAAATTAAGAAAAATATAAAAGTAAAATTTCCTTGTCAAATTAAAAATGTAATGTTTGAAAAAAATGTAGTATTTGGTGTAAATTTCCCAAATAGAAAGAAACCCTAAAATATACATGTAAAATAAATTAAAAAAAATAAAACTAATTAAGCTAAAAACAAAAACATAAAATATGGGTTTGGATAATAAGATGGCATATCAAATACTATAAAAAATCTTAAATATGAAAAATGCCATAGAAGAGTGGCAAACCTATAAATGTCATATTTTTCTAACTTTTGTATGAAATCCCATATTTCATGTAATTTTCACTTAAAAAAAATATAATAGGTCTTTTATTCTTTTGTAGCCCTGTGCAATAGCCCAACTTGCACCCCATAAGAGCTGCCCATGAATAAAGTTTTACATTGATAATTACTAGCTAGCTAATATCCTATTTTTAAGTATATAATTCGATTGTTGTGTTGTATTTCTTGTCAAACTTTTTGTTAAAATAGATTTTGGATATAACAAGTACCAATTCAATGTGCTGGAGGTAAACGAAACAAGCTATGAAAAATGCATTGAAAAAGATTTTATAAAGAACATAACAAAGGGAGGACGAGATGTGTTTCAGCTGACTGAGCCTAAAACCTACTACTTTCTCTCCGGTGGAGGCTACTGCTTCGGTGGAATGAAAGTCGCCATTGATGTTGTCCACAGTGGCCCCCCTCCTACTCCCGCCCTTGCCCCCGCTACTAATCGCTCCTCAATGGCGGCGGTTCCTTCCATTACCGGCCATGTCATCACTCCTCTTCTGCTAATTCTTATTCTCACTTCACCTTTCCTCTATGTGGACTTTCTTCATTATATATTTTAGTTAATTGATATTTTGCTTCTTCTTAATATTTGTGATTTGATGTAATTTCATCTTTATTATTTTAGAGAGAGATATGGCTTTTGTTATATATCTTATGGTTAATTTATTTTCATTATTGAAACCTTATGTTAACCTTTTTAATTGTATGGACTCCATTGATTAGATATAGTTGATGAATTTGAAAACAAGATACTGTGTTTTTATTTATCTTATATAATTTCTTTTGGTTAATGGTACAATTGTTTTTTATGAACAAAAAAATTTAGATTTATCAATTTACTAGTATATGTGGTCAATAATGACGTGTGTGAAGCATCGTACTACTCATTTGTTTTTCTGGGATTTTAATGAGATCAATTTTCCTAAAAAAGAAAATCTCACGTGCTCATTTATTAAAAAAAGAATAATTAACAGTTTTTTTAGTATAACAGGATTCATTACCAAGAAGAAAAGAAAGTTTTTGTGATCAATGGAGTACTTAGCTAAATAACAAACAACATAATTTGCCTTTCGAAAATCAAAACCAAAACTCGAGAAAACTTGAGAATGAACAATATTTTTTTATATCCGAAATGACATATATCTGTAATGATTTAAGAACAGAGAGAAAGAGAGGAAACAAAGAATGTAATCTGTTATTGATTTGAGAAATGGTTACAAATGAGCTTTATATACACATACACAAGAGAGTTGAACCATAACAGAATTAACTAACCAAAATAACAAAAAGCCTAACTAACTAACTGTCTTAACTAACCTACATCCTTAACAGCCCCCTTCAAACTGAGTGTAGCTTTAGACACAACACTCAGTTTGGTTCTAAAATCAGAAAACTTGGAGCTGGAAATAGGTTTAGTAAGACAGTCTGCAAGTTGTGCAGTAGCAGGCACATGTTTGACAAGAATTTGCTGCTGTAGAACCTTGTCACGCACAAAATATAGATCAATTTCTATATGTTTTGTGCGTGCATGAAGAACAGGATTAGCAGCCATGAGCACAGTGCTTTGGTTGTCACACCACACAGAGGGAATGACTGTTTGAGGGATGTGCAATTCACGAAGGAGGGACTGAACCCAAGTTACTTCAGCAACTGTGCTAGCCAGACTTTCAAACTCTGCTTCAGAAGATGAGCGACTGATGGTAGCTTGCTTTTGAGACTTCCAAGCAACAAGGTTACCACCAAAGTAGATACAATAGCCTGATGTAGAGTGTCTGTCATCGGGATCAGTCGCCCAATCAGCATCACAGAAGGCATCAATAGAGAAATCAGAAGCAGGTTTGAGAAGAAGTCCATGATCGAGAGTGCCAGCAATGTACCTGAGTATTCTTTTCACAGCTGTCCAGTGAGAATGCAAAGGATTGTGCATGTACTGACACACTTTATTCACACAAAAAGCCAGTTCAGGTCGGGTGATGGTAGCATACTGCAATGCTCCAACAATGGACCTATACAGAGTTGCATCTTGAACTGGTTCACTCCCATAAATTGAGAGTCTAAGTTCACTGTTCATAGGAGTATGTTGAGTATTGACATTTTGCATATCAGCCTTTGTGAGAATATCTTGAAGATATTTGGTTTGAGTGAGTAGAATCCCAGCAGATGTGTGAGTAACTTGAATGCCCAAGAAATAGTTGATTGTGCCAAGATCTTTTAGAGAAAAAGCAGAGCTTAACTCACGAATGAGTTGTTCAACTAAGTTGTTATCAGTACCCATGATGAGAATATCATCAACATATACTAGGATGTATATGCAAGATTGAGTTGTGACTCGAATGAACAGAGACTGATCTGCTTTGGAGAACTGGAAGCCATGTTGAATTAGAACTGTGGACAGCTTTTCAAACCAGGCCCTTGGTGCCTGTTTGAGCCCATAGAGTGCCTTATTAAGTTTGCACACATATGTTGGATGATCTGGATCGATGAAACCTGGAGGTTGTTGCATGTAGATGTCTTCCTTTAAGTCACCATTAAGGAAGGCATTGTTGATATCCAACTGCCGTATTGTCCAGCCTTTGGTGATGGCTATAGTGAGTACAATTCGAATTGTTATAGGCTTCACCACAGGGCTGAAAGTCTCTGAAAAGTCGAATCCAACTTGTTGGTGAAAACCCTTTGCCACTAACCGTGCTTTACACTTATTGAATGACCCATCAGCATTCTGTTTGATTCTCATAACCCATTTGCATCCAATACAAGTTTGATCATCTGGAAGAGGAACAAGCACCCATGTCTTATTTTTCTTTAAGGCTACCATTTCTGTTGACATGGCATTGAACCAATGAGGCTCCTGCAAAGCTGTTTTGACAGACTTTGGCTCTGAAATGGCTAATAAAGCCTTCGGTTTCCTGATTCCAGCTTTGAGCCGTGTTGTCATAGGATGTGTGGAAGTTGAAGGCACTTGATTAGCTGCAGGTAAAGTATTAGTAATAGCAGGTATGACATTTACAGTGGTGTTGGTAGGTACAGGAGCAGTATCTTCATTTGGACTGACAGAGATGGTTGGAGAATGATGAGAAGGCTGCTGAGATTGGTCAGGACACACAGAGCCAGTGGGAGTTGAGTTTGTAGCAGTGTCATTATGTAGATAAAGAGCAGTGGGTAATGTTGGGGAATTGTTAACATTGAGAAGAGACACTATAGGAGGGACACCGGAAGTTGAAGGTGAAGAGAATTCAGTAGTGGTTGAGTGATTTCTAGGCTGAGAAGAGTAGGGGAAAGTGTGTTCATCAAAGACAACATCTCTTGAGATGTAGAGCCTGTTGTCTTTGGATAAACACTTAAACCCTTTGTGTGCCATGCTGTAGCCTAGAAAAATACATGGGACAGACCTATATTGCAGCTTATTTTTGTTGTATGGTCTTAGATTGGGATAGCATAAGCACCCAAAGACCTTGAGACTAGTATAATCAGGGACAGTGTTGAATAATACCTCAATAGGTGATTTGTTCATTAGAATAAGTGAGGGCATTCGATTGATTAGATAGGCTGCAGTTCTAAATGATTCATCCCAGTATTTGAGAGGAAGATTGGCTTGAGCTAGCATAGTGAGACCTGTCTCAACAACATGCCTATGCTTCCTCTCAACAACCCCATTTTGTTCATGAGTGTGTGGGCAGGCTAATCTATGAACAATTCCTGTGCTCTCAAGAAGATTAGTAAAGGCTCTAAACTCACCTCCCCAATCAGATTGTAGTGTCTTAATTTTGTACCCTAACTGTAACTCAATTTGGGTTTTGAACTTAGTGAAAGTAGGTAATGCCTCATCTCTAGTTCTGAGAAGGTATAGCCAAGTATACCTAGAATAGGCATCGACAAAGCTAATGTAATATCTATAGCCATTTGCTGAATTGATGGGTGCAGGTCCCCATAAATCAGAGTGAAGCAGCTGTAGTGGTTCAGTGTAAGTTGTAGTAGAGCTAGAAAAGGGTAGCTTATGTGACTGAGCCTAAAACCTACTACTTTCTCTCCGGTGGAGGCTACTGCTTCGGTGGAATGAAAGTCGCCATTCATGTCGTCCATGGTGGCCCCCCTCCTACTCCCGCCCTCGCCCCCGCTACTAATCGGTCCTTAATGGCGGCGGTTCCTTCCATTACTGGCCATGTCATCACTCCTCTTCTGCTAATTCTTATTCTCACTTCACCTTTCCTCTATGTGGACTTTCTTCATTATATATTTTAGTTAATTGATATTTTGCTTCTTCTTAATATTTGTGATTTGATGTAATTTCATCTTTATTATTTTAGAGAGAGATATGGCTTTTGTAATTATATTGAAACCTTATGTTAACCTTTTTAATTGTATGGACTCCATTGATTAGATAAAGTTGATGAATTTAAAAACAAGATACTGTTTTTATTTATCTTATATAATTTCTTTTGGTTAATGGTACAATTGTTTTTTATGAACAAAAAATTTAGATTTATCAATTTACTAGTATATATGGTCAATAATACGTGTGTGAAGCATCGTACTACTCTTTTGTTTTTCTGGGATTTTAATGAGATCAATTTTTCTAAAACAGAAAATCTCACGTGCTCATTTATTAAAAATAAAAAAATTAAGATTTTGTTTTTTGGTATAACAGGATTCATTACCAAGAAGAAATTAAGAAAGTTAAGCAGCACAAACAACATAGGAAAAGTCCCTATTCTAAAAATCACTAACTCCGTGATCAATGGAGTACTTAGCTAAATAACAAGCAACATAATTTGCCTTTCGAAAATCTAAACGAAAACTCGAGAGCAATATTTTTTTATATCCCAGATGACACCCTACATCCAAACTAGAAAGAAGAGAGTCAATGCCACAATTATGTTCAACCATAAAAGGCCTTAGCAAAATTTTAGTTTTGGCACCCAAACACACTTCATTTTCATCCTTTTACACTCCAACAATTACCATCAACACCTCGACCGACATCAACATTAATTTTTTAGATACACTCAAATAGAGGACGCCACTTGGCTGCTTCCCTTCTTCTTTTATCTGTCTTTGTAGTTAATTGGCAACCCTGAAATTATTGTTGTAGTGGAGCATTCGATTCTCCCCTACTTTCCAATTGTTCCTCAAATACCAACGCTGCCAGGATATTGTCACAAAGAGCTCGAATTCTTCCTTTACAAGATCAGAAAAAGTAGAGGATCGACTTCCATACATTCTTTAATGAGCCTCTAGAATCTAAGAGATTTTCAATATTTAGAATTAGCATGACATCTTCAAATTGCATGAACACAGTCCTCTGGGATGGTTAGTTGGAGGCCAATTGTGGCATAGTTTCCATAAAAACTCTCAAATTCCAAATAGACATCCACAAGGACTTTGTTTTCTTAGTATCTGAAATCTCAGTTGAAATATTCTGTCCCATGTTAACTTTGTAACCACTTCTTGCTCTATATTTCCCATTCTTTGTATAGTGCCAAATCAGTTTATCTTTTACAGAACTATCACTACTCGACAAACCCAATATTTATGAAATATAAATAAATTAAAATTTTAAACTTATCTAATATTTACTTGTTATACCTATATTTCAAGCTAGATTGATGTTACGTGTATAATAAGTTTTTTTTTTCTTAATTCGGTGATCTTAAATGTAATACATGTATGTTTAATTTTGTTTTTTAATTAGGTAATATATTTTTTTTTTTAATTTTTGAAATAACATTTAAGATTTTGATCTTTAAGAATTTTTTTAACTATTGCTTGCATGTCATTTAAATGCAATTATATACATGCCTACTTTTTAAATTTTTAATTTTTTAATTAAGTAACCTATGTATTGTAATTTATTATATTCTTAAATTTAAATAACTTAATACACTTATCACAAAACGTCCCAATACACTTGATCTGTATATACTTTAAATTAAAATATTACATTATTTATTAAGTATATTATTATATATTGTAATATTATAATGTAATATTTTAAATTTAAATTCCTTTATATAAAATATCTACATAATTTTTCTTTTTATTTTAATTCAAACTTAAACCAATAAATTTAAAAATATCTATAATATTTTAAGTATTTTAAATTTAAATTAAATTTTCTTTATATAAAATATCTATATAATTTTTATTTTTAAATATATATAATGGCCAAGATACAGGAATTTCTAGTTGTGGATTTGCCTTCAGTTTATAACATGTTGATAGGTCGACTCGCGCTTATGGGATTAGAGGCAATTAGTTCAATAAAATACTTTTCATCGAAATTCCCAATACAATAAGGATTTGGAGATGTCTGAGGAGATCAACTGATGATAAAACAATATTATAGTGCTGAAATTAAAGGAAATCAAAAAATAGTGTGTGAATCAACTAGACCTGACCAGAGCCACGTCGTTAGGCCAAGAAATGGTTGGTGAGCCCTGATTAGGCAAAAAAAAAATTAAGGGGCGGCTAAAGACTTCTAGAGAGAATTCTACTTTATTCGTGTTATTTGGTATATAAAAATTTTTACAAAATTTTCAAATCAAATTATAAATGTTTCTTCGGATCACCTATAAATAGTAGGCAACCATAGGAAGTTACATTGATTACTAAAATCTAGTCATAAGAATAGTATTGTTATTTGGCATTTTAAGATGCCCGAAACCATACTGATTTGGTGCCCTAAAATTAGTTAACAAATTCTCATATTATTTATTAAATTAAAATGTGTGGGACCTGATATTTTAATATATCAATAATGAAATATTACAATTTGTGGTGCTTGACACCTTAAAGTACCTATTAGTACTTCTCTATAAATATTATTGTCGTATGTATTACTTGATACAAGGCCGATCTTAAAAATAAATGGGTCCAAGATTTGTGTGTGTGTTGTACTTAAAACTAAGTTTAAATATTATTGGACCTATTTTTTTGAAACATTTACAAAATTATGATTTTTCTCCACTACATATAAGTATATTAGATACAATTTTTTTTTGGTTGGACTTTAGGCACAAATTTATCACACCTTAACTTAGGGTCGAACCTGACTTGATATTGTCCCCCTACCATTTATTTCTTGGCTCCGTCCTTGATTAGTACCCCTAGTAATTATAGTAATAATTACACTACTTAATAATTACACAATTACTTAACTATCAAAAATAAACCGGAGTCAATGTAATATTTATCAACATAAGTTTTAGAAAATTTGAATTCATTTTGAAATAGTGCAATTTATATAAAGATGAACTGATGTTTCTCTTTTAATTTTATTTATCAATTGCTTAAGGAGCCAAATTTAGTGATAATATTTAGCATATACTCTATTGCATTTTACAAATTATTTAGTGCATATAAATCCTATGAGATGGTTTTCACATGAACCTCAATGGCTCAATGTCATGACTCATGAGTTATGAGTGTCTTACGAGCTAAATGAAAACAAATAAAAACTGAAATTGAAAGGGAAATTTGATTTTTTATGCTTACATTTGGTTAAAAATTTTTTTCTAAACAAATAATAACTAATATTTGTAAAATATGACAATTTTTATGATATCCCTAAAATACCCCTATTTACATCACCCCATTTACACCATCGGACCACCCATCGGGCTACCCATCGGACCATCCATCGGGCCACCCCATCGGGCCACCCCATCGGGCCACCATCGGACCACCCATCGGGCCACCTATCGGACCCATCGGACTACCATCGGACCAAATCTGCTACCAATTTTTTTTTTTATGTTTTTGTGCATACAAAAGTAGCATCAGGTGACCATCGGACCACCATCGGACTACCATCGGACCCCATCGGACTACCAATTTTTTTTTTTTTATGTTTTTGCACTAAAAAAAAGTATGGAAAATTTGAGAGGGGTATTTTTGGATTTTAGATAAAGTGGTCATATATTTTCAATGATGATATGTATTAGTTTAGAAATAAAATATTAGGTATATGTAAGTATAGAAAATCAAATTTCCCAATTGAAATTGAAATGTTGACCAGACAACGGCAAGATCAACTACTCTGTTCACGTAAGGCATAACGGCCTCTACATGTTTAAATGTGGCCAAATCTTTTAGTACATTACATAACTCTTTATAATTAATAAGAAATAAATTTCACTAAAAACAAAATTAAGTACCAAAAGCATTTACAATTAACATCTACTCCACTGTTACTGCCAAAGTTTATTATGCAGTTATTCCTTCAAATTAGTTGTACTTAATAGCAAGAAAATAATGTTCAAACTAAAAATTTAAAAGTACACTCACCCATGCTAATTGTGTGAATTTATATTATTACTTACTAAATGTTAACCACGTAGCCTTCAAAGATTTATATATGTAGAACAAAATATAAACCCCATTGAACTAGCCTCAACATATTTTAGTTTTTTTTTATATTTAGAACAAAAATATTATGAGGAGTTTGAGAAATGGAGTTGTGAAAGTATTGGTAATACTACTTGTTAACCTTTTATCCACAGAATGCAGAAATCCAATTCTCCACAGGGTCGGAGGAGGACGATTTTCTTGGAACCCAAACATCAACTTTACAAATTGGTCAATCCATGAGCAATTCTACGTTGGTGATTGGCTTTGTAAGTTCTGTAGTTTTCTAATATTAATTCTTATAACATATGATGACACTATATCATTTGGGCAATTTTTTCCAAATTTGAATTTTTATTTTTTAAACAGATTTTGGATTCGACAAGCTAATTTATAATGTTTTGGAGGTGAACAAAACAAACTATGAGAAATGTGAGGACAAAGATTTCTTAACAAATGTAACAAGAGGCGGTCGCGATGTGTTCAACCTCACCGATGCCAAGGTTTTCTACTTTCTTAGTGGTAGAGGTTTCTGCTTTAAGGGAATGAAAGTGGCTGTTCTTGTCAAGGATTTTTCTGAAGATCAATCACTAGAACCTCCTCACAATAATCAACATGGTGATCATGATCTTCTTTTCACCAACAATGTCTTCTCTTCTTATCATTATGTTTCACACATCATTATCTTCCTTGCTATTTTTGTTTTTCAATGCTTTCACATGTAATAGCTAATTCTAATTTATTATCACTTTACACTTTTGGAAGTAGTCTTTTTATGTAACAAACAAAAGTATATTTTGAATTTCTTTTTGCAAAATAGTGTTTCTTTTCTTATTAAGACTATTTTATAATGAAATGTTTAATATTAGCTTTTTTGTTTTGTTTTTTTTTTTTTTTTTTTTTTTTTTGATAAATTAAGAATGTCAAAAACTAATGTGTTGCTTGTATCTTGTTAGAGCATCCATTTTATATCTTGATCGTGTTTTTAATATGAAGGATGTCTCAAATGATTTGTTATCTGCATTGATAGCAGAATTTGATGGTTAATAAAGTTTGATTTTCCATTCAAAAAACCAAATATAATTAAAAACCGTGTAGGGTGCTTTGCACCAAAAATGACCTGAAAATTTTTCTACCCAATTTTTTCATGCAATTTTTCAACCCTAACATGTTTCTAAAATAATTTTACAAGTAAAAAAAACATAACATGCAAAAAATTTTTACCTAGAAATAATAAAAAATTCAACAAAAATTGAAACATTTACAACTTTTCATAATTATGCAAAACAAAATACAATACTAACCAAAACTAAGGTTCTGAGGCCAGTTATTGGGAATACATACTTAACGAATTACTTTATTTTTCGTGTAACATTTAACAAAAAAATTAATTTCCTATAACATCTTTTTCACATATTCCGTATCGAATATACTTCCAGAGATGTTGCACAGCAGAAAAAGGCTCATCCCGTTCAGTGATCTAACTCTTGTTCCTTTCTCTCACAGACTATGATCAATCATTAAACCTGAATCTTTAGAAAACTAAGAATACAACTTTAATCTCTTCACAGTCTTCCACAAAGATCTAGATGTTGTAATAGAATTGTGTGGAAAAGTGTTACAACAACACTTGTGGTTCAATATATATACATATATATGTATATAGAGAGAGAGAGAGAGAGAGAGAGAGAGAGAGAGAGAGAGAGAGAGAGAGAGAGAGAGAGAGAGAGAGAGAGAGAGAGAGAGAGAGAGAAAGAGCAGTTTTTCAAGATTTTTGCTTGAAAATAAATATCTGTAATGATATCTGTTGACCGAGGTTTTCGGCAACTAATAAAATATTATAAGTTTATAGAGCGGTGAGAAAACTAGAGAAGGATTTTTACGTGGTTGGGGCGTTAATGAGCCTTAGTCCACGAGTCTATCTTATTTATGGATGTACTTAATACAGAATGTATTTGGTGAATGTTTCACTCTTATAAATACAGAGAATGTTCTTGGTGAGTATTTACTCTTCTTGCTCTTATGCAGCCCAAGATTCTTGATCCCATTTAATGAGCTTTGAGGGGGTATTTATAGTGTTTTTGGTGGGGTGATCCCCAGAACTATCGTACAAGTGTATCTGTAAGTGTCCATAAAGTTGGGCATTCCCAATGAATATACCATGAGTAATGCATGGTCAAATCCCTAGGTGTTGTAGGGCTTTTATGTGGAGTGTCCTTATTGTCTTTTGACTGATGTGACTCTTCACTGTGTAGCCGTTGTAATACCCGGTAAAAATATACATATATTTTAAATTTTATTTGTTATACAATTTGTGTGAGAATAAATATTCATTTATTTCTACTAATAGTTAATAGAGACTATTGCTTAGAATAGTATTGATAGATTTCTAAACATAGTTGAAATTATAGTAAGTGTCAAGGTAAAATTATGGTGTTTTTACGAATTAGGATAATTACTCAATTAAAGCCCAATATGAAAGTCTATTAGAGTTTTATAGATTATTTAGTGGGTTTAATCTATTGTATGAAGTGCATTAAATAACATTATAATGGAATTAATGTCACAAAAATTCGTAAGTTTTGATAAATTCGCAGGATTAAAAACTGTTTTACTAAAATGATCATATCTAGAGTTTTAGAGCTCCGATTGAGTTGATTCCAGTGGCGTTGGAAAGATAATTCAAAGATCTATAAATTTTGTAGAAATAGTTATATCATAATTCGGAATTTTTCTAGGTGAAAACTGAGCCTAAAGTTACGAAATAAAGGGCTTACTTTTAAAATTTAAAAATTTAGATATTTGTTGATTTAATAATATTTTAGCATTTTATTATATATTATTATTTTTAGTTAACCTAAACCTATCAGAATACGATATCTCATAATCTTTTTATCAAACCCTAAACTATCATAGTTTTATTTTTACTCTCCAAACCAATTAGTCAAAGCCTCATTCTTCTTCATGTTTGCTCCTCTCAAACCTTCCACAATTCTTCTTATTTTCTACCTTCATTCTTAAAGTTTTGGATTTATAATCAAGGCTTGCGGGCTTGAGACATCAAATAGAAATTTGTGAAGAGGTATGAAATATTTTCTTGCTCAATAATGCTAAATGTTATCTAGGGATCGGACCTATTATATTTTTCGTTTTCAGAAAAAAACAAGTTTCAGTAAAGTGACGATATCTCTCTTGATATTGATCCGTTTTTAGAGATTTTTATATCGTTAGAAAGCTTATTCGATTTCCCATAAGTTTTATGAAGAAACTTTTTGTTAATTTGAAGTCATACTATGTCAAAAAGTTAGTTTTATTCAATATCATGTGATTCGTTTCTTGAATCTTGTTCTTGCAAAACTGTTTTGGTAAAATTATAATATCTCTTTGAATATAATTCCAATTTCAAAGATTTTGGTATCATTGGAAAGGGAATTTAATTTCCTAAAACTTTGATGAAGATGTTATCTTCTAGTTCTGAACCATTCAATGTCAAAAGTTTGTATTTTTGCTAAGTTGTGTAATTCGTTACTCCATATTCTTTCTCAGAAATAGTTTCAGTAAAACAATCATAACTCCCTCAGTTTTAATCCATTTTTAATGATCTTTATATCATTGGAAAGATAATGAAATTTTCTATAATTTTTATGAAGACAACTTTCACTGAATTAGTATATTTGTTGGTCAAAAATAGTGATCTTTCTGCTGTACTGTAAGAGTACGAATTTTAATGTTAGGGCCTTGAACCATGTGTTGTTATAGGTAGTAGTGACGAGATAACAAGTCTTAAGCAGTGGGATTCGAGGATCTTGTCCTCAACAAGAAAATTTATTGAGGTGCTTGGAGTAGCAAGAAGGTGTTCTTAACAACTGAGGTAAGAAGAGTGGACATCTGTGCACAGGGTGTATGTTGAAACATACAACTGTATTATGGGTTTGTATTTACATGTTTTATTCTATGGTAGATTGTTGTTTTATGCTAATGTTATTAGTGTGTGATAGTGATAAGGCTTTTGACTGTTTGTGTGAGGATAGCACTTATAGGATAGGTTTTCTGCTGCTGGTGTGAGCATAGCACTGCAGGATATATTTTTGGCTGCTTGTATGGGTTTACTTGTAGGTTATCCTATCATGGGTGAGTACAACTTGTGATAAGGGATTGCCCTATTGGATGCCGAGTGTGAGAACAGCACAAGGCAGGGAAAGTTACACTTCATGTCTGATCAACATGAGTGGGAGTAGATTATCGTATGTGAGGACAATGTGCGATAAGATACTATGTGTTATGTGTGTGAGTATAACATGCATTAAGATTACATTGTGATGTGATGTTATATTGTATTTGAGAATAGTATGTGATATGATATGTTGGTATATGTATGCAAGTATGGTATGAATTGATTTGATGTTGTGATATTGTTATACTTATGACTATGTTATCTGGTTGGGGGGGTTATGTCCTACATAGCTCTTCTTACTGGGCGTTAGCTCACGGGTACTCTGTGTGCAGGTAAAGGCAAAACTATATAGTGAGGGTGGCGAGCTCGAGGCGTGGATTACATGTTAGGGGATTGTCACGATGTTTTGGTTTAAAAATATTTCATTTAAGATTATGATTCGAATAGTTTTTGTAAAGCTTTATATTTTAAGGTTATGAATAAATAAATGTTTTGTTTTAAAAATAATGAGATCTCATGCTTAGTTATTTTTCATTAAAGAAGTCTTTTATTGTCTTTATCTTAAATGGTTTTAAACGGACTAGCTAGTGTGACGTCTCGGGAAATCGGGGCGTTACAGCCGTCGATAGACTTAAATGATCATTACTTCGTAGCTGCTGGTTGGAGGTTGTGCCGTCAGACTTTATTGCGTGTATCAGTCCCAACACGCTTCCTCCCATGCGGCATTAAATGCGACTTGATTGCTCAGGGGAAACCTGACACCCCGCGGAGATGCCTTAACGTTACTTGGGCATCCGGGAGCATATGGGGTTCCATATGCCTTCTCCGGGAGACATGTCCCGGATGCTGCTTCATTGCATAAAGACTTAGCGAATAATTTGGATTATAAGTTGCTTGATCCGCGTGTCCTTGTCTGGTTGGTCCACATATATTGGGCAAAATCAGGGGCAACAATATCCTATTGGTAGGGTTTATGTCTTGAAAAATCTGTAAAGATATTTTTGATTATAAATAGTAGTTGAATAATTTGATATATGTTTGAATCTTGAATTATTAATGTTTTATATTTAATAATTTATATATAAATATTTGAATTTTTTTTATTCATATATGAGATATGACTTGTCTTGTACAGAGAATTAAGATCATTGGCTATGAATAACATAATTAGCAACATATTAAAGTTATAGAATCTTGAATTAATAATTGTTAGTACGGTTCATTGATGCCTGTTATCTGGTGCAAGAAATCTCGATTCGGATCGCTAATGTAGATAGACATCATGTTGAAGGTATTGTATATAATAGAGATTATATATGATAAGGACTGATAAGTAATTAAGCTATCTTTATCAAACTAGATGTTTACTATAAAGACCTAATTCATATCACAGAGATGATCAATTAGTAGATCGACATAAATCATGAGTAATCATGAACTCTTGTTCTTGTCATTGGTTTCTTTGATTCACTCGTTAAAATTTCTCAGAAAAGATGATTCTTAAAATTTTTGTTTTGGGTGTGAAGGAATATGAAGAAATAAGGTCATAACGGCTACTGCACATGTGTCCTCAAATAGAATCTTTGTTGTCTAAAATCAATGATTGTGTAATGAATTTATTAGAATATTCTTTCCTTTTTTATTTGCTTTTTATTTGCAATGTGTCATGGCCATATAGGCCTTTTTAAAACCCTTGTACCTTCCTTATGAGGCTATATAATGAATGAAATGCACCAGCTACCTTTGAGCTGATTTTTTACATAAATCTTTTTCCTAAAATATTTACTTGGTATCACAGCCACAAAGGCCAATGTCATCGCCATGTCGACAAGAAATGATCACACCCCTTTAGCCGCCTCTGCTACTCAAGGCAAAGCTCAATTTGTAGCAACTAAGCAGAGCTCTGTCTCTACCTCAAGCATCCAACCAATACCAATATATCCCTTCAGGAGCACCCTCAGCCAACCTTTTGTTGTAAATTTGGATAGAAACAACTTCACCTTCTAGCGCGTAATGGTGTTAACCATTATTTGAGGGCATCGACTCGATGGATTCCTAAATGGAACAAAGTTGTGTCCCCCTAAGTTCATCCATCTGACTATCTCAACTAGTGATGGTACTACATCATCTAAACTCTATCCAAACCCGGATTATGAAGCTTGGATCATCAACGACAAGCTTCTTATGGGCTAGTTATACGGCTCAATGATTGAATCCATTGCATCAGAAGTAATGGGATGCACATCTACCTTTAGTCCTTGGCGTGCACTCGAAACACTCTACAAAGCTTACTCAAAGGCAAAAGTTGATGATACCCACACCTGGCTACAAACAACTCACAAGAAAAATATGACGATGGATGCCTACCTTCGTCAAATACGCACATGGATAGATACTCTTGCAATAGCAGGTGACCCCTACCCTAAATCTCACTTACTTGCTAATGTCTTAAATGGTCTTGGTCTAGAATATCTCACCATTGTGGTTTAGCTTGAGGTTCACTGACCTGGCTAGAATTTCAAGACAAACTGCTCAGCTTTGACAATCAATTGGAGAGGTTGAGTACTCACAACTCCAACACTAAGTTACTGAAATATGTTGTAGCTCCGTCAGCTAATCTTGCACATAAAACTTTATCACAGCAAAATCCTCCAAAATGATAGCAAAATCACCCTTCCAATGGTCATGGCACATGTCATGGAGGCTATCATGGTGGTAATAGATCTCGTGGAAGGGGTGGTAGAACATGCAACAACAGTGGTGGTCACCCAACCTATCAAGTTTGCGAGAAAGTAGTCATTCAATAGTAGTGTGTTACAGTCGCTATAATGAATCCTTCATGGTAAGTGACCCTTGCAACAAACAGAACACGCAACCTCAATCTAGTTCTAGCAATCCCATTGCCTTTGTCACAGCTCCATAGGTTATTGACCATGAGGTTTAGTTTGCAGATAGTAGAGCTAGCAATCACCTCATTACAGATCCCAACCAATTGACTCAACACACTCTGTATGGTGGTAAGGAGAGATTGATTATTGGAGATGGTAACTCATTATTAATAACTTATATTGGAGCTTGATCTTTACCTTCTCTATCTCAAATTCCTATCTTAAAAGATCTTTTGCATGTACCTCATATTGCAAAAAACTTAGTGTATCCAAGCTCACTGCAGAATTTCACTCTGATTTTTGCTATGTGAAGGACAAGACCACAGGGAAAATGATACTCTAAGGAGCTCTTAGAGATGGCCTCTATTAGCTTCAACTACCATCCTCACCTTTTGTGTCTTCTTTTCAATTTGTTATTAACTCGTCTGTTGTGTCTCAATGTTATGCTAGTGAGTTTAATGTAAATTGATTTGTGATCGATGAGTCTTTAAATTCAATAAATGGGGTTTGGCATAGACGACTAGGTCACCCCTCAACTAGAGTCTTGAAACATGTTCTAGTTTCAACAAATGTGAGAGTCCTAGTTAATGAACAAGTTCCTTTTTGTGATGCATGTCAAATGGGAAAATTGCATGCTTTTCCTTTTATTCTTTCCACTAGCAAAGCCATAAAAGTCCTAGAACTCATACATACGGGCCTTTGGGGTCTTGACTCCAATCATGTCTAACACCAATTATAAAAAATTATATACACTTCTTAGACGACTATAGCATATACACATGGTTTTCCCACTTAAAGACAAGTTTGAAGCTTTGACAGCTTTTTCTCAGTTTAAAAATCTTGCGAAAAATCAATTTGAAACTAAAATAAAAGTCTTAAGATCAGATTGGGGGTGAGTATGTTGCATTTGGCAAAGTTTTCCAAGATAGTGGGATCATTTTTCAGCACTCAAGTCCCATTACCTCGGCAAAAAATGAATGTGTTGAACGCAAACATTGACATATAGTTGATATATGGCTCACATTGCTTGCACTGGCTGGTATGCCATGAAATTTAACAAATAAATTTTCTAACTTATAAATTCATCATGACTCCAGTACTATAGATTCATAATTACACTTATGATTTCATGGAACACTCTGTTGGGATTTTATGTCCTAAATAAAACTCATTTCAATATAATCAGATTTACTAATTAATAAAAGATCAAAAATTATTTTATGTTGCATGGTTCACATGATTACTTTCATGATTATATGTTTATTATATAAATCTATTAAATCCTGAACATTTAATTATTCACAATTACAGTGATGTTATCATAGTAGAAAGTAATTGTGATTATATGCTTCAAAGTCATTAGTCTCATGATTTATCAGTGCACTCGATTTATACTGACGTGATAATTAGCGATAAATTTTACTTACACAAGTATAAGTAGAATGTCCTTTTCAGGGTATTAGCAAAGTTTACTAGTATTTGATGTATTGGGTATATACCAGACTAGACCGATATTGACAATGGAAAAGATATCATAAACTTACTGTTATATCTTTCTAAGTCAATATCACTTAGCTGATCTTAGGTCAACAGATTTTAATTCTGAGATGGTTAGGTTCTATCTTAAATATATTATTTGTGTTCTTTAACTTGTTCGTCAAAGCTGACTTAATAGATCAACCCAATACTTACATCTTGGGAACATGGTAGTGTAATTGAGTGAGAGCGCTAATCATAGATATGGAATCTATAGCTTCCATAACAATTAGAAGTTGTTGCTCCAAAATTCGTCCAAAATACGTGGACCAGTCGAGAGGGGACACGTGGATCAGATAACTTGGAAAGATTTGCTAAGTCTTTTTATGCCACCAGGAAGCGCTATTAGCATGGGTCCCGGAGGAGACACCCGGAGTACAAGGTATTCCAGGAAGCTAGTATAGCACGAAGGCTCTCCGGGATGTGTCAGGTCTCTCCCGAGAAATCAAGTCGCATTTAATGCTGCATGGGAGGAAGCGTGTTGGGACTGTAACACGCAATAAAGTCTGACGGCACAACCCCCGAACAGCAGCGCTACAGTAATGATCATTTAAGTCTAGCGACGGCTACTCTGCGAAGAGTCACGTCAATCACAAGACAAAAAGGACATTCTCCATAAAAATCCTACAGCACCTAGGGATTTGACCATGCATCACCCATGGTATATTCATCGGAAATGCCCAACTTTATGGATACTTACAGACACATGTGTAAGAACAATTCTAGGGATTACCCCACCAAAACACTATAAATACCCCCTCAAAGCTCATTTAATGGGGTCGAGAATCTTGGTTGCAAAAGAGCAAGAAGAGAAAAAACTCACCAAGAACATTCTCTGTATTTAAGAGAAAAACATTCTCTCAAGTGTAGAATCTGTATTAAATACATCCATTAATAGCAGTGGCTCGTGGACTAAGGCTCATTAACGCCCCAACCACGTAAAAAGTCTTCATCTCACTTTCTTACAGCTCCTATTATAATTATATTTTAATAGTTGCCGAAAACCTCGGTCAACATTTTGGTGCTTTCATTGAGAGCTGAGGAAAGCTGCTTCACAACAAGCATTTAACTTCACGACAATGGTGGAGACAAGAGCTACACGTCATCCTCGCCCTCTAGAAGACGCTCAAGATCCCAATGAGGAAGATGTAGCCTCAAGGGCAGCAGAGGAGTCCGAGGAAGAAGAAGAAGAAATAGTTCCCGATGAAAACTACGAGGAACACCTCGACGAGTATGCCTATGACGGAGGAAGCTACTCGGAGCTGGTGCTCCTTAGACAAAAAGCTATCGATCATGAAGCTGAGATCGAAGCTCAGAAAGCGCAAAATCAAAAAATGCAGGAAGTGATGCTAGCCATGCAGAAAGCCATGGAGGCAGCTGGTATTCACGTGCATCCCAAGGCGATGGCCGCTGGACTCGACGGGGAGCCAGCAACGTCTTCGCCTAATTCCCAGCAGCAAAGGCCTAGGGAACCTAGCCCTATAAGGCACCCTGCTGAGGAAAACCAAACAAAAAACCCTACTTCTGCCCCTGGTCAAAAGAAAAAGGCACAGGATCCGGGAAAGGTCCGCTCGGATTTCCCTAAAGGGAAAGGTCCGCAGAGGGGCAAGCCCCAAAGAGGGAGTCTTGGCCCTCAGGATCGAGGGGACCGGAAAAGCGTTTCCGTGCACCAGGAACCAGGGGGTCGAGGAAGAAGAGGACAGAGATGTCCACCCATTGATCTGAGAAATCAAATCAATGGGAATCAAGGTGACCTCCGGGATCACCTTGACCAAAAAGATACAGGCCCGTAGTCTCCTCGGGTACTGTAAACGAAGGGATTATGGCAGAACTTGCCATACTTCGAAAAGATATTGCTCGAGTCTCCCGGAGGCAGAAGGGAGATGACTCCGACTCGGACAGTGAGGATCGGGAGCCTTGTGCCAAACATATCCTGGAGGCGGAGCTCCCTAAAAACTTCAAAATGCCCGAAATGGCAGCATATACTGGGAACTCCGACCCCAGTGATCACTTGTCACGGTTCAACCGGGTCATGACAGTCATGCGGGTCAGCAATGACGCCAAATGCTTATGCTTCCCCCTCACTCTGAGCGGATCGGCAGAGGAATGGTTCAAGAAATTGGAACCAGGATCGGTGGGTTGTTGGAACAAACTCCAAACCAACTTCCGGAGACAAGCTTTGTCGCCGCCAGAAGGTCAACTTGGAGGTTAGTGCCTTGACCAACATCAAGCAACTGCCCACCGAGACCTTGAAGAATTACATCAAGAGGTTCCGAGAGGAAGCCTCGAAGACCAAGAAGGTCGACGACGGACAACAGCTTGCGCTTCTCCAAGCAGGAATCCGCACTGGGACTCCCTTCTGGAACGAATTACAACAAGAAGGCGCTGCTAGCCTTCAGGACTTCCAGAAGCGAGTCCAAAAATATATTAACCTCGAAGAAGCCCAGATCGTGGCTTACGGAGGCTATTATCCCACCGGGATAGCGGGATACATGCCAGGAGTATCGCCCTCGGGTATTGTCCCGACCGCGACCCCTCCGGTAAGTGGCATACAGTTCTCTGCTACTCCGGATACGCCTGTGGCCAAGCTTTGGCCCCGGCATCTTCCCATTACGGCAACCCGTCCGGGGTGAATGGACGGACCCCTTCACAGGCTGCCCCGACTGCTAGCTTAACAGGCCCTACCCAGGGGTCGAGGAGCAAAAGGTCCTCCAAGGGCAGCACCCGAACGGGAGAGAAGCGCCAAAAGAAGGGGTACACACCCCAATACACCCAGTACACAGAGCTCACGGACTCTCAGGAACGTGTATATTTTGCCACAAGGCAGAATACGCACTACCGGAGACCTCAGCCATTGTACAAAGACAGCTCCCGGAGAGATCCGAGTAAAAGGTGCGAGTACCACAACGACATTGGTCACAGCACCAATGAGTGTAAAAATCTCAAAGACGAGATTGAGAATTTGATCCGTTTGGGCCACCTCTATGAGTGGATCAAAAATAGGTTGCCCCACCTTAATCCAGGGGCGGTGTGGCGGGGGTATGCCTCCGGAACACCGGGGGTACAGCGGGAGTATTGCCTCCACCGCTCCCGCAGTGACACCCAAAGCATATACCGGACTACCGCCCCGGCCTAATGGACGGGTAGCCATGATCTCCGGAGGTCCCCATATCGGAGGAAACACTCGCAAGGAGCGAAAGAGATATGCCGAGGCCGCAAGACACAGTGAGGTGTGGGAGGTCACTCAACTCCCGGCTCAAAGGCCTCGGCTAATGGACCAACCCATAACGTTCACGGAAGAAGACGCCAAGGCGGTGCGTTTTCCTCATCACGACCCGCTGGTCATAGAGACCCCCATCGCAAATAAGGTGGTGGCTAGGGTCCTGATTGACAACGGGAGTTCCGTGAACTTGCTCTTCAAAGAAGCCTTCACTGCGATAGGGTTGACCGACCGGGACCTCTCGCCTAGTGGATCGCAGCTCACAGGGTTTAACGGGACGACGCTAATCCCGATGGGAAAAGTCAGGCTCCCGGTTACCCTGTGCCCAGATACCCTCCAAAGCACATTCAAGTATTGCACCTTCGTGGTGGTAGACTGTCCAACAGCCTACAACGCAATCTTAGGTCGACCGGCCCTCGTCGACTTTGGTGCAATAACCTCAATCCGACATCTATGCCTAAAATTCCCTACCCAGGAAGCCGGAGTCGGAACGGTGAGGGGAAATCAAGGAGAGGCCAGGCAATGTTACAATGTTGCCACCCACTTGCCAGTACTCATGGTCCGGGGGCCCCCTGAGATAGAGAAGGCTGAAGAGGACGAGTTGGATCCTCGCATAGGGTCCGAAAGGGTCGTAGAACCAATAGAGGACGTCGAAGAAATACCAGTGTGCGACGACGACTCCACCAAAGTACTCCGGATAGGGAGAAGCCTGGATCCGGAGGAAAAAGATAAAATAATAAAAACACTGAAGGGCGCCATCGATATTTTCGCATGGCGCCAAGAAGACATGACCGGCATCAGCCCTCATGTCATCACCCATGTACTCAATGTCAACCCGGACATGCCCCCTGTCCAGCAAAAGAGACGCCCACTCGACTCGGTGAAAGCCGAGGCCTTAGAGAAAGAGGTGGATAAACTTTTGTCCAATGGCATGATCCGCGATGTATACTATCCGGAATGGCTGGCCAATCCGGTCCTGGTGCCCAAGCCGAACGGGACCTGGCGGGTTTGTATAGATTTCACGGCATCTAAACAAAGCCCGCCCAAAGGATCGCTTTCCGCCGCCCAGATCGACTCGTATGGTAGACGCCACGTCCGGATTTAAGCCGCTCGTCTTTCATGGATGCCTATGCCGGGTACAACCAAATAAAAATGCATACGGCGGACTGTGAGTGCACTAGCTTCGTGACCAGATAAGGGGGTATACTGTTACCTAGTCATGCCTTTCGGACTGAAAAACGCCGGAGCAACCTATCAAAGAATGGTTAACCGGATGTTTAAAAGCCTCCTGGGACAAAACATGGAGGTATATGTAGACGACATGCTCGTCAAATCCAAAGCATGCAACAGCCATGCAAACGACTTAGAGGAATGTTTCGAAGTCGTCCGGAGATACGGCATGAAGCTCAATCCGAAAAAATGCACCTTCGGGGTCAAGTCGGGAAAATTCCTGGGCTTCATAGTCAGCCAAAGGGGGATCGAGGCGAACCCGGAGAAAATCCAAGCTCTCCTGGACATGCCATCCCCCAAGAAACATAAGGACGTGCAGAGTTTGACCGGAAAGGTAGCCGCACTGAGCCGCTTTATCTCACGGTCCACGGACAAGTGCATACCCTTCTTCAATAAACTGAAGAAATGCCAAAAGTTCGAATGGACAGATGAATGCGAGGAGGCATTCAAAAGGTTAAAAGACCACATGGCCAAACCTCCTATCCTATCAAAACCCGTCCTTGGAGAAGACTTGTTCCTTTACTTGGCCGTCTCCGAGCATGCGGTCGATCTTGCACCGGTCGGGAGGAAGAAAAATTCAGCACCCCGTGTACTATGTTAGTAAGCGCATGGTAGGGGCCGAGACAAGGTACCGGTTATTGAAAAATTAGTATTACGCCTCCCGATGGCATCAAGGAAGTTGAGACCATACTTCCAAGCCCATCCGATCGTAATCTTGACCAATCATCCACTCCGCAAGTTCTCCGAAGCCTGAAGCATCCGGAAGGCTCCTCAAGTGGGCGATGGAGCTGAGTCAGTTCGACTTACATTACGTGCCCCGGATTTCCATAAAAGGCCAAGCCTTGGCGGACTTCATCACCGAATGTAATGAAGCCGAGGCGACAGCCAATACACCGGAGCCACCCATCCCCACTTGGAGAGTATTTGTGGATGGAGCTTCTAATGAGAACGGTTCAGAAGCCGGAGTGGCTATGATATCACCTACTGGATTGCGGCTCCAGGCAGCACTCCGATTCAACTTCACAGCTTCGAATAATGAAGTCGAATATGAGGCCCTGATAGCAGGGCTAAAATTGGCTAAAGCTGTAGGAGCCAAGAGGGTGGAAGTCTACAGCGATTCTCAGCTGGTCGTAAACCAAGTTTCCGGAGAATACCAAACTCGCGGCGAAAGGATGGCCGCGTACGTAACAATAGTCCGAGAACTACTCCACGAATTCACGGACTATAAAATAGAAAGAATCCCCCGAGAAAAGAACGTTCACGCGGACTGTCTGGCTAAGTTAGCCTCGGACAGCGAAATCGAAGAGCTGGGGGTAGTACCAGTGGAACGCTTGGCAGAGCCAAGCATCAAAATAAAAGAGACCACACAAACGGTTGGGCAAGAACCCAGCTGGATGGTCCCCATCATAAAGTACATAACCACGGGTGAGTTGCCCCAAGAGAGGGCACCGTCTCGAAAGATTCGCATCGTGGCTCATCGTTATGTAATGATGGATCAAATTCTCTACCGGAGAGGACTCAGCATGCCTTATTTAAGGTGTGTATCGGACCCTGAAGCTAGACAAATCATGCTGGAGGTCCATGAAGGGTTCTGTGGAGATCATACGGGAGGACCCAGCCTCTCAAAGAAAATATTGAGGCAGGGGTACTTCTGGCCAACAATGAAAAAAGATTGTATAGACTATGTCCAAAAGTGTGACTCGTGCCAAAGGTACGCGAACATACCGAGAGCTCCTCCAAATGAGATCACTTTGATGACCAGCCCCTGGCCCTTCGCGGTCTGGGGAATAGATCTCATCGGGTCTCTACCTACGGGAAAAGGAGGGGTAAAGTATGCAATAGTAGCAGTAGACTACTTCACCAAGTGGACAGAGGCTGAGCCTATGAAGACAATAACTGCTAAGAAGGCGTTGGACTTTGTTGTCAAAAACATAGTGTGTCGATACGGCTTGCCTCACAAGATAGTCTCAGACAATGGAAAGCAATTTGATTGCGAGGAATTTACTGAGTTTTGCAACCAACACGGAGTGGTAAAAAGCTTCTCCGCGGTAGCCCGGCCTCAAACAAACGGCCGGGCGGAAGCGATCAATAAAATCCTAAAGGTCACCTTGAAAAAGAAGCCGCCGTCCGTAAAAATAACCGGCCTAAAGAATTGCCAAGGGTATTGTGGGCCTACCGGACGACCCCCAGAACCACAACCGGTCACTCGCCGTTCTCAATGGCGTACGGTTGTGAAGCAATGGTCCCGGTGGAAACATTATTCCCATCCCACAGGAGGACGACTTATGATCCGGCCACCAATCGGGCCCTGCTCCAAGAGGCTCTGGATCAAGTCGAAGAACTCCGGGATGAGTCCCAAATACGGATGGCTGCTTATCAAAAGAAGGTGACCAAGTATTTTAACTCCAAGGTTAAAAATAGAAAATTCGCTATTGGGGATATGGTCCTAAGAAGGGTTTTCCCAGCCACCCAAGAACCGGAGTGGGGGTACTTGGACCAAATTGGGAAGGACCATATGAAATCGAGGACGAAATCGGTTACGGCACTTACAAACCGAAAAGAATGGACGGAACTACCGTCCCAAGAGCCCGGAATGCCGATCACCTCAGAAAATATTACCAGTAGCGAATTAAACTTAGATTTTGTTCAAAGGGTTTGTACCGTCCAAATGTATGCCTCCTCTATATTAAATAAACTGAGTGCCTTAAAAACAAAGTTTCTATGCCACTCGTGGGGGTACTAGGGTATACCGCACGGACAAACAAAAACAAACTAAGTAAAATATCCCGACCCAAAGGGCGAGGTCAATCTAAGTAAAAATATCCTGACCCAAAGGGCAGGTCAATCTAAGTAAAATATCCTGACCCAAAGGGCAGGTCAAAAAATATGCGCAAAAATAAAGAGCATAAGTATAAAAATCCTGAGCCAAAGGACAGGTTAAAATACCTAAGTGTGACAAATAAAGATCGCATATATATAAGAAAAAAAATATCCTAGCCCAAAGGGTAGGTCATACACATGTAAATGGCCCGGGGACAGGCCTTAAGATATAATTGTCTCCCTTCAAATAAAAGCCGCCGCCTATATGTAAATTGTTCTAAGGCGGCGGCAAATATGTACAAACAAAAAAAGAGTTATAAGAAGAACGGGTAGAATGCGGGTCAATAATACGGCGGCTCGGTCGGCCGCGGAGGAAGACGAGGTCCAATCCGTGCCTCAAGCGCAGCATCAAGCTTCTTCTTCTTTTCCCGAAATCTGGCAATCATTTCCTCGGGTTTGGGATAAAAAGTAAGCTTGATACTCTGATCATTGGTGGCCCAAGCCATGTAGACACCATCATCAAAGCGCTTCGGGCACCGGGCGCAGGAAACAGGAGAAAGGAGCTCGGCCCTCTTGGCCTTCCTGGTAGACTGATCTTTGTAATCCCTAAGCTCCTTCAACTCCGCAGCTAGAGCGGCCTTGGATTCGATATCCGACTGGTGAGTCTCCTCTAGAGACCTCACCTTGGCGGCCATTTCATCCAAAGCCTCCCTGGCCTCCCGAAGATCTCGCCTGGCCTTCTCGACAGCCTCGGTTTGAGCCCTTAGTTCCTCCTGATGATGGGCCTCCATCCTGTCTCTCCGCTGGGCCTCGTCCCGGATCATGGCCTCCGCCTGAGCCTCCCTCCGGTGGGCCTCCTCTTCCTTGGCCTTGGCCGCTGCCTCCTGGCGCTCGGCAGCCTCCTGGTAGATCTGCCTCTCCGCTGTGAGGTCTTGGAGGACCTTCCTGACGTCGTTCATGTCCCCAAAGTCGGACAGAGCGAAGCCATGGTTTATGATGTTCCTGGAGAGGCGACCAGCCTCAGCAGCAAGCTGAACCATAACGAGGTATAAGGAAAAATTTCTCAAAGGAAGAAAACAAAATACAAACAACAAAAAGGAAATGCAAAAAATTTCAAAGTACTTACCACTGTGAGAGAATGGCTGAGGTCCTGGACCTGGAAGATAGAGTTCAGGGAAGCACAAGTGGAAAACCGCTTGGGCGCGCAACGTGTAAGCTGAGAAGCGAACTCACCGGTCATCTCCGCGGCAAAGGGAGCCAAAGTGGGCCCTAGGAGGGGACGGAACCAGTCCGTTAAGGGGTCCAGATTGAGGTTCCACGGATCATGATAGTCCGGGTGGTTGATGCTCGCCTCAACCTCAGCTCAAAGAATCCTCCTAAGGGCCTCCACTTCGGCATACCCCCGGGAGTACTCGTCCATAGCATAGTTGTGTTTGGCTATGCGAAGCTCCTGCCTCACCTCATCCCCCGGAATCGGGGTAAGATCAATGTGGGGAGGAGCAGGATTTTCCTCCATCGGGGAAACCCCGCCGTCTAGGCCATGAGCAGGAGTGTCGGCCCTCCGAGGCGTCTTCGGCTCGTCCTGGGCAATCATCTTGCCCTTACGCTTGCGAATCAGAGCCACTTCAGGCTCCTCCTCGTCCTCCTCTGCTACCACTGGAGGGGCTTGAGGCTCTCCAGTACCCTCAACGGCTTCCTCCGAGAAGTCCCACCCTTTCCCTTGGCCTTCTCCCGGAAGCACCTCCTCGTCATCCACTAAGTCAATGGTTTCGGGGGGAGCGCCGGAAGGAACCTTCAAGGAAGGAGCCGGGGGAGAGGGGTGAAAGCCGGAGGAGCCACGGGAGTATGAACCCCGCAAGCCGTTCCAGGATGGCATCCATGGAGGTACCTGTTCCAATAAAATAAGCAAGTGTTAGAAGTTCTTGAGGAACCGCTTATAAAAGATGCAAAGAAATAAGCTACTCCTACCCGAACTTCCTAATTCGGCCCTAGCAAAGTCCCGAACTTTGATGCCGGCGCATCATCTCCAAGATAACCGTCCGAGGGCCGAAACCACCGGACGCTATGTAAGCCGACGGACCTAAGGGAATAGGTTCGGAGGGCGGAGCCCATCCGGACTCGACCTAGGTAATCTCCTAAGTTCGTAAAATAAAATTCCTTCAAATGATCCCCCCCACCGGGTCGACGGCATCTTAAACCTACGGAGACGCTCGTCGAACCCTATGGGCCTATGACTGGTATATTCATCAACGGAAGGAACATAGCGAATTATCAAGGGAGACTTACCACCGGCACCTAAGTGCTAGCACGGGAGCACCCGAGTTTGGTTCGGGGGTGAAGGCTGAGGCCGGGACGTCTGAGTCTCAGAAGAACCTTCAAGACGAAGGGGCCTCCCGGCGGAAGGGCCCCCACTCTCTTCGAAGTATCTTGTCAAAAAATTTAGCCTCGGACTTCCCGCCAATGGCTTGGCTCCTTCGCACCACCGGACTCCCCACGCGAAGCCCTCTCCCGCAGGTAGCACGGGCCTTAGAATACGCCTTCTCCTGGGCCTTCCGGTAGAGATAATCTTGGTACTTCTTCTCTGCCGTAGCAATGAGCTCATCCCGGAAGGCCTTCTCCGCAACCGGCGCCCTCACATTGGGGCAGATGACCCGTGAGAGGTTGGAGTCATCCACGGATTGATGAGAAAGGATAAGTTTGGCCTTCCTACAATTCTCCGTGGTGACCAGGCCCCCGACATCAAGATCGGCATGGTCGTAGGAGGCGAAGGCTTGGGCCCTTCGAAGGAAAGCCTGAGTGGGAAGCGTCCGCTGGTAAGGTGGGATCCGCACCCACTCCGTGAGAAGCTCCGGGTGGTCCACGGCCCTGAACCCGGACGAGAAGAAAAAGCGGTGGCGGTACTCCTTAACATGAGTTCTGCCTATTATATGGAACCACCCCCTCGTTAGCAGGGTGGATCCGAACCCATAAAAACCATCCTTAAGTTTGTCCCCTTTCTTGGGGACGGATACAAGTTCATAAAAATATAAAATTTCCGCCGGCCGGGAGACCCTCGGCCCACGGGCGGTGTAAAAAATGAATAAGCCTGAGAGCAGGCGGTAAGCTTGAGGAATAAGTTGGTATGGCGCAAGGCCGACAAATACAAGAAAATTCACAAAGTAATCTTGGAGCGGGAGCATGGCACCGGTCATCAAATGGGTCTGACTCCAAGCCCCGAAGCCCTCATAGTTGTGGTTAGGCGTCTCCGAGTCACGAGGAGGCCGGTGGAAGGTCCCCGAGGTGGAGGGTTTGATCCCAGCCACATTAATAATGTTCTCCAGCTGGTGAGGACAAGTCAGGGTCGATCGAAGCTCGGCCGCTTCCCAACCAGTTGCACGGGACTTGTACCCCTCCTGGGCAACGGGTCCCAGAGAAACCTCCTCCAGGGTGGCCATGCTTTTCCCTTTCTTCTTCGAAGATTTCGAGCCGTGCGTACATTTTATGTTACCGAGAAAAACAAAAGGGAAAAAGAAAAACCCAAAGAAGCTAGGTCCCATACCAAACCCTAAATCAAGAAAAGGGAGTGGGGGTCCCCTAACCGCCGGAAAGAGGCCCTCCGGACACGTGTCACCTGGGAAACTCTGGAGAGAATCCCTCAACAAGTGTCGGGTGCAGTGAAATCGCAGAAAGTGGTTTCGCAAAAAGAAAAAAAAAAGGAGAGAAAAGCCATCCTATGCCCTAAGCAACTGTTAAACGAAGAACACATGGCCCTCTTCAAACAGAACTGTATAACTACAACAGGGGCATGATAAATGGCGATTCTACAACTAATGCAGTAAACATAAAAAAAAAAAAAAAAAAAAAAAAAAAGAACTCGAAGAACTTAAACACTCACACACCCAGAAGCCTCTAAGTGCGAACCCAGAAAACGAACGAAGTAAATATAAGCATGTTATTATCTAAGGATGCAAGAAACTTACAGTCGATCGTTGAACTGGAGGAACTGAAAGGTGGTTGAGTGAGAGTTGAGAAGCACTGGCAAAATCAAACACTGGAAAATTAAATGAAGTGTCTGAGTATTAAGATAGTTCGTGCTACTTCGAGAAATTTTCTCTCTAGGAAATTCGAGCAGAAATGGCAAGGAATGGAAAGTAACCGAAATGAAGGAAAAGTGGTGGCTTTTATAGGCAAAATTGCATGAGGAACAGGCGTCTTCACCTACCAATCGCACGGTGGGGGAAACGCACGATTCGAATTTCCAAAGATCAATGGACCAGATCAATTTACCATTAAGGCGGTGGAAACGTTTGAGTATCCGTCTGACACCATCAATGCGCTGCATCAATCATGGGGCGTGAAACGAATCGACCTCTGCAAAAGTGAATCGCTGCATTTAACGCCATTATCAGACACATCTCCACGCGCCCCCAAGTCGTATCAGAAGACCGAGGAGGCGGCTGGAAACATTCCTGCAAAAAGCATATCGCTGCATTAAATGACATCATTTAATTTGCCCCCACGCGCTCGAGGCTCGAGCTAGGGAAACGAGGGGTCAACCGGAGACACTCGAACAAGCCTTGGTTTATTTTTACTAAGTAAACAAGGCTTGGGGGGTAAATGTTGCTCCAAAATTCGCCCAAAATACGTGGACCAGTCGAGAGGGGACACGTGGATCAGATAACTTGGAAAGATTTGCTAAGTCTTTTTATGCCACCAGGAAGCGCTATTAGCATGGGTCCCGGAGGAGACACCCGGAGTACAAGGTATTCCAGGAAGCTAGTATAGCATGAAGGCTCTCCGGGATGTGTCAGGTCTCTCCCGAGAAATCAAGTCGCATTTAATGCTGCATGGGAGGAAGCGTGTTGGGACTGTAACACGCAATAAAGTCTGACCAAGACAACCCCCGAACAAGCAGCCGCTACAAGAATGATCATTTAAGTCTAGCGACGGCTACTCTGCGAAGAGTCACGTCAATCACAAGACAAAAAGGACATTCTCCATAAAAACCCTACAGCACCTAGGGATTTGACCATGCATCACCCATGGTATATTCATCGGAAATGCCCAACTTTATGGATACTTACAGACACATGTGTAAGAACAATTCTAGGGATTACCCCACCAAAACACTATAAATACCCCCTCAAAGCTCATTTAATGGGGTCGAGAATCTTGGTTGCAAAAGAGCAGGAAGAGAAAAAACTCACCAAGAACATTCTCTGTATTTAAGAGAAAAACATTCTCTCAAGTGTAGAATCTGTATTAAATACATCCATTAATAGCAGTGGCTCGTGGACTAAGGCTCATTAACGCCCCAACCACGTAAAAAGTCTTCATCTCACTTTCTTACAGCTCCTATTATAATTATATTTTAATAGTTGCCGAAAACCTCGGTCAACAGAAGTGAAATGATAATTTTCTTCGAGCTTGGCTTAACACGATAAATGATAGAGTGCTCATTTCAGTAATTATATTAGTTAACTGAAATATCATTTACAAGTAGCTTAGTATTTTAAGGATAAAATACATTGAAGGTACAACGGTAAATTTGTCCCTACTTGATGTAGATCATCTATAGAGAATTTTAGATTATTTAGATTGAAACAATAGATTATTCATAGCGTATCTATATTTAGTATATAGAGCGTTCTATGTAATCAGGAGTGCAATTCTAAATCTATAGTTGAGTCATGAGGAATTAATAAGTTAGGAAATTTACTTGGTAAATTTTGGATCTACTTATTGGGAGCTTGGTTACATAGGCCCATGATTCCCTCACTAACTGGGATAATGTTGTTTTGTAGTCTCAATCAATTTATTTTAATTAATCAATTAGAATTATGAATAAGACTATGTCTTGTTTGTGAATTTTACCACGGAAGGGTACAATTGAGAAGCAAAGAGAATTTAGGGTTTGTTTATTAATTAAGAGACTTTGTAAAGTGTAATGTTTTTTTATCAAGAAGGAAGGAACTTCATTAATCACAAGCAATTACACAACAACCACAACAGACAACTCGGCCAAACACAAGCTAATTATAATATATTTTCTCTATATATCTCTTCTCATGATTTTTTAGGTTCCTTTTTTTAGCAATTTGTAATCTATAATACACTATATTTTTAATATCCTGTACAATTTTGGAAGATGTACTCGAGTAGTTGTTGAAGATGCAGTTGTTCCTATTGATCCATAAGTTGTATATCATAGCTGCCAGAATCGTCGGATGAACTTTATGCCATTTTTCCTTCCTATTATGTAAAAGCCAACTTTTCCATCTTTGAAAATCAGTTGGCCATCTTCTTGTCCCCAGCCAGTTACATACATGATCGAGGACTTGTTGAGAAAGGCAGCAGTCAAAAAATAGGTGATAGTTAGTCTCAGCTGCTGGACCACACACGGGACAGTGACTGCTTTCAAGGGCTATCTGAAATTGAGCGAATTTATCCCGAGTTAACAGTTGGACATTGATCGCTTGCCAAAAAATGAATCTATGCTTCGATATGTTTAAAGTGCACCAGACACTCTCGCTGAATTCAAACTAAGTTTGGGGCAGCTTGCTGTTGTATAACAGATTGGCTTTACTTTGTAAGGTCTAATTAATAAATAAGTTAAATGACAATTTTTTTTATAATTAATTATAATTATTAAATATATTAATTTGATATTTATATGGTTAGAATTAAAATATGGTATTTGTGAAGAAAAAAAATAAGTTCTTAAATAAATTGACAAAATTGAAATCCTGTAGGGCTCACATTAGATTCGACCACTTAAGGATTAAGAAAGCCAATTTTTTTTTTTTTTTAATTCTATTTAATTCTAAACCTAACCATCTCCATATAAATAGAATATAATGACCTTTGATTCAGACAATGACTATAGACTCTCTCTTATCTGACAAATCGAATAAAAAAGAAATCTATTACTTTCTATCATTATTTTCGAATTTCTCTTGAGATTTCTTCATAGAAATTTGTGCTCTTTAGTTTGAGAATATGCCCACACATGTTAAAGCAATACTTAACATAGTGAGGAAGATTGTGTAGTTCAAACTGTTAACTGAAGGAGATTTAGGTCTAGATCTTGATCATACTCTAAAACATAAAGGATCAAGGGTTAGAGATCTGATTGGAATGAGTCATACTATTCGACTACTGTTAACGCATATTTTTTTTAACTAAATTAATAGTCTTTTTTCCAATAAATGTACCACAAAATTAAATGGGTTTAATGTTTATGTTTCATCTCGTTGAAATTAATGATTATTTTCTGACCATTTTAGTGTTGTTATAGTAGTTCTGTCTTTGAGTGTGAAAAAATGGAAGTCTCGTTTTTTATTCCGTCTTTACAGTGTAAGAAAAAAAAAGCATGAACGGTAAAAATGAAAATTTTGTCGTGACAATATAAAAGTAAATATTAAAAATCAAACTAATATGAATCATTTTGTTATATATTGGATGCATGCATGCAGCGATAGTCTATAACCCCAGAGATTTATTGTATCATAAACTTCAACACAATCCAGTAATAATGGTGCCTAAACTACAATACATTACGTAACTAAATTAAAGCACAACAAACACTAGAAAGAGTATTCCCAAAACTGATTACCGTTAGATTTTACCCCAAAATGTAAGTTTTTATCATACAATCCATTTTAACTGCAAGTTTCCCTTTTACTGCTTTGTACAGTCTGGTTGATACTAATCAGAACAATTTCGCTAAATGAATAGTTTAAAATTCTCCTTGTAAACAAAAAAGTATCTACTGGGAAGTAATTTGGAAATTAATAGTTGGATAGGTAGTTAGGCAGAAATAACAGCTGGATGTTTAAGCAAAACCCATTCGATTTACATTATAAAAGAAGAATAGAGAAAATAGAATGTAATACTTTAAATCCTTTTTCCATGAAGAAACTTAGTCATTAAAATACGTTTCATGAAAATCCAACACAACAGCTGCCATAAAACCAGGCTCCATCAAAACACAGCACAGCCATCAAAACAGGCTATACTAAAAACATGGACCTAACAGATATAGAGCCACGGTAAAATTCCAAGGTTGGCACTACTACATGCTTAACATAGATAAAATATCAAAGCACTAAACTTAACACACCAAACAGTAATTACCTAGTCTGCATATCACTAGTCCTAAACAAGAGACCAACCACAAAATTAACAAAACACCAAAGGTAAGGTCTTCAAGTTCAGACATGCAGAGGTTCCCATAGGAAGGACCACAACAAAAAAACGAAACTAATTACATAAAAGATTAGGATTTGGAAGCTTCAACAAAAGAACATGGAATTGGAGACATTTTCCTTCAACCTAGGGAGTTGAGGAACAGGTGGAACTCCAGCTGAGGACAGCCCACCGTGGCTAGATGACGTCTCGGAACTGTCCTCAAACTTCATAAACTGACCAACCTGTGCAGCCG
The DNA here is from genome assembly GCF_029168945.1 of Cannabis sativa. NCBI lineage: Eukaryota > Viridiplantae > Streptophyta > Magnoliopsida > Rosales > Cannabaceae > Cannabis > Cannabis sativa. The sequence continues at coordinate 14,694,083 of NC_083602.1, read as the reverse complement.
CCAAGTGTGCATAACAAATAGGGGCAACTGCAAAAGGAAAAAATAAATTAAACTTTTCAAATGGATAGAAAGGTGGGAGACAAATCTGGTGTAATGGTCCTTGTCATATGGTCACATTATTTGTGGAAGCAAAAACGTCAGAGCAAGCTACACCTATTTTGAGTAATTATAAACAGGACCACAAAAACCTCAAAAACCTTACCTACAGAAATGGCAGTTGTACTCCTCTGGTAACTGCAAGAATGAGAAATATAATTCAGTATCGAGTTTAATGCCAGCCAAATTAGTTAACGATAAGCTATCCTGGAGAATATTGACTTACACATATGATAGAGAATGTACGAGCTCTTGTAGATCATCAGCTGAAAAACCCACTTCATCTAACAGAACATGATAATGAGTGGGCCTTGTAGTACCCTTTTCAGAAAAACAATTAAATAAGTCAATCTAACAAGACAACGAAGCAAGAAGATTAGTATATTATTACATATAAAGCCATTTTAGATATGAATCCTTTTGATAAAATAAATCCTATGATTAAGCAGGTTGGAACTTAATATCAACAACGAAACATGAAAAAAAAAATTTATCCACAATCCACTTACAATCATGCCAGCATGAGCACAGAGGTAAAAGTCATTGTTCTTTGGATGACAAATCTTGTTGTCAATAATGGTACCTGAAGAAAAAAAAAAGGTGAGAAGAATTGTTATTTGAATAAAAAGAGAAGATATGGTTTATTAGCATCATGAAGGTGAAAATAAAAGATATGGTTTACCAGGTGGAACATTGTCTGGAGTCGACTGCTGGAAAAACTTTGTATGATGATTTTTCTGAGCAATGATAACCACAAACTTGGGATTCCAAGTATCATCAAGAAACTTGCACGCCTGCAAGAGCATTAGAAGTCAACATAATTTCAAAGTTGAGCACGTAACTTGCTGGAAAAAGGCACAGAACTAGATACCTCAATGATTTGATCCAGTTCGATGTTCAAAACTTGATTGAACTGCGATTCACTGACCCCATCCCTAATTCAATTCACAAAAAGCCATTAGCAAATCATTTCAGAAGGACTGCATACATGAGTAAACATAGGTAGACAAGTCTGTATAAGAGAATGAATAGTGAATTTACAACAAGTTTCTTAAAACAAAAAATCATACTATCAACTAAAAGCAAATCTTGGATCCAGTTCCAGACCAAAATTTAAAAATGATAATAAAGCTAATTGAACTGTACCCCTGCTTGGATCTTTAAGTTATCATTTTTATCATTTGGCATAATATATAAATACCTTAATTCAGCTAATTTTAATGAAGATTAATTAACCTCTGTTCAATGGAAATTGCTTCAATTTAAAAGTATATTGTAGTGATACAATTCTATTCATAATAATAAATACAATACCTAAAAATGATGATCTGATCAGGCTTTCGTTTAGCTGAACTCGTAAAGAAGTCAACTAAAAGCTCCCTGAAAATGAAGGAAAGTGTATCACAAAGACAGTATTAAATAATATAACAAAAAATAAAGAGATAGAGCCAGCATGAAGCTCAATAAAGAAAGAAAAAGTCAATTTTCATTCAAACATATTTAATAGACTTTCATTCATTAATCAGTTAGGTTTGCATACCAAATGAATAGATTATACATATAGGCAATGTCTCTCAGAGAGGGGGATAACACAAGAAGTAAATCTATATAGACATGCTACTACCTTATGATGCCTTCATCATCTTTACCAGCTGGCTTAAATAATGAATCGATCATTTCCACCTTAGGTGACTGGGTACGAACAGAAGCCCTGTAACGTGAAATTGAGGGCCAATTTCTAGAACTAACAACCTGTCAATAAAGAGGTCATCAAAGTATCAGCATCTGAAAACTAGCACTTTCTCTGACAAGTCTTAATAAGCTACAGAATTGAACAGTTGCACTACACAATCAAATCAACATTACCGCTGCAATTGATGGTATGTCAGACTGCCCTGGAGATCCATGTGAAACATCCATCCCAAGGATGAGAGTGGGACTTTTGGAGACCACTGGGATCATTGAATTACGTTCAACAGCTAAAAATGAGTTCAACCCACCTAGCTGCAAGGATTGAGAGCATGGAAAAGCATCATAACCAAAACCAAAGATATTAAAGGAATAAATAGTGTTAATCAACAAATACCTTTGCATTAATCTTTAATAGAACATTTGTAATGTATTGATCATTGACCCTTTGGGGAGCAATGCATTGAGTCACAATTCCAAACTCTGAAAGGTTCTTCTTTTTCCATGGGCCTGGGAGTTCATTAAAAAACAAACATCAGTAACATTCAAAATGGGGAAAACAATAATCCTTGCAAATTAAATATAAAATAAAGAACTCAAGAGAACAATAATCTAACCATAAAGATCACAATTTTTCCTCTCTGGAAGCAAACAAAGGAGAAAATCTGGAGCCCCAGGAAGTTTTGACTGTATCTCATCAAACATTTTCTCCACGCGAACCACAGGTGGGGCACGCCTGAACTGTCCACCCTCTTGAAACACTTCAAAAGGAGGTTTCATCAACTGTCAAAAATAAATCCAACAACGATAATCAATTACTTAATTGCCACCACCAGCTCAGAAATTCTTAAAACACTGTAAGAAAACCAACTTACAATTCCCTTCATCTCTCCACATTTTATCAGTGTTTGCACAAGGTTATCAATGTCACATCGTGCATTGAAGTTAACAACAGCCCACTTGTCTATCTTCGTTGGCTGTGCTAATTTCTGCAAATTTAAATATAAAACAAACATAAAATTCCTCATTTGTTAGAAGTAATACATAAACCAAATTTAAATATAAAACAAACATAAAATTCCTCATTTCAACAGCCCACCTTGTTGTTGAAATTCCATTTACCATTTCGGGGAAAGAAGTCCTCCCCATTACCAGCTTTCAACTGTGAGGAGAAAATACAAATTAAAGGCACAAGTCACAACATAATTAGCTATTAGTAACAAGAGCTCATGCTAACAACTATAGATTACTTGACCAAGAAATCAATATAAATATATATATATGTATATAGACCTTCGGAGCAGGCAGAACACGGCCTTCCACCTGAGTGAAACTACTATTAATAGAAACACCACAAGTGCGCAACATAGGTTCAGCATCATAATCACTGCGCTTGAGAGCCTGGAACCAAGTACAAAAAACTTGAGACAAATCTAGCATGTCTTGAAGATAATAATGATTGACACAAGAAACTTAGAATAAAATCTTGCATGTCTTTTTGAAAATAAGACTTATAGAATAGACTTACACTAGACAAGACTTGCATCCTCTCATGAGGCTTCTGTCTAGATTTCTCAACCAGTGAGGATCTTTGAAATGTGGACAAAGATTTCGTGTAACGCTGCAATGAAACCAACGTGCAGAGCTAGCAAACACAAACAGACACTCTGTTAGAATGATATAATAATGTTAACACCGAAAAAAAAAACAATATTTAACAACAGCTAGAGCATTCTCAAGTAACCTCAACAGGGAAAAATGTTGGACGTTTAGGTTTCCCAACATTAATGCAAGGCAGATCTCCAGAGTACTGCAAATTTATATTACGTTGATTTACAAAATAATCATAGACAGTCATTTCTACTGGTTCACTGTCATCACCCCCTCCTCTCTGCTTCAATGAAAATCTGATAACAATCAAGCATGTCAATTACATCCAACAAAAAAAAATAAAAGAGGGGACAATAAACTTGATAAAATGAAGCACAAAAGCAGAAAGACACAATAAAACAAATGAAAGCGTGATTAAAAAAAAAAATCATACGTTTGTTCTCTGCATGGCTTCTCGCTCAGACCAGTAATCTTGTATTCAGTATTAGAGGGCTCAACTTTGATCCTCAAATTTTTGAGTGTCCGTTTAGCCTGTTTTCAAAGACAAGATGAGCAAAAAAAAAATAATACAAACACACTAAATATACAAATGTTGATTACCTTGGCCCAATCAATCCTATAAGGATCATTCACATTTTGATTAGAAATTAAAAAATCTACAACTGGCCCAGGTTGTATGATCATCGTTGTAGACACATCTAAATAGAGATGAGAGATAAATGTGAGCAAACCATAAAAAGAAAAGCAACTTTTCAAAGATCATAAAAGAAAAAGTAAAGATGAACCTATGTTTAAAGACAATCCTTCCTGGGCTGTCCTAAAACTGGAATGAAATCCTCTGCACCCAAGAACTCCTTGACCAACATCAACGAAATTTTTTGGATCATTATGAAAAAAAGATTGGCGAACAAGTAGACATCCCCTGGAACAACTCACTTATGTTAAATGTCATAAATTAATGGATCAAATATCACACCAAACTACAGAAAGCTCCTTACAAAATGGAAAAACAACATATTTCACTTACTGCCTAGATGCATGTTGTCTTAAAATTATATCCAGAACCCTTAGAGCTTCCTGAGAGTTTTCAGTTTCTTGACCACGCAGAGCACTAGCAATAGCCTGCATGGGAATTTTAGCAGCAAAGCTAATTTCCACTTTAAATGTTTTGGAATGGAATTGGCGCCTCAATCTCTTTCTGTCACCCTCAGCATTAGGGCTCTGACTACCATTTACTCTGAACCATAAATTTTTTACATGAATCCTTTATAAAAGGAACTAATAAACAGAAGAAAATAAGCTCCAAATAAGTTGAAAAGAGCAAGGCTACCTGTCGGATGATACATCATCAAGTACAACAGTGAATTCAAGTTTATTTCCAGGAAGAGGCCCAACAGTGAACAGACTCTTCTCACCATCATAAGCAAAGTTCTTTCCGCCTAAATCAGACTTATAGGTTTCATGGAGCCTGTCTATGACTTTCCGCCCAACACCCTTAGCGTCAACAGGGCGGCCATCTTCGTAAAACAGGGCAACCTACTCATTCCATTCATAAATCAGTCAAAATTGTCTACAGTACATAAACAGAATGATAAACAAACTGGCTCAAATCTACAAAAGAAAGATAAACTTACACTATAATGAAAAAATTGATCCTGCAGATTACTGACTTTCACTTTGAAATGATTGGTTAACAGCGGTATCTTTTGCCCCTTAGTTCCAAGATTGCGTCTGGCCATTGGAAGACGGGCAGGTTTCTTCTTAACTGGCTCAATAGCCTGTTCTGACTCAGCCTTGATTGGAACAATGTCTGGTGGAATAACAGGAGGTGGAGGAGGCAATGCCTCCTCTGTTCCGTTTCCATCATCGGAAGATCCCATTTCCTGTGCACAAAGCACAAAAATAAACATGCAAGCCAGATTCAGAAAAAAGGCAGAAGTTCAACGAAGACAAAAAGGAAGAAAAAAAAAACTAAGAACCAACAAACATGCAAAATGAAAAACTGAAGAACAAAATTCCAAGACAGCAAGGAAAAATAAGGAATAACCAAAAATTATGACCAAGTAACAATTATAAATCACACCAAACCAATCACATATAGTACACCATACATGTAGAAAATAACCAGTACGGACAAAAACACTCGAAACAAATCTACCTAGCACGAGGCAGGATTTTCGGACGAAAGAAGTAAACTCGATTCTACACTACACATGCAATTTACAAAATGATATACATAAAACTTCCACATAAAATCAACTACAGAAGTAAAAGAAACAATATACTTACACCAAAATAAGCATGCGAAGACCAAAACCCTTAAAGAAAAAATGATGATAAAAAGTACGTAATGAAAAATACTCTCATCTCAGACCCATAACAACCACAGCCATCTAACAGAAACTAAAACCCAAGTAACATATCAAAATGATAAATGAAAACGGGAAGAAAATATTTACATGCAAAGTAGCAAACACACGCTCGAAGTATATTTACCTTAAAAAAATCCAAAAGAAATCTCTCCAAAAAGTGTGAGTTACCAGAGTAAAGCAGATAAATAACGCAGAAAAAAACCCACAATATAAAATTAACGAAATAGGGAAAAACCCTTAACGAGGGAGAGCAACAGTTCTGGGATTCTGGTAACCACCAATCACAAAACACAAAAACGTGATGAACAACAGAGAAAACACGCTCCGTCAAAGCCAATGCCCCAAAATAAAACCAGTAAAAGTCAAACGCAAAAGCAATGTGCCATCAATCAAAAGCAAAATAATAAAAAATAAATAAAATAGAATCCAAACCAAAAGGGAACAAAACCCAACTACCAAAAAAACTGAAAAAAAAAAAAATCAAAGAGAACAATTGCAGAGAAAACAAAACTATTCTCACTGGACCTGAGAAAGGCAAGTATAAAAAAAGTACAGAAAAAACGAAGCTGAAAACAACCCAAAAACGAACCACATTGAACAGTTGACCCTAAAAATTAAAAAATCCATAAGAGAAAAGAGAAAAACGAGATTGTATACCTGAAACACAGAAGAGAAGCGAAGGAAGAAACCCTAGAAACTTGAAGCGATCTCTGTTTCTCTCTCTATAGCTAATTTTCTCTCTCAGAAAAGAAAATTGAAGAGTGAGTGAGAGAGAGTGATAACAGTGGAGCTATGTAGTCCCTTCCGTGTGTCCCCGTTTTAAGTGCTGTGAAACCCCTCAAGTATCACACTCTACAGTTCGTAAAGTCTAAAAACCATTTACCCTCTGATCAACGGCCAAGATTTAATAAGCTCAATAAAGTAACCGCATTAATTGCTACGGTTATTTCTATGTAAACTCCACCTCTTCTTTTTTATTATTATTTATTTATTTATTATTATAGGTAGTACTAATTTATTTATGTCTACGCTCACGGTCACAGACAATGACAGTCACGGTGACCCAAGCGCACGCACACAAATTTCGCTGCTTCGCAAAAATATGGTTATGCGGATCAACTATGCCCCTCCTCGGGCGCAGATTTTTCTATTTGACGATTTTAACCTTCTGAAATTAATAGTACGGATATGGTGGCGTGTCGGGAGAAGAGAAACGAAAAGTTAGTGGTAGTTTAGTCATTTTACTATCGTGTTGTTGCGTGGGGCCCGCGTGTTTTATCTAAACCAGAACGGATAACTCAAAAATAATGCTGAGAATTTAGTTTCAAAAACTTTTGAAGAAAAAAAAGAAATTAGAAAATATTAATTAATAAAGAATAAAAGATTTATTTAGAATATTGATGACGTATATTGGCTGTGACGTTAATTTGTCACAGCTTTTTTGTGATTTTTGTTTTTGTTTTTTTTTTTTTTTTTTTTAAGTAAAAGGAGTTTGGTTTAGTGTGACCTTTCCATACACTTGTCAATCAAAATCAATTTGGTTTAGTGTGACCTTTCCATACCTTAAACAAGAAATAAATTTCCACATAAATATTTCCACAAATTTTATCTCTGTTTAAAATGTATCTAAAAAGTTTCCAATATTAAAAATATTTTGTAATAAAATAATAATTATGATTTGGAAATTTTTAAGGAAAGAATATTGAGTTTTTTTTTTTTTTTTTGCAAAGTGAAAGAATATTGAGTTTGCTTTATCATATGGGAAATTTGAAATTATATGCATATTAGGGATTAAAATTGGTATCCTAATCTAAAACTATACATAATTTGTAAAATGGGATAACTTTTACTTAAATCCAATTTTACCCCCCTCATTTCTAAACTCTCTCTCTCTCTCTCTCTCTCTCTCTCTCTCTCTCTCTCTCTCTCTCTCTCTCTCTCTCTCTCTCTCTCTCTCTCTCTCTCTCTCTCTCTCTCTCTCTCTCTCTCTCTCTCTCTCTCTCTCTCTCTCGCGTTTGAAATTGCACCACCACGATTCTCCACTCGAACGAAGAACCCACCGAACCCACCACCCCACGGAGGGAACCCATCCACTGAGCACGCGACGAGCCTTTCCCCTTTCGATTTTTTAATTTTTTTTTTCTTATTGATTATGGTGAAAATGTTGTTAGTTGATAGATTTAGGTTGGATATGTGCATTCTTGATTAGATCTAGGGTTAGATGGAGTAGATCTAGGGTCTGTGATCTTTCTGGGCAACAAAATCTGATTTTCTGGTTTGATATGAGCTTGAAGATGAAGGCCTGATGCATGGCCCGATGTAGGGCCGATGTAGGGCCCGATGGTCTGATGCCCATTTTGGATTTTTAAAATTTTTTTTTCTATTTATAGGACTGGCCCGATGGGCTCGATGTAGGGCCCGATGGTCGGCCCGATGGTCAGATGCCCATTTTGAATTTTTTTTAAATTTTTTCTATTTATAGGACTGGTCCGATGGGCCCGATGTAGGGCCCGATGGTCAGATGCCCACTTTATTTTTTTTAATTTTTTTTCATTTTATAGGACTGGCCCGATGGGCCCGATGTAGGGCTCGATGCCCACTTTAATTTTTTTTTTTTTTATAACAAAGAGAGAAGAAGAGAGTGGGGAGGCGGTAATGTAAATGGGGGTATTTTAGGGATATTCTAAAATGTGTCATATCCCACAAATATTAAATGTTATGTGTTTTAAAAAAAAAATATTAAGATCATATTTACACATAACAATATTTTTAAAATAGCTCAAAAAGTAAAATATGAAAAATATGTGTTTAAATTATGCTTATCAAGTGAACTATAATATTTTTTTGGGGCTTTTTTATTTTTATACTTCAAACTAGTTTTTTTTTTACATTTTTACGAAATTTTATAGAAACTCCTATTGCAACTAGCGCTGCAACCTAAATTACAACAAAAAATCGTATAGAAATCCCTATTGCAACTAGCGCTGCAACCACTTTAGAAACTCAAACCGTAAATTTGAAAAAAAAAAAAAGGTTAAAAAAATAGTATATGGGGTAATTCCCTTATTTTATTTTTTTTTAGGTTTGGTTTCAGATCTATTATACATCATAACTAGGTTATGTTTGCAAATCACATTTGGAAGATCTTCCTCAACCTCTCCTCCCTTTAGTTCAAACTGCTAAGGTAAGGTATTTAAAATATAATGACTTCCTTCATGCCTCAAAAGGCCACTGTACTTCAGCCACTTGGAGAAGCATTTTGTGGGAAAGAGATCTACTCCTTAAAGGCCTCATCTAGAAAGTGTGAAATGACAATTCCATTCCAGTTATTGGCTCTTCCTAGGTTATCAATGTTGGGCCTCTCAAATTCAAAGATGGCACCTCTTCTCATAACTCTTTGGTCTCACACTTCATTCTAGACAATGGATCTTTGAACGTTGATCGCCTAAAGATTACTTCGATACTAATAATGTGGAATATATCCTTAAGGTTCCTACTTGCTCCTCTATGGAGGACACTCTCATTTGGGATTGTCACCCCTCAAGAATTTTCACTGTTAAGTCAGCGTATCATCTAGCTAAATCCTTGGTCTCTTCACCCTCTCCCTCTTCCTCTAACCCTGCAGCTTATAAAACCTGATGGAAGTCTATTTGGACTATGAAATTCCTTCCAAAATCAAGTATTTTAATAATAAAGCTTACCATCATGTGTTACCCTGTAATACCAATCTTTTCCATAAAAAATCTATCTCTCACCCCTATTGCTCTCTTTGCAATGGCCAAAAATTATGAAACGATTACGCATGCCATTCTAGGGCGTACCAGAGCTAAGTCCATATGGAAACACACTAGTCTTCACTCCTTCTACTCCACAAATAGTCATTATGACATCAAGGATTTTTCACTATGAACTTTTGATACTCTACATAAGGATCAACTTCCTCTTCTATCTGGCATCTGTTGGATGGCATGGAACCAAAGAAACAAGGCTATCTTCAACAAGCCTTCCCAAACTTTTATAGATATGGAACTTTTTGTCTCTAATCTTTTGTAAGATTACAGGGAAGTTCAAATACGTGGCTCCCATTGGAATTCAGAGGCCTTTGCTCCCCCCGACCGTGATGATCACCATCAAGAATTGGATAACACCAAGCTTCCTTCTGATGGGATGTTCAAACTGTTGGAAATTATTTTACGAGGATCTAGATTTACTACCAAGTATGTTTGATTAACATCCTAATATGAATTCTAAAACAATGAAATAAACACATAAGAGTTTAAGAAAACCTTACAGTGGGTGCAGTGGAATAATATGACTCCTTCCATTCAGATCTCTAGCCCTTGATTCCTTTCTGTAGCAGAGCATAATCAAGATCTGAATCTGGATCTTCTTTTCTCCTTCTTTGATGCAGAATTTCTATAGTCTTACATACTATGATTGAGGTACCACTTGATGTGTGTGGGCACTACTCATCACTCAAAGGTTTCGAAATTTAGAGAGAAGAAAAGAGAGAGAGGGGCGTGTGGCATTTTCTCTGAGGGAAACAATATGTGAAGTTGTAAATTTCCTGAAGCCAACACTTTCTATTTATAGAATTTCCTCTAGGTTTAGGTTAGAATTGTATGGCATTAAAATAATAAAAACTATAAATGGTAATTTCTTGTGCATAGTGGGCGGCCATACAAAGGGATTGGACCTCACTTTGCAACTTTCCCATTTTGTTATTTTCCATTCCCATTTTCTCAAAAATGTCAATTTTCCAATTTAAGCATTTAAATGCCAATTCTAATTATTTAATAACTTAAAAATAATTATTAAATAATATTGTCATTTAATATATTTATTAATTTAGACATATAAAGTCTCTTAATCAATAAATAAACCTAGAATCTCTTTTCTTTACAATTTCGCCCTTGCTTAGTGAAAATTCATAAAATAGACATAGTCTAACTTTAGAATTATAATTGATTAATTAAAATCAATTAACTGAGTCTTACAAGCAGTATGGTCTCAACTAGTATGGGGACCATGGGTCTATATAACCGAGCTTCCAATAAGTCGAACCGAATTTACCAAGTAAATTCCCTAACTTATTAATTCCTCATTGAATCCACACTTAGAACTTAGAATTGCACTCTCAGTCATATAGAACGCTCTATATGTTCCATGATATAGACACGTCATTAGTTATCCATTGTTATAACCCTAATGTGATCAATGATCCTCTATATAGATGATTTATACTGTAAAGGGATTAAATTATCGTAACACCCTACAATGTATTTTATCCTTAAAACACTTAACCCTGTATAAATGATATTTCAGCTAAGTGAAATGAGATCTCCACCATTTATTTTCGTTTGGTTAAGCTCGAAGGAAATTATCCTTTACTTTCTATTCGCCAGATAGAAGCTATAGATTCCATATTTATGTTAGCGCTCCCACTCAATTGCACTACCGTGTTCCCAAAATGTACGTATCACCCTGACCCAAAAGTAGGCTTAACTAACAAATCAAAGAACACGAGTAACACTCTTGAGATTGAACCCAACCATATCAGGATTAAGATCATTTGATCTAGGATCAACAGGTAATATTGAATTAAATAGATATTATAGTAAATTTTAATATATCTACTCAAAGTTCAATATCGGTCCCTTCCGATGTATACTCCATACATCCGATACTGGTAAACTTTGCCAATGTCCTGGAAAGGACATAACACTTTTCCAAGGTGTAAGAATACCTATCGCTGATTATACCATGTCAGTCTAAATCCAGTGTTCTGACAAATCAGGGAATAAACTTTTGAACATATAATTAAGATTATATTCAACTGTGCTAACAACACTATAATCTTTAACAAATTCATATGTTTTGGACTTAAAAAGAATTCATACATTATATACATATAATCATGAAATAAATCACGTGAACCATGCAACATAAAATGTTATTTCTGATATTTATTAATAAGTAAATCTGATTATATTGAAATGAGTTTTATTTAGGGCACAAAACCCAACAAACTCCCACTTGCTCTAATATAAAACAAAAAGTGCATTTCAAATAATCATTAACACCTTGATATACAAATCAAGTGTAATAGTAGTAAACTCCTCGTAATAGGATCTGATAGGTTGAATTAAACACAACCTCTTCTCCACCATTACTCTTCCTTAATCACAAAATCCTTGATAATGTGAAATTCCTCTCTATATGTCTACTCTCTTGGGATACTGGATTCTATACTTTTGGCAACTACTTCTTGGTTATTCAGGATGTAACACTAGTAGTTAAGGCAAGTTGGAACGGTGCCACAAATGTATAGAACTTTCCTTAGACTGAATAAGTACCTTTCCTGCAACTTTAACATTCAGTCTCTCTCTGGTAGACTAAGAGATTTCAGATAGGTTTTTACACTTCTCTAAAATCACTACTCCACTCCCAAAGTAATCACCATCTTATCAGCAGACTTTCTAGCACACAGGGAAGTCTCGAAATCTGATGTGGTGTAGTCTAAGAGTTTCAAAACCACCCTTATTGACTAACATATAGTTCCTCTTCTTAATCTTAAGATTTACTTGATTGTCTTCCAATGTTCCTCTCCCTGATTTAATCTGATACTTACTCATTACTCCCACTCAACAGCAGGTGTCTGGTCTAAGGCATACTAAAGCATATCTGAGACCTCTCACTGTTGATTTAAGAAATTCCTTCATGGCTTTATCTTCTCTGGAATAGTTGAGACTTTTCCTTAGATAAATAAAATCTATGTCTAAGAAGTTGTGAAGCTTCTATAGATTGCCATTGGAAAGAAAATGCTTCAGCATCTTATGCTTGCATTAGAGTAAGTAATTACCAGGTATACCACAAGCCATAGGTTTAGATAAACTCAAACCTATAATACTAGGAACAGGAAGTTTTGTTAAGTCCATTGAATAGACTTATTAACGAAAATTTCCTTTCATGTCCTTGTAACAGAAAACTTTAGGTTACTCCATGTGAATGGATCAAACCATAGTTCTATTGGCTTTCTTCTTAGTTTCTTATCTTGACAATCCATTACTTGTTTAAACTCACAATGGATTTTAATCACTAGTGTCTTCCAAGTCATAAGAAGAGTGAGTTCCTAGAAACTCTCCCACTACGACAAGGTACCGTGAACTATGTCTAAGAAAATTAAATGGTATTGACCTCTTCGGTTGTGTTAAGACAACAGAGGCAGTGGGATCATCTTGTAACGAATAAGATGATAGAACACTTATGGAATCAAGAAAAATTATCTCCTTTATTTGCTACTTTATTTTCAGACTTAGTCATTTTCTTAGAAAAGTAGTATTTGTTTGAACAAACACTTTCTTATCTAATGACTATGGGATGGTCCACCCCTAATCACTTAGAATAGCTAACAAACATGCAAACCAGGGTTAGCAGTTCTAGCTTTTCTTTAGATTTCGATTAGGTCATCCATGAATCTAGTAATGATTTACATTAAGTATACAACCATTACATCATTCTGAAATTATATTACCATAGAAGGATTTAGGCAACGACTAGTAACTAATTATCAATATGCAACTTGAATTTCTGGGGAGGTAAGTTTGGATATAATTCAAAATCAAATTAATGATCGTTGAACTGCATATCTGCTAACTTTTTCTCCACCCCTATCAGTTCGCAAGATCTTTAACCACTTACCATTGCTAAAAATTCATGAAATTTTTCAAACATTTCAAATTTCTTTTGCATAAGGTAAAATCTAGAGTGATCGCTTTAAGAATACAACGAAAACTCATATCCACCCCTGAATGTACATCCATCTACGAATGAGAGGATTATACTTTCAGTGGATATAGGCATATTAACTCTTTGCAGAGAATGATCTTGTCAAAACCACTATGAACAAGATACAAATGTCATAGATTTATAAAATGTGGTTGTATCTTTTAGTTACAACAAATTTAGTTACATCAAAGAGTTCTTAGAATAGTGCAAGTGGATTCTGGTCACAGAATACTAAACTCATACAGTTTAAATCCATTGATAGAAAATGGTTATTAAACACTTGTGAAAGTATAACTGTATAATTAGTAATTCTTTCTTGGACCACCACTACTAATCTAACTCTAAGTTGATTTGCCCATACAAGTAGGAGATTTCTAAGATTGAGGATTTATATCATTTTGGGATAGAATTTCGGGAATATAATCATATGCTTCATTTAATTTCTTAAGAGAAAATATGAAATGACTTTATATGATTTATAGACCATTCATCCAATGATATGTTATAGAGCTAATAAGCTAAGAGGAATTAGGATAATTTCGTTTTAAATAAGAATCCAACGATGCTCCGATTAGCGAGAGTCAAAGTAATCTTATTTATACAATCTTCTTGTTTCATATTGTAAAATACTAGTCTAAGGTGTCATCAATTGATGAACAGCTAGATGTTACATATACAATATTTATCTTTCGAGATCTAACACTATTATGTTAGTCTAATGGTGAAAATCCATTAGGGATTTATCTCATTAGAAAAACAAACCAAGTTAGACCAACAATGAAGATTCGAAATTAAACTACAATTTAATAACAGAAAATAACATGGTTCAATACAAATTCATACACAATTCAGAAATTATTAAGCATATAGCAAGTAGGAATGATAAGTGAAAATACTAAAACATACAATCCTAAATAATTTCTAAGGTTTTCAACAAACTGATATCAGTGTCCCGTTTAGGCGAGAGTCAAAGCTACCATCCATTGAATAGAGTTGTCAGCTCATTTAAAATGATCAACATTCAGCAACCTTTTATTCGATCAAGATGTGAATCCGCGTTGTCCCGTTTAGGCGAGAGTCAAGGCTATTCTATCTTATGAGCTTCCACTATTGTTTCATATTCTTGCAAGTCTTATACAGTCGCCACCATTAGGGTGATCATAACTATATAAAAAACTTACAAGATTACTTATCTTTCGAGATTAAACGGTGCTAACTTGCTAATGAGCGTTCCTCCATTAGGGAGGATTACTCACTAAAATAATAGTTATGTAAAACCAACAATGGAGATCGAATATCCTTATAATAATAAAGCTCATTATTTAATGAAGGTTGTATTTTCTTCTAATATTTATTTTAAATATATATTTATTTAATTAAAATTTCCAATTTAGAATGAAAAATTCTAAATATAAATTTTAATTTAATATTTATAAATTATACTTAGATGGATATGAAAATAACGTGAATTATTTCCATCTTAGTAATAATTTCCATAAATATTTAGAAAATTATTCAATTTAAGTTGTTTCAAAATTAATTTAAATTAATTTACAACTCAAATTTAATTTTCTATAAATATATATTGCATTTCGAAAAATGAAGTGTATAAGAATACTACTTTCGAAAATGCTTTAAAATAAAATAAAAATAAATCCTGGAAAATTACTCTAATTTTATGTTGGCCCAAAATTAATAAAAATTAATTTTCAACAAAAATATAATTTTCCTATTTAATTAAATATCTAAGAAAAATTTCAAATATTTAAGTATCATGATTAAGAATCAACTTAAATATTAATTTTCTATTTAATTAAATACACTAGAAAAATACTTCAAGCGTAATGTATAATATCTATCTACACTTTCACTAACTAATTAATTCAATTTCTAATTATAATATATTTTAGTTCATTTATTTTAATTAATCATTAAATGAAAAAATCATTGATTTAAGTTGGTCCAAAATAAAATAATTTTCAACTTTAATCTATTTTTCAAATAAAATTCGAAATTTCTGCATTAAAGAAATGCAATTTCGAAATTTTGGGAAAAAGATTAATAAAATAAAATAAAATATATTTTGAAAATTATTCAAACTTAAGTTATTCTGAATTAAGATTCCAAACTTAAAATAATTTTCAACTTTAATTAAATATCATGAAAATAACAATATTTAAGTATCATGATGAAAATCAACTTAGATATTGAAATTTTCAATTTAATTAAAAGTATTAAATTCAAGAAATAAATAATTAAGTATAGAGGAAACTTAATTATTAATTTTAGTTTAATACTAGGAAAATATGCTAAACTTAGATTGTACCAAAATTAATTATTAAACAATTAATTTCACAATCAATGATATTTTCCTATTTAATATTAGAAATAATAATTAGTACTAGAAATAACTATCTAGAATATATATCATTAACTAAGTGTTTTTCTAAAATTAACTTTAAAAATATTAAAATGAAAAATAAATTTCATATATTTTAAAAGTTAATTATGTTGTTAATTCAATTTTAATTAGGTTAGACTAATATAATTAACCTAATACAATTATTTAAATAAGGCAAATGAGCCTTCACAATTGGGGTAGTTCATGTGAGGGGGAGCTGGGTTCAGTATGTCGTACCCACTTCTATTGGCCCCCAACTCTCACACAAGGCCCAAAAGAGAGGAATTTAACCTTAATATAAATAATTGTTATTCATTGAATAAGCCCAAATCTAATTGGGCCTAAATAAAATTACTTATGTCAAATTTTATTTTAGCAACCTAGTCCATTTACTTAGTAAAATTTAAATGGGCTTCCTATATGCATCTAAGCCCAAAAGTAAACATATAGGCTCACACAGTCAAATGATTTGGATGGGCCCTATCATGTTACTAGGTTTACACAGATGAAAGAAGTACAAAATTTACCTGTTACAAATTATTCATAAGATCTATTGACAATTGGACTATGATTAAAATCAGATCATTGGATCTGTCAACAAGTTAATCATAGCAATTTAGATCAGATAAATAATAGGTTTGTTAAAAAAAAGTTTTGAATAAACAATATAAAATAAACAAACATTGTCCATGTAACAGATGTGAAAATAATATATTAATATAATTAAATTATTATTCTTAAACTAACCAAATAAAGGAAACTAATTTTAAAATATCTAGGTTTATTTAAATCAAATTAAATTAAATATCTAATAAGATCAATGATTTGAAAGGAAAGAATCTTCAATCACTTTCAGATCTTATAATTTAATAAAATTAAAGTAATAAAATAAACCAATTTTAAAATAGATTTGGTTAGATAATTATTATTTTAGGAATAAAATAATAAATGAATAATAATTACCATAATTATATGTCAAAATATCTTAGATTAAGCAACATTCAAATATCTACAAAATATCTATGTTATTTAAATATTTAAGATATGATTTATAAATTTCTAATAAGGAAAAAAATGATATATATAGAAAAAATATCATTTTTATACTTACAATTTATAAATAATTAAATATTTAACAAAATAACAAATTTTGAATTTGAAAATATTATGGTAAGTATATTTATAAAAATATCTATGTTAATTTCAAATTTATTAATTATTTAATTTGTCATATAAGATAATTTTAATATAATATTTTAATTAAAAAGACAAAGTTATCTTTTAATTTAAAATATCTTAAATATCAAAATATCTAATCTTATAATAAAATAATAAATAAATATTAAAGAAGTTAACAAATTTTTAAATCTGACCATAATAGGAAATATTTAAAATTGGAAACATTCCAAAATAGAAATATTTAAAATTGGAAAAATTCCAAATTGAAAATATTTTAAAATTGGAAATATTTCAATTTAGAAATATTTAAAATTGGAAAAATAAATTTTGGGAAACAATCCTATGAAAAAATTGGATTTTTGGGGAAAAAACCCCAAAAATTCGCAATTTGTGGGGACACCATTGAACCCCGATTTTCCAAAAATTATAACTCTTTCAATTTTTATTGGAATCGAGTTCCGTAAAAATGAAAATTGCTCAATTTTTCACAAGGAATCCAAATAAAATATTTTTAAAAATTGAAAAAAAAAATATTTCATGGAAAAATTCGTACAACACAAACTTTCATCACATAAACACATAAACCAACATGAAACCATCTAAATCAACACAGAAACATATAACACATTGTTTTAATTCATATTACATGAAAGTAAATCATTACCATGGCTCTGGTGCCAGTTGTTAGAAATTATTTTACCAGGATCTAGATTTACTACCAAGTATGTTTGATTAACATCCTAATATGAATTCTAAAACAATGAAATAAACACATAAGAGTTTAAGAAAACCTTACAGTGGGTGCAGCAGAATAATATGACTCCTTCCATTCAGATCTCTAGCCCTTGATTCCTTTCTGTAGCAGAGCATAATCAAGATCTGAATCTGGATCTTCTTTTCTCCTTCTTTGATGCAGAATTTCTATAGTCTTACATACTATGATTGAGGTACCACTTGATGTGTGTGGGCACTACTCATCACTCAAAGGTTTCGAAATTTAGAGAGAAGAAAAGAGAGAGAGGGGCGTGTGGCATTTTCTCTGAGGGAAACGATATGTGAAGTTGTAAGTTTCCTGAAGCCAACACTTTCTATTTATAGAATTTCCTCTAGGTTTAGGTTAGAATTGTATGACATTAAAATAATAAAAACTATAAATGGTAATTTCTTGTGCATAGTGGGCGCCCATACAAAGGGATTGGGCCTCACTTTGCAACTTTTTCATTTTGTTATTTTCCATTCCTATTTTCTCAAAAATGCCAATTTTCTAATTTAACCATTTAAATGTCAATTCTAATTATTTAATAACTTAAAAATAATTATTAAATAATATTGTCATTTAATATATTTATTAATTTAGACATATAAAGTCTCTTATTCAATAAATAAACCTAGAATCTCTTTTCTTTACAATTTCGCCCTTGCTTAGTGAAAATTCATAAAGTAGATATAGTATAACTTTAGAATTATAATTGATTAATTAAAATCAATTAACTGAGTCTTACAAACAGTATGGTCTCAACTAGTATGGGGACCATGGGTCTATATAACCGAGCTTCCAATAAGTCGAACCGAATTTACCAAGTAAATTCCCTAACTTATTAATTCCTCATTGAATCCACGCTTAGAACTTGGAATTGCACTCTCAGTCATATAGAATGCTCTATATGTTCCATGATATAGACACGTCATTAGTTATCAATTGTTATAACCCTAATGTGATCAATGATCCTCTATATAGGTGATTTACACTGTAAAGGGATTAAATTACCGTAACACCCTACAATGTATTTTATCCTTAAAACACTTAACCCTGTATAAATGATATTTCAGCTAAGTGAAATGAGATCTCCACCATTTATTTTCGTTTGGTTAAGCTCAAAGGAAATTGTAATGACCGCCTTAGTAATTGGATTAGAAAAGGCAATTAGCACTAATTTCTGTCATTTTATAATTATTTGTGAATTTATTTAGTTGTGGACCCCAATATTTAGAAATTAAAATTAGAGTTATAATTTCTCAATTCCGGAGATTTTATTAAACTCTAGGGGTATTATTTAGCTTATATGTGAAATATATTATTTTTGTAATTTTTGCTCGGCGACAACAGAAAATGCGATGGATGGCTAGATTGATCACATGGGTAAGTTTAGAACCTTGTTTCTTAGTGGAAAATATTTTTTGAGGAAATAAAGTATCGGGATTGAGCGGGGTTATAAAATTTGACCATTTTACCCCTAGCTTTAGAAAAACCTTAGTTTTAGGGTTAAGGGCATTTTGGACTTTTGGTTAATTGGTGGAATAGGTGGCTGCCATGAGTAGGTGACACCTAGCAAGCTGATTTCTCAGCAAGGGAAATTGATTTTCCTACCCTTTTACTTCATTTAGTGAAATTGAGAAAAAGAACCAAAATTGAAGAACAACTCTTTCCATCCTCTCTCTCTCTCTTCGAAGCAGCCAAAACCAGGGGGTTTTGTGGTGGATTTTTGGTTTTTGCAGCAAGGGATTCAAAAGAAATCAAGCCAAGGTAAGCTCTAACAACTCCTTGCCCTAATTCTTGAATTTAAGTTAGGTCGAGAATGTGAAATTGAGTTTTAGTGGCTGTTGGGTTTTCATATGTTTAGGGTTCAGTTTTTATGCTCAATTTTAGTTGATTAGGGGTCCTAATAGTTGATTTTGATGCTTGGTGATAGTTTTAAGCAAGCTTGAGTTTTGAAACTCAAGCTTTGAGCTTTAATGGCAACTTGAGTATTGATGGTTTGTTCTGTGAAATTCTGGTTGGAAATTGTTGTTTATGCATTGTATAGGTACCCTGGAGAGTTTGGTTAAGTTTGGGATTGAATTGAGTTAAGGGGGTTGGTTTTTGTGTTCCGAGCACAGAACCGGTCGACCGGTTCTGGGGGACCTGTACCAATCGGTCGACCGGTTGGTGTCCAGTTTTTGGACTTCCGGTTGGGACCGGTCTGCCGGTTGGGAGAATTTTCCAAACCCTAGTTTTTCCCAATTTTGAGATATTTAGGGTATTGTCTTGTGGTTTATTGATAGGGAAACTTTTAGTTTTAAGTTTAAGTCCCCGAGAAGTGATTTAGCGAGTCACTCATCTGTGTTGCAAATAATGTGTTTAGGGCATCCATCTAGCGCGAGCATTTTCGTTCAGGTCGGCCAGCACACTTGAATTCGGAAAATAGGTAAGAACTGTATATAGCGTGTTATAGGAGATATATGTATGATTGTATATGTTTTGGGTGATATCATAGTGGCACAACAATTGTGTCGGTTCGGCAGTACAGACATCGTATTGGTTAAGAGTGATATTCACCCCAGAGAGTATTAATTGGCGCTATTATAGCGGCACAACAATTGTGTCGGTTCAGCAGTACGGGCACAGTACTGGTTAAGAGTGATATCATGGCCAATTGTACTATTGGGTGTTATTGATGCTATCATAGCGATACGAACATAGTGCCGGTCCCGCAGTGCGATCATAGTGCTGGTAGTGGGTGATATCATGGTCAATAGCACCAACCATTAAGAACGTTCTTAATCATTTGTTAAGCCTTGTAAATAGGTGTATGGGCACCCAGTTACAAGTTGAAAGTTATATGATATGTTATATGTTTTTCTTACTGAGTCTGTTGACTCACAGTTCTACTTTCATGTGTAGGTAAAGGAAAGGCGAAAACTGAACAGGAGTGAACCCGAGCTAGGGTGAGATTGTACATGTCGAAGCAGCGCGACCTGGAGTGTTCGGTCTCGGGACATCTGGGAGTTATATTTTGTAGTCGCTAAGCGACTTGTAAATTGTGTATTTCGGGATATAAAGTTTTAAAAAGTTTGAAAATGGGATCCCGACACTTGTAAATATTTTAATATATTATAAAGTTTATTAATTAATATAAAAGTTTTAATTTGACACGTTTTTCAAGAAAACTCTTCGACTAGCGAAGATTGCACTGTAATTGAAAAAGCACTGTAGCGTGCCTTAGCATTAGGGCGTTACGGAAATCATCCTTTACTTTTTATTCACCAGATAGAAGCTATAGATTCCATATTTATCTTAGCGCTCCCACTCAATTGCACTACCGTGTTCCCAAAATGTACGTATCACCCTGACCCAAAAGTAGGCTTAACTAACAAATCAAAGAACACGAGTAACACTCTTGAGATTAAACCTAACCATATCAGGATTAAGATCATTTGATCTAGGATCAACAGGTGATATTGAATTGAATAGATATTACAGTAAATTTTAATATATCTAATCAAAGTTCAATATTGGTCCCTTCCGATGTATACTCCATATATCCGATACTAGTAAACTTTGCCAATGTCCTAGAAAGGACATAACACTTTTCCAAGGTGTAAGAATACCCATCGCTGATTATACCATGTCAGTCTAAATCCAGTGTTCTGACAAATCAGGGAATAAACTTTTGAACATATAATTAAGATTATATTCCACTGTGCTGACAACACTATAATCTTTAACAAATTCATATGTTCTGGACTTAAAAAGAATTCATACATTATATACATATAATCATGAAATAAATCATGTGAACCATGCAACATAAAATGTTATTTCTGATCTTTATTAATAAGTAAATCTGATTATATTGAAATGAGTTTTATTTAGGGCACAAAACCCAACACTAAGTGTTTTAAGGGGCAAAATACATTGAGGGGTGTAAACGGTATCCTATCTCGATGTAAATCATCTATATAGAGGATCTTTTAATCACATTAATATTATAACAATGGTTAAATGACATAACATATGGATATCGTGAAACATATAATATGCTCTATATAAGTCTGAGAGTGCAATTCCAAGTTCTAAGAGTGGATTCAACAAGGAATTAATAAGTTAGGGATTTACTTGGTAAATCGGTTCAACTTATTGGAAGCTCAACAATATAGATCCATGGTCCCCATTCTAGTTGAGACTATACTGTTTGTAAGACTCTATAATTGATTCATGATTAATCAATTATAATTCTAAAAGTTAGACTATGACTAATTTGTGAATTTTCACTGTTTAAGGATGAAATTGTAAATAAAATGGTTTCTAGGTTTAATTATTAATTGAGAGACTTTGTATGTCTAATTAATAATTATTTTAAATGACAATATTATTTAATAATCTATTTTAGTTATTAAATAATTAGTTTTGGCATTTAAATGGTTAGAATTGGAAAAGTGGCATTTTTGGAGAAATAGAAATAAAATTGAGGAAACTGCAAAATCCAAGTGAGGCCCATATCACACCATGGTCGGCCACCTCTTTGCATGTTTCCCAATTATTATTTTTAATTTTAATTGCCATGCAATTGATAATCAAAGTCTAGCAATAATAGGAAAGTGGTGGATCACACTAAATAAGGCAGTTAATCAATTACACAGTAAAAGAGGAAACTGTTTATTTGGAAAGTTGAGCTCTTCCCTTTTCCTATATATAGCCGCCCCCTCTCTTCTCTTGATATGATTTTGTATGCCTTTGAATGCTTTGATATTCATGCCATATTGTATCACACGAAATCAAGAGAGAAAAGAGAGTGAAATTTTGAATTCCTTGTGAGAGAGAAGTGCCCACACACAGCATACAGTACCTCAATCATAGTTTGGAAGACTGTGAAGGATCACATCCAACTGAAGGACATTCGGGCTCAGATCTTGATTATACTCTGCTACAGACAGGAATCAAGGGTTAGAGATCTGAGTGGGAAGGAGACACTTAATTCCGCTGCCATCACTGTAAGTTATTCTTAACTTTTATGTGTTTTTTTGTTTATCGTTTTAGAAGTTCATATTTAGGTTGTTAAATCAACATACTTGTGAGTAGATCTAAGATCCTGGTAAAATTAATTCCAACAACTGGTATCAGAGCCATGATAATTGATTTGCTTGCAAGAAATTTGGACTTAAAACCATTTGTTTGTGATTTGGATGGTTTCATGGTGTGTCATATTGATGTTTGATTGATGTTTGTGAATTCTGGGAAAAATAATTGATTATCTGTATTTGAAATTATTTTTATTGGATAGTTTGGAAAATTCTAAGCAATTTCCTTTTTTACAGAACTCGATTTCAATTTAATTTGAATTAGTTATGAATTTTTGAAAATCCGGAAAAATCAGGGTGATGATCACCATACCCACGCGCGCGGAAGGGCTGCTTGCAGCCTCCCAGCGCCGAGGAAACTCGACATATCACTCCCTAACTACGAGCTTTTTAACTGCAACGCATACCATCCTCACAATGTGCAATTTTTCTTCGTTTTCTTCGATTTTTCATGCTATTTCATGGAATTGACTTCCGATTTTTTGTGTAGTTTTGTATTTTGATTTTTGTTTTTCAATTTTCAAATCTAATTATCAGAAATAAATTAATTTCATTTTAAAATTAATTTTAGATATTAGTGTAATTTGAATTTGAAAATAAGTTAAAATCAAGTATTGCTTACCTCTTTTCTTATTTCTTTTAAATTTTGATCATTTTATCTTATTTTTAAATATAAGGTCAGAAATTAATTTTTTTTTTATAAAAATATTTTTTTTAGTAATTTAACCTTATTTAGAATAACATTACTATAATCATGGTATTCTAAAACGGGAAATAAGATATTTTTGTTAACTTTTAAATTTTGTTATTCTTACTTAAATTAAATTGTAAAATCAGAAAAGGGTATGTATTTACCATTTTCTATTTTATTGAATATTTAATTTATTAGATAACATGAAATTTAAAAGGAAAGTTAGCAAATTTATTTTGAAATGATATTTAGGTTACTTAAAACCTAATTTTTCAAAATTGTAGGTTTAATTTTAAATATTATTTTTTAAAACCGAAATTTATTTTTAAATTATATTTCGAAATAAAGTTTGATATTTTAAAATTAAATAAATCCTACTTCTAACTATCCAAATCTAACTTGTTGCAGGAGTATGTGTTTTAAATTGTTTGTAAGTTTTCTAAAACCTATTATTGCTTGATCTAAATTGTCATGGTTAACTTGTTGACAGATCCAATGATCTGATTTTAACCCATGGTTCAATTGTCAATAGGTCAAGTAAATAATTTGTAACAGGTAAATTTTTACATTCTTCTTTCATTTGTGTATGACCTAGTAACATGATAGGGTCCATCCAAATCTGTGTGCCTGTGTGAGCCTATATGTTTAATTTCTGCTATAGACACATATAGGTTGTTGTTGCTAAATGAAATGTCATAACTTGATAGATTTTATTTAGGCTCATTTAGTTAATGGGCCTATTCAATTAATAACAGTTGTTCATTTTAAGGTTAAATTCCTCTCTTTTGGGCCTTGTGTGGGAGTTGAGAGCCTTAGAAGTGGGTACGACATACTGAACCCAGCCCCCCTCACATGAACAACCCCAATTGTGAAGGCCCATTTGCCTGATTTGGATAACTGTGTTAGGTTAATTAAATTAGTTTGACCTAATAAAATTGAATAGCAACATAATTAATTTCTTTCTTCGAAATTAATTTAAGAAAAACATAGTTTGTAGAATATTATTTCTAGATAAACTATTTGTATTTTTCTTGTATTTAATTAAATAAAGAATTTTAACTAACTAGATTCTTTCTGAAACTTACTTTTATTATTTCATTCAATATTCCTATTTAAGTTATAAATTAGTTATTACTAATTTTCCTTTTTAACTTGAATTTGAATATCTTTTGAATTTAATATTAAGTTGAGGAATTTTAGGAATTGGTTATTGAAGATTCTTAAAAGATATTTTTTTAAGTTGGTTTTAAACTTAAAATGGAATATCTTTAAATTAGGTAGTTACCACCTAATTTTGATATTTAATTAAATTTTATTTGGAAAATTTTAAGTTGCAAATTATAGATTCTTTCTATAATAACTTAAATCAGATATTTTTCGAATCTTGAAAAGATATACTTAGTTAAATTGAGATATGTTCTAGATAATTATTTCTATACTAATTATTATTTCTAATATAGGAAAATATCATTGATTGTGAAATTAATTGTTTAATAATTAATTTTGGTACAATCCAAGTTAAGAATATTTTTCCTAGTATTAAACTGGAAATTAATAATTAAGCCTTCTTTACACTTAATTATTTATTTCTTGAATTTAATACATTTAATTAAATTGAAAATTAAATATCTAAGTTGATTTTCATAGATACTTAAATATTGTTATTTTCATGATATTTAATTAAATAGAAAATTATTTTAAGTTGAGTATTTCCATAACAACTTAGATTTTGAATAATTTCCAAAATATATTTTATTTATTTTATTAATCATTTTTTAAAATTGCATTTGATTATGCAAGATAATTTTTGAATTTATCTTGAAAGATAGATTAAAGTTGTAAATTAATTATTTAATTTTGAATCAACTTAAATCAATGATTTTTTCATTTAATGATTAATTTAAAATAAATGAACTAAAATATATTATTAGAAATTGAAATTAATTAGTCAAGAAAATCTAGATAGATAGTATTCTTGCTTGAAGTATTTTTTCTAGTAAAGATTGGTTTATTTTAATGTATTTCGAAAATTGTATATTTTTGGAAATACAATATATATATATATATATTTGTAGAAATTTTAATTTGAGTTGAAAATTAATTTAAATTAATACAACTTAAATTAAGTAATTTTCTTAATATCTGTTGGAAAATTAATACTAAGATGGAAATAATTCATTTTATTTTCTTAACCATCTAAGTTTAATTTTACAAATATTAAATTTAATTTTATTTAGAGTTTTATTCTAAATTTAAAATTTAATAAATATATATTTAAAATAAATAAATAATAGAAGAAAATACATTTTAAATAATGAGCTTTATTATTAAGATATTCGATCTCCATTGTTGGTTTTACATAGCTATTGTTTTAGTGAGTAATCCTCCCTAATGGAGGAACATTCATTAGCAAGTTAGCGCCGTTTAATCTCGAAAGATAAGTATATTTGTAAGTTTTTTATATTAGTATTGATCACCCTAATGGTGGTGACTGTATAAGACCTACAAACGTATGAAACAATGGTGGAAGCTCATGAAATAGGAATGACCTTGACTCTCGCCTAAACGGGACAACGTCGAATTCTCTTTTCGATCGAATAAAAAGTTTCTAGAATGTTTGTCATTTTAGATGAGCTGACAACTCTATTCAATGGATGATAGCTTTGACTCTCGCCTAAACAGGACACTGATATCAGTTTGTTGAAAACCTTGGAAATTATTTAGGATTGTATTTTTTAGTATTTTCTCTAGTCATTCCTACTTGCTATGTGCTAATAATTTCTGAATAAGATTTTGTGTTAAACCATAATTGATTTCTATTTATTATCTCGTAGTATCCTGAATTGCAATGTCGAATCCCATGTTGTCACTGCTAACTGAAAATAAGCTAAATGGAGCTAACTTCCCAAAATGGAGAGAGAATATTAATATTGCTCTCATAGGTGAAAGTGCCCTGTTTGTGTTGACTGAGCCGTCTCCTGAGCAGCCAGGTGATAATGCAACCAAAGCTGTTAAAGAGAAGTTTGAGCGTTGGCAGAATGCTAACAACAAAGCTCGATACTTCATGCTTTCCAGCATGGTTGACACCTTGAAAACAAGGTTTGCTAACACTGTCACGGCTGTAGAAATCATGACGCAGTTAACTGAGCTATTCAGTATGGCATCTATCCAGTCTCGCTTTGACGCGACTAAGAAATTCATCAACGCACGGATGGAACCCCATCAGAATGTGCGTGATCACCTTCTCCAGATGGCAAGTTATTTTCAGGAAGCCCAGAATCATGGTGCTGAAATGGATCAGACTACTCAAGTGAGTCTCATCTTGAATAGTCTGACTCCAGACTTTCTGCCCTATACTTCAAATTATGTCATGAATAAGAAGGAACAAGACTTTCATACGTTAGTCAATGACCTTCAGACATATGAAAATTTGATTGGAGGTCCCAAGAAAAGAGGGAGTAAACCTCAGAATTCTGGAAATGGTAATAGGACGAATAATCCTGAGGCACACGTTGCTTCTACTTCCAAATCCAATAATAAGAAGAAGTGGAAAAATTCCAAGAAGCGAGCTCAAGCTGCGAAAGCAGCTAAGAACAAAAAGGCTGGAGCTTCTGGTGATACACCAAAAGGAAAATGTTTCTACTGCAATGAGAAAGGTCATTGGAAATCCCAATGTCCTAAGCTTCTTACAAAGAAACAAGGTATTTCTTTATAAACTGATGGGTTTTAGTGAATTATTATCCATTTGGATTATTAATTCTGGACTACTAACCTTATTTATTATTCTTCTTATAGCTCAAGCTTCTTAAACTCGGATGATGTCTTAGCGAGTTGGATCTGAAAGCTGGATTGTGGATGGAGGTCGTCTATGATAAAGAAGAAGCTCATTTTTTTTTTTGAATTAATTGTTTAATTTTTCAAACAATTTGGATTTCAAGTTTGGGATTTTATTCCTTGTTCGTTTCTCATAATATTACAAACATTTATTTTGGTTTGTAATAAAATTTATTTTTAATTGCAATCTATGAGATGAGCTTCAGTACTTTATCTTATAAATCAATTACCAATTGTTATATTTATTATGTTTGTATGTGTATGTGTTTTTATTATTGATACAAATTCTATAGTTATTTAAACTCCTTACAAAGTTATTACTACATAAACACTAGAAATTATTTCTATGTTTATGAATAATTGTTAATTCTAAAACAATTATTGAGAATTTGTTTAATAAAAAGATCTTTTGATCTAATAGGGGTGGAGAAAAGTTAAGAATGATATGCAGTTCAACGATCTTTTATATCTAATGAACTCTGGATTATATTCAACTCCACATACTCTCTATCACACTTAGGGAATCATGATCTTTACAACCTTTAGGGGTGAATCATAATCTCTATAAACTTAGGGGTGGAATTTATTCCACAGTACTCTTTGTGACACATAATTTAAACACGGAAAATAATATAATAAATTAGCTATTATCAAAATAAATCCTTAATCTTGATTATATGTTCCAGTTTAGATTTACTGTTGTAATAAATAATGATACCAATAAAGTTTTTTGATAATGTATCACATTACCTTAATTGAGTGGGAGAATATTAAAATTCTTTACCCATCTTCATTTGGTTGACACTTGTGATAGGAACTTAAGAACACCACTGATAAAACAAATCTAACCATTCACATGGATAGAAATAACGTATCAGAATTATGAGAACAAGATAGAAGAATTCTTGCATAGTCTATTCGAATGACTTGAGTCAAGATTTCTAATCCTCATAACATTTTATGGTATCTTAATTTGATTGCTTAATCTCTAGCAAGTATTTTACACTTCAAATACTAGACTGCTATGTTGTTGATGTAGTCTTAAAGAAACTTACAGTTTCAGATTAAGATAATAAGTAACAACGAGATATCCCTCAAAACAATAATAAGAGGTTAAAAGTATTATTTAACCAGACATCTACTATTGCGTGGGAGCCATCTGAGATGTAATCAAATGGGGAACATTAGGGGACAGTCAAGAAAGATTTATAAAAGTGACCTATATGTTAGAAGGAACTATGCATTAGTGATCCTAATATCCACACCGACTCATTAAGAATTTTGAGATGGTGGTTACTCTGGGAGTGGAGGAATCATTGTAGAAGAGTGTAAAAACCCATCTATAATAATTCAAGCTTCATCAGAGAAGATATAACTTTGTAAATTCGAAATTACCAGAAAGTTATTTTACTGAAGAAAATTCTACACTGCATTATCTCAATTCCAAATTTTAAAATTTGAGAAATATGTCTTCTGTTTGTTCAGATGTACTTAATGGGCAATAAGGATTTCAGTATCCCTTGATGAGTAAAGCATATAGTTAAGGATGTTTCATAAGATTTATGAACCTGGTTCCAGAAATACGGGTGGATTCAAATATACTACACTTGATTAGAGGATCAAGACGAAAGATTGATTGTAATGCACAACTTGTTTTATGTTAGTGCAAGTGGGAGTTTGTTGGGTTTTGTGCCCTAAATAAAACCCATTACAATCTGATTAGTTATTAATATAGAATTTTGAAGTGATTTATGTTTACATGTATGTTACATGTTTATGGTTTAATATACATATTTAATATATGCACAAAATCAGTTAAATCCAAAACATATATTCATTCACAATTACAGTATTGTCAATACAGTGGAATGTGATTGTGATTATATGATTCAAAAGACTTAGTCCCTGTTCATCAGTGTTTTGGATTTACACTGATGTGATAATCAGCGATGAAGTATACTTACACTTGGAGTAAGTGTTATGTTCTTTCCAGAACATTGGTAAAGTATACTAGTTTCGAATGTATGGAGTATACATTGGACTGGACCGATATTGAACTTGGATAAGATATTATAAACTTACCGTTGTGTCTCTCTAAGTCAATATCAGAAGTTGATCTTAGATTAAGAGAATCTAAATCCTGATATGCTCAGGCTCAATCTCAGGAGTACTATTCATGTTCTTTGATTTATTAGTTAAGCCTACTCTTGGGTCAGGGTGATATGTATATTTTAGGAACATGATAGCATAACTGAGTGGGAGTGCTGAACATAAATATGGAATCTATAGCTTCTACTGGTGTATAGAAGTCAAGTGATGATTCCCTTCGAGCTTAGTTAAATATAAGTAAATGGATGAGCTCTTGTTTCAGTGACTGCATATTAGATCACTAAGACATCATTTACAGGTAACTAAGTGTTAAAAATTATTTTACCAGGATCTTAGATCTACTCACAAGTATGTTGATTAACACCCTAAATATGAACTTTCTAAAACGATGAAATAAACACATATAAAGTTTAGTAAACCTTACATTGGGTGCAGCGGAATATAATGTCTCCTTCCGTTCAGATATCTAGCCCTTGATTCCTTTCTGTAACAGAGCATTATCAATATCTGAACCTGGATCTCTTTCTCTGATTCTTTAGTGCTGAAACTCCTTCTTGCTGAAAGTCTTTCTTCACGATCTTCCTCACTATGATTGAGGTATCACTTGCTGTGTGTGGGTACTACTCTAATCACTAAGTATTTCGAAATTGAAGAGGGAAGAAAGAGAAGAAGGTGGAGGCTAGGTATAGAGAGAGAAGGCTCAGGTTTTTCTCTGAAGGAAAAAGTAGAAAATTTTAGTGTAAATTTCCTGAAGCCTTCACTATCTATTTATAACATTCCACTAGGGTTAGGTTTGAATTATTTGGCATTAAAATAATGAAAATATCAGAGGTAAAACCCTACAAAAGTGGTCGGCCCTATACATAATGGATTTGGGCCTCACTTTTTGTAATTTTGCAGTTTTATCACTTTTGCATCTGATTTTCTCAAAAACGCCAATTTTCAAATTCAACCATTTAAATGCCAATTCTAACTATTTAATAACTATAAATAATTATTAAATAATATTGTCATTTATCATATTTATTAATTGAACCATACAAAGTATCATAATTAACAAATATATCCCTAAAACTCTTTCTTTACAATTTCGCCCTTACTTAGTGAAAAATTCACAAATAAACATAGTCTAATTTGAGAATTATAATTGATTAATCAAAACCAATTATACGAGTCTTACAAGCAATATTATCTCAACTAATGGGGGGACCATGAGTCTATATAACCGAGCTTCCAATAAGCAGATCAAGAATTTATTACCTAAATTCACTGACTTATTAATTCTTCGTTGAATCCACGCATAGAACTTAGAATTACACTCTCAGCATATAGAATGCTCTATATGTTCCACCATATAGACACATCATTAGTTATCCATTGTTATAATCTTAATTTGATCAATGATCCTCTATGTGAATGATCTACACTGTAAAGGGATTAGATTACCGTTACACCCTACAATGTATTTTATCCTTAAAACACTTAACCCCGTATAAATGATATTTCAGCTTATGTGAAATGAGATCTCCCCCATTTATTTTTGTTTGGTCAAGCTCGAAGGAGATCATCCTTTACTTACTATTTGCCAGATAGAAGCTATAGATTCCATGTTTATGTTGGCGCTCCCACTCAATTGCACTACCGTGTTCCCAAAATGTACGTATCACCCTGACCCAAAAGTAGGCTTAACTAACAAATCAAAGAACACGAATAACCTCTTGAGATTGAGCCTAATCATAACAGGATTAAGATCATTTGATCTAGGATCAACTAGGCGATATTGACTTGAATAGATATTACGGTAAGTTTAATAAATCTAAGTCAAAGTTCAATATCGGTCCCTTCTGATGCATACTCCATGCATCCAACCTGAGCTTTACTTTAACCAATGCTCTGGAAAGAACATAGCATTTCTCTAAATGCAAGTAAACTCTTGTTGTAGATCATCATATCAGTAAAACCCTGTGTCTGATAAATCTCGGAAACTTTATTCACATAGTCATGTTTACTTTCCAATGTGTTGACAGCACAATAAACAGGATCAAGTATGTGAAAATGGTTTAAGATGAATTCATACAATATGTACATATAATCATGAAATAAATCATGTGAACCATGCAACATTAAATGTTATTTCTGATCTTTATTAATAAGTAAATCTGATTATATTGAAATGAGTTTTATTTAGGGCATAAAACCCAACACTAAGTGTTTTAAGGGGCAAAATACATTGAGGGGTGTAAACGGTAAATTTGTCCCATCTCGATGTAAATCATCTATATAGAGGATCTTTTAATCACATTAAGATTATAACAATGGTTAAATGACATAGCATATGGATATCGTGAAACATATAATATGCTCTATATAAGTCTGAGAGTGCAATTCCAAGTTCTAAGAGTGGATTCAACAAGGAATTAATAAGTTAGGGATTTACTTGGTAAATCGGTTCAACTTATTGGAAGCTCAACAATATAGATCCATGGTCCCCATTCTAGTTGAGACTATACTGTTTGTAAGACTCTATAATTGATTCATGATTAATCAATTATAATTCTAAAAGTTAGACTATGACTAATTTGTGAATTTTCACTGTTTAAGGATGAAATTGTAAGTAAAATAGTTTCTAGGTTTAATTATTAATTGAGAGACTTTGTATGTCTAATTAATAATTATTTTAAATGACAATATTATTTAATAATCTATTTTAGTTATTAAATAATTAGTTTTGGCATTTAAATGGTTAGAATTGGAAAAGTGGCATTTTTGGAGAAATAGAAATAAAATTGAGGAAACTGCAAAATCCAAGTGAGGCCCATATCACACCATGGCCGACCACCTCTTTGCATGTTTCCCAATTATTATTTTTAATTTTAATTGCCATGCAATTGATAATCAAAGTCTAGCAATAATAGGAAAGTGGTGGATCACACTAAATAAGACAGTTAATCAATTACACAGTAAAAGAGGAAACTGTTTATTTGGAAAGTTGAGCTCTTCCCTTTTCCTATATATAGCCGCCCCCTCTCTTCTCTTGATATGATTTTGTATGCCTTTGAATGCTTTGATATTCATGCCATATGGTATCACACGAAATCAAGAGAGAAAAGAGAGTGAAATTTCGAATTCCTTGTGAGAGAGAAGTGCCCACACACAACATACAGTACCTCAGTCATAGTTTGGAAGACTGTGAAGGATCACATCCAACTGAAGGACATTCGGGCTCAGATCTTGATTATACTCTGCTACAGACAGGAATCAAGGGTTAGAGATCTAAGTGGAAGGAGACACTTAATTCCGCTGCCATCACTGTAAGTTATTCTTAACTCTTATGTGTTTTTTTGTTTATCGTTTTAGAAGTTCATATTTAGGTTGTTAAATCAACATACTTGTGAGTAGATCTAAGATCTTGGTAAAATTAATTCCATCAGATAACTCAGTCTAAAGCTGGAGTATTCAAACCCAAAGTCTATTTGGGACAAGCTCAGTGGAACCCGATTAATGAAGAGCCAAGAACACTTGAAGAAGCACTGAACTCACCAGTCTGGAATCCAGCAATGAACTCTGAAATTATTGCTCTCAAAAACAACAAAACATGGACTCTTGTACCTAGGTTGGACAGCTACAATGTTGTTGGCAATAAGTGGGTTCATATAATAAAAAGAAATGTCGATGACTCAGTTGAAAGGTACAAGGCAAGACTCGTGACTAAAGGCTTTCATCGAAGGCCGGGTATAGATTTTTATGAGACATTCAGCCCTGTGATTAAGGCAGCAACCATTAGAATCGTGCTCACCATAGCTGTGTCTAAAAACTGGCAGATAAAGCAAATAGATGTCAACAATGCGTTCTTGAATGGACAACTGGAAGAAGATGTCTACATGCTACAAACTCTTGGTTTCGAGGATCCAGAGAAACCAAACCATGTTTGTAAACTCCATAAGTCCCTATACGGTTTGAAACAAGCTCCAAGAACATGGTTTGATCAATTAAAGAAGACCCTGCAGCAATGGAACTTCACTAACTCAAAGGCTGATTCCTATCTTTTTGTCTACATGACTGATGAAATTATTCTCATGGTGTTGATATATGTGGACGACATTATTATAACAGGAAACAATGAAAAAGGGCTGAATGAGTTCACCTCTAAGTTGAATAAAAAGTTTGCTCTCAAGGATCTAGGGCCACTTCATTTCTTCTTGGGAATTGAAGTCTGCCATGACAACACAGAGCTGTACTTGACACAGTCCAAGTATATATCTGATTTGCTACACAAGTATGAAATGCTTAACATAAAATTGTGCCCCACACCTATTGTTGCAGGCTAATCCATGTCAAAATTCGATGGAGAAGCTCTTCCTAATCCTACAGTTTACAGGAGTGCAATAGGAGCCTTCCAATATCTGTGTCATACAAGACCGGATATTGCCTTCGCAGTAAACAAGTTGAGCCAATTTTTACAAGCACCAACTACAGGTCATTAGAGTGCAGTCAAGAGAGTGTTAAGATATTTCAAGGGAACCATTCACCACGGTCTTCACATTGGCTTCAGTCATCACTTGAATTTAGTTGGTTACTCAGATGCAGACTGGGCATGTTGTCTTGATGACAGAAGATCAATTGCAGGATATTGTGTCTATCTTGGAGAAACACTAGTTGCTTGGTCATCAAAGAAACAAGCGGTTGTGTCTAGATCGAGCACTGAATCCGAATATAAAGCCCTTGCTCATGTTACATCTGATATTACATGGGTCGAATCCCTTCTCAAAGAACTCAATTTTAAGCTTCCCAGTTGTAACGCCCTGTCCAACAGGAACGCCACGTGTGTGTGCAATTTATTTAAAATACCAATAATTATATAAGATGTAATTATACTAAAAGTGTGGGTAATTAAATTTTGATAGTTAAAACTCAACCTTCAAACTTTTTAACAAAAGATAAGTAACATGAATTACGGGGTTCCCCTGTTTTCAAAATATATACAAACTGATTTCAAAGTATTTTACAACATAAGCTTTATATTTTCCAAAATACAATCAAAATAGAGCATCCTGTAAACTGGGCTGCCTACGGCTGGTATGTACATTGCTGCTGCGACCATAAACTCATGGTTGCTCGACTTTGGCCTTCCCTTTACCTGCACCATAAAGCACCAGTGAGTCACAGAGACTCAGCAAGAAAGTGATCAAAACAATAATTGAAAGAAGATAATTATTAACTTAATCTCGTGCCATTATGTTCACTTACTATTCGATAATAATAATCATTCATTTGAACATCACACATTCCTGGTACTTAATAAAGTACCACTTTTTACCACTCGTCACATACGAGCTGAATATGTCACTACCGTTGCGCGATAAAGCAAACGATAAGTAAGAAACCTAACCGCGGTTTCAAGAGTAATTACTCATAACGGTAATAACTGTTTCCAACCCTAGGTCATAACCTAGGTTTAATAAGCTTTTAATCAACATCATGATAATAATTAAGGTCACTTCCATTCATCCATTGATTTTTAACCACATACGGTGCTTACCACTTTTCTTACCTTAACTCAGAAGTCAAGAATATGGCCGACCTGGGTGGAAAAACAAGTTAGGCAATCCCGGTCCTATGTCACGACAATTGAAACACAATAAATACCTTAACTTAATATTCCGGATTAAAACCCTAATTTAAAACCGATTAGACTTAGCCTTCACCAACTATATATAATAATTCAAATAACTCAAAATTATTCAAAGGCAGGTACTAGGTTCAACCCCGAGCTAAACAGGGTTCAGAGAAAAACCCGAGAAATTTTCCCCGCCGTAATCGGCCGACCGGCTCGATACAACGAGAACCCATCCGATCGACCGGTGTCGTCGTACCAGAAAATTTCTGGTTTTTCTCCCCCAGCTCGAACCAAAACCATCTCAGACCTAAATTGCATTTCCAGAACAGTTCAATATACCAAATACAACATATTCAACACATCATTCAATCACATTTCACCACTTAACTCAAAATCACCATCTCACTTGAAAATCAAGCTCATATTGCTTAATCAAATACATTCAAACTAAACAGCCATTAAAATCACATGATACTAACTTCAACACACCCCAAAAGAGACCTAAAAACACCATCACAACCCAGACTAAACCTACAGCCACGAAATCCTACAACCCTCATCCAAAACCAACCTAAATTAGTGAAGTTTTCAATCCCCAAGGAAAAGAACTTACCTTCAAAGCTTCTAGGATGATCTTGGGTATCCAATTTGCTCAAAAGCTGAGAGAAATCAAAATGAATCCCCTAGTTTTAGCTAGCTCTAGGTCACGAAAGAGAGAGAGAGAAGAGGAAGGAGAAGAAGAAAGGAGGCTTCCTTGCCTTGGAAGTTTTCTTTCTAAAGAAAAATGAGGTTTTCCACTTTTTTATTATTTTTATTTCCTTCCTTAAATAAATAATAGGCAGCAGAAAAATAAAAGAAGAAAAGTCAAAAAGTTCCATTGAATTTCCTAATTTACCCCTCTTACATAATTTTTTTTTTTAAAAAAACCTTAGGCGCATTTTGGTAATTTTACTAATTCCCCAATCCGACATTCTAATAAAATTCTAACTTAATCCGGGATATTCTCAAAATAATTCTTTCATTTAATGTCGTGACATTGCTAACCACATAGCTAAATTTCCACAATTGCCGGGCCCAAAAATAACGTATTTCATTAAATAATTTCTCAACAATTTACCTAAGTAAGATCATAATCCTACTTCATTTCTCAAGTACTCACATATTTAATAAAATATGTCCATTTAAATATTATTTATTTTCTGGGATATTACACCAGTACTCCTATCACATGGTGTGATAACCAAAGTGCTAGTGCCTTAGCCTCAAACCCGGTGTACCATGCAAGAACGAAACACATAGAGATTGACATACACTTTGTTCGTGACAAAGTGCTGAAGAAAGAATTAGAAATCTGCTACATTCCTTCATCAGATCAAGTAGCTGATTGTCTAACTAAGGGCCTATCACATTCAAGATTTCAGTACCTGATCGACAAACTTGGAGTGAGAGCCTCACCCCTTCGTTTCGAGGGGTGGTGTCGTGAATGGTGTATAAACGGGGGACACAAACCAGTAGCTATTGCAGCCACACCTAATCATTACCAATGATTAAGTGTCCTTTCAATCATTCCAGAATATTCCTTTGTTAAGAGTTTGTTATGCATTGTTTTTTGTGATGCCATGTGGCAACTCTGTATTGGATATTTTGTATTCCCTTTTATCTATTTAATGAAGCTGCTGCACTCAATCTCATTTGAGCTGAGAATTTCATTCTTCACTATTTTTTTATCTCACTTTCCACTAGAAGAGGTAGGATCGGACTGTCAAGTGTTTTAACAATATCAAGCACAAATGGAGAGATAGATCCTCCCTCTTGGATCTTGTACATTTGGTTCAAAACTATTTTTAGGCTTAGATAGAAAGATCGTTTGGAATGGTTCTTTTCTAAATCAGTCTTTGTAATTGTAACCTATTTTTATTGCTCTTTCTTTATTGATTACTTTACACAAAAATAAAATAAAAAAGAAAGTGAACTAAAATAGCTCAAAATTTAATATTAGTGTTTCTCTACTCTTTAAACAATATTTTAATAATTTCTCACTTTTCTCGTTCTATTTTTTTCATTTAATATATTTAACTTTTTTGTTTGTATAATTAAAATATATTATTATAAATAAAATATTTAAATGATATAAAGAAATAAATAAGTTATGTGTGGTATTGTTGCTTGGAATTTTTTCCAAAATAGCAATTCAAGAGTAAACCATGTGTCAATGGGACATGATAAGTGTATAAAAATGCACATTATAAAGTAATAATTAAGTAATAAAATTAAGTTTTAGTATTTATTTTTATAAGTTTTAAATGAAAAATTTGTTAGAGATTTATTCAAAAAAAAAAAAATTTGTTAGAGATGAAAATATTATTCTGACTTAATTTTATTTGTGTTATTTTTCAAAATGTGCAAGGTTTTAAAATTCAAAGAAAATGAAGCCCACATTGAAATATAATGCTCACGTGTCAAGCTTTCTTCTCAAATTATTATAGGGTTAAGTTGAAAAATGCCTCTTTTATGTAGATAACAAATTTTTAACTAGAACATTGCTATTAGGCACCAGTAGTGACTAGCACCTTCTCGACATGTCGCGTTGCGATTGGCTAGCGATACTCCCTAAAAACTATTATATTAAATTATATGAGACCCGATAGTTAGTTAGACCAATAGTGATATTGACACATAGGAGGGTACTAGGCACCAGTAGTACCCTTTAGCATTTCTCGTTTGGTACGAGATGTTCAAAATAATTTGATTATAGGGAATATTATGAAGGAGAATATGATTATAGGGAAATGTGTAAACTGTGTTTGGTTGTGTAGGGTAATATGTAATCATATTCCTATTAATTAAATTAAACTGTTGGGTTGAATACAGGAATCTTATATATTATTTTAAAAAATTAAAATAGAAATGTTTTTTATATATTTATTTAATGTTAATTATATATATAAAATAAAATAATTATTTATTAAAGAAATTTATTTATTAATTAGTATAAATATTAAATTGGGGAATTACCCCATATACTGTTTTTTTAACTTTTTTTTTTCTTTTCAAATTTATGGTTTGGGTTTCTAAAGTGGTTGCAGCGCTAGTTGCAATATGAGTTTTATACGATTTTTTATTTCAATTTAGGTTGCAGCGTTAGTTGCAATAGAAGTTTCTATGTAGAATTTCGTAAAAATGCAAAAAAAAAACTATTTTCAAGTGTAAAAATAAAAAAGCCCATATTAAATTTTATTGTATTTTTTATTAATTAAAATGAATATTTCTACATATTTTATCAGTACATTATTTATTTTTGTTTGCTATGTCATTTATATGTACACCATCCGCATAAAATTTATGTATAATGAATATACATATATTATTGCTAATAATATAAAAATAACTCAGTTAAAAAAAACCGATTTCACAAACTAAATATATATCGTAATATTTTATTTATAATAAATATTAATATTATTGGTATTTAAATTAATTTATTAATTCAAAAATTCTATTCAAATTAATAATAGAAGGTAATGATTCAATCCTACCTTTTTTTAAAGTATCAACATTACCCTCCTCAAGGGTAGTTATAATACTAAGGTAATAACATTCCAAGGCTAAAGTCTCAAAACAAACAAGGTAATGTTTCACATTACCATTCCCTTGTTAACATTAACACATTCCAAACACCCCATTAACGTTAACTTGAGAACAATTTTCTTTCTCCTTAATTAATATATTTTCTCTTTTTAATTAACTAGGGAACTAAGCCGCGCTTCGCGCGGTATTGTCAAATATTTTTAATTTTTTTTATATATATTTTATTTTCTAGTGAGTGATACAATTTAAAATATAATATATTTTTATGTATGTATGTATTATAAATAAATTTATTGTATTAAATTTAAAAACATAGTTTGCTATTTTTTTTTTTTTAAAATTAAACTCATAGTTTGTTATTTTTAAAATATATAAAAAGATAAAAATTTTGTGATAAATATTATCGTTATTATTATTTAAAAAATATAATTTATTATGATTTTTTTATTGTATTTTTTATTTCAAAAATTCATAATTTAAGTAGTTATTAATATGTATACTATATAAGTAAAATATTATAAACCATGATCATTTGCTTTTTTTTAATGAAAATATAATAATTTGTTAATTCCTACTCTATTACCTTAATTTTTTTTTTCTTATTTCATTTAATTATTATTAGATGTTGCTAATCAAAAAGATAATTAATTAAAACTTACACATAAATATTTGAAAAGAAAGAAGAAGAAGGCCTTGATTAAGACGCCCAAACTTTTTTTTTCTTCAGATGGTACAACTATAAACCCAAACATATTTAAGTAAAATATATAAATTTACAATAAGCATATCCATACTTTCAGTAGTTTCATGGCAATAATTTTTCATTAAAAAACCAACTTGATCAATATTATTATGATTTAGGTTGAACATATGTAGTGATGATAGAGACTGCAGCGGATCTAGATTAGAGATGAGAAGAAATGTGAGAAAAATATCACAATAGCAATTAGAGTATCAATTAGCAAAAGAGAAAAAATAGCCTTAAGAGTATTAAGTTCTTTAGTACAAAACTTTATAACTCTAAAATAGTTGGCCAATAATGATTATTGTTAGTATATATACATATACATGAACAATAATATAAAGAGTCCAACATTTAATTTATTTTTAAGCAAATATTATGAGAATATAAAAAGATATAGTATA
This sequence comes from Cannabis sativa, assembly GCF_029168945.1. NCBI lineage: Eukaryota > Viridiplantae > Streptophyta > Magnoliopsida > Rosales > Cannabaceae > Cannabis > Cannabis sativa. Next base: position 14,654,124 of record NC_083602.1, on the reverse strand, counting down.
ATAGATACATAATAATGCATATATTTATGTGTCCTACAGACCAACACGAGTGTTTCCAGCGTGCTTTGTCCTCACTCGCACGCTTCCTGAGAAAACTTCCCAGGAGGTCACCCATCCTAAAATTGCTCCGGGTCAAGCACGCTTAACTGTGGAGTTCTTTCGAGATGGGCTACCGAAAAACAAGATGCACCTTGTTGATATAGGTAGTACCAATCAATCCATTTAAACTTTATTCAACTGTGTAGTCCCATACCTACACAGTCTTAGAATCATCCCACTTGACCTTCCCCAGGTGGTGTGAGATTGTACAGCTTACCCGGTATTTCCCCTTACGGATAACGGGACTACTGACTGTCACAATCACCCCCCCTTACGGGGTCCGACGTCCTCGTCGACCACACTTCCGGCTGGGTCAAGGCTCTGATACCATTTGTATTATAAGACACTACCATAATGTATATATTTATGAGTGGGAGTTAGAAAAAGAAAATATTATATCATCATTTTTTTTATTAATTATTAATAAATCTTAAAAATTAAAATTATTTAAAATAATTATAACATAGATAAATTAAAAAAAAAAACATGCCACATAAACTCTAAAATGCTTTTCTTTATATATTATACCACTTTTTTCTATTTATATGATAGTGGTTTAGTTAATAAATAAATATTAATAAATTTATAATTAATTAGAAAACTCTCAAGGACTATAGAATTACTATATTATTTGATGAAAATGATAATATCCATAATATTAGGTTAATATTGTTATATATATATAAAATAGTAATTTTGTAAGTTTGTCAAACCTTGAGTAATAATTATATTGCCAATAACAATCTTAAAACTATTTCACTTTTTTTTTATCTCAATTTTTTATCATTAATATTATTATAAATTACTGAGTATTAATACTCATAAAGAATAATAATTGTCAAAATTACAAGAAAATAAAAATGGCATATAACTAATACTCATGTACATATGTGTATTACTTACAATTCATATGTATGTGCACTACTTATTAAATTATTATAGGATAGATCATACTTTTCAATTTAAATTAATGTGCAATTATGTTACTTCTATAAATTAAGTGAGTTTACACATATTATAAATTATATTAGTGAAAAATTTGTAGAAAATTAGAATTAATTTAAAAATTAAACTACAAATTAAAAAAATTATAACATTAGAGCGTCATCTCGCTAACCCTATATATATAAATATATATAAACTATTTAAAGACTAAGAAGCATATATATTTATAGGGAGGACATATATATTTATAATAAAAATAAAAAAATTATAAAAATATAATTGATCTCTAATAAAATCTAATTTTAAACTTAATAATATATATCAATTGTATTAAAATTATTATTCTTTACAAATAAAGTTATTACATGATATATTAAATATATAAATATAAATAGATAGTATATATATTACAAATTATATATATGTGAGAGACTAATATTTTAAAATAAATTCCACAAAAATAAAATTTGAGTAAGGTTATTAACTACAAAAAAAAAAAAAAAAAAAAAAAAAAAAAATCAAAACAAACTCAAGACTTCATAAGAAGTTTCAAGATTTACCCAAAATAATAAAATTAAAAAGATGTATATATAACATGATATATTTACCTTTTTGTTAAGAAAACAATTTTAAGATTATTATTTCTCCACTCACGAACTCACCAAATGAAATGCCAATAATATATAAAAGCAAGATTATTAACTACAAAGAGCTCAAAACTTCTTGATAAAATTAAAGAATTACTCAAAATAATAAAATTTAAATGAAAAAAAATAAAAGATTTACCTTTGAAGAAACCAATTTTAAAATCCTATATAGTTTCTTCACTCTAACAATGAAGTGCCAACAATATGAAAACTAAATTTCATATCATCAAATTGAAAGCTATTTTTTTTTGTATGTGATTGTAATTTTATGTGTGCTTTGTATAGAGTATTAAGTTAGCAATAGTTAATTGAGAATAATTATATTTTGGCAGTTTTTTTTTTCAATAATAATTGTCTTCTTAATTAGTGAAGTGGAATTTGAAACAAATAGTCTTTTGCATCAAATCCTATTTTTTTTTTTTTTAAAAAAATTGATTTAAATACAAATGATTAATAAATTATGATAAAATTAAAATTAAATTTGAATTTAAATTACAAAAATTCAAGGTTTTTCACGGTAGAATTTGGCCATAAAAAGAATTTTTCTTTATTTAATACATGTATTATATATAATTTGTTCAATAGTAGAAATAGAATAAAAAAATGTTTGATGCTACATAGTAATTTTAAATTAATTTATATATATATTATGTTAAATCATTAAAATAATATTTTTTTGACAAATTACTATTAAATTACAATGTATATAATTAATACAATTAAAACTTTATAAATATATCAAATAATTATTATTACAATCAAAGGTCACTTAAAAATTAATTGAAAAATTGGTTATGTAATAAAAAATAATTAATTAGCATAATATAAAGTTTTTTGGCTGTTACATAATTTTTGTTGTTACATGATTAATGTAATTTATGTATGTTTTTTCTTGGACAAAATATGAAAGCTTCAAAAAATTAGAAAAATAGAATAAAAGAGTTATAGAATGCCACATAAACTTGCTTGTGCATTCCTTTATATATATATATTGATGATTGATACTACCCTCTTAATACTAATTCCTCTATCCTATAATAATAATAATAATAATAATAATAATAATAATAATAATAATAATAGTAAATTAATTATACACAGATAATATATTTTGTTTAAGCATAAGTTAAATATTTTTTTATAAATATAAAATAGTATGTTTTTTTAGGCTAATTAGTAATTTTTCCCCCTTAACTTTGACATGTAGTAAATCGTGTTCCCTGAACTTTTTTGGCCGTTAAAAATTCCCATCGAACTATTGAAATTGTTAAATTTAAGGACTTTTGTCTAATTTCATTCAATTTTATTGTTTTATGTACTAAATCATGCTCCCCAGACTTTGATATCTGCCAAATCATGCCTCTCAAACTTTAATATGTACTAAATCATGCCCCTTGAACTTTCATCCATGTTAGATTTTTTTTACTAAAATTAGACAAAAGTCCTTAAATTTAAAAATCTCAATAATTCAGGGGGAATTTTTAACGGCCAAAAAAGTTCAGGGGCACGATTTAGTACATGTCAAAGTTCAGAGGGAAAATTACTAATTATTAAAACAAAAAAGAAGAAGATAAATATCTTGTTATACTGCTAAATTAATTATATAATATAAGAAGTTATTATAATATAATTTTACTTAAAAAATTTGTAACAATTTTAAGAAAACAAAAATCTCTAAAATATAAACAAATAAAATATTGTCACGTAATATTAAAAGTCACATATATCATTTAAAAATTGAAATATGAGAGAAATAAGGAGAGAAAACTAATATATATCTTTCCTTTATATATATAATTTTTTTTTATTTTAAAAAAATTATTAATAATAGTATTAAAAAATTAGAAAAGATATATGAGATTAATTAACGAATTAAAAAAATTAAAAAATTGAGAGAATTAAAGAGAAAAAAAAATATGACTTTAAAATATTTTTAGACCGCCATGTCACTACCTCATACTTCTCCTTTATATGAATATATGAATTCTTAGTATAACAATTGTTGCCCCTGATTTTGCCCAATGTACGTGGACCAACCAGACAAGGACACGTGGACACAAAGGTTTTATAACTCAAATTAATAGCTAAGTCTTTGTAAAGAAAGGCATTATCCTGGATATGCCTCCCGAGAAGGCATACAAGGTTTTCTATGCTCCCGGAGATCAAGGTGGCATCAAAGCACCTCCGGGAGATGCCAGGCTTCCTCTGAGCAGTCATCTCGCATTTAATGTCGCATGGGAGGAGGCGTGTTGGAATTGCCACACGCAATAAAGTCTGACCACACAACCCCCGATCTGCACCTACAAGGCTATGACCACTTAAGTCTAATGACGGCTACTCTGTGAAGGATCACATCAGTCAAAAGACAATAAGGACAACCCACATAAAATCCCTACAGCACCTAGGGATTTGACCATGCATTACCCATGGTATATTCATTGGGAATACACAACTTTACTGATAGTTACAGAAATACATGTACTATAATTCTGGGGATCACCCCACAAAAACACTATAAATACCCCCTCAAAGCTCATTAATGGGGGTCGAGATTTTTGGGTTGCGTTAGTGCAAGAAGAGTAAATACTCACCAAGAACATTCTCTGTAGTAAATACACTCATAAATATACAGACTCGTGGACTAAGGCTCATTAACGCCCCAACCACGTAAAAATCCTTCTCTTAATTTCTTACAGCTCTTTAAACTCTTATTATTTTATTGGTTGCCGAAAACCTCGGTCAACATTTTGGTGCTTTCATTGAGAGCTGAAGAAAGCTTCTGTAAACACACAATACATTACAACAATGGTAGAGACTCAAAGCACTCGTCAACCTCGCCCTCTTGAAGATGCTCAAGACCCAAATGAGGAAGACGTAGCCTCAAGAGCAGCTGAGGGTTCCGAGGAAGAAGAAGGAATTCTTGATGATGATTACGAGGAAAACCTCGATGAGTACGCCTACGATGATGGTAGCTACTCAGAATTGGTGCTCTTAAGAGAAAAGGCTGTCGATCATGAAGCTGAGATCGCAGCCCAAAAAGCACAAAACCAAAAGATGCAAGAGGTAATGCTGGCCATGCAAAAAGCCATGGAGGCAGCTGGAATCCACGTGCATCCCAAAGCCATGTCTACTGGACTTGGAAAGGAACCAGAGGAATCCTCGGCAAGTACCCTAAGGCAAAAATCTAGGGAACCAAGCCCTATAAGGTATCCCGCTGAAGGGAACCAAAAGAAGAACCATACTTCTACCCCCGAGAAAAAGAAAAAGGTGCAGGATCCGCGAAAGGTCCGCTCAGATTTCCCGAAAGTGAAAGGTCCGCAGAGGGGCAAACTCCAAAAAGGGAGTCTTGGCCCTCAGGATCGAGAGGACCGAAAAAACGTTTCCGTGCACCAGGAGCCCGGAGGAAGAGGAAGAAGAGGACAAAAATGTCCTCCCGTTGATTTGAGGAATCAAATCAATGGGAATCAGGGTGACCTCCGGGATCACCTTGACCAAAAGAAATACGGGCCCGCGGTTTCCACGGGAACGATAAACGAAGGAATCATGGCGGAACTCGCCATACTCCGAAAAGATATCGCCCGAGTCTCCCGGAGACAGAAAGGCGACGACTCCGACTCAAACTGTGAGGACCGGGAGCCGTGTGCAAAGCACATCCTGGAAGCAGAGCTCCCCAAGAACTTTAAGATGCCCGAAATGGTAGCTTATACCGGGAACTCCGATCCAAGCGACCATCTGTCACGGTTCAACCAGGTCATGACGGTCATGAGAGTCAGCAATGACGCTAAATGTCTGTGCTTCCCGCTTACTCTAAGCGGGTCCGCGGAAGAGAGGTTCAAGAAACTGGAGCCAGGATCCGTGGGCTGTTGGAATAAGTTACAGACCAACTTTCGGAGACAGTTTGTCGCCGCAAGAAAGGTTAATCTGGAGGTCAGCGCCTTAACTAACATCAAGAAGCTGCCTACGGAGACCTTAAAGAATTATATAAAGAGGTTCCGGGAGGAAGCCTCGAAGACCAAAAAAGTTGATGACGGACAACAGCTTGCCCTTCTCCAGGCAGGCATCCGTACAGGGACTCCATTCTGGAACGAACTACAATAGGAAGGAGCTGCAAACCTTCAGGATTTCCAGAAGAGAGTCCAAAAATACATTAATCTTGAAGAGGCCCAAATAGTGGCCTATGGAGGATATTATCCCACTGGGATAGCAGGATATGTGCCCAGAGCCCAGCCCTCGGGCACTGTGCCAGCAGCAGCTCCGCCGATGAGTGGCATACAGTTCTCTGCTACTCCCGGATACAGCCAGGGCCAGGCCTTGGCCCCTGCATCGTCCAATTTTGGAAACCCCTCGGGGATAAATGGACAAGCACCCTCGCACTCCGCTCCAACTGCCAGCCTAGCCGGTCCTTCCCAGGGCTCGAGGAGTAGAAGGTCCTCCAAAGGCAGCACCCGGACGGAGGAAAAGCGACAGAAGAGGGGGTACCTCCCCAGTATACCCAGTACACGGAGTTAACGGACTCCCAAGAACGTGTGTACTTTGCTAACTACCAGAGACCACCTCCTCTGTACGAGGATAGTTCCTGGAGGGACCCCACCAAGATATGCGAGTACGATAACGACATTGGGCACAGCACCAATGAATGAAAAAACCTCAAAGACGAGATCGAAAACTTAATCCGACTGGGACACCTCTACGAGTGGATCAAGAATCGGTTGCCTCATCTCAACTCTGGTAAGGCGATTGGAGCTTTGCCACAGGGAACACCAGGGGGTGCGACAGGAGTATTGGCTCCAGTTGTTCCCCCCGGAGATGCCCAGCATATCCCGGGTCTGCCACCTAGACCCAACGGGAGAGTAGCCATGATCTCGGGAGGACCCCATATCGGAGGAACTACCCGCAAAGAGCTGAAGCGGTATGCAGGGGCCGTGAAACACAATGAGGTTTAGGAAGTTACTCAACTCCCAGCTCAAAGGCCCCGGCTGATGGATCAACCCATCACATTCACGGAAGAAGACGCTAAGACGGTGCGTTTTGCCCACCATGACCTGTTGGTCATAGAGACCCTCATCGCCAATAAAGTGGTGGCCAGAGTCTTGATCGACAACGAGAGTTCTGTGAATTTACTTTTCAAAGAGGCCTTTACTACAATAGGCCTGATGGACCGAGACCTCTCACCAAGTGGTTCCCAACTCACAGGGTTTAATGGAACAACACTTATCCCAATGGGGAAGGTGAGACTTCCAGTCACCTTGTGCCCGGACACCCCCAGAGCACGTTCAAGTACTGTACTTTCGTGGTGGTGGACTGCCCGACAGCGTACAAAGCAATCCTCGGCCGACCGGCCTTGGTAGACTTTGGCGCAGTCACATCAATACGGAACTTGTGCTTAAAGTTCCCAACCCAGGAAGCTGGGATAGGGAAGGTGAGAGGAAATCAAGGGGAGGCGAGGTAGTGCTACAACGTTGCCACCCACCTACCCGTGCTAATGGTCCGGGAAACTATTGAGCCAGAAATGGCTGAAGAAGACGAGTTGGATCCCCGCGTGGGGTCCGAAAAAATCGTAGAACCAATGGAGGATGTCGAGGAGGTATCAGTGTGCGACCTCGACTCCACCAAGGTACTCCGGCTAGGAAAGAGCCTAGACCCGGAGGAAAAGGAAAAAATTAATAAAAACACTAAAGGGCGCCATTGACGTTTTCGCATGGTGCCAAAAGGACATGACTGGCATAAGCCCCCACGTCATCACCCATGTGCTCAACGTCAACCCAGACATGCCGCTGGTCTAACAAAAGCGACAACCCCTCGATTCAGTGAAGGCCGAGGCCTTAGAGAAAGAGGTGGATAAGCTTTTAGCAAACGGCATGATCCACGACGTTTACTACCCGGAATGGCTAGCCAATCCGGTCCTGGTGCCGAAACCTAACGAAACCTGGCGAGTTTGTATAGACTTCACTGATCTAAACAAGGCTTGTCCAAAGGACTATTTCTCTCTGCCCAGGATCGACCAGATGGTAGACGCCACTTCTGGATTTAAGCTACTGTCCTTCATGGACGCGTACGCCGGTTACAACCAAATAAAGATGCACACGACAGATCAAGAGTGCACTAGCTTCAGGACCGATAAGGGGGTATACTGCTACCTAGTCATGCCTTTCGGATTGAAGAACGCTGGTGCAACCTATCAAGGAATGGTCAACCGGATGTTCAAAGGCCTCCTCGGGCGAAACATGGAGGCGTACGTAGATGACATGTTAGTTAAGTCTAAAGCGTGCAATAGCCATGCGGACGACTTAGAAGAATGTTTCGAGGTAGTCCAGAGATACGGAATGAAGCTCAACCCAAAGAAATGCACCTTTGGGGTCAAATCAGGAAAGTTCTTAGGCTTCATCGTCAGCCAGAGAGGGATTGAGGCAAACCCAGAGAAAATTCAAGGTCTCCTGAGCATGCCATCCCCCAAGAAGCACAAAGACGTGCAGAGCCTAACCGGAAAGGTTACTGCTCTGAGCCGTTTTATCTCTCGGTCTACAGACAAGTGCATTCCCTTCTTCAACATTCTGAAGAAGTGCCAAAAGTTTAAATGGTCAGACGAGTGCGAGGAGGCATTCAAAAAATTGAAAGAACACATGGCCAAGCCTCCAATCCTGTCAAAACCCGTTCTCGGAGAGGACCTGTTCCTGTACTTGGTCGTCTCTGAGCACGCGGTCAGCGCGACCTTGGTCCGGGAAGAAGAGAAAACTCAACATCCCGTGTACTACGTCAGCAAGCGCATGATAGGGGCGGAGACGCGGTACCCCGTCATCGAAAAACTAGTTTTCTGCCTCCTAATGGCCTCAAGAAAATTGAGGCCTTATTTCCAAGCGCACCCAATCAAGGTGTTGACCAATCACCCACTCCGGCAAGTCCTGAAAAAGCCAGAGGCGTCCGGAAGGCTCCTCAAATGGGCGATGGAGTTAAGTCAATTCGACTTGCACTACATACCCCATATCTCCATAAAGGGACAAGCGTTGGCAGACTTCATCACCGAATGTAATGAAGGCGAGGCAACCGCGAACGCGCCGGTACCATCGGTACCCACATGGAAAGTATTTGTGGACGAAGCCTCCAACGAAAATGGATCTGGAGCGGGGGTTGCAATGATATCCCCAAGCGGACTTCGACTCGAGGCAGCCCTACGGTTCGACTTTTCAGCTTTAAACAACGAAGCCGAGTATGAAGCCTTGATAGCAGGGCTGAGATTAGCAAAGGCTATGGGGGCCAAAAGAGTAGAAGTCTACAGCGACTCCTAACTGGTCATGAACTAGATATCGGGAGAGTACCAAACGTGCGGTGAAAGAATGGCCGCATATGTAACGATAGTCCGGGAACTGCTCATGGAGTTCACGGACTATAAAGTAGAAAGAATCCCCAGGGAAAAGAAGCTCACGCGGACTGCCTGGCTAAGTTAGCTTCGGACAGTGAAATCGAAGGACTGAGGGTAGTACCCGTGGAACGCTTGGCAGAGCCAAGCATCAAAGTAAAAGAGGCCATAGCAACGGTTGGGCAAGAACCCAACTGGGTGGTCCCCATCATCGAATACATAACAAAAGGTGAGCTGCCCCAAGAAAGGGCACTGTCCAGAAAGGTTCAGTATCAGGCTCATCGTTATGTAATGATGGATAAAATTCTCTACCGAAGAGGACTCAGCATGCCTTATTTAAGGTGTGTATCAGATCTTGAAGCTAGGCAAATTATGCTAGAGGTCCATGAAGGGTTCTGTGGAGATCATACAGGAGGACCAAGTCTCTCAAAGAAAATATTGAGACAAGGATACTTCTGGCCATAAATGAAAAAAGATTGTATAGACTACGTCCAAAAGTGTGATTCGTGCCAAAGGTTCGCGAACATACCGAGAGCTCCTCCCAATGAGATTACCCTGATGACTAGCCCCTGACCCTTCGCGGTCTGGGGGATAGATCTTATTGGGTCCCTGCCAACAGGAAAGGGAGGAGTAAAGTATGCAATAGTAGCAGTAGACTACTTCACCAAATGGACGGAGGCTGAGCCCATGAAGACTATAACTGCTAAAAAAGCACTAGACTTTTTTTATTAAAATCATAGTGTGTCGATATGGCTTGCCTCACAAAATAGTCTCTGACAATGGAAAGCAATTTGATTGCGAAGAGTTCACTGACTTCTGCAACCAACACGGAGTCGTAAAAAGCTTCTCCGCGGTGGCAAGGCCGCAAAAAAACGGACAAGCAGAAGCAGTCAAAAAAATTCTAAAGGTCACCCTAAAGAAAAAGCTGCTGGCCTGCAAAAACAATTGGCCCGAAGAGTTGCCAAGAGTGTTATGGGCCTACCGGACGACCCCAAAAACCACGACTGGCCACTCGCCTTTCTCAATGGCATACGGTTGTGAAGCAATGGTCGCGGTAGAAACGCTATTCCTGTCCCACAGGAGAACGACTTACGATCCAGCTACAAACTAAGCTTTATTACAAGAAGCACTGGATCAAGTTGAAGAACTCCGGGACGAGTCACAAATATGAATGACAACTTATCAAAAGAAGGTGACCAAATATTTTAACTCCAAAGTTAAAAACAGAAAATTCACTATTGGGGATATGGTCTTAAGAAGAGTCTTCCCAGCCACCCAAGAACCCGGAGTGGGGGTACTTGGGCCAAATTGGGAAGGGCCATACGAAATCGAGGACAAAATCGGCTCCAGGACTTATAAGCTAAAAAGAATGGATGGAACCATTGTGCCAAGGGCCTGGAACGCCGATCACCTCCGAAAATATTACCAATAGTCCAAATGTGTAGCTTAGGCTTTGTTTAAAGGATTTGTACCGTCTAAGTGTATGCAACCTCTGTATTTTAAATAAAACTGAGTGCCTTAAAAACAAAGTTTTCATGCCACTCAGGGGGGTACTAAAGCATACCACACGGACAGATGAAAAATAAGCCGAAAGTAAAATATCCTGACCCAAAGGGCAGGTCCGATTAAGAAAAATTATGCATAAAAAAGGAGCATATGTATAAATATCCTGACCCAAAGGGAAGGTCCGAAAGAAAGAACATGCATCGAAAAAAAAAGAAGATAGATCATGCATATAAAAATAAAATCCTGCCCCAAGGACAGGTCAAAAAAAAAAATATATACAAAGGGCACAGGGACAAGCCTTAATTGTTGTCTCCCCTTAGAAAGTAAGGCAGCTATTAGGATAAAGATTGCCTTAAATAAAAGAAAAATAGCTGTAAATAAAAAAAATAATAAGAAAAAGCTTGATGAAGTGAGCTGGATTCAAACGGCCTAATCAATGCGAGGAGGAAGGCGGGGACCAATGCGCGCCTCAAGCATGGCGTCAAGTTTCTTCTTCTTCTCCCGAAATTTAGCAATCATCTCCGCATGTTTGGGGTAGAAGTCAAGCTTGATGTTCTGGCCATTTGTCGACCAGGCCATGTAGACGCCATCATCAAAGCGCTTGATGCAACGCTTGCAGGAGACAGGGGAGAGGAGCTCATCTCTCTTAGCCTTCTTTAAGGCTTGATCTTTGAAGTCTTTGAGCTCCTTCATCTCCACGGCCAAGTTAGCCCTGGACTCCAAGTCCGCCTGGTGCAATTCCTCTAAGGACCTCACCTTGGCGGCCATCTCGTCTAGGGCCTCCCTGGCCTCCCGAAGCTCGCGTTTCGCCTTGGCAGTAGCCTTGCCCTCCACCCTCAGCGCCTCCCGGTGCCTCGCCTCCAGCCTATCCCTCCGAAGGACCTCCTCTCGGAGCATCGCCTCCGCCTGGGCTTCCCTTTGTTTAGCCTCCTCCTCGAGCTTTGCCTTGGCAAGAGCCTCTTTTCGCTCGGCCTCCTCCTGGAACGCCCTCCTTTCAGCAGACAGGTCCTGCAGGATCTTCACGATCTCGTCTATGCCCCCAAATTCGGACAAGACGAAGCCATGATTAATTATGGTCTTGGAAAGGCGGCTGGCCTCTGTAGTAATTTGGAAAAGGAAGTAAGAGTGAATGAAAGCCTTAAGTAAAATAATGAGGAAAGAAATAAATCACAAAGTACTTACCGCAGCCAAGGCATGGCTGATGTCCTAAACTGGTAGAGGGAGTTCAAGGATGCACAAGCAGCGTACCGTTTAGGCGCGCACCGAGTCAGATGGGAGACGTACTCACTGGTCATCTCGGAGGCAAAAGGGGCCAAGGTGGTGTTGCTATATTTTATAAACGCTACGCAAGTATACGCAATCAAGTAGTAAATCTCACACAGGTGAGGTCGATCCCTCAGGGAATTGGATTAAATACCACTAAATTATACTTATGATTCTATTCGGCAAATCGAAAGCAATTATGATTTAAAAATAGTAAAATATGAAAGAAATTCAGAAAACTTAATAACACAATTGAAAGTTGAGCAAGATGAGATAATAGGGAGGAGAATCCTGTTGTTGTTTACCCAAATCGTTAATGCTTAATTACTATCCTATTCTTGGAGGGAATGACAGATGATGAAATAACCTAGCTCCTTTCAGATCTTCTAGATTCTAAATCACATGTTATCTAATTAATTCCTTAATTAAACTAACATGAAATCAGCATTAAGTAATAATCTACCCGTCACATAAGTCATGCAAATACTTTCGTTTCACATAGAACATCGATTATCTTAATTTTAGCATTCTCGATTCTCACTTTTCAGATTTCGAATTGAGATCATAGAGCATGCGCAAGGTGATCAATCTTAAACATGAAATTAAGAACAAATTAAGATAATTTCACACACAAGAATTGAGGAATGGTAATTAAACATTAACTAGGCAAAACATTAAACAACAATCATCATCCTCCCTAAATGGGAAATTTAGTTCAGAAACAAATCCATAACCATTCCTATAGCAATATTCAACATAAATAAATTAAAGAGGAATAAAGAAAAGAACTGTTGGTGGATGAATTCTGGATCTTCACTTCAATCTCTGTGCTCTTCCTGCCGCTCTCAGCTGTATTTTAGGGTTTCTGATCGCTCTCCCTGACTTCCAATCGCAGTTTTCTATTTATAACTAAAATTTAGGGTTCGATGGACGAAAATGCCCCTGGTCCGTACGGGATCTCGCTGCGGCCAAGCTTCCTCTCGCCGCGACGAGATAATGGCAAAATAGGGTGCTCTCTGTATCTCTTAAATGGCCGCGGCGAGACACTTCATCGCCGCGGCGACTGTAGCCTTGTAAAACTTCGAAATCTAGCCGCGGCCAAGTTGTGTTTAGCCGCGGCCAGATATGCACAATTACTCAAAAATTGTGTTTTCTTCGGCTTAGCACGTCTTTTATCGAATTTCTGCACCCGAGACCTCTTTTATTCCAAAGAACCTGAAAAGATAGAAAACAAGCGTAATTCCGTCCCAACACAGCAAAAAACGCACATAAATTAGATCCAAAACATAGGCTAAAAATAGCCTAATAAACTCCCCCAAACTGACTCTTTACTCGTCCCCGAGTAAACTAAGACTAAACTAAAAAACAAACTAACAATGATAGCTAAACTTTCCGACAATTGAACTGTTACCACCACCTGCACAACTTCAATCCATCAATAACCAGAATTTCAACTTGCCAACTCTAAGAACTAATTTGAATGTGCAATTTACAAGTAAGTAATTCATACAAACATAAAACATCGCAATTGCCATCTATATCACAACTGTTCTAAACTTTCCAACATCCCACTAACACATGATCAATAAGTTTGAATGACATACCTCTCTCCACTAATGTTGACAAATTTCTATTTGGAATCAATAGGTCTTTTTCGGTTAGCATCGCATGGCTTAGGTACATGGGTAGGTGAGAAGTCATTTAGGCTACACTATACCATAAGCACTATTAACCAAGCAAGCCTAGACATTTATTTTTCTTTCTTTCCATATATCCCAAAAACAGAAATAAGAGATTGCAATTTTTCTTATGTGTGTACCTCATAATTTTCTTAGCTTTTTTTTCTTCAAGAAGACATTTTTTTTTCTTCCTTCTATGTTTTCCAGAGGCACAACACACAATATTATTCTTTTTTCTCAATCTCTCACCCCTACACTTTATTTCTCCACTTACAACACTTACCCCCCCAAACTTGCTTCAAGGCTCATGGCATAATAAGGTATGTTCAGGGTGAAAAGAGTTAAATATAACAAATTCAGCTCAGTTAAGTGGTGAAAATTTTTAAAACAGGCTAAGGCTCAACTTTGGGTATACTATGGTAAAAATTTCTAGGTAGGCTTGAAAGGCTCAATCGTTCCAAAGAAAACTTGCCTAAATCACTTTCCAAACAGAAAAAATCAAGGATTTCGCTTCAAGAGAGTATGTCAAATAAATTCTATTTCATGTACAATCAATCATTCCACAAACCAAATAGAACAGAAATGATATGCGAGAATAACAAATGTTTTAAGTCTACATGAATCACTTCCTAGCACACATCCATCTTAATTCAAACAGTTGCAAGTCAAGCACACAGTTATGTTTTAATCCATTGCACAAGTGAATAACAACAATTCAATCAATCTTTCAATTTAGCCATCACACAGGACTAACAAAAGCTAAAACAAACTAAACTAAAACAAATAAACTGAAAAAATTTAAGTTTCCCCCCCCCCCCCAAACTAAAAATGCACATTGTCCCCAATGTGTGAAAATAAACCAAGGTGAGAGAAACTTACCTGAGCCCCTTAGAAGGGGTTTGGCGGCGGTGGCTGGTCATAAGGGTTGAAGCGGGGTGGCATGGCAAAATAGTTCGGATCGTCCACACCGATATTCATCCTCGTGACAAGTGTGTTCAATTGAGCCACCTGCTGCTCATCAAAGATACTCCGTTGGGCCATGTAATTCTGCATATGCATGTTCTGCTGAATCAGATAATTCAGCTGATCGTGAGTGTACTGCATGGCGGGGTCAAGAGGCCCGACAAGACGTGGCGGTTCGATGTCCTCATGTTCCTCTTCTTCTCTTACCGGAGGACCTCTTTGAACTGGCGGTTGACCATGAGGATGAGGAGGTTTGAAGCGAAGAACAGTGGCCAAGTTAATAGGGCGCTGTGGCGGTGCTTTGGTATCATATGAGTACTGCGGTACCCCATGTTTCTCACACAGATCAGTGATAATTCCAGCCAGCCCAAGTCCTCCACCAGAAGATCCCTCAACCATTATGTCAAAGGTCACTCGAATAATATCCCCCACATTCAAATTATAACCTTTCATAATGCCATAAACCCATTTAATCCTGTCTATTTGAGCATCAGAAAAATGTTTGTTTGGGAGCAACCTTGCACTAACAAAGTAAAGCCAAGCCTTGGCCACTGGGTTAAGTTCACATCGGTACAATTGGTATGGTTCTCCAGCAAGCTCATGGAACCTCAGGCCAGGATACCCTAGAGTCTCAGCAATATCCACATAATTCAAACTTCTTTCTCGAAATTGCCGCTTCAAGGGTTGCTCCTCTACAGTGAAAGTTGGGAGGTCATAAAGAGCATGAATATCGGCTGTGGTAGCAGGCACTCTAACCCCCCTAACTCTTACCTTGCCATCCTCTCTTTCAGGCCAGTTGGCTAAAAATTCCAAAGCTAGAGTTTGGTTACTACGCTCAGTGACATCCACAAACTTAGTCCACTGCCTATGTAGGATTTGATCTCTAATTGATGCAAATGCAGGGGGAATGTTGGCAGTTTGGCTTAGGTTCACAATGTCTATCCCTCTATCTTCAATGAATGCCCTATCTTTCAATTTCAAAAACCGCTCTTGAGCATCCATGTTGGTAAACCTAACTCTATCAAGACTAGAGCGACCCCTAGGTGGGTTGGATGATGAAGCTCCCCCTTCCTCATTGACTCTTGACCTCTTTGGACCCATCTCACCAAAATTTTTCTAACTCTCAAGATTTTTCAAAATTTCGACAGCACTTCCCCTTAAAAATCGACTTCCCGGGACTTAATTCCCTCTCAATCAAACCCAATTCTATTCACACAAACAATTTCAACAATGTATATAGCAAAAAATCCCAAATATCCAACAAATTATCCAAAACTATCCAACAATTCACAAATTCTTCAATAAAAATTGGATTGGAAGTCTTAGAATCAATACCTCAATGACAATTCCTCCTTTAATCATCCTCCATTGTTGAAATCTTGAAGCTCTTGAGAAAGAAAAGGATGAATAAGGGTTTTTAAATTTTTGGGTGAGGTTTTAGGGATTTGGGGTTGATTTTGAGTGGGAATTAGTGTTTGATGAGAGAAATAAGGGTTTAGGATGATTGATGATGAAAGTGTATGGTTAGGTTTGGTTGAATGTGATTTTGAATGGGATTAGATGAAGAAAAATATGGTGGAGGAGGTGTTTTCGGCGTGGAGAGGTGAGGGTTTGAATGTGGTGTGAGTTTGAAATGTTAGGGATTTGGGGGTTTTTAAACTTATTCTGACCAATCTCGCCGCGGCGACATATAGCCTCGCCGCGGCGAGAATTCGTGAAAATAACCCCCTTTCTGTAACTCTTAAATGGCCGCGACCATACATCCCATCGCCGCGGCCACTGGAAATTTTTTTTTTTTTTCAAAAACAAAAAATGGATAAAAAGAAAATTAACAGTAAAACTTAAAAAGAGTTCAACTAAATCATAAAGAACACTTGGGTTGCCTCCCAATTAGTGCTAACTTTATCGTCGCTTAGCTAGACGTTGATCGAGATCTTCATAGTGGTGCCAGAATCATGGCGGACTTGGTTTGATCAAATTGACCTCCCAAGTAGAGCTTTAATCCCTGCCCATTCACTTTGAAAGTATTAGGACCTTCACCTTTTAGTTCCACCGCTCCATAGGGAAACACCTTGATCACTGTAAATGGCCCTGACCACCTTGACTTTAATTTACCAGGAAACAACTTTAGTCTTGAGTTGAAGAGCAGAACTTGTTGCCCAGGTTGAAACTCCTTTCTGACTAAATTTCGGTCATGCCACCTCTTAGTTCTTTCCTTGTAAATCTTAGCGTTCTCATAAGCTTCGTTTCGAAATTCTTCCAATTCATCCAACTGTAGTAGTCTTTTACGCCGGCGGCCTTTAAGTCCATGTTCAGAGTTTTCATTGCCCAATAAGCTTTGTGTTCTAACTCCACCGGTAAATGACACGCCTTTCCAAACACCAACCGATATGGTGACATCCCAATTAGCGTTTTGAACGCTGTTCTATAAGCCCACAATACGTCATCCAACTTTCTTGACCAATCTTTCCTTGATCTCTGCACCGTTTTCTCCAGAATCGTCTTTATTTCCCGGTTAGAAATCTCAGCTTGGCCATTGCTTTGCGGATGATATGGGAGGGCAGTCCTATGACGAACACCATATTTTGAAAGAAGAGCTTCAAACTGTTTATTGCAGAAGTGACTCCCTTCATCGCTTATGATCGCTCGGGGAGTACCAAACCGCGTGAATATATTCTTCTGAAGGAACCGAAGAACTGTTTTTCCATCATTAGGCGGTGTTCTTTGCAGCTTCTACCCATTTTGATACGTAATCCACAGCTAGTAAAATGTATAGATTGCTAAATGATGAAGGAAAAGGACCCATAAAGTCTATCCCCCATACATCAAATTACTCTACTTCCAGGATTCCTGTCAAAGGCATTTCGTTTCTCCTTGAGATGTTTCTTGTACGCTGACAACGATCACATGCCTTCACAAAAGTACTAACATCTTTGAAGAGTGTTGGTCAAAAGAATCCACTTTGCAACACCTTGGCAGCTGTTCTAGTTCCACTGAAGTGTCCCCCACATGGTAGAGCATGACAGTGATTAAGAATAGAGAACATCTCCTCTTCAGGCACGCATCTTCTTATTATCTGATCTGCACAGTGCTTGTAGAGGATTGGCTCTTCCCAGTAGTAATGTTTCACCTCAGAAAAGAATTTCTTTAGTTGTTGGCGAGATAGCTCAGGAGGAGTGATATTGGCAGCCAAGTAGTTAACATAATCAGCATACCATGGTACCATTAGGCTTTCCCTCACACTGAAAAGTTGTTCATCGGGAAACTGTTCATTTATTTGTACCTCTTTCGTATCCTGACTTTCTTCCAGCTCTAATCTTGACAAGTGATATGCCACCAGATTCTCAGTACCCTTCTTATCTTTTATGTCTAGATCAAATTCTTGCAAAAGAAGAACCCATCTAATTAGTCTTGGTTTGGCATCCTTCTTAGTCATCAAGTATTTGATTGCTGAGTGATCTGTATACACTATCACTTTATTGCCAATCAAGTAGGGTCGAAATTTGTCACATGCAAACACTATAGCCAGCATCTCTTTTTCTGTAGTAGCGTAGTTCAGTTGGGCATCATTCAAGGTTTTGCTTGCATAATAAATAGTTCTGAATACCTTGTCAACCTGTTGTCCCAAAACTGCTCTAATCGCATAATCACTTGCATCGCACATGATTTCAAAAGGTAATTCCCAGTTTGGTGTAGTCACAATCGGTGCTGAGATTAACTTATCCTTGAGAATCTGGAATGCTTCAAGACAATCTTTCCCAAATTCAAAAGGTACTCCACTAGCGAGAAGATTGGATAGCGGTTTGGCAACTTTGGAGAAGTCTTTGATAAATCTTTTATAGAACCCGACATGACCCAAGAAGCTTCGAACTCCCTTAACTGAAACTGGAGGAGGCAAGTTCTCAATTGTAGATACTTTGGCTCTGTCAACCTCAATACCTTCTTTCGAGATTTTGTGTCCCAGCACTATTCCTTCTGTAACCATGAAATGGCACTTTTCCCAGTTTAACACCAAATTAGAGTCTTCACACCTTGTTAAAACCAATTCCAAGTTGCTTAAACATTGGTCAAACGATGAACCAAACACTGAAAAATCATCCATGAACACCTCGATGCACTTTTCTATTAAATCTGAAAATATGGCCATCATACACCTCTGAAATGTTGCTGGAGCATTACACAACCCAAATGGCATTCGTCGAAAAGCAAAAGTACCATATGGACATGTGAATGTTATTTTCTCTTGATCCTCCGGTGCTATAGCTATTTGGTGATACCCTGAGTACCCATCAAGGAAACAATAGTACTCTTGACCTGCCAACTTGTCTAACATCTGATCAATGAATGGGAGTGGAAAGTGATCTTTTCTTGTGGCCTTGTTGAGTTTCCGGTAGTCAATGCAAATTCTCCATCCTGTGACAGTTCTGGTTGGGATGAGTTCATTCTTTTCATTCTTCACCACCGTCATCCCTCCTTTCTTTGGAACAACTTGGACTGGACTTACCCATTTACTATCTGAAATAAGATACGCTACCCCGACATCTAACCACTTTAAGACCTCTTTTCTGACAACCTCCTTCATTGGTGGATTTAATCTTCTTTGAGCATCAATGGTAGGCTTCACTCCTTCCTCCATTAAGATTCTGTGCATTACAGTTGAAGGGCTGATCCCTTTAATATCTGCTAAAGTCCATCCAATGGCTTTTGTATGCTTCCTTAGAACCCGTAATAGTTTGTTTGTGTCTACAGAAGATAGGGAAGATGCCACAATAACAGGAAGTGTCTTATTTTCTCCCAAATATTCATACCTGAGATGCTCTGGTAGGACTTTTAACTCTAGTTGAGGAGGCTTTTCAGTAGATGGGGTAGGCTTTGTTGGTATGACACCTAACTCTTCATAGTATTTTCTATTAGCGGTCCATAAGAGTCAAGCCACAAAGCATACTCATAAGCTTCCTTACCGTCTTGTTCCACCACCTCCTCTTGTACCAAAGTCAGATTAAGAGGGTCTTCAGCATGCGTCTTTGTCTCCACCAACTGGTCCTTCACATCAATTGCAAAACAGTTGTCACTAGCTGTAGGGTAGGTCATTGCTTTGAGCACATTAAATACAACTTCATCTCCTTGTACCCTCAGCTTTAACTCTCCTTTCTGAACATCAATTAGTGCTTTCCCTGTTGCCAAGAAAGGTCTCCCCAGGATGATAGGAACATTGCTGTCTTCTTCCATATCCAGAACAATGAAGTCAGCTGGAAAGATGAACTTGTCAACTTTTACTAACACATCCTCAATGACTCCTCTAGGATGAGCTAGTGATCGATCCGCCAATTGAAGAGTTACAGTAGTTGGCTTTGCTTCACCCAGCTGTAGTCTTTTAAACACTGACAAAGGCATTAAGTTTATACTGGCTCCCAAATCACATAGTGCATTTATTCCTTCAATTTTTCCAATAGTACAAGGAATAGTGAAGCTCCCTGGATCTCTGAGTTTTGGAGGGAGTTTCTTCTGTAGAATAGCGCTACACTCTTCAGTTAGAGCCACTGTCTCATAATCTTCCATCTTCCTCTTCTTTGACAAAATTTCCTTCATAAACTTCACATAACTTGGCATCTGCTCTAGAGCTTCAGCAAAAGGAATGTTAATGTGAAGTCTTTTGAAGACTTCTAGAAACTTGGTGAACTGCTTGTCTAAGCTTGACTTTCTGAGCCTCTGAGGATAGGGTATTTTCACATGATGATCAATGCTAATAGGTGGAGACTGTTGCGGTAGTGCTGAGCTTTCAGTAGCCTTCTCTGCTGTTGGTGTTGGTGTTTGCACTGGTTGAGCATTTATTTCTTCATCTACCTCAACTGGTTGTGGTAACTCAAGCCCATCATATTTCTTACCGCTTCTCAGGGTAATTGCTTTGCAGTTTTCTTTGGGATTGACTTCAGTTGTGCTAGGCAAATTTCCTTGAGGGCAGGTTGCTACCTGAGGTGCTAACTGGCCCATCTGAGTCTGCAGGTCTTTAATTGAAGATCTAGTTTCAGTCATAAACTGGAGCAGTAAATCTTTTTGCAAACTAGAATTTCCACCAGAGGCTTGTTGCTGATTAAACTGTTGGTTCTGATTTCTTTGCTGATAGAACCCACTATTTCTTCGGTTGTTACCCTAGTTGAACCCATAATTGTTGTTGTTGTTGTTGTTCTGTGAAAAATTCCCAATGGCTTTAGCTTCATCCATTGGCAAATCATCCACATCTGCTTGACACTCCGAAAAGTGATGACTTCCTCCACATAACTCACAAACAATTTGGGCTTGTTTAGCTTGCCCTGCAATTATTTTTGTCAATGCCTCAACCTGAGCTGTTAACTTTGTGATGGCATCAACTTCTAACACACCAGCTACCTTCTTAGATTGACTCCTTTCAGTTGGCCACTGCTGATTGTTTAGAGCCATCTCCTCCAATAGATCATACGCCTCATTAGCACTCTTTCTCATAAAAGCTCCGCCCGCTGCTGCATCTATTAGAGTTCTAGTATTACCAACCAGCCCGTTGTAGAAGTTGTGAACCAGCATCCACTTCTCTATACCATGATGAGGACACCTCCTGATCAGATCTTTAAACCTCTCCCAAGCCTCATGGAGAGATTCATTATCTTGT
The DNA here is from genome assembly GCF_029168945.1 of Cannabis sativa. Classification (NCBI taxonomy): domain Eukaryota; kingdom Viridiplantae; phylum Streptophyta; class Magnoliopsida; order Rosales; family Cannabaceae; genus Cannabis; species Cannabis sativa. The sequence continues at coordinate 14,633,025 of NC_083602.1, read as the reverse complement.
TGGCAGAAATTATTGATTTCTCCTCTCAGCTTTGCAGACTTGGCTGGAGGAAAGAACTTTGACAAGAATTTTGTTGCCAGATCATTCCAGGTGGCAATAGAATTGGGTGGCAAGGAATTCAACCAACTCTTGGCTCGTTCTCTGAGCGAGAATGGAAACAATCTCAGTCGAATGGCATCATCGCTAACTCCATTAACCTTAAAAGTTTCACAAAGTTCCATGAAGTTAGAGAGATGCAGATTAGGATCTTCAGAAGGGAGGCCACCAAACTGAACTGAAGACTGCACCATTTGAAGGATGCCAGGTTTAATCTCGAAGTTGTTTGCATCCACTGCCGGTGGCCTGATACATGACTGCACCCCCGTCAGAGTAGGGAGAATGTAATCTCTCAAGCTACGGCCATTAGCTTGATCTTCCACGGCACCTCCATTATTACCGTTATTACCCCCATTGTTTCCAGCATTATTGTTCACATTGGCAGCCATGATTTCTGATGTTTCAGCAGTTGCTGAAACTCTTTCTTGCCTCTTGTTCTTTCGATTCCTCCTGCAAGTTTTCTCGATTTCAGGATCAACTGGTAATATGACTGCTTGTCCTTGACGGTGCATGCACTTAGGATTCCTAAAATAGATCAAGAAAATATTGCAAGAAAAAGGTTAGAAAAATCAGCAAGAGAAAATATACCAAAGTAGAAGTTAGTATAATTTTATGTAATATTAATCTTTAACAATTCCCCGGCAACGGCGCCAAAAACTTGTTGCTATATTTTATAAACGCTACGCAAGTATACGCAATCAAGTAGTAAATCTCACACAGGTGAGGTCGATCCCTCAGGGAATTGGATTAAATACCACTAAATTATACTTATGATTCTATTCGGCAAATCGAAAGCAATTATGATTTAAAAACAGTAAAATATGAAAGAAATTCAGAAAACTTAATAACACAATTGAAAGTTGAGCAAGATGAGATAATAGGGAGGAGAATCCTGTTGTTGTTTACCCAAATCGTTAATGCTTAATTACTATCCTATTCTTGGAGGGAATGACAGATGATGAAATAACCTAGCTCCTTTCAGATCTTCTAGATTCTAAATCACATGTTATCTAATTAATTCCTTAATTAAACTAACATGAAATCAGCATTAAGTAATAATCTACCCGTCACATAAGTCATGCAAATACTTTCGTTTCACATAGAACATCGATTATCTTAATTTTAGCATTCTCGATTCTCACTTTTCAGATTTCGAATTGAGATCATAGAGCATGCGCAAGGTGATCAATCTTAAACATGGAATTAAGAACAAATTAAGATAATTTCACACACAAGAATTGAGGAATGGTAATTAAACATTAACTAGGCAAAACATTAAACAACAATCATCATCCTCCCTAAATGGGAAATTTAGTTCAGAAACAAATCCATAACCATTCCTATAGCAATATTCAACATAAATAAATTAAAGAGGAATAAAGAAAAGAACTGTTGGTGGATGAATTCTGGATCTTCACTTCAATCTCTGTGCTCTTCCTGCCGCTCTCAGCTGTATTTTAGGGTTTCTGATCGCTCTCCCTGACTTCCAATCGCAGTTTTCTATTTATAACTAAAATTTAGGGTTCGATGGACGAAAATGCCCCTGGTCCGTACGGGATCTCGCCGCGGCCAAGCTTCCTCTCGCCGCGGCGAGATAATGGCAAAATAGGGTGCTCTCTGTATCTCTTAAATGGCCGCGGCGAGACACTTCATCGCCGCGGCGACTGTAGCCTTGTAAAACTTCGAAATCTAGCCGCGGCCAAGTTGTGTTTAGCCGCGGCCAGATATGCACAATTACTCAAAAATTGTGTTTTCTTCGGCTCAGCACGTCTTTTATCGAATTTCTGCACCTGAGACCTCTTTTATTCCAAAGAACTTGAAAACATAGAAAACAAGCGTAATTCCGTCCCAACACAGCGAAAAACGCACATAAATTAGATCCAAAACATAGGCTAAAAATAGCCTAACAGGTGGGCCCGAGGAAACGGTTGAACCAGTCCGTCAGGGGGTCCATGTTCAGGTCCCACGGATTCCGGAAGTTCTCCTCGTTAAGAGAGTTTTGCAACTCCTCTCGCAAAACCCTCCTCAAGGCCTCCACCTCAGCGTGCCCCCAGGTGTACTCGTCAAGGGCATAATTATACTTGGCTATCCGAAGTTCTTGCCTCTCCTCATATCCGGGGACCAGAGTCAGCACGATGCCATGAGGCCCTGTATATTCCTCTGCCTTGGGGGGTATCCCGGAGTCATGACTCGGGGCCGGAGTGTCCACCCTCCGCTGGTGTTTAGAAGACTCCTCAGCTACCATCTTGCCTTTGCGTTTGCGCACAAGAGCAACCTCTTGCTCTTCTTCACCTTCTTCAACTTCCTCAGGAAGAGCCCCTTACTCTTCTTCACCTTCTTCAGCTTCCTCAAGAAGTACCTCCTCCCCTCACTAAGTCAATAGTGTTCGAAGGGGCGCTGGAAGAAGCTTTCCCGGGGGTAACCATCTGGGAAGAAGGAGGAGGAGGGGAAACATTAGGACTGTGGGCTCCAGCAAAGGTGGCCAAGATCGCCTCCATGGGGTCAGTTGCTGCAACAAGATAAAAGAGTCAAGTGTTAGAATGTCTGTGAAAGCAGTGAACACTTAAAAAGCAATCAAGCTAGCCCTACCCTGACTCTCTAATTCGGCCCTAGCAAAGTCCCAAATCTTAACATTGGCTGTATCATCCCCGAGATAGCTGTCCGAGGGACGGAACCAGCTAGAAGACAGATAGGCTGAAGGATCCAAGGGAACGGGCACCGGAGGTCCAGAACCCATTTGGGACCGGCCTAAGTAATCGCCTAAGTTAGAGAAGTAATACTCCTTTGCATGATCCCCCCACCGAGTAGAGGGCATCCTAAACCTAAGGAGACGTTCGTCGAACCCTATGGGCCTAAGGCTAGCATATTCACGAACAGGAGGGACGTAATGTATCGTTAAAGGGGACTTACCAGAACCAGAAGTGCTGGAATCGGGAGCCCCCGAATTCGGCACCAGGATCGTAGGCCTTGGTCTGGGGGCCCTCCTCTCTACCGGGCTCCCAATACGAAGGGGCCTCCCGGCGGCCGTCTGGGCCTTAGCGTAAGCCTGCTCCTGGGCCTTTTGGAAGAGGTACTTCTGGTACTTATCTTCCGCCGTGGCAATGATGTCCTCCCGGAGTACCTTCTCTGCGGCCGGAGCCCTTACGTTCGGGCAGATGACCTTGGAAAGGTTGGAATCATCCACCGACTGATGCCCTAGGATCAGCTTGGCCTTCCGACAATTCTCCGTCGTGACCAGCCCTCCGACGTCAAGGGCCTTCTTGTCATATGTGGCGAAGGTCTTGGCCCGTTGAAGGAAGAGCTGAGTAGGTTCAGTCCGCGCGTAGGGAGGGATCCTAACCCACTCTGTGAGAAGCTCCGGATGTTCCACATCCTGGAACCTGGAGGAGAAGAAGAAGCGGTGACGGTACTCTTTGACGTGTTTTTGCTGGTTGAAGGGGACCGGGCCCTCATTCAAAGGGTGGGCCCGAAAACCGTAAAATCCGTCCTTAAGTTTGTCCCTTTTTTTAGGGACAGAAACAAGTTCATAAAAATACAAAATCTCTGCTGGACTGGGAGAGCCCCAGCCCCGGGCAGAGTAAAAAATAAACAATCCTGAAAGCAGGCGGTAAGCTTGAGGAATAAGTTGGTATGGCGCAAGGCCGACAAATACAAGAAAATTAATAAAGTAATCCTGAAGGGGAAGCATAGCCCCGGTCATCAAGTGCGTTTGGCTCTAAGCTCCGAAGCCCCCGTAATTGTGATTGGGCGTCTTCGCGTCCCGGGGCGGCCGGTGGTAAGTCCCAGAAGTCGCGGGCTTGATGCCTGCCACCAACACAATGTGCTCCAGATGGTGGGGACAAGTAAGGGTAGAGTGAAGCTCGGCCGCTTCCCACCTCGTGGCACGAGGCTTGTACCCTTCCTGGGCGACGAGACCCTTTATCACCTCCTCCAGGGTGGCCAGGCGTTTCCCTCCTTTCTGAGAAGACTTAGAACCGGATGCAGACATTTTGGTTCTGAAAAAGATTGAAAATTTCAGCAGTCAGGCCCCAAACCAAACCCTAAGTCAAAAAAGGGAATGGGGGTCCCCTAACCGCTAGAAAGAGGCCCCCTCCGGACGGTTGTCAATAAGAAAGCCTTAGAAGGTTTTCCTGGACAAAAGTCGGGTGCAAGAGTCTCACAGATGGTGACATTACGAACAAGCAAAGAAAAGGAAAAAAGGGTAAAAATCGAGAAAGACAAAGTCCTCTCTGAACCCTTGAAGGTCATTACGCAAAGAAAAGCTGGCCCCTTAGAAAAAATATAATACGCATAATAAAAGTAACTCAAACACCAGAGAAGGGGAATCTAACGTATCACACAGAAACTCAAAGACGAAAATTCCCAGAAAATTCAACATCAAACCCAGAAAAAGCAGATGAACAGTGAAGCATGCAATGAACACAAACAATAAAGTACGGGATGCGAATAACTTACATAAAGCTTTAGAACTGGGCGTTGTTGTTGATCGACGGTGAAACGTTGACTGACAATAGTGAAGGAAGGTCAGTAAGAAGCCTATGGTGTGTGAGGGTTTTCTGGTTCGAGGGTTTCTTTCTCTCTGGAAAATTTGAAGAAATTTGGTGAAAGTCTGAAAGTAACCAAATGGAGGGAAAGTGGTGGCTTTTATAGGCCAAAGTGCATGTGGAACAGGCGCGATCACCTATCAATCATGCGGTTGGGAAGGCACACGATTCGAATTCCCAGGATCCAACGGCTGAATTGGTTTGTCATCAAGGCGGTGGAAACGCTTGAGTATCCATCTGACACCCATAAATGCGCCGTATCAATTAAATGGACAAGAAACTAATCGACGCCTGCAAAAAGTGAATCGCTGCAGTAATGGTGATCATTAAATACACCTTCACGTGCCCGAAGCACGTGCCAGGAAATCGAGGAGCCAACCGGAGGCATCTGAGCAAGCCTTGTTCATTTCACAATTAAACAAGGCTTGGGGGTAATTGTTGCCCCTGATTTTGCCCAATGTACATAGACCAACCAGACAAGGACACGTGGACACAAAGGTTTTAGAACTCAAATTAATAGCTAAGTCTTTGTAAAGTAAGGCATTATCCTGGATATGCCTCCCGGAGAAGGCATACAAGGTTTTCTATGCTCCCGGAGATCAAGGTGGCATCATGTTGGAATTTATTTTACCAGGATCTTAGATCTACTCACAAGTATGTTGATTAACACCCTAAATATGAACTTTCTAAAACGATAAATTAAACACATATAAAGTTTAAGAAACCTTACATTGGGTGCAGCGGAATATAATGACTCCTTCCGTTCAGATATCTAGCCCTTGATTCCTTTACGTAGCGAGCATTATCAATATCCGAACTCGGATCTCTTTCTCTGAATCTTTGATGCTGAAACTCCTTCTTGCTGAAAGTCTTTCTTCACGATCTTCCTCACTATGATTGAGGTATCACTTGCTGTGTGTGGGCACTACTCATACACTAAGTATTTCGAAATATTGAAGAAGAAAAGAAGAGAGGGAGTGGTCAGCCAGATAGGGAGAGAGAAGGCTCAGGTTTTTCTCTGAAGGAAAAATATAAAATTTTAGTGTAATTTTCCTGAAGCCTTCACTATCTATTTATAGCATTCCACTAGGGTTAGGTTTGAATTATTTGGCATTAAAATAATGAAAAAATCAGTTTAAATTTCCTACAAAAGTGGCTGGCCCTATACAAGTGGATTTGGGCCTCACTTTTTGCAATTTTGCAGTTTTATCTTTTCTGCATCTGATTTTCTCAAAAACGCCAATTTTCTAATTCAACCATTTAAATGCCAATTCTAACTATTTAATAACTATAAATAATTATTAAATAATATTGTCATTTATCATATTTATTAATTGAACCATACAAAGTATCATAATTAACAAATATGCCCCTATAAACTCTTTCTTTACAATTTCGCCCTTACTTAGTGAAAAATTCACAAATAGACATAGTCTAATTTGAGAATTATAATTGATTAATCAAAACCAATTACATGAGTCTTACAAGCAATATTATCTCAACTAGTGGGGGGACCATGGGTCTATATAACCGAGCTTCCAATAAGTAGATCAAGAATTTAGCACTAAAATTCACTAACTTATTAATTCTTCGTTGAATCCACGCATAGAACTTAGAATTGCACTCTCAGTATATAGAATGCTCTATATGTTCCACCATATAGACACATCATTAGTTATCCATTGTTATAATCCTAATTTGATCAATGATCCTCTATATGAATGATCTACACAGTAAAGGGATTAGATTACCGTAACACCCTACTATGTATTTTATCCTTAAAACACTTGACCCCGTATAAATGATATTTCAGCTTATGTGAAATGAGATCTCCACCATTTATTTTCGTTTGGTCAAGCTCGAAGGAGATCATCCTTTGCTTACTATTCGCCAGATAGAAGCTATAGATTCCATGTTTATGCTAGCGCTCCCACTCAATCGCACTACCGTGTTCCCAAAATGTACGTATCACCCTGACCTAAAAGTAGGCTTAACTAACAAATCAAAGAACACGAATAGCCTTTCAAGATTGAGCCTAATCATAACAGGATTAAGATCATTTGATCTAGTATCAACTAGGCGATATTGACTTGAATAGATTTTACGGTAAGTTTAATTAAATCTAAGTCAAAGTTCAATATCGGTCCCTTCAGATGCATACTCCATGCATCCAACCTGAGCTTTACTTTAACCAATGTTCTGGAAAGAACATAGTATTTCTCCAAATACAAGTAAACTCTGTTGTAGATTATCATATCAGTAAAACCCTATGTCTGATAAATCTAGGAAACTTTATTCACATAGTCATGTTTACTTTCCAATGTGTTGACAGCACAATAAACAGGATCAAGTATGTGAAAAGGATTTCAGATGAATTTATACATTATGTACATATAATCATGAAATAAATCATGTGAACCATGCAACATTAAATGTTATTTCTGATCTATCTTAATAAGTAAATCTGATTATATTGAAATGAGTTTTATTTAGGGCATAAAACCCAACAAACTCCCACTTGCACTAATATAAAACAAAAAGTGCGTTTCAAATAATCTCAACACCTTGATATACAAATCAAGTGTAGTAGTAGTAAACTCCTCGTAATAGGATCTGAAAGGTTGAATTAAACACAACTTTTTCTCCACCATTACTCTTCCTTTAATCACAAAATCATTGATAATGTGAAATTCCTCTCTATATGTCTACTCTCTTGGGATACTGAATTCTATATCTTTGGCAACTACTTTTGGTTAATCAGGAAATTAACACTAGTAGTTTAAGGCAATTTGGAATGATGCCAAAAATGTATAGAACTTTCCTTAGACTGAATAAGTACCTTTCCTGCAACCTTAACATTCAGTCCCTCTCTTGTAGACCTAGAGACTTCAGATAGGTTTTTACACTTTTCCAAAATCACTATTCCACCCCCAGAGTAACCACCATCTTATCAGAAATATTTACTAGCACATAGGCAAATTTCGAAATCTGATGTGGTGTAGTCTAAGAGTTTTAAACACACTCTTATAGACTAACATATAGTTCCTCGTCTTAATCTTAAGATTTACTTGATTGTCTTCCAATGTTCTTCTCCTGGATTAATCTGATACCAACTCATTACTCCCACTCAACAGCAGGTGTCTGGTCTAAGGCATACAAAAGCATATCTAAGACCTCTCACTGTTGATATAAGAAATTCTTTCATGGCTTTATCTTTTCTGGAATAGTTGAGACTTTTCCTTAGATAAATAAAATCTATACCTAAGAAGTTGTGAAGCTTCTATAGATTGCCATTAGAAAGAAAATGCTTCAGCATCTTACCAAAGTAAGTTGCTTGCATTAGAGTAAGTAATTACCAGGTATACCACAAGCCATAGGTTTAGATAAACTCAAACCTATAATACTAGGAACAGAAGGTTTTGTTAAGTCAATTGAATGGACTTATAAACGAAAATTTCCTTTTATGTCCTTGTAATAGAAAACTTTAGGTTACTCCATGTGAATGGATTAAACCATAGTTCTATTGGCTTTCTTCTTAGTTTCTTATCTTGACAATCCATTACTTGTTTAAACTCACAATGGATTTTAATCACTAGTGTCTCCCAAGTCATAAGAAGGTGAGTTCCTAGAAACTCTCCCACTACGATGAGGTACCGTGAATTATGTCTAAGAAAACTAAATGGTATTGATCTCTTCGGTTGTGACAAGACAACAGAGGCAGTGGGATCATCATATGTTATATAAGATGATAGAACACTTTTGGAATCAAGAATTAAATATCTCCTTTATTTGCTACTTGTTTTTCAGACTTAGTCATTTTCTTAGAAAAGTAGTATTTGTTTGAACAAACACTTTCTTATCTATTGACAATGGGATGGTCCACCCCTAATCACTTAGAATAGCTAACAAACCATGATTAACAGTTCTAGCTTTTCTTAAGATTTTGATTAGGTCATCCATGAATCTAGTAATGATTTACATTAAGTATACAACCATTACATCATTCTGAAATTATATTACCATAGAAGGAATTAGGCAACGACTAGTAACTAATCATCAACATGCAACTCGAAATTTCTGGGGAGGTAAGTTTGGATATAATTCAAAAATCAATTTAATGATCTTTGAACTGCATATCTACTAACTATTTCTCCACCCCTATCAGTTCGCAAGATCTTTAACCACTTACCTTAATGGTTTTAACCATTGCTAGAAATTAATGAAATTTTTCAAACATTTCAAATTTCTTTGCTAAAAGGTATAATCTAGAGTTATCGTTTTAAGAATACAACGAAAAACTCATATCCACCCCTGAATGTACATCCATCTACGAATGAGATGAACTACTTTCAGTGGATATAGGCATATTAACTCTTTGCAGAGATTGATCTTGTCAAATCCACTATGAACAAGATACAAATGCCATAGATTAAAAAAATGGTAGTGTCTATTGATGACATAGGTTTAGTTACATCAAAGAGTTCTTAGAATACTGCAAGTGGATCCTGGTCACAGAATACCTAACTCATATTCCATACAGTTTTAATCCATTAATAGAAGATGGACATTAAACACTTGAGAAAGTGTAACTGTATTGTATTCTGGAATTAGAAATATAAGAAAATTTCTATTTGGAATCTAAAATTAAAGTCAAAGACTTAAATTTATACCAAATATTATGAGTAATTCTATCTTGGACCGGACTACTAATACAAACTCTAAGTCAGATTTGCCCATACAAGTAGGAGATTTCTAAGATTGAGGATTTATATCAATTGGGAATAGAATTTCGGGATTATAATCATATGCGTCATTTAATTTCTTAAGAGAAAATATAGAATGACATGAAATGATTTATAGACCATTCATCCAATGATATGTTTTTAAAGCTAATTCGAAATGAATAAGCTAAGAGGAATTAGGATAATTTCGTTTAAAATAAGAATCCAACGATGCTTCGATTAGCGAAAGTCAAAGTAATCTTATTTATACAATCTTCTTGTTTCATATCGTAAAAATACTAGTCTAAGGTGTCATCAATTGATGAACAGCTAGATGTCGCATATACAATATTTATCTTTCGAGATCTAACACTATTATGTATGTCTAATGGTGAAAATCCACTAGGGATTTATCTCATTAGATAAACAAGCCAAGTTAGACCAACAATGAAGATTCGAAATTAAACTACAACTTAATAACAGAAAAGAACATGGTTCAATATAAATTCATACACAATTCAGAAATTATAAACATATAGCAAGTAGGAATGACAAGTGAAAATACTAAAACTTACAATCCTAAATAATTTCCAAGGTTTTTCAACAAACTGATACAGTGTCCCGTTTAGGCGAGAGTCAAAGCATCATCCATTGAATAGAGTTGTCAGCTCATCTAAAATGATAACCATTCTAGCAACCTTTTATTCGATCAAGATTGGAATTCAGCGTTGTCCCGTTTAGGCGAGAGTCAAGGCAATTCTATCTTATGAGCTTCCACCATTGTTTCATAATTTGCAAGTCAAGTATGGTCGCCACCATTAGGGTGATCCATACCATACAAAACACTTACAAACTACTTATCATGCGAGGTTAAACGGTGCGAAATTGCTAATGAACGTTCCTCCATTAGGGAGGATTACTCACTAAAACAAACGCGGTGTAAAACCCACAATGGAGATCGAATATCTTAATAATAATCAAGCTCATTATTTAAAGTGAGTTGTATTTTCTTTGATTCTCTTTATTTATTCTATTTATTTTCAATATATATTTATTTAATTAAAATTTCCAATTTAGAATGAAAAATTCCAAATATAAATTTTAATTTAATATTTATAAATTTTACTTAGATGGATATGAAAATAACATGAATTATTTCCATCTTAGTAATAATTTCCAATAAATATTTAGAAAAATATTCAATTTAAGTTGTTACAAAATTAATATAAATTAATTTACAACTCAAATTTAATTTTCTATAAATATATATTGCATTTCGAAAAATTAAAGTATTTAAGAATACAATTTTCGAAAATGCATGTTAAAATAAAAAATTAATCCTGGAAAAATTATTCTAATTTAATGTTGGCCCAAAATTAATTAATAAAATTAGTTTACAACAAAAAATATAATTTTCCTATTTAATTAAATATATAAGAAAAATTTCAAATATTTAAGTATGATGATGAAAATCAACTTAAATATTAATTTTCTATTTAATTAAATACACTAGAAAAATACTTCAAGAAAAAAAAATATCATCTATCTAGATTTTCCTTTGACTAATTAATTCAATTTCTAACAATATACTTTAATTCAATTTATTTTAAATTAATCAATAAATGAAAAAATCATTGATTTAAGTTGATCCAATAATTAATTAAAATAAATAATTAATTTACAACTTAATCTATTTTTCAAGATAAAATTCGAAATTCTAGCATTTAAGAAATGCAATTTCGAAAATTGATTAATAATATAAAAAAAATATATTTTGAAAATTATTTAAATTTAGTTGAAAAAATAAATTTCAACTAAAAATAATTTTCTATTTAGTTAAATGTCATGAAAAAGAAATATTTAAGTATGATGATAAAAATCAACTTAGATATTCAATTTTCAAATTAATTAAATGTATTAAATTCAAGAAATAAATAATTAAGTGTAGAGAAGGCTTAATTATTAATCTCTAGTTTAATACTAGGAAAAAATATACTTAAAATAAATTGTACCAAAATTAATTATATAAATAATTAATTTCACAATGTGTAATATTTTCCTATTTAATATTAGAAATAATAAGTAGTCTAGAAATAACTATCTAGAAAATATCTTATTTGACTAAGTATCTTTTCCACAAAATTTGAAAAAAAAAATATCTAATTTAAGTTGTACTAGAAAAAATCTAGAACTTAAATATTTTTCAAATTTAAATTTAATTAAATATCAAAAATTAAGTTGTAACCACTTAATTTAAAAATATTCCATTTTAAGTTAATATTCGAAAAGATATTAACTTAAAAAATATCTAAAATATTCCATTTTAAGTTAATATTTGAAAAGATATTAACTTAAAAAATATCTAAAGAATCTTAATAACCAATTCCTAAAATTCCTCAACTTAATTTTGAAATTTGAAATTCAAAAGATATTCAGATTTAAGTTGGTTAGTTGTAGATAACTAAATATCAACTTAAATAGGAATATTTAATGAAAAATTTAAATTAAGCTCCAGAAAGAATCTAGATGGTTATAATTCTATATTTAATTAAATACAAGAAAATACATATAGTTTAGCTTAGAATAAAGAATTCTTTAAACTATAATTTTCTTAAATTAATTTCAAAATAAATGAAATTAATTATGTTGCTAATCAATTTTATTAGGTTAAACTAGTTTAATTAGCCTAGTACAGTTGTTCAAATCAGGCAAATGGGCCTTCACAATTGGGGTGGTTCATGTGAGGGGGTGCTGTGTTCAGTATGTGGTACCCACTTCTATGGCTCCCAACTCTCACACAAGGCCCAAAAGAGAGGAATTTAACTTTAATAAGAACAACTGTTATTAATTGAATAGGCCCAAAAACTAAATGGGCCTAAATAAATTCTATCAAGAACTATGATAATTTATTTTAGCAACAACAACCTATATGCATCTATAATCAAATTAAACACATAGGCTCACACAGGCACACTTTGGATGGGTCCTATCATGTTGCTAGGTCATACACAGATGAAAGAAGTTTGTAAATATACCTGTTACAAATTATTAACTTGACCAAGGGAGCCATCAGATCATTAGATCTGGCAAAAAGTAACCATGGCTATTTGCAATCAAGTAATAATTGGTTTTGAAAACTTACATACAAGTTAAAACACATACTCCTGCAACAAGGTTAGTTGGATAGTTGGATGTAGGATTTATTTAATTTTAAATTAAATATTTAATTTCGAAAATAATTAATTAAATAATAAAAAAATTTCGAAAATTAAAAAAAAAAATTGAAAAAATTCGAAATTTAAAAAAAATTTAAAATTAAAATTAAACCTACAATTTTGAAAAATGGTTTCAACCAACCTAAATATCATTTCAAAAAATTTGCTAACTACTTTTAAATTTTAAATGTTATTTTATAAATAAAAATTAAATAAAAAATTAGAAAAGATAAATAAATATCTTTTTCAAATTTTAAATGTAATTTAAATAAATAAAATAACAAAATTTAAAAAATTAGCAAAATATCTTATATCATTTAAAAATTACATGATTATAAATATCTTATTTTTAAATTTAAAATAAGATAAGATATAATCAAATTTTAAAATAAGATAGATTTTTAAGCAAGAAGATAGATACTAATTCTATTCAAATTCAAATTACACTAATATCTTGAATTAAATTTAAAAAATATTAAATTAATTCAAAAAGATAATTAGAATTGAATTAGGAATAGTAATAGTATAAATACAAAACTATACCAAAAATTGGAAGTTAATTCCATGAAAAAGCATGAAAAATTGAAGAAAAACGAAAAAATTGTGAACTGTACGGACAGATTTGCGATCGCAGGAAAATATCAGCACAGCCCCGATTTTTTCAAATCTTCAAAATTCATAACTAATTCAAATAAAATCGAAATTGAGTTCTGTAAAAGGCTAACTTGCTTAATTTTTCCCATACTATCCAATAAAAATAATTCCAGAAAGAAAATCGCAATTATTTTTCACGAAAATTTACAAACATCAATCAATCATCAAATAACACTCAATACAACATGATACCATCCAAAGAACATACAAACAATCGTTTTAAAGTCCAAATTTCTTGCAAGTAAATCAATTACCATGGCACTGAGGCCAGTTGTTGGAATTTATTTTACCAGGATCTTAGATCTACTCACAAGTATGTTGATTAACACCCTAAATATGAACTTTCTAAAACGATAAATTAAACACATATAAAGTTTAAGAAACCTTACATTGGGTGCAGCGGAATATAATGACTCCTTCCGTTCAGATATCTAGCCCTTGATTCCTTTCTGTAGCAGAGCATTATCAATATCTGAACCTGGATCTCTTTCTCTGAATCTTTGATGCTGAAACTCCTTCTTGCTGAAAGTCTTTCTTCACGATCTTCCTCACTATGATTGAGGTATCACTTGCTGTGTGTGGGCACTACTCATACACTAAGTATTTCGAAATATTGAAGAAGAAAAGAAGAGAGGGAGTGGTCAGCCAGATAGGGAGAGAGAAGGCTCAGGTTTTTCTCTGAAGGAAAAATATAAAATTTTAGTGTAATTTTCCTGAAGCCTTCACTATCTATTTATAGCATTCCACTAGGGTTAGGTTTGAATTATTTGGCATTAAAATAATGAAAAAATCAGTTTAAATTTCCTACAAAAGTGGCTGGCCCTATACAAGTGGATTTGGGCCTCACTTTTTGCAATTTTACAGTTTTATCTTTTCTGCATCTGATTTTCTCAAAAACGCCAATTTTCTAATTCAACCATTTAAATGTCAATTCTAACTATTTAATAACTATAAATAATTATTAAATAATATTGTCATTTATCATATTTATTAATTGAACCATACAAAGTATCATAATTAACAAATATGCCCCTATAAACTCTTTCTTTACAATTTCGCCCTTACTTAGTGAAAAATTCACAAATAGACATAGTCTAATTTGAGAATTATAATTGATTAATCAAAACCAATTACATGAGTCTTACAAGCAATATTATCTCAACTAGTGGGGGGACCATGGGTCTATATAACCGAGCTTCCAATAAGTAGATCAAGAATTTAGCACTAAAATTCACTAACTTATTAATTCTTCGTTGAATCCACGCATAGAACTTAGAATTGCACTCTCAGTATATAGAATGCTCTATATGTTCCACCATATAGACACATCATTAGTTATCCATTGTTATAATCCTAATTTGATCAATGATCCTCTATATGAATGATCTACACAGTAAAGGGATTAGATTACCGTAACACCCTACTATGTATTTTATCCTTAAAACACTTGACCCCGTATAAATGATATTTCAGCTTATGTGAAATGAGATCTCCACCATTTATTTTCGTTTGGTCAAGCTCGAAGGAGATCATCCTTTGCTTACTATTCGCCAGATAGAAGCTATAGATTCCATGTTTATGCTAGCGCTCCCACTCAATCGCACTACCGTGTTCCCAAAATGTACGTATCACCCTGACCTAAAAGTAGGCTTAACTAACAAATCAAAGAACACGAATAGCCTTTCAAGATTGAGCCTAATCATAACAGGATTAAGATCATTTGATCTAGGATCAACTAGGCGATATTGACTTGAATAGATTTTACGGTAAGTTTAATTAAATCTAAGTCAAAGTTCAATATCGGTCCCTTCCGATGCATACTCCATGCATCCAACCTGAGCTTTACTTTAACCAATGTTCTGGAAAGAACATAGTATTTCTCCAAATACAAGTAAACTCTGTTGTAGATTATCATATCAGTAAAACCCTATGTCTGATAAATCTAGGAAACTTTATTCACATAGTCATGTTTACTTTCCAATGTGTTGACGGCACAATAAACAGGATCAAGTATGTGAAAAGGGTTTCAGATGAATTTATACATTATGTACATATAATCATGAAATAAATCATGTGAACCATGCAACATTAAATGTTATTTCTGATCTATATTAATAAGTAAATCTGATTATATTGAAATGAGTTTTATTTAGGGCATAAAACCCAACACATCAAAGCACCTCCGGGAGATGCCAGGCTTCCTCTGAGCAGTCATCTCGCATTTAATGCCGCATGGGAGGAGGCGTGTTGGAACTGCCACACGCAATAAAGTCTGACGACACAACCCCCGATCTGCACCTACAAGGCTATGACCACTTAAGTCTAATGACGGCTACTCTGTGAAGGATCACATCAGTCAAAAGACAATAAGGACAACCCACATAAAATCCTTACAGCACCTAGGGATTTGACCATGCATTACCCATGGTATATTCATTGGGAATACACAACTTTACTGATAGTTACAGAAATACATGTACTATAATTCTGGGGATCACCCCACAAAAATACTATAAATACCCCCTCAAAGCTCATTAATACGGGTCGAGATTTTTGGGTTGCGTTAGTGCAAGAAGAGTAAATACTCACCAAGAATATTTTCTGTATTAAATACACTCATAAATATACAGACTCGTGGACTAAGGCTCATTAACGCCCCAACCACATAAAAATCCTTCTCTTAATTTCTTACAGCTCTTTAAACTCTTATTATTTTATTGGTTGCCAAAAACCTCGGTCAACAACAATTAAATTTTACCATGCATGCATATTTAATTATGATATATTTATCATTCCCCACAATATAGAAGAGAGGAATTAGTATATAGAAAAAAAATGATGAAACAATTGACTCATTTTAAAACTTTAGCAAAACGAAATATATAGAAAAAAAATAATAAAAAAACAATTGACTCCTTCTATATTGTGGGGAATGATAAATATATCATAATTAAACATGCATGCATTCTGAAATTTAATTGTTATACTTAGAATTAGTTGATAAATAGAATAAAATAAAATAAAATATAAAATGTAGTATAATTTTTTTTAAGGAAGGTAAATTAATTTTTTAATTGTTATACAAAAATTTGTTTTAATATAAGAAGTTATTATATTTTTTTCCTTTTATTTGTTTATATTTTAGAGATATTTGTTTTCTTCAAATTGTTACAAATTTTTTAGGTAAAATTATATTATAATAACTTCGTATATCAAAAAGGAAAAAATATATCAAAAATTAGTAAAGTTAAATTTGATATAATATTATTACTTAGTTATCATTAAATAAATTAAAGATATAATTATTTTATAAGTATAATTTTTTTTTTTTTAAATATCCGTCGCAAAACGCGAATTGCTTACTAGTTAATTGATAAATGGAATAAAAGAAAATAAAATGTAAAATGTAGTATAAACTTTTTTCTCAAAGGAAACGTAAATTATTTTCTTTTAAGGGAAAGTAAAGGGTAAATACCATTTTGGACCCTCTGTTTTGCAAAAGTTACTAATTGGACCCTATATTTTCTTAAATGACAAAATAGACCCTGTATTTTCTAAAATAGTACAAATAGGACCCTGAATTGATTTTTTGTCAAAATAAAGTTTAATTATAATCCGATCTAAAAGTACTATGACAAAACTGTTTACATTTTTTGTATCTGTTCGTATTAAGCATTGTCTTCAAGTTGGTTGTATTAAAAAAAAGTTGTCAAAAATTAAGCTCAGGGTCCTATTTTTATTATTTTAGAAAATACAGGGTTCATTTTGTCATTTAACAAAACACAGGGTCCAATCTGTAACTTTTGCAAAACACAGGGTCTAAAATGGTATTTACCCGAAAGTAAATTAAAAATCTAAAGATATAATAATATATATAATTTAAGAGGAATATTTAAATAAAAATAGAATTTGAATTTATTATTATTTTTTTTTTGGTCTTTTTTAATTTGAATGTGCTCTCTTGAATAAAATTAATTTAGCAGTATAACAAGATATTTATCTTCTTTAGTTTTATGAAAAAAACATTTAATTTATGCTTAAACAAAATATATTATTTGTGTATGATAAATATATTATTATTATTATATGAGAAAGAAATTAATATTAGAAGGGTAGTATAAATAGGAAAGATAAAATATATTAATTAGGGAAAGAGAAAATTGTTAACTCAACTTAACGTTAAGAGAATTGTTAAAAGGAAAATTGCAATAAATAGCCCTAAATTTGATACTAACGAAAGTCAATGTCCCTTTATAAATTTTTTAAAGTAAATGACCTTTTTTAAATTTTAGTACCTAAAATATTATTGATTACAATGGATGTATCATTAATTTTACATGATATTTATACTCAAAAACTCAATAATTACAAACTAAACCAAAGCCTCCACACTAAACCAGAAATGAAGGATTTCTATTTTTTTTTATTTTTTTTTAACTTTCCTCCAATTTTTTTTTAATTAATTTACCGGATTTCTTTTACCATTTCCTCCTAATTTCTTCTAAACTAAGGTGACAATAGCCATTACTTTCAAACGAAATTGATCTGAACCAAACAAAAGCAACATAACTAGTTCCTTCAAAAGAAACACATCTGCTCCAAAGAATATGAAAGATTTGTTCTACTGTCTTAAAGTTTTTCAAATTTGTTTGTAGTGGCATATCATTTTATTTGGTAAAACTATTTTCTATGGTTTCATATATAGAATCTAATTTTTCAGATAGTGTTTCAAATTTTAAATGATTTAGATTTTAATTAATAAATTTATTTATTGTTGTTCTATTTTTATTTTCTGTTACTATATATATGGTATATAAATTTAACTGTAACATATATATATTATTTAAACTTTGGTATATAATAATTATTTGTGTTGTTTTGATATTATTATACCTTATAGTGATATTCCACATTTCACAAAATAGGATATATCATTACATTTGATATGCCATTTCTTCTATTTTTCTTTTTTATTTCGGTCATAATATATTTTGGTACATATATTGATATATCATAATCTTAAATTAATATACCATAAACCAAAATTAAATTACAATCTAAGTTTTTTATTTTTTTTCCAGAATGGTATATCAAGATAAACAAATACATATTCTCTAGTAAGAAATTAATATACCAAAGACTTAAATTAATATACCATCCAATAACTTATGTTTTCTTTTTTCCTTGATGATATATTTTAGTCAATAAAATTAATATACTACAATATTAAACTAATATCATAAAACAAAATTAATATACACATTTTAAGTTTTTTTTCATTTCTTCCAAATAGTATACTAATGTACACAAAATAAATATATCCTAGTTAAAAATGAATATACCGAAGACAAAACTAATATACAATAATCAACTCTAATCTATTATTGTACAAAAAATCGACGTAGCATTTTTGGTAACCTTATATACTGTGTAGTCAAATAATATACCATAGTGTAAAAAGTAGATACATAATTTGTTAAACAAATATACTATTTGATCAAACTAATATACCATAATACAAAAAAGTATATCTATACCATTTTATAAAATTTATATACCATAAATAATTTTTTTATTTACCTAGATTCAAACTTCGTTTATAGTTTTATATATATAAAGTTGTATATTTTTCAATAAAGAGAATAAACTAATCATCATGAAAAAATAATTATGTAATATAACTTTATAATTGTTGTATACCTAGTTAGCTAGAGCTTATTGCCTAAAGTAAAAGATGCTATATAAATTTAACATTAGTGTATATTTATTTTTTGTACTATGGTGTATATCAATGTTAGATATAGTTCAGGGTAAATTGAAAAATATAATATAAATTACTCAATTAAAAAGAAAGATAGAGTTGTTGGAAAAATAAAACTGGAAAAAAATTAATAAAGAATAATGAGAGATCAAAAAAATAATACCAAGTAAAAGTAAGGATATGTATGTAATTTTAAGTCTTGAGGATGTGATATTTGGCTATTTAATAAATATTTTTAAAATATAGATATTTATTTAATCGCTAAACTATTTTGGGGCCATTTTCCTCTATTGCCCTAGTTAAAAATCTGTTATCTACATAAACCATGTGTTTTCAAATAATTGGTGGGACAAGGTTGGTATAGGAAATTTGGGACAATAGATTTTTATTCGCCCCATTCCCCCACTTTCGTCAGCTTTTTATGCTATTTTCTCTACTAAATGGTACACTAAAAATACCATTTTGGAGAGCAAAGTGTGACTATAAATAGTACCCTTTGGCATTGTAAATTTGATGAGATTTTACTAGTAGTTATTATACCAAAAATCTGTCTTTTCTTTCCTTCTTCTTTATTTTGCTTTATTAATTTTGGTGTAAAGACAATACTTTTTCTAGGCTAATTTTTTTTGGCAAGACTCAAGTGTAAATTCATGCAATTTTTATTTTTCTAATATATTGATTCTCTTTGTTCTTCATTTTCACATTTGTTATATTAAATTTATCTTCTTCTAATTTGCACTTTAAATTTAATAGTACATTTTATATAAGTTCAGTCACGCTTTTCTTATGTAAGTTAGGTTATTAATTATTAGAGTGTTTATTATATTATATGATTTTTACTGCATTTTTCCAGTGGTATTTTGTTGATTTAAATTATATAATATGATAGTATTTTTAGAAGTAGTATTAATTTAATTAGAGAACATATTTTTCTAGTGAGCTTAATTATACACATTTTTCAACTATAATTAATGGTGTAGAATTGTAGTTGAGTTTAAAGAATCAATTTTATCAAAAAAATATAATTGGATGTACGAACTTGTGTCTTCCATAATCATTTTTTGATCACTTCTCATTTTAAATATCTGTTTAATTTTTAAAAATCATTTCTCAATGTGCGATAAGATACTATGTATTATGTGTGTAAGTATAGCATGCATTAAGATTACACTGTGATATGATGTTGTATTATATGTGAGAATAATATGTGATATGACATGTTGTTATATGTATGCAAGTATGGTATGAACTGATTTGATGTTGTGATATTGTTATACTTATGACTATGTTATCTAGTTGGGGGGTTATGTCCTACATAGCTCTTCTTACTGGGCGTTAGCTCGGGTACTCTGTGTGCAGGTAAAGACAAAACTAAACAGTGAGGATGGCGAGCTCGAGGCGTGAATTACATGTTAGGGGATTGTCACGATATTTCGGTTTAAAAATATTTCATTAAAGATTATGATTCAAATAGTTTTTGTAAAGTTTTATATTTTAAGGTTATGAATAAATAAATGTTTTGCTTTAAAAATAATGAGATCTCATGCTTAGTTATTTTTCATTAAAGAAGTCTTTTATTGTCTTGATCTTAAATAGTTTTAAACGGACTAGCTAGTGTGACGTCTCGGGAAATCGGGTCGTTACAATATGGTATCAGAGCAATACGATCCTAAGGGATGTGGTTGACCCTAACATGTAAAGTTCATTGCCACGAGACGAGCTCGACTCACTGTACTGTAAGTTTTTGTCAATATGTTCATGTTAGTTTTACATATTTTATGTTGCTTTACATCTTCAGTGTAACTAGAAGTTTTCTTTGTGTTTAGAAGAATATGTCTTAAAATTTTATGGGTAGGATTCGATCAATGAGATATTTTTGGAAAAAAAAAAATTAAGAAAATGTTTCAAGGTATTGCTATATTACGTAATTTAGGTTTGATTTTTGATAAGTTGTACTTATTTTCATAAATAAGGAGCATAAGAAGAGTATTTTTCAAAAGGAATTGTGTTATAAGCAGATTGGAATAGAGTATGTTAGGAAAAAAAAAGAATTTAGTTGTCATTTTGTGGGTGTAAGGGTCCAATGGAGGCTTGAAGCGGGGGCGTTACAAATGGTATATGATTAAGCGAGTAAAAGAAAAATGTATATGAGAATTGGATTAAGTGATTTTTGTTCTCGTGTTATTCTTAGAAAGAGTGATTTTGATAGTAAATCTTATTCATATTTCATTAGTTGGATGGATTAGTAAATGTTTCTTTTATAGTGATATGCATGTTGCTCATTCATGAGAGTATGTTAACTTGTGTGCTTCTAAACCTATATATTGGCTAGCTCGGATGTGTAAGAAGACCTTTAATGATCTTTAGCTTACATGTAGTTCATGTAATTTATAGAAGACATATGGTCTGTTTGAATGACATCAGTTTGTTGATGATATATTAAATCGTCATATGTAGGGCAACATTCTTAATAATTATGCTACGAAACTTAATAACAGAATTATAGGTTTATGGAGGAAATTAAGTAAAAAAAAAAAAATTAACATTCAATAAAAGAATGGGAACAATTAAAGAGAAGTTTGCATAAGTTCTTCTACCCTACTCTTTGTTGTTTGTTATTTTTGTATTGTATAATGTGTTCTCAAGTGACATATAAGGATGTTCATAAGAGAAGAATTTTTTTATAAAATTACGAGCATGTTATTGCAAAATTTATGTATTTAAAGCACGTATATATAAGTTATTGTGATGGAGTATGTTTTGTTATTTAAGTAATGTATAAAGGAATAACAATACTTAAATTAGGCTGTATATGTTATATGTGTTGTAGTTTGACCAATAAGATAAAAGTTAAGTACATATTTGTTGGGTCCATATGGTAGATAAGAAGGTCATGTAGTAAGTGGTGACAAACATGAAGTCCCTCGTGTATTTGGTAGTTAAATTTCGAGGACGAAATTTCTTTAAGGAGGGTAGAATGTAATACCCGGTAAAAATATACATATATTTGAAATTCTATTTGTTATACAATTTGTGTGAGAGTAAGTATTTTATTTATTTCTACTAATAGTGAATAGAGATAATTGCTTAGAATAGTATTGATAGATTTCTAAACATAGTTGAAATTATAGTAAGTGTCAAGGTAAAATTATGGTGTTTTTACGAATTAGGATAATTACTCAATTAAAGCCCAATATGAAAGTCTATTAGAGTTTTATAGATTATTTAGTGGGTTTAATTTAGGGCTATTTTAAAAAATATGGGAAAAATTATTAAGCTTATGATAAATATGGCATAAAAAGTAAATGCCACTAAATATGGCATTATCTAACCAATCAAGCTAAAAATATGGTTTTTTTTTCTAAAAAAAACTATATAAAACACTAAAAAGAAATCTGAATTTAAAATTCATAAAAAATAAAAACATAATTAAATTACCATAAAAAATATTAAAATTCCCTTCATATTTATTTTTTTAAAATAAAATAAATAAAACTATAGTGATCGCCGAAGTTGTCACTCGTGTCAGAAAAGTCACCGGAGTTTACTGTCAGCACCGGAAAGTCGTTGGAGTAGTCGCCGATGCCAGAAAAGTCGCCGGAGTTGCTGCCGCCCCTGAAAAAGTCATCAGAATTGGCATTGCCACTGGAAAAGTCCAATTTCTTGATGAAGAAACCGTTTCTTGGAAACCAGTTTCTTGGTGATTTTTCAGGTAATTTTACCGATGACAATGCCAAGTCCGACAACTATTCTGGAGTTTGATGTCGGTGCCGAAAAAGTCGCCGGAGTAGTTGCTGTTGTAGGAAAAATCGCCGTAGTTATTGCCGGCGTCAAAAAAATCGTCAGAATTGGCATTGTCGCCAGCAAAATCACTACAAAAATCACGAAGAAAGTGGTTCTTACATCAAGAAACAAAAATGATATACACTGAAAATAATTGAAACTAGTTTCATCAATCAACCAAATAGAGAAAAAAAATACAAAAATTTACCAAGAAATTGGTTTATTGATGAAGAAAAAAACCAGTTTCTTGGTAATTTTCCAGCGATAATGCTAATTTTGACGAATTTCCCGGAGTTTACTGTCGGTACTGAAAAAGTCACTGGAGTAGCTGGTGTATTAGTCGTCAGAGTTGCTACCAACGCTAGAAAAGTCGTCAGAATTGGCATTATCGTCAGAAAAATCACCGAAAAAATCACCAAAAAAGTGGTTTCTTCATCAAGAAACTAGAAACCAGTTTCTTGGTAATTTTTTTGGCGATTATGCCAATTCTAATGACTTTTTCGAAGTTTGCTGTCGGTGCCGGAAAAGTCGCCGGAGTAGCTACTAGCGTCAGAATAGTCGTCCGAATTGGCATTGTCAACGGAAAAATCACTAAGAAACTGGTTTCTTGGTGATTTTTTCAGTGATTTTTCCGGCGACAATGCCAATTCCGACGAATTTTCCGGCGCCGGCAGCAACTCCGATGAGTTTTCCGACACCAATCGCTACTCCGGCGACTTTTCTGGCACCGACAGCAAACTCCGCTGACTTTTTCGGCATCAATGACAAATAAAACTTCCTAAACAAATAAAAACATTAAATATGAGATTTGAAAACCTAATTACATATGTATGGCATATCAAATACCATAAAAGGACCTAAAAACAAAAAAATACCATATAAATTGGTCAAACTTAAATGTGTCATATTTATCATAAGAACTTTTAAAATCCCATAGTAAGTGTAATTTCCTCTTTAATTTATTGTATGAGTGCATTAAATAATATTATAATGGAATTAATGTTAAAAAAATTTGTAGGTTTGGATAAATTCGCAGGATTAAAAACTGTTTTAGTAAAATGATCATATCTAGAGTTTTAGAGCTCCGATTGAGGTGATTCCAGTGGCTTCAAAAGATAATTCAAAGATCTATAAATTTTATAGAAGTAGCTATATCATAATTCGGAAGTTTTTTAGGTCAAAACTGAGCCTAAAGTTACGAAGATAGAGGTCTTACTTTTAAAATTTAAAAATTAGATATTTGTTGATTTAATAATATTTTAGCATTTTATTATATATTATTATTTTTAGTTAACCTAAACCTATTAGAATATGATATCTCATAATCCTCAGTATATGTTTTTATCAAACCCTAAACGTTTTATTTTTCCTCTCCAAACCAATTAGTCAAAGCCTCATTCTTCTTCATGGTTGCTCCTCTCAAACCTTCCACACTTTTTCTTATTTTTCTACTTTCATTCTTAAAGTTTTGGATTTATAATCAAGGCTTGCGGGCTTGAGACATCAAATAGAAAGTTGTGAAGAGGTATGAAATATTTTCTTGCTCAATAATGTTAAATGTTATCTAAGGTTCGGACCTATTATATATTTTTCGTTTTCAGAAAAAAAACAAGTTTCAGTAAAGGGATGATATCTCTCTTGATATTGATTTGTTTTTAGAGATTTTAGTATTGTTGGAAAGCTTATTCGATGATCTAAAAATTTTATCAAGAAACTATTAACCAATTCGATGTTCCTCTATGTCGAAAATTATCATCTTTCTGCTATTGTTGTAATTCGTTTTCTTTATATTTCCAGAAAAAGTACTTTCACTGTCAAAAAGTTAGTTTTCTTAAATATCATGTGATTCGTTTCTTGAATCTTGTTCTTGCAAAACGGTTTTGGTAAAATTGTAATATCTCTTTGAATATAATTCCAATTTCGAAGATTTTGGTATCATTGGAAAGGGAATTTAATTTTCTAAAACTTTGATGAAGATGTTATCTTCTAGTTCTCAACCATTCAATGCCAAAAGTTTATATTTTTGCTAAGTCGTGTAATTCGTTACTCCATATTCCCTTCTCAGAAATAGTTTCAGTAAAACAATCATAACTACCTCAGTTTAAATCCATTTTTAATAATATTTATATCATTGGAAAGATAATAAAATTTCCTATAATTTTTATGAAGATAACTTTCACTGAATTATTATATTTGTTGGTCAAAAATAATGATCTTTCTGCTGTACTGTAAGAGTACGAATTTTAATGTTAGGGCCTTGAACCATGTGTTGTTATAGGTAGTAGTGACGAGATATCAAGTCTTAAGCAGTGAGATTTAAGGATCTTGTCCTCAAGAAGAAAATTCATTGAGGTGCTTGGAGTAGCAAGAAGGTGTTCTTAACAACTGAGGTAAGAAGAGTGGACATCTGTGCCCAGGGTGTATGTTGAAACATACAACTGTATTATGGATTTGTACTTACATGTTTTATTCTATGGTAGATTGTTGTTTTATGCTAATGTTATTAGTGTGTGATAGTGAAAATGCTTTTGACTGTTTGTGTGAGAATAGCACTTATAGGATAGGTTTTCTCGCGTCGGTGTGAGCATAGCACTGCAGGATATATTTTTGGCTGCTTGTATGGGTTTACTTGCAGGTTATCCTATCATGGGTGAGTACAACTTGTGATAAGGGATTGCCCTATTGGATGCCGAGTGTAGTGTGAGAACAGCACAAGGCAGGGCAAGTTACACTTCATGTCTGATCAACATGAGTGGGAGTAAATTATCTTATGTGAGGACAATGTGCGATAAGATACTATGTATTATGTGTGTGAGTATAGCATGCATTAAGATTACACTGTGATATGATGTTGTATTATATGTTAGAATAATATGTGATATGACGTGTTGTTATATGTATGCAAGTATGGTATGAATTGATTTGATGTTGTGATATTGTTATACTTATGACTATGTTATCTAGTTGGGGGGTTATGTCCTACATAGCTCTTCTTACTGGGCGTTAGCTCACGGGTACTCTGTGTTCAGGTAAAGACAAAACTAAACAGTGAGGATGGCGAGCTTGAGGCGTGAATTACATGTTAGGGGATTGTCACGTTGTTTTGGTTTAAAAATATTTCATTAAAGATTATGATTCAAATAGCTTTTGTAAAGCTTTATATTTTAAGGTTTTGAATAAATAAATGTTTTGTTTTAAAAATAATGAGATCTCATGCTTAGTTATTTTCCATTAAAGAAGTCTTATATTGTCTTGATCTTAAATAGTTTTAAACGGACTAGCTAGTGTGACGTCTCGGGAAATCGGGGTGTTATAGGGTCCACCAGAAGGATAACAATTTTGTTTCTCCCTCTCTACGAGTGAACTCGACCCGAAGAAGAGATAGGAGGACATGCGGAGCATGGCGCACCGCTCGAGGTCAAAAATCACTGTACACGTATCTAATGTGGCATTGGGGAAGAACACCCTACACCTTACTCTAAAAAGATGTGATCAAGAGTTTAAACTCATAATTTCCTGATTTCACAATACCTCATACATCATTTGACGACTATATTATGAGCTATCAAATCATCATTAAGAGACAAGTCTAGTCTCACCGAACGCCTATAACAAGCCTACACACACCAAAGAAAATAGGCAATCATGCCCTATGTTTAAATCTGGGAAATTGTGCAAGGCATGATTCATACAAACATGATAATGGTGGTATTTTTACCACCATTATGAGCCTATAAATACCCAATGATGTATGGAAGAAGGGGATTTTTTTTGGGAATTCTTTGTAAGAAAATACTCATTAATAACAATGACTCGTGGACTAAGGCTCATTAATTCCCCAACCATGTAAAAATTCTCTTCTATAACTTCCATTAATTACTATAAACAACTCTAATTAATAGTTTTCAAAAATCTCAGTCAATATTATGGTGCTTTCATTGAGAGTTGTAGGAAGCTTTCTAAAAGAGGAGATCATAAGAAGCCTCGTGATATAATGTTATTAACAAGAAATACTTCACGTCCACCACCCCATTCTAATGACCCAAAGGGTCCAGAAGAAGAAGATGTGGCTTCTCGGGTGGATGTTGAAGGAAAAGGAGACATCGACGACCCTCAGTATACTTAAGACCAAGCTGAGTTCGAAGGATATGACAAAGACAACTACACAAAACTAGTGGCTTTAAGGCAAAGAGCTAATGACCATGATGTTGAGTTGGTAGAATAAAAAGAACAAAATAAAAGAATGCGAGAAATATTGATCGCTATGAAAAAGGAAATGGAAAATGCAGGCATTCATTTGTATCCAACTATTGTACCGTCCGTGCATGAGAAGACAGAGGAAGGGCTTTCTCAGCCAGCGGGAAGCCAATTAAAGTAGGAAAGAATCTTCCTCTGAATGTAAGAGAGAAAATCGTATCAACCATGAAGAAAAATAGTGATGTGTTGGCGTGGAGCCATTTTAATATTGCTGGGATCAGTCCTTGTGTAATCTGCCATGCGTTGAACATAAACCCAAAGGCAAACCTAGTCTGTTAGAAGAGAAGACCCTTTAATCCAATTTGAGCAGAGGCAGTGAAAGCAGAAGTAGATAAGTTAATTAACATAGAATTTCTTTAGAAAACTCTATATCCAGTCTGGCTCTCTAATCCAGTGTTGGTCCCCAAGCCAAATGGAACCTTGAGAATGTGCATCGATTTCACAGATCTAAACAACGCTTGTCCAAAAGACTATTTTCCATTTCCCTGAATAGATTAAATGGTTGATGCCACATCTCGATACCAGCATCTAAGTTTTATGGATGCATAATCCAATTACAACCAGATCAAGATGCACATGGTGGATCAAGAACATACTAGCTTCCAAAATGATAAAGGCATTTATTATTATATGGTCATGCCTTTTAGATTGAAGAATGTTAGACCCACGTACCAACGTCTTCTTAATAAAATGTTCAAGGATGTCTTAGAAAAGAACATGGAAGTTTATGTTGACAATGTGCTGGTAAAGTCAAAAACTTCCATGGAACATAACGAATATCTAGAAGAAGCTTTTGTTGGGTTTTGTGCCATAAATAAAACTCATTTCAATATAATCAGATTTACTTATTAATAAAGATCAGAAATAACATTTTATGTTGCATGGTTCACATGATTTATTTCATGATTATATGTATATAATGTATGAATTCTTTTTAAGTCCATAACATATGAGTTTGTTAAAGATTATAGTGTTATCAACACAGTGGAATATAATCTTAATTATATGTTCAAAAGTTTATTCCCTGATTTGTCAGAACATTGGATTTAGACTGACATAGTATAATCAGCGATAGGTATTCTTACACCTTGGAAAAGTGTTATGTCCTTTCCAGGACATTGGCAAAGTTTACCAGTATCGGATGTATGGAGTATACATCGGAAGGGACCAATATTGAACTTTGATTAGATATATTAAAACTTACCGTAATATCTATTCAATTCAATATCACCTGTTGATCCTAGATCAAATGACCTTAATCCTGATATGGTTAGGTTCGATCTGAAGAGTACTATACATGTTCTTTGATTTGTTAGTTAAGCCTACTTTTGGGTCAGGGTGATACGTACATTTTGGGAACATGATAATATAATTGAGTGGGAGCGCTACCATAAATATGGAATCTATAACTTCTATAGGAACTTAGAAGTGAAACGATGATATCCTTCAAGCTTGGCTAAGCAGAAATAAATGGTGGAGATCTCATTTCACTTCGCTGAAATATCATTTATACGGAGCTATGTGTTTTAAGGATGAAATACATTGAAGGTGTAGCGGTAACAGTAGTGCCTTTTCAATGTAGATCATCTATTAGAGGGTCATTGATCACATTAGGGTTATAACAATGGATAACTAATGACGTGTCTATATCATGGAACATATAGAGCGTTCTATATGATCGAGAGTGCAATTCCAAGTTCTAAGTGTAGATTCAATGAGGAATTAATAAGTTAGGGAATAAACTTGGTAAATTCGGTTCGACTTATTGGAAGCTCGGTTATATAGACCCATGGTCCCCATACTAGTCGAGACCATACTGCTTGTAAGACTGAGTTAATTGATTTTAATTAATCAATTATAATTCTAAAAGTTAGACTATGTCTACTTTATGAATTTTCACTAAGCAAGGGCAAAATTGTAAAGAAAAGAGATTATAGGTTTATTTATTGATTAAGAGACTTTATATGTCTAAATTAATAAATATATTAAATGGCAATATTATTTAATAATTATTTTTAAGTTATTAAATAATTAGAATTGGCATTTAAAAGGTTAAATTGGAAAATTGGCATTTTTGAGAAAATGAGAATGGAAAATAACAAAATGGGAAAGTTGCAAAGTGACGCCCAATACCCTTTGTATGGCTGGCCATTATGCACAAGAAATACCATTTGTAGTTTCCATTATTTTAATTCCATACAATTCTAACCTAAACCTAGAGGGTATTCTATAAATAAAAAGTGTTGGCTTCAGGAAACATACAACTTACACACAACTTTGATCATTTAGTTTCTCTCAGAAAGCCACACGCCTCTCTCTCTTTTCTTCTCTGTCTTTTTGAAATTCCTTGAGTGATGAGTAGTGCCCACACACATCAAGTGGTATCTCAATCATACTATGTAAGACTATGGAAAATCTGCATCAAAGAATGAGAAAAGAAGATCCAGATTCAGATCTTTATTATGCTCTGCTACAGAAAGGAATCAAGGGCTAGAGATTTGAATGGAAGGAGTCATAATATTCTGATGCACCCACTGTAAGGTTTTCTAAACTTTATATGTGTTTATTTTCATTGTTTTAGAATTCATATTAGGATGTTAATTAAACATACTTGTTAGTAAATCTAGATCTTGGTAAAATAATTCCAACAACTGGCACCAGAGCCATGATAATGATTTAATTTCACGTAATATGAATTAAAATGATGATTTATATGTTTTTTGTGTTGATTTGGATGGTTTCATGTTGGTTTATATGTTTATGTGATGAAAGTTTGTGTTGTACCAATTTTTTCCATGAAAAATATTTTTTCTATTTTTTAAAATATTTTATTTGAATTCCTTGTGAAAAACTAAGCAATTTTGTTTTTTACGGAACTCGATTTCGATAAAAATTGAAAAAGTTATGAATTTTGGAAAATCAGGATTCATGGTTGTCGAAGCTAGGTGCACACATGCACCAGGTGCTTCGGACAACCCCCATCCGCGCGCGTACCTGGGCGTGCACCCTGCAGACGCCGAAGTCTGCCGCACACGGGACCCTGCAAGGTCCCTCCTCCGCGCGCGTAAGCCCCTTTTGTAGCCTCTGGAGGCTGCATGTGCAGCCTCCTGGGCAGCCACTTTCCCCAAA
Organism: Cannabis sativa; assembly: GCF_029168945.1. Taxonomy (NCBI): domain Eukaryota; kingdom Viridiplantae; phylum Streptophyta; class Magnoliopsida; order Rosales; family Cannabaceae; genus Cannabis; species Cannabis sativa. The sequence continues at coordinate 14,602,865 of NC_083602.1, read as the reverse complement.
TCGTTTTTTTTTTTGGGATTTTTCCCCAAAAATCCAATTTTTTCATGGGATTGTTTCCCAAAATTTATTTTTCCCTTTTTAAATATTTCTAAATTGAAATATTTCCAATTTTAAAATATTTTCAATTTGGAATGTTTCCAATTTTAAATATTTTCTTTTTGGAATATTTCCAATTTTAAATATTTCCTATTATGGTCAGATTTAAAAATTTGTTAACTTCTTTAATATTTTATTATTATTTAATTATAAGATTAGATATTTTGATATTTAACATATTTTAAATTAAAAGATAACTTTGTCTTTTTATTTAAAATATTATATTAAAATTATCTTATATGACAAATTAAATAATTAATAAATTTGAAATTAACATAGATATTTTTATAGATATACTTGCCATAATATTTCCAAATTCAAAATTTATTATTTAGTTAAATATTTAATTATTTATAAATTATAAGTTTAAAAATGATATTTTTCTATATATATCATTTTTTTTCTTATTGGAAATTTATAAATCATATCTTAAATATTTAAATAACTTAGATATTTTGTAGAAATTTGAATATTGCTTAATTTGAGATATTTTGATATATAATTATGGTAATTATTATTCATTTATTATTTTATTCCTAAAATTATAATTATCTAACCAAATCTATTTTAAAATTGGTTTATTTTATTAAATTATAAGATCTAAAAGTGATATTGAAGATTCTTTCCTCTCAAATCATTGATCTTATTAGATATTTAATTTAATTTGATAAACCTAGATATTTTAAAATTAGTTTCCTTTATTTTTGAGATTTTAAGGTTTGTTTTTAACAACCCTAAATTTTCAGAATTTAGTTGGTTAGTTTAAGAATAATAATTTAATTATATTAATATCTTATCTCACATCTGTTACATGGACAATGTTTGTTTATTTATATTGTTTATTCAATTTTTTTTAACAAACCTATTATTTATTTGATCTAAATTGCTATGATTAACTTGTTGACAGATCCAATGATCTGATTTTAATCATAGTCCAATTGTCAATAGATCTTATAAATAATTTGTAACAGGTAAATTTTGTACTTCTTTCATCTGTGTAAACCTAGTAACATGATAGGGCCCATCCAAATCATTTGACCTGGGTGAGCCTATATGTTTGTTATTGGGCTTAGATGCATATAGGAAGCCCATTTAAGTTTTACTAAGTAAATTGACTAGATTGCTAAAATAAATTTTGACATAAGTAAATTTATTTAGGTCCAATTAGATTTGGGCTTATTCAATGAATAACAATTATTTATTAAAGGTTAAATTCCTCTCTTTTGGGCCTTGTGTGAGAGTTGGGGGTCAATAGAATTGGGTACGACATACTGAACCCAGCCCCCCTCACATGAACTACCCCAATTGTGAAGGCCCATTTGCCTTATTTAAATAATTGTATTAGGTTAATTATATTAGTCTAACCTAATTAAAATTGAATTAACAATTGAAGGCCCATTTAAGTTTTACTAAGTAAATTGACTAGGTTGCTAAAATAAATTTTGACAAAAGTAAATTTATTTAGGTCCAATTAGATTTGGGCTTATTCAATGAATAACAATTATTTATTAAAGGTTAAATTCCTCTCTTTTGGGCCTTGTGTGAGAGTTGGGGGCCAATAGAATTGGGTACGACATACTGAACCCAGCCCCCCCTCACATGAACTACCCCAATTGTGAAGGCCCATTTGCCTTATTTAAATAATTGTATTAGGTTAATTATATTAGTCTAACCTAATTTCATCAAAAAAAAATATTAGTCTAACCTAATTAAAATTGAATTAACAACATAATTAACTTTTAAAATATATGAAATTTATTTTTCATTTTAATATTTTGAAGTTAATTTTAGAAAAACACTTAGTTAATGATATATATTCTAGATAGTTATTTCTAGTACTAGTTATTATTTCTAATTTTAATTAGGAAAATATCATAGATAGTGAAATTAATTGTTTCATAAATAATTTTGGTACAATCTAAGTTTAGAATATTTTCCTAGTATTAAAGTAGAATTAATAATTAAAGTTCCTCTATACTTAATTATTTATTTCTTGAATTTAATACATTTAATTAAATTGAAAATTTCAATATCTAAGTTGATTTTCATCATGATACTTAAATATTGTTATTTTCATGTCATTTAATTAAAGTTGAAAATTATCTTAAGTTTGGAATCTTAATTGAGAATAACTTAAATCTGAATAATTTTCAATATATATTTTATTTTATTTTATTAATCATTTTCTCAAAATTTCGAAATTGCATTTCTTTAATGCAGAAATTTCGAATTTTATTTGAAAAATAGATTAAAGTTGAAAATTATTTATTTAATTTTGGACCAACTTAAATCAATGATTTTTTTTATTTAATGATTAATTAAAATGAATGAACTAAAATATATTATAATTAGAAATTGAATTAATTAGTCAATGAAAGTCTAGATAGATATTATCTGTTTTGCTTGAAGTATTTTTTTAGTGTATTTAATTAAATAGAAAATTAATATTTAAGTTGATTCTTAATCATGATACTTAAATATTTGAAATTTTTCTTAGATATTTAATTAAATAAGAAAATTATATTTTTTGTTGAAAATTAATTTTTATTAATTAATTTTGGGCCAACATAAAATTAGAGTAATTTTCCAGGATTTATTTTATTTTATTTTAAAGCACTTTCGAAAGTAGTATTCTTATACACTTCAATTTTCGAAATGCAATATATATTTATAGAAAATTAAATTTGAGTCGTAAATTGATTCTGAAACAACTTAAATTGAATAATTTTCTAAATATTTATGGAAATTATTACTAAAATGGAAATAATTCATATTATTTTCATATCCATCTAAGTATAATTTATAAATATTACATTAAAATTTATATTTAGAATATTTTATTCTAAATTGGAAATTTTAATTAAATAAATATATATTTAAAATAAATTGATAAAAATAAATATTAGAAGAAAATACAACATTCATTAAATAATGAGCTTTATTATTATTAGGATATTCGATCTCCATTGTTGGTTTTACATAGCTATTGTTTTAGTGAGTAATCCTCCCTAATGGAGGAATGTTCATTAGCAAGTTAACACCGTTTAATCTCGAAAGATAAGTAATCTTGTAAGTTTTTTATATAGTATTGATCACCCTAATGGTGGCGACTGTATAAGACTTGCAAGAGTATGAAACAATGGTGGAAGCTCATAAGATAGAATAGACTTGACTCTCGCCTAAACGGGACAACGCGGATTCCAATCTTGATCGAATAAAAGGTTGCTAGAAGGTTGATTATTTTAGATGAGCTGACAACTCTATTCAATGAATGGTAGCTTTGACTCTTGCCTAAACGGGACACTGATATCAGTTTGTTGAAGACCTTGGAAATTATTTAGGATTGTATGTTTTAGTATTTTCACTTGTCATTCCTACTTGCTATATGATTAATAATTTCTGAATTGTGTATGAATTTATATTGAACCATGTTATTTTCTGTTATTAAATTGTAGTTTAATTTCGAATCTTCATTGTTGGTCTAACTTGGTTTATTTTTCTAATAAGATAAATCCCTAATGGATTTTCACCATTAGACTAACATAATAGTGTTAGATCTCAAAAGATAAATATTGTATATGCAACATCTAGCTGTTCATCAATTGATGACACCTTAGACTAGTATTTTACAATATGAAACAAGAAGATTGTATAAATAAGATTACTTTGACTCTCGCTAATCGAAACATCGTTGGATTCTTATTTAAAATGAAATTATCCTAATTCCTCTTAGCTTATTCATTTCGAATTAGCTCAATAACATATCATTGGATGAATGGTCTATAAATCATATAAAGTCATTCCATATTTTCTCTTAAGAAATTTAAATGATGCATATGATTATATTCCCGAAATTCTATCCCAAAATGATATAAATCCTCAATCTTAGAAATCTCCTACTTGTATTGGCAAATCAACTTAGAGTTAGATTAGTAGTGGTGGTACAAGAAAGAATTACTCATAATACAGTTACACTTTCACAAGTGTTTCATAACCATTTTCTTTCAATGGATTCAAACTGTATGAGTTTAGCATTCTGTGACCAGAATCCACTTGCACTATTCTAAGAACTCTTTGATGTAATTAAACTGAAGTCATCAAAAGATACAACCACATTTTATAAATCTATGGCATTTGTATCTTGTCCATAGTGGTTTTGACAAGATCATTCTCTGCAAAGAGTTAATATGCCTATATCCACTGAAAGTATAATCATCTCATTCGTAGATGGATGTACATTCAGGGGTGGATATGAGTTTTCGCTGTATTCTTAAAACGATCACTCTAGATTTTACCTTATGCAAAAGAAATTTGAAATGTTTGAAAAATTTCATGAATTTCTAGCAATGGTAAGTGGTTAAAGATCTTGCGAACTGATAGGGGTGGAGAAAAAGTTAGTAGATATGCAGTTCAAAGATCATTAATTTGATTTTTGAATTATATCCAAACTTACCTCCCTAGAAATTCAATTTGCATATTGATAATTAGCTACTAGTCGTTGCCTAAATCCTTCTATGGTAATATAATTTCAGAATGATGCAATGGTTGTATACTTAATGTAAATCATTACTAGATTCATGGATGACCTAATCGAAATCTTAAGAAAAGCTAGAACTGCTAACCCTGGTTTGCATGTTTGTTAGCTATTCTAAGTGATTAGGGGTGGATCATCCCATAGTCATTAGATAAGAAAGTGTTTGTTTAAACAAATACTACTTTTCTAAGAAAATGACTAAGTCTGAAAATAAAGTAGCAAATAAAGGAGATATATTTTTCTTGATTCCAAAAGTGTTCTATCATCTTATTCTTATAAGATGATCCCACTGCCTCTGTTGTCTTAACACAACCGAAGAGGTCAATACCATTTAGTTTTCTTAGACATAATTCACGGTACCTTGTCGTAGTGGGAGAGTTTCAAGGAACTTTACCTTCTTATGACTTGGAAGACACTAGTGATTAAAATCCATTGTGAGTTTAAACAAGTAATGGAATGTCAAGAAAGAAACTAAGAAGAAAAGCCAATAGAACTATAGTTTGATCCATTCACATGGAGTAACCTAAAGTTTTCCATTACAAGGACATAAAAGTAAATTTTCATTAATAAGTCTATTCAATGGACTTAACAAAACTTCCTGTTCCTAGTATTATAGGTTTGAGTTTATCTAAACCTATGGCTTGTGGTATACCTGGTAATTACTTACTCTAATGCAAACAACTTACTTTAGTAAGATGCTGAAGCATTTTCTTTCCAATGGCAATCTATAGAAGCTTCACAACTTCTTAGATATAGATTTTATTTATCTAAGGAAAAGTCTCAACTATTCCAGAGAAGATAAAGCCATGAAAAAATTTCTTAAATCAACAGTGAGAGGTCTCAGATATGCTTTAGTATGCCTTAGACCAGACACCTGCTGTTGAGTGGGAGTAATGAGTAGGTATCAGATTAATCCAGGAGAGGAACATTGGAAGACGATCAAGTAAATCTTAAGATTATGAAGAGGAACTATATGTTAGTCAATAAGGGTGTGTTTAAAACTCTTAGACTACACCACATCAGATTTCGAGACTTGCCTTTGTGCTAGAAAGTCTGCTGATAAGATGGTGATTACTTTGGGGGTGGAGTAGTGATTTTGGAGAAGTGTAAAAACCTATCTGAAATCTCTTAGTCTACCAGAGAGAGACTGAATGTTAAAGTTGCAGGAAAGATACTTATTCAGTCTAAGGAAAGTTCTATACAATTGTGGCACCGTTCCAACCTGTCTTAACTACTAGAGTTATTTCCTGAATAACCAAAAGTAGTTGCCAAAGGTATAGAATCCAGTATCCCAAAAGAGTAGACATATAGAGAGGAATTTCACAATATCAAGGATTTTGTGATTAAGGGAAAGTAATGGTGGAGAAAAGGTTGTTGTTAATTCAACCTGTCAGATCCTATTACGAGGAGTTTACTACTACTACACTTGATTTGTATATCAAAGTGTTAATGATTATTTGAAATGCACATTTTGTTTTATATTAGTGCAAGTGGGAGTTTGTTGGGTTTTGTGCCCTAAATAAAACTCATTTCAATATAATCAGATTTACTTATTAATAAAGATCAGAAATAACATTTTATGTTGCATGGTTCACATGATTTATTTCATGATTATATGTATATAATGTATGAATTCTTTTTAAGTCCAGAACATATGAGTTTGTTAAAGATTATAGTGTTGTCAGCACAGTGGAATATCATCTTAATTATATGTTCAAAAGTTTATTCCCTGATTTGTCAAAACACTGGATTTAGACTGACATGGTATAATCAGCGATAGGTATTCTTACACCTTGGAAAAGTGTTATGTCCTTTCCAGGACATTGGCAAAGTTTACCAGTATCGGATGTATGGAGTATACATCGGAAGGGACCGATATTGAACTTTGATTAGATATATTAAAACTTACCGTAATATCTATTCAATTCAATATCACATGTTGATCCTATCAAATGACCTTAATCCTGATATGGGTAGGTTCGATCTCAAGAGTACTATACATGCTCTTTGATTTGTTAGTTAAGCCTACTTTTGGGTCAGGGTGATACGTACATTTTGGGAACATGATAGTATAATTGAGTGGGAGCGCTACCATAAATATGGAATCTATAACTTCTATAGGAACTTATAAGTGAAACGATGATATCCTTCTAGCTTGGCTAAACAGAAATAAATGGTGGAGATCTCATTTCACTTCGCTGAAATATCATTTATATGGAGCTAAGTGTTTTAAGGATAAAATACATTGAAGGTGTAGCGGTAACAGTAGTGCCTTTTCAATGTAGATCATCTATTAGAGGGTCATTGATCACATTAGGGTTATAACAATGGATAACTAATGACGTGTCTATATCATGGAACATATAGAGCGTTCTATATGACTGAGAGTGCAATTCCAAGTTCTAAGTGTGGATTCAATGAGGAATTAATAAGTTAGGGAATTTACTTGGTAAATTTGGTTCGACTTATTGGAAGCTCGGTTATATAGACCCATGGTCCCCATACTAGTCGAGACCATACTGCTTGTAAGACTGAGTTAATTGATTTTAATTAATCAATTATAATTCTAAAAGTTAGACTATGTCTACTTTATGAATTTTCACTAAGCAAGGGCAAAATTGTAAAGAAAAGAGATTCTAGGTTTATTTATTGATTAAGAGACTTTATATGTCTAAATTAATAAATATATTAAATGGCAATATTATTTAATAATTATTTTTAAGTTATTAAATAATTAGAATTGGCATTTAAAAGGTTAAATTGGAAAATTGACATTTTTGAGAAAATGAGAATGGAAAATAACAAAATGGGAAAGTTGCAAAGTGAGGCCCAATACCCTTTGTATGGCCGGCCACTATGCACAAGAAATACCATTTGTAGTTTCCATTATTTTAATGCCATACAATTCTAACCTAAACCTAGAGGGTATTCTATAAATAGAAAGTGTTGGCTTCAGGAAACATACAACTTACACACAACTTTGATCATTTAGTTTCTCTCAGAAAGCCACACGCCTCTCTCTCTTTTCTTCTCTGTATTTTTGAAATTCCTTGAGTGATGAGTAGTGCCCACACACATCAAGTGGTATCTCAATCATAGTATGTAAGACTATGGAAAATCTGCATCAAAGAAGGAGAAAAGAAGATCCAAATTCAGATCTTGATTATGCTCTGCTACAGAAAGGAATCAAGGGCTAGAGATCTGAATGGAAGGAGTCATAATATTCCGCTGCACCCACTGTAAGGTTTTCTAAACTTTATATGTGTTTATTTTTATTGTTTTAGAATTCATATTAGGATGTTAATCAAACATACTTGTTAGTAAATCTAGATCCTGGTAAAATAATTCCAACAGCTTTTCCTATCATCCAGAAATATGGTATGAAGTTGAATCCTAAGAAATGTACATTTAGAGTTTCCTCATGGAAATTCATAGGGCTTATTGTTAGTTCCAGAGGAATCGAAGCTAATCCAAAAAACGATTCAAGCTTTTCTAGACATGCCTTCACCTTAGAAGCATAAATATGTCCAAAGCCTATCTAGAAGAATTGTAGCACTCAACATGTTTGTTTCCAAATCAACTGATAAGTGCATCCTGTTCTTTAACGTTTTGCACAGAAACAATAAATTTGAATGGACAACCGAGTGTAAATATGCCTTCTAGAAACTGAAAGAGAACTTGACTAAAGCTCTAATCTTGTCTAAACCGGTGGAAAGAGCCACTGTATTTGCACCTGGCAGTGTCCAAACATGCTATAAGTGCTGCCCTAATGTGAGAAGAAGGAAGGGTACAACTTTCAGTATATTATGTAAGCAAGAAATTGATGGGTGCAAAGTTTGGATATCCATTATTGAAAAGCTTTCCTATTACTTATTAATTGCTTCAAGAAGCTAAGACCATACTTTCAGGCCCATGCCGTAAATGTACTAACAAATCATCCTCCCTTTCAAGTACTACAAACGCCAGAGTCATTTGGAAGACTCTTAAATTGGGCAATGGATCTAAGCCAATTTGACATTCATTATTGCCAAGAGTCTCTATCAAAGGTCAAGCCTTAGCAGACTTTATTATGGAGTGCATAGGAATAAATGACAATCCTAAAGAACCTATCCCAAAGTTAGAAATATGGAAGATATATGTAGACATAGCATCAGATGAGAAAGATTTTTAAGTAGGAATCATTCTAATTTCTCCACAGCAGCATCAACTTCAAAGTGCACTTTGAACTGAGTTTGAAGCCTCCAATAATGAAGTTGAACATGAAGCAATGATTACTGGCTTACAATTGGCTAAAGAATTTGTAGCCCAAAATATTATCTTTATAGTGATTCACAACTGGTAGTCAATCAAATTTTTAGAGAATACCAAAAAAAGGGAGAAAAGATGGCTAGTTATGTAGCAAAATCTTGAGAGCTATTGCAAAACTTCAAGCACTATTCTATCAAGCAAATCCCTAGGGATCAAAATGCATTCACGGATATGTAAGCAAAGTTAGCCAATGATACAAAAAAAAAAAAAAGAGTACAAACTAGTCCCTATCGCCCACTTATTCATTCCAATTACATAAACACTGGGGGTAACCACAACTGATCAGTTAACTTCCTGGACGACTCCAATTCATAAGTTCCTAAAATCTGGAACGCTCTCTGATAACAGAGCAACTGCGTGAAAGATCCAGTACTAAGCCCCAAGATACGTGCTCATGGATGGAAAACTATACAAAAGAGGGTTATCAGTGCCATACTTGATATGCATAGCTGTAACAGAGATACGTGTTGTTATGTACAAAATACATGAAGGATTTTGTGGAGATCATACGTTTGGACCAATTTTGTCCAAAAAGATCATCTGTCAAGGATATTTTTGGCAACTATGAAGAATGATTGCATTGAATATGTCTGGAAATGTGAATAGTGTCAACACTATTCCAAAGTTCTAGGAGCTCCCCCAATAGAGATAACCTTGATGAGCAGCCTGTGGCCTTTAACTATTCGAGGAATCGATTTAGTAGGTTCACTTCCAACTGGAAAAGGAGTCAAATTCGTTATGTTTCATCCAGAAAAATCCTATGTGGCCATACAAGCCACGATTTTCCGTTGCTTGTGGACTTGGTGGATGGCATGACCCTATGCACACATGGGCGACAACGATCCATGCAAAATACCTTTTATGACCAAGTTTGGCTTTGTTTTGTTATTTTTTTCTTGTTCTCTTGAGTTTAACTTTTGGTTTTCATCCAAACAAATCTTATGTTTCCATGCAAGCCACGGTTTTTTATTGCTTGTGGACTAGGTGGATGCCACGACCCTATGCACACATGGGCGTCAACGGTCCAGGCAAAAGATCTTTTTTGACAAGCTTTGGCTTTGTTTTGTTTTTTTATCTTGTTTTCTTGAGTTTAACTTTTGGTTTTCATCCAAAAAAATCCTATGTAGCCATGCAAGCCCCAATTTTTTGTTCCCTGTGGACTCGGTGGATACCACGACCCTATGAACACATGGGCGCCAACGGTCCATGCAGAAGATCTTTTTTTGACCATGTTTGGCTTTGATTTGTTTTTTTTTTCTATTTTTCTTGAGTTTAAATTATTGTTTTCATCCAAAAAAATCCCATGTGGCCATGAAAGCCTTAATTTTCTGTTTCCTTTGGACTCGGTGGATCCCATGACCCTTGCACACATGGGCGCCTACAGACCATGCTAAAGATTTTTTTCGACCATGTTTGGCTTTGTTTTGTTTTGTTTTCTTGAGTTTAACTGTTGGTCTTCATCTATATAAATCATATGTGGCCATGCAAGCCATGGCTTTCCGTTGCTTGTGGACTCAGTGGATGCCACGACCCTATGCACACATGGGAGCCAATAATCCATGCAAAAGATCTTTTATGACCAAGTTTGGCTTTGTTTTGTTCTGTTTTCTTATTTTCTTGAGTTTAACTTTTGGTTTACATCCAAATAAATCCTATGTGTCCATGCAAGCCACGGTTTTCGGTTGCTTGTGGACTTTGTGGATGCCACAACCCTATACAGACATGGGCGTCAGCGGTTCAGGCAAAAGATCTTTTTTGACCAAGTTTGGCTTTATTTTGTTTTTTTTTTTATTCTTGTTTTCCTGACTTTAACTTTTGGTTTTCATCCAAACAAATCCTATGTAGCCCAACAAGCCCTAATTTGCCGTTGCTTGTGGACTCGGTGGATGCCATGACCCTACGTTGGGTTTTATGCCCTAAATAAAACTCATTTCAATATAATCAGATTTACTTATTAATAAAGATCAGAAATAACATTTTATGTTGCATGGTTCACATGATTTATTTCATGATTATATGTATATAATGTATGAATTCTTTTTAAGTCCAGAACATATGAGTTTGTTAAAGATTATAGTGTTGTTAGCACAGTGGAATATAATCTTAATTATATGTTCAAAAGTTTATTCCCTGATTTGTCAGAACACTGGATTTAGACTGACATGGTATAATCAGCGATAGATATTCTTACACCTTGGAAAAGTGTTATGTCCTTTCCAGGACATTGGCAAAGTTTACCAGTATCGGATGTATGGAGTATACATCGGAAGGGACCGATATTGAACTTTGATTAGGTATATTAAAACGTACCGTAATATCTATTCAATTCAATATCACCTGTTGATCCTAGATCAAATGATCTTAATCCTGATATGGTTAGGTTCAATCTCAAGAGTGTTATTCGTGTTCTTTGATTTGTTAGTTGTTGACCGAGTTTTTCGGCAACTAATAAAATATTATAAAGTTATAGAGCTGTAAGAAAATGAGAGAAGGATTTTTACGTGGTTGGGGCATTAATGAGCCTTAGTCCACGAGTCTTTGTTATTTATGGATGTATTTAATACAGAGAATGTATTTGGTGAGTGTTTCACTCTTATAAATACAGAGAATGTTCTTGGTAAGTATTTACTCTTCTTGCTCTTAAGCCGCCCAAGATTCTCGATCCCATTTAATGAGCTTTGAGGGGGTATTTATAGTGTTTTTGGTGGGGTGATCCCCAGAATTATCCCTACAAATGTATCTGTAAGTATCCATAAAGTTGGGCATTCCCAATGAATATACCATGAGTTATGCATGGTCAAATCCCTAGGTGCTGTAGGGCTTTTATGTGGAATGTTCTTATTGTCTTTTGACTGATGTGACTCTTCACAGTGTAGCCATCGCTAGACTTAAATGATCATTACTTCGTAGCTGCTGGTTGGAGGTTGTGTCGTCAGACTTTATTGCGTGTAGCAGTCCCAACACGCTTCCTCCCATGCGGCATTAAATGCGACTTGACTGCTCAGGAGAAACCTGACACTTCGCGGAGATGCCTTAACGTTACCTCGAGCTTCCGGGAGCAAATGGGGTTCCATATGCCTTCTCCGGGAGCTACGTCCTGGAAGCCTCCTCACGACATAAAGACTTAGCAAATATTTTTGGCTTGTACATTGCTTGGTCTACGTGTCCTTGTTTGGTTGGTCCACGTATATTGGGCAAAATCAGGGGCAACATTTACCCCCCAAGCCTTGTTTATTTGAAAAAATAAAACAAGGCTTGCTCAAGTGCTTCCGGTTGACTCCTCGGTTTCCTGGCACGAGCTTTGAGCGCGTGAGGATGTATTTAATGATGGCTATTAATGCAGCGATTCACTTTTTGCAGAGGTCGATTCGTTTCACGCCCCTTGATTGATACGGCGCATTAATGGTGTCAGACGGATACTCAAATGTTTCCACCGCCTTAATTGCAAATCAATCTGGTTCGTTGATTTCTGAGAATTCGAATCGTGCGCTTCCCCCACCGTTCGATTGGTAGGTGACGACGCCTGTTCCTCATGCAGCTTTGCCTATAAAAGCCACCACCTTTCCTTCATTTCGGTTACTTCCTATTTCTTGCCAACTTTGCTCAAATTTCCCAGAGAGAAAAACTCTCAGACCCAGAAAAACACTTTTGAACACTTTGCAATTTTTCCAGTTCTTCTTCGTTTGCTACTGTCAGTCCTTCTTATCTTCATTCGATTCACAGCAGGACCCCCAGTAACATTTCATTGTAAGTTCCTTGCACCCTTTGCTTTATTGTTAATATGCATGGCATGCTGTTACTTATCTACTTGTTCTTTTCTGGGTTTTGTATTCGAAGTTTCTGGGAATGCAAATGTTTTGATTCTTCATATAATCGATTTGGGTTCACTGCTCTAGTGATAGGATTACTCTTGTCACGCATTTGTTGTCACTTTTTGTAGAAGACCATACGTTCTTCGTATAGTGGTCGCTTAGGGCATAAGATAGACTATTTTCTTTCTACTTTCTGCCCTTTCTTTTTTTCTTTAGTGCGCAATGCCGTCTTCTGTGAATTTATTTCACCCGACTCTTGTCCTGGGAATCCTTCTAGGGTTTCCTGTATGACAGGTGTCCGGAGGGGGCCTCTTTCCAGCGGTTAGGGGACCCCCATTCCCTTTTTCTTGGTTTAGGGTTTGGTATGGGGCCTAACTGTTGGAACCTTAATTCTTTTTACAGAATCGAAACATGTCTGCTTCTGGCTCAAAGTCATCTAAGAAGAGCGGTAAGCGCCTGGCTACCATCGAGGAGGTCTCGCTGGGTCCTGTTGCCCAGGAAGGGTACAAGTCTCGGGCAACCGGATGGGAGGCGGCCGAGCTCCACTCAACTCTGACTTGTCCCCATCAGCTGGAAAACATCGTGGAGGTAGCTGGAATCAAGCCTTCCACATCCGGGACCTACCACCGGCCACCTCGTGATGCGGAGACGCCCAATCATAACTACGGCGGCTTTGGGGCCTGGAGTCAGACGCATCTGATGGCCGGGGCCATGCTTCCTCTCCAAGACTATTTTGTTAATTTCTTAGTTTTTGTCGGCCTTGCGCCATACCAACTTATTCCCCTAGCATACCGCCTGCTTTCAGGCTTATTTATTTTTTACTCCGCCCGGGGATGGGGCTCTCCCAGCCCGGCGGAGATATTATATTTTTACGAACTTGTTTCTGTCCCCAAGAAGGGGGACAAACTTAAAGACGGTTTTTACGGGTTCCGGGCCCACCCTGCCAATGATGGGGTGGTCCCGTATAACAGGCAAACTCCGGGCAGTGGACCATCCGGAGCTCCTCACTGAGTGGGTCAGGGTTCCTCCTTACGAACGGATCGCACCTACTCAGGTCTTTCTTCGGAGAGCCCAAGCCTTTGCCTCTTATGACCGGGCTGATCTTGACGTTGGGGGCCTGGTTACGACGGAGAACTGCAGGAAGGCAAAACTCATCCTGCCGCACCAATCCGTGGAGGACTCTAACCTTTCCCAGGTTATCTGTCCCAACGTGAGGGTGCCTGCTGCGGAGAAGACCTTCCGTGATGAGATTATCGCCACTGCCGAGAAGAAGTACCAGGACTATCTCTACCGGAAGGCTCAGGAGAAGGCATACTCTAAGGCCCAGGCAGCTTCCGGGAGGCCACTTCGCGTGGGGAGCCCGGTCGAGAGAAGAAGTCAAGCGATCGCCGGGAAGCCCCTTCATATCGGGGACTCAGCGGAGAGAAGGGCTCCCAGGCCACAGCCTTCGGCTCAGGAGCCGAACACTGGGGCTCTTGGTGCCAGCACTTCCATGGTAAGTCTCCTTTAACAGTTCATTACATCCCTTCTGTTGGCGAGTATGCCAGTCTTAGGCCTGTAGGGTTCGATGAGCGTCTTTATAGGTTTAGGATGCCTTCGACCCGGTGGGGAGACCATTTGAAGGAGTTTTATTTTTCCAACTCAGGAGATTTCCTAGGTCGGTCCCGAATGGGTTCTGGTCCTCCAGAGCCCGTCCCCTTAGGCCCTTCAGCTTATATTACATCCAGCTGGTTCAAGCCTTCGGACAGCTATCTCGGAGACGATGCTGCCAGCATCAAAATTCGGAACTTTGCTAGGGCCGAATTAGAGAGTCAGGGTAGGACTAGCTTGCTTGTCATATCTGAGTGTTGGTGGTTTCCCACGGATGTTCTAACACTTGCTTTCTTTCTTGTTGTAGCAGGTGCTTCCATGGACGCCATTTTGGCCGAACTTGCCGGGGTTCACTCTCCTGAGGCTCCTCCTCCCTTTACTTCTTCCCAGACGACCCCCCTCTAAAGATTTCTTCCAAAGGTTCTCCCGACACTATTGACTTAGTGGATGATGAGGTGCTCCCGGGAGAAGGTCAAGAAAAGCAATGGGGCTTTTCTGAGGAAGTTGAAGAAGGTGAAGGAGGGCACCGGGCTCTTCCTGAGGAAGTTGAAGAAGGTGAAGAAGAGCAAGAAATTTCTCTGATTCGCAAACGCAAAGGCAAAATGGTTGCCCAGGAGGAGCCCAAACGGCCACGGAGAGCTGATACTCCGGCTCACGGTCTTGATGGCGGGGTCTCTCCCATGGAGGAACACACTGCCCCTTCCAATATTGTGCTGACTCCGGTTCCTGGAGATGAGGCGAGACAGGAGCTCCGGATAGCTAAACACAACTATGCCATGGACGAATACTCCCTGTTGGGTTTTATGCCCTAAATAAAACTCGTTTCAATATAATCAGATTTACTTATTAATATAGATCAGAAATAACATTTAATGTTGCATGGTTCACATGATTTATTTCATGATTATATGTAAATAATGTATAGATTCATCTGAAACCCTTTTCACATACTTGATCCTGTTTATTGTGCCGTCAACACATTGGAAAGTAAACATGACTATGTGAATAAAGTTTCTTAGATTTATCAGACATAGGGTTGTACTGATATGATAATCTACAACAGAGTTTACTTGCATTTGGAGAAGTGCTATGTTCTTTCCAGAACATTGGTTAAAGTAAAGCTCAGGTTGGATGCATGGAGTTTGCATCGGAAGGGACCGATATTGAACTTTGACTTAGATTTAATTAAACTTACCGTAATATCTATTCAAGTCAATATCGCCTAGTTGATCCTAGATCAAATGATCTTAATCCTGATATGATTAGGCTCAATCTCGAGAGGCTATTCGTGTTCTTTCATTTGTTAGTTAAGCCTACTTTTAGGTCAGGGTGATACGTACATTTTGGGAACACGGTAGTGCAATTGAGTGGGAGCGCTAGCATAAACATGGAATCTATAGCTTCTATCTGGCGAATAGTAAGCAAAGGATGATCTCCTTCGAGCTTGACCAAACGAAAATAAATGGTGGAGATCTCATTTCACATAAGCTGAAATATCATTTATACGGGGTCAAGTGTTTTAAGGATAAAATACATAGTAGGGTGTTACGGTAATTTAATCCCTTTACAGTGTAGATCATTCATATAGAGGATCATTGATCACATTTGGATTATAAAAATGGATAACTAATGATGTGTCTATATGGTGGAACATATAGAGCATTCTATATACTGAGAGTGCAATTCTAAGTTCTATGCGTGGATTCAACGAAGAATTAATAAGTTAGTGAATTTTAGTGCTAAATTCTTGATCTACTTATTGGAAGCTCGGTTATATAGACCCATGGTCCCCCCACTAGTTGAGATAATATTGCTTGTAAGACTCATGTAATTGGTTTTGATTAATCAATTATAATTCTCAAATTAGACTATGTCTATTTGTGAATTTTTCACTAAGTAAGGACGAAATTGTAAAGAAAGAGTTTATAGGGGCATATTTGTTAATTATGATACTTTGTATGGTTCAATTAATAAATATGATAAATGACAATATTATTTAATAATTATTTATAGTTATTAAATAGTTAGAATTGGCATTTAAATGGTTGAATTAGGAAATTGGCATTTTTGAGAAAATCAGATACAAAAGGTGTTAAAATTGCAAAATTACAAAAAGCAAGGCCCAATCCACTAAGTGTATGGCCGGCCACCTTAGTAGGTATTTTAAGTTTATTTTTTCATTATTTTAATGCCATATAATTCAAATCTAACCCTAGTGGAATGCTATAAATAGATAGTGAAGGCTTCGGGAAAAACACTTCTTCTGATTCAGAAAAACTGAGCCTCTCTCTCTCCCTATCTTTAGCTACCACTTCTTCTTTCTCTTCCTTTGAATTTCGAACTACCTTAGTGTATGAGTAGTGCCCACACACATCAAGTGATACCTCAATCATAGTGAGGAAGATCGTGAAGAAAGACATTCAGCAAAAGGAGTTTCAGCATCAAAGATTCAGAGAAAGAGATCCAGGTTCAGATATTGATAATGCTCTGCTACGAGAGTAAAGGAATCAAGGGCTAGATATCTGAACGGAAGGAGTCATATTATTCCGCTGCACCCAATGTAAGGTTTCTTAAACTTTATATGTGTTTAATTTATCGTTTTAGAAAGTTCTTATTTAGGATGTTAATAAACATACTTGTGAGTAGATCTAAGATCCTGGTAAAATAAATTCCAACAACTGGTATCAGAGCCATGGTAATTGATTTACTTGCAAGAAATTTGGACTTTAAAACGATTGGTTTGTATGTTTTTGGATGGTATCATGTTGTATTGAGTGTTATTTGATGATTGATTGATGTTTGTAAATTTTCGTGAAACATAATTGCGATTCTGTTTCTGGAATTATTTTTATTGGATAGTATGGAAAAAATTAAGCAAGTTAGCCTTTTACAGAACTCAATTTCCGTACAGTTCACAATTTTTTTCGTTTTTCTTCGATTTTTCATGCTTTTTCATGGAATTAACTTCCGATTTTTTGTATAGTTTTGTATTTATACTATTACTATTCCTAATTCAATTCTAATTATCATTTTGAATTAATTTAATATTTTTTAAATTTAATTCAAGATATTAGTGTAATTTGAATTTGAATAGAATTAGTATCTATCTTCTTGCTTAAAAATCTATCTTATTTTAAAATTTGATTATATCTTATCTTATTTTAAATTTAAAAATAAGATATTTATAATCATGTAATTTTTAAATGATATAAGATATTTTGCTAATTTTTTAAATTTTGTTATTTTATTTATTTAAATTACATTTAAAATTTGAAAAAAATATTTATTTATCTTTTCTAATTTTTTATTTAATTTTTATTTATAAAATAACATTTAAAATTTAAAAGTAGTTAGCAATTTTTTGAAATGATATTTAGGTTGGTTGAAACCTAATTTTTCAAAAATTGTAGGTTTAATTTTAAATTTAAATTTTTTAAAAATTTCGAATTTTTCAAATTTAAATTTAAATTTTTCGAATTTTTTTTTATTATTTAATTAATTATTTTCGAAATTAAATATTTAATTTAAAATTAAATAAATCCTACATCCAACTATCCAACTAACCTTGTTGCAGGAGTATGTGTTTTATCTTGTTTGTAAGTTTTCAAAACCTATTATTACTTGATTGCAAATAGCCATGGTTACTTTTTGCCAGATCTAATGATCTGATGACTCCCTTGGTCAAGTTAATAATTTGTAACAGGTATATTTACAATCTTCTTTCATCTGTGTATGACCTAGCAACATGATAGGACCCATCCAAAGTGTGCCTGTGTGAGCCTATGTGTTTAATTTGATTATAGATACATATAGGTTGTTGTTGCTAAAATAAATTATCATAGTTCTTGATAGAATTTATTTAGGCCCCTTTAGTTTTTGGGCCTATTCAATTAATAACAGTTGTTCTTATTAAGGTTAAATTCCTCTCTTTTGGGCCTTGTGTGAGAATTGGGAGCCATAGAAGTGGGTACGACATACTGAACCCAGCACCCCCTCACATGAACCACCCCAATTGTGAAGGCCCATTTGCCTGATTTGAATGACTGTACTAGGTTAATTAAACTAGTTTAACCTAATAAAATTGATTAGCAACATAATTAATTTCATTTATTTTGAAATTAATTTAAGAAAATTATAGTTTAAAGAATTTTTTATTCTAAGCTAAACTATATGTGTTTTCTTGTATTTAATTAAATATAGAATTATAACCATCTAGATTCTTTCTGGAACTTAATTTAAATTTTTCATTAAATATTCTTATTTAAGTTGATATTTAGTTATCTACAACTAACCAACTTAAATCTGAATATCTTTTGAATTTCAAATTTCAAAATTAAGTTGAGGAATTTTAGGCATTGGTTATTAAGATTCTTTAGATATTTTTTAAGTTAATATCTTTTCGAATATTAACTTAAAATGGAATATTTTGAAATTAAGTGGTTACAACTTAATTTTTGATATTTAATTAAATTTAAATTTGAAAAATATTTAAGTTCTAGATTTTTTCTAATACAACTTAAATTAGATATTTTTTCAAATTTTGTGGAAAAGATACTTAGTCAAATAAGATATTTTCTACATAGTTAATTCTAGACTACTTATTATTTCTAATATTAAATAGAAAAAAATTATACATTGTGAAATTAATTATTTATATAATTAATTTTGGTACAATTTATTTTAAGTATATTTTTCCTAGTATTAAACTAGAAATTAATAATTAAGCCTTCTCTACACTTAATTATTTATTTTTTGAATTTAATACATTTAATTAATTTGAAAATTAAATATCTAAGTTGATTTTTATCATCATACTTAAATATTTCTTTTTCATGACATTTAATTAAATAGAAAATTATTTTTAGTTGAAATTTATTTTTTCAACTAAATTTAAATAATTTTCAAAATATATTTTTTCTTTATTTTATTAATCAATTTTCGAAATTGCATTTCTTAAATGCTAGAATTTCGAATTTTATCTTGAAAAATAGATTAAGTTGTAAATTAATTATTTATTTTAATTAATTCTTGGATCAACTTAAATCAATGATTTTTTCATTTATTGATTAATTTAAAATAAATTGAATTAAAGTATATTATTAGAAATTGAATTAATTAGTCAAAGGAAAATCTAGATAGATGATATTTTTGCTTGAAGTATTTTTCTAGTGTATTTAATTAAATAGAAAATTAATATTTAAGTTGATTTTCATCATCATACTTAAATATTTGAAAATTTTCTTATATATTTAATTAAATAGGAAAATTATATTTTTTGTTGTAAATTAATTTTATTAATTAATTTTGGGCCAACATTAAATTAGAATAATTTTTCCAGGATTTATTTTTTATTTTAATATGCATTTTTCGAAAATTGTATTCTTATATACTTTAATTTTTCGAAATGCAATATATATTTATAGAAAATTAAATTTGAGTTGTAAATTAATTTAAATTAATTTTGTAACAACTTAAACTGAATATTTTTCTAAATATTTATTGGAAATTATTACTAAGATGGAAATAATTCATGTTATTTTCATATCCATCTAAGTAAAATTTATAAATATTAAATTAAAATTTATATTTAGAATTTTTCATTCTAAATTGGAAATTTTAAATAAATATATATTTAAAATAAATAAATTAAATAAAGAGAATCAAAGAAAATACAACTCACTTTAAATAATGAGCTTGATTATTATTAAGACATTCGATCTCCATTGTGGGTTTTACACCGCGTTTGTTTTAGTGAGTAATCCTCCCTAATGGAGGAACGTTCATTAGCAATTTCGCGTCGTTTAACCTCGCATGATAAGTAGTTTGTAAGTGTTTTGTATGGTATGGATCACCCTAATGGTGGCGACCATACTTGACATGCAAATTATGAAACAATGGTGGAAGCTCATAAGATAGAATTGCCTTGACTCTCGCCTAAACGGGACAACGCGGAATTCCAATCTTGATCGAATAAAAGGTTGCTAGAATGGTTATCATTTTAGATGAGCTGACAACTCTATTCAATGGATGATGCTTTGACTCTCGCCTAAACGGGACACTGTATCAGTTTGTTGAAAAACCTTGGAAATTATTTAGGATTGTATGTTTTAGTATTTTCACTTGTCATTCCTACTTGCTATATGCTTATAATTTTTGAATTGTGTATGAATTTATATTGAACCATGTTATTTTCTGTTATTAAGTTGTAGTTTAATTTCGAATCTTCATTGTTGGTCTAACATGTTTGTTTTTCTAATGAGATAAATCCCTAATGGATTTTCACCATTAGACATACATAATAGTGTAAGATCTCGAAAGATAAATATTGTATATGCAACATCTAGCTGTTCATATTTTGATGACACCTTAGACTAGTATTTTTACAATATGAAACAAGAAGATTACATAAATAAGATTACTTTGTCTTTCGCTAATCGAAGCATCGTTGGATTCTTATTTATAAACGAAATTATCCTAATTCCTCTTAGCTAATTCATTTCGAATTAGCTCCATAATATATCATTGGATGAATGGTCTATAAATCATTTCATGTCATTATATTTTCTCTTAAGAAATTAAATGACGCATATGATTATAATCCCGAAATTCTATTCCCAATTGATAAAAATCCTCAATCTTAGAAATCTCCTACTTGTATGGGCAAATCTGACTTAGAGTTTGTATTAGTAGTGGTGGTCCAAGATAGAATTACTCATTATATTTAGTATAAATTTAAGTCTTTGACTTTAATTTTAGATTCCAAATAGAAATTTTCTTATATTTCTAATTCCAGATACAATACAGTTACACTTTCTCAAGTGTTTAATATCCATCTTTTATTAATGGATTCAAACTGTATGGAATATGAGTTAGGTATTTCAGTGACCAGGATCCACTTGCACTATTCTAAGAATTCTTTTATAAACCTATGTCATCAAAAGACACTACCACATTTTTTTTAATCTATGGCATTTGTATCTTGTTCATAGTGGATTTGACAAGATCAATCTCTGCAAAGAGTTAATATGCCTATATCCACTGAAAGTAATTCATCTCATTCGCAGATGGATGTACATTCAGGGGTGGATATGAGTTTTTCGTTGTATTCTTAAAACGATAACTCTAGATTATACCTTTTAGCAAAGAAATTTGAAATGTTTGAAAAATTTCATTAATTTCTAGCAATGGTTAAAACCATTAAGGTAAGTGGTTAAAGATCTTGCGAACTGATAGGGGTGGAGAAATAGTTAGTAGATATGCAGTTCAAAGATCATTAATTTGATTTTTGAATTATATCCAAACTTACCTCCCCAGAAATTTCGAGTTGCATGTTGATGATTAGTTACTAGTCGTTGCCTAATTCCTTCTATGGTAATACAATTTCAGAATGATGTAATGGTTGTATACTTAATGTAAATTATTACTAGATTCATGGATGACCTAATCAAAATCTTAAGAAAAGCTAGAACTGTTAACCATGGTTTCTTAGCTATTCTAAGTGATTAGGGGTGGACCGTCCTATTGTCAATAGATAAGAAAGTGTTTGTTCAAACAAATACTACTTTTCTAAGAAAATGACTAAGTCTGAAAAACAAGTAGCAAATAAAGGAGATATTTAATTCTTGATTCCAAAAGTGTTCTATCATCTTATATAATATATGATGATCCCATCGCCCTCGTTGTCTTGTCACAACCGAAGAGATCAATACCATTTAGTTTTCTTAGACATAATTCACGGTGCCTTGTCGTAGTGGGAGAGTTTCTAGGAACTCACCTTCTTATGACTTGGGAGACACTAGTGATTAAAATCCATTGTGAGTTTAAACAAGTAATGGATTGTCAAGATAAGAAACTAAGAAGAAAGCCAATAGAACTATGGTTTAATCCATTCACATGGAGTAACCTAAAGTTTTCTATTACAAGGACATAAAAGGAAATTTTCGTTTATAAGTCCATTCAATGGACTTAACAAAACTTCCTGTTCCTAGTATTATAGGTTTGAGTTTATCTAAACCTATGGCTTGTGGTATACCTGGTAATTACTTACTCTAATACAAGCAACTTACTTTAGTAAGATACTGAAGCATTTTCTTTCTAATGGCAATTTATAGAAGCTTCACAACTTCTTAGGTATAGATTTTATTTATCTAAGGAAAAGTCTCAACTATTCCAGAAAAGATAAAGCCATGAAAGAATTTCTTATATCAACAGTGAGAGGTCTTAGATATGCTTTTGTATGCCTTAGACCAAACACGTGCTGTTGAGTGGGAGTAATAAGTAGGTATCAGATTAATCCAGGAGAAGAACATTGGAAGACAATCAAGTAAATCCTAAGATTAAGAAGAGGAACTATATGTTAGTATATAAGAGTGTGTTTAAAACTATTAGACTACACCACATCAGATTTCGAAATTTGCCTATGTGCTAGTAAATATTTCTGATAAGATGGTGGTTACTCGAGGGGTGGAATAGTGATTTTGGAGAAGTGTAAAAACCTATCTGAAGTCTCTAGGTCTACCAGAGAGGGACTGAATGTTAAGGTTGCAGGAAAGGTACTTATTAAGTCTAAGGAAAGTTCTATACATTTTTTGGCATCATTCCAAGTTGCCTTAAACTACTAGTGTTAATTTCCTGATTAACCAAAAGTAGTTGCCAAAGATATAGAATCCAGTATCCCAAGAGAGTAGACATATAGAGAGGAATTTCACATTATCAATGATTTTGTGATTAAAGGAAGAGTAATGGTGGAGAAAAGGTTGTATTTAATTCAACCTTTCAGATCCTATTACGAGGAGTTTACTACTACTACACTTGATTTGTATATCAAGGTGTTGAGATTATTTGAAACGCACTTTTTGTTTTATATTAGTGCAAGTGGGAGTTTGTTGGGTTTTATGCCCTAAATAAAACTCATTTCAATATAATCAGATTTACTTATTAATATAGATCAGAAATAACATTTAATGTTGCATGGTTCACATGATTTATTTCATGATTATATGTACATAATGTATAGATTCATCAAAAACCCTTTTCACATACTTGATCCTGTTTATTGTGCCGTCAACACATTGGAAAGTAAACATGACTTTGTGAATAAAGTTTCCTAGATTTATCAGACATAGGGTTTTACTGATATGATAATCTACAACAGAGTTTACTTGCATTTGGAGAAGTGCTATGTTCTTTCCAGAACATTGGTTAAAGTAAAGCTCAGGTTGGATGCATGGAGTATGCATTGGAAGGGACCGATATTGAACTTTGACTTAGATTTAATTAAACTTACCATAATATCTATTCAAGTCAATATCCCCTAGTTGATCCTAGATCAAATGATCTTAATCCTGATATGATTAGGCTCAATCTCGAGAGGCTATTCGTGTTCTTTCATTTGTTAGTTAAGCCTACTTTTAGGTCAGGGTGATACGTACATTTTGGGAACACGGTAGTGCAATTGAGTGGGAGCGCTAGCATAAACATGGAATCTATAGCTTCTATCTGGCGAATAGTAAGCAAAGGATGATCTCCTTCGAGCTTGACCAAACGAAAATAAATGGTGGAGATCTCATTTCACATAAGCTGAAATATCATTTATACGGGGTCAAGTGTTTTAAGGATAAAATACATAGTAGGGTGTTACGGTAATTTAATCCCTTTACAGTGTAGATCATTCATATAGAGGATCATTGATCACATTAGGATTATAACAATGGATAACTAATGATGTGTCTATATGGTGGAACATATAGAGCATTCTATATACTGAGAGTGCAATTCTAAGTTCTATGCGTGGATTCAACGAAGAATTAATAAGTTAGTGAATTTTAGTGCTAAATTCTTGATCTACTTATTGGAAGCTCGGTTATATAGACCCATGGTCCCCCACTAGTTGAGATAATATTGCTTGTAAGACTCATGTAATTTGTTTTGATTAATCAATTATAATTCTCAAATTAGACTATGTCTATTTGTGAATTTTTCACTAAGTAAGGACGAAATTGTAAAGAAAGAGTTTATAGGGGCATATTTGTTAATTATGATACTTTGTATGGTTCAATTAATAAATATGATAAATGACAATATTATTTAATAATTATTTATAGTTATTAAATAGTTAGAATTGACATTTAAATGGTTGAATTAGGAAATTGGCATTTTTGAGAAAATCAGATACAAAAGGTGTTAAAATTGCAAAATTGCAAAAAGCAAGGCCCAATCCACTAAGTGTATGGCCGACCACCTTAGTAGGTATTTTAAGTTTATTTTTTCATTATTTTAATGCCATATAATTCAAATCTAACCCTAGTAGAATGCTATAAATAGATAGTGAAGGCTTCAGGAAAAACACTTCTTCTGATTCAGAAAAACTGAGACTCTCTCTCTCCCTATCTTTAGCTACCACTTCTTCTTTCTCTTCCTTTGAATTTCGAACTACCTTAGTGTATGAGTAGTGCCCACACACATCAAGTGATACCTCAATCATAGTGAGGAAGATCGTGAAGAAAGACATTCAGCAAAAGGAGTTTCAGCATCAAAGATTCAGAGAAAGAGATCCAGGTTCAGATATTGATAATGCTCTGCTACAGAAAGGAATCAAGGGCTAGATATCTGAACGGAAGGAGTCATATTATTCCGCTGCACCTAATGTATGGTTTCTTAAACGTTATATGTGTTTAATTTATCGTTTTAGAAAGTTCTTATTTAGGATGTTAATAAACATACTTGTGAGTAGATCTAAGATCCTGGTAAAATAAATTCCAACAATGCTGAGGTGGAAGCCCTTAGGAGGATCTTGCGAGTTGAGATGCAAAGCACTCTCAACAACCCAGGATACCAGAATCCGTGGGACCTTAATTTGGATCCCCTGTCGGACTGGTTCGGTCGCTTCCTCGGGCCCACCTTAGCTCCCTTTGCTGGGGAGATGACTGGCGAGTTTGCGTCCCAGCTTACCCGGTGTGCACCTAAGCAGTTCGCTACTTGTGCATCCTTGAACTCCATCTTCCAAGTCTAGGATCTCAGCCACTCCCTCATTGTGGTAAGTGTTTTGTAGTTTGCTTTTCTCCTTCTTGTTTTCTTTTTCGGAGATTCTTACTTATAATTGTATTATTTTTCTTTAGCTTGATGCTGAAGCCGGCCGTCTCTCCAAGAACATAATCAACCATGGTTTCGTCCTGTCTGATTTTGGGGACATGGACGAAGTCAGGAAGATTCTTTAAGATCTTACTGCTGAGAGGCGGCTTTATCTGGAGGCTGCTAAGCGCCGGGAGGCCATTGCCAAAGCTAACGAGGAAGAGGCCAAGCGGAGGGAAGCGCAGGCGGAGGCAATGATCCGGGAGGAGGCCCTGCGGAGAGATAGGCTGGAGGCCAGGCACCAGGAGGAGATGAGGACGGAAGGTGAAGCCACTGCGAAGGCCAGGCGGGAGCTTCGGGAAGCCAGGGAAGCCTTGGAGGAGATGGTTGCTAAGGTGAGCTCCTTAGAGGAAACTCACCAGGCAAACTTAGAATCCATGGACACCCTCGCCGCAGAGCTGAAGTAGCTCAGGCACTTCAAGGAACAAGCCTCAAAGAAGGCAAAAAGAGATGAGCTTCTTTCTCCCGTCTCCTGCAGCCGGTGCGCCAAGCGTTTTGATGATGGCGTCTTCATGGTTTGGTCTACAAATGACCAAAACATCAAGCTTACCTTCTACCCTAAACCCGAGGAGATGATCGCCAAGTTCCGGGAGAAGAAGAAAAAGCTTGATGCCATGGTGGAGGCACGCATCGGACCTCGTCTCCCTCCTCGCATCAATTAGGCCGCTCCGAGTTTGACCCAGTACAACCAGGATTCCACTCTTTTTTTTATATATATATATATTTGTTTATTTACAGCTATTTTTCTTTTATTTAAGACAATATCTATATAGCTGTTTTATTTAAAGGGGAGACAATTTCTAAGGCCTGTCCCCGGGCCATTTGTATATATTTAGACCTGCCCTTTAAGGCTAGGATTTTTATATTTATATATGATCTCTTTTGATGCACATATTTTTCTTTTGGACCTGTCCTTTGGATCAGGATGTTTATACTTATGCTTTTTATTTTTGTGCATACTCTTTTTGACCTGCCCTTTGGGTCAGGATATTTTACTTAGTTTGTTTTTTGTCTGTCCGTGCGGTATACTCTAGTACCCCCCTGAGTGGCATAGAAACTTTGTTTTTAAGGCACTCAGTTTTATTTAACATGCGGAGGCTGTATACATTTAGACGGTACAAACTCTTTAAACAAAATCTAAGTTACATTTTTGGCTATTGGTAATATTTTCGGAGGTGATCGGCATTCCAGGCCCTTGGCACAATGGTTCCATCCATCCTTTTTAGCTTGTAAGTGCCTGAGCCGATTTCGTCCTCGATTTCATATGGTCCTTCCCAATTTGGCCCAAGTACCCCCACTCCGGGTTCTTGGGTGGCTGAGAAGACTCTTCTTAAGACCATATCCCCAATAACAAACTTTTTGTTTTTAACCTTGGAGTTAAAATACTTGGTCACCTTCTTTTGATAAGCTGCCATCCGTATTTGAGACTCGTCCCGGAGTTCTTCAACTTGATCCAGGGCTTCTTGAAGCAAAGCCTGATTCGTGAGTGGATCGTAAGTCGTTCTCCTGTGGGACGGGAATAACGTTTCTACCGGGACCATCGCTTAACAACCGTACGCCATTGAAAAAGGCGAGTGACCGGTCGTAGTTCTAGGGGTCGTCCGGTAGGCCCATAACACTCTTGGCAACTCTTCAGGCCAGTTGTTTTTGTAGGCCAGCAGCTTTTTCTTCAGGGTGACCTTTAGGATTTTGTTGACTGCTTCCGCTTGACCGTTTGTTTGAGGTCTGGCCACTGCGGAGAAGCTTTTCACTACCCCGTGTTGGTTGCAGAAGTCAGTAAATTCCTCACAATTAAATTGCTTTCCATTGTCAGAGACTATTTTGTGAGGCAGGCCATATCGACACACTATGTTTTTAATAACAAAGTCTAGTGCTTTTTTAGCAGTTATGGTCTTCATGGGCTCAGCCTCCGTCCATTTGGTGAAGTAGTCTACTGCTACTATTACATACTTTACTCCTCCTTTTCCTGTTGGCAGGGACCCAATAAGATCTATTCCCCATACCGGGAAGGGCCAGGGACTAGTTATCAGGGTGATTTCATTTGGAGGAGCTCTCGGTATGTTCGCGAACCTTTGACACGAATCACACTTTTGGACGTAGTCTATACAATCTTTTTTCATTGTTGGCCAGAAGTATCCCTGTCTCAATATTTTCTTTGAGAGACTGGGTCCTCCCATATGATCTCCACAGAACCCTTCGTGGACCTCTAGCATAATTTGTCTAGCTTCAGGGTCCGATACACACCTTAAATAAGGCATGCTGAGTCCTCTTCGGTAGAGAATTTGATCCATCATTACATAACGATGAGCTTGGTACTGAATCTTCCGAGACAGTGCCCTTTCTTGGGGCAACTCACCTTTTGTTATGTATTTTATGATGGGGACCATCCAGCTGGGTTCTTGCCCAACTGTTATTGTGGCCTCTTTTATTTTGATGCTTGGCTCTGCCAAGCGTTCCACTGGTACCACCCCCAACTCTTTGATTTCACTATCTGAAGCTAACTTAGCCAGACAGTCCGCGTGAGCGTTCTTTTCCCGGGGGATTCTTTCTATTTTGTAGTCCGTGAACTCGTGGAGCAGCTCCCGGACTATTGTTACATACGCGGCCATTCACTCGCCGCGTGTTTGATATTCTCCCAATACCTGGTTTACGACCAGCTGATAATCACTGTAGACTTCCACTCTTTTGGCTCCTACGACTTTTGCTAATTTCAGCCCTGCTATTAGGGCTTCATATTCGGCCTCATTGTTCGAAGCTGCGAAGTCAAACCGTAAGGCCGCCTGGAGTCGCAGTCCGGTTGGTGATATCATCGCCACTTCGGCTCCGGACCCATTCTCATTGGAGGCTCCGTCCACAAATACTCTCCATGTGGGGATTGGCGGTGCCGGCATATTTGCGGTTACCTCGGCTTCGTTGTATTCAGTAATGAAGTCCGCCAAGACTTGGCCTTTTATAGAAATTCGGGGAATGTAGTGTAAGTCAAATTGACTTAGCTCCATTGCCCACTTGAGGAGCCTTCCGGATGCTTCAGGTTTTTGGAGGACTTGCCGGAGCGGGTGGTTGGTTAGTATCTTGATCGGATGTGCTTGGAAGTATGGCCTCAATTTCCTCGAGGCCATCAGGAGGTAAAAGACCAACTTTTCAATGATGGGGTACCTCGTTTCGGCTCCTATCATGCGCTTACTGACATAGTACACGGGATGCTGAGTTTTCTGTTCTTCCCGGACTAGGGTAGCGCTGACCGCGTGTTCGGAGACAGCCAAATATAGAAACAGGTCTTCTCCGAGAACGGGTTTTGATAGGATGGGAGGCTTGGCCATGTGCTCTTTTAGCTTTTTGAATGCCTCCTCGCATTCGTCTGACCATTCGAATTTCTGGCATTTCTTCAATATGTTGAAGAAGGGGATGCACTTGTCTGTAGACCGTGAGATGAAGCGGCTTAGGGCAGCCACCTTTCCGGTCAGGCTCTGCACATCTTTGTGCTTTTGGGGGGATGGCATGCTCAGGAGGGCCTGGATTTTTTCAGGGTTTGCCTCAATTCCCCTCTGGCTGACGATGAAGCCTAGGAATTTTCCTGACTTGACCCCAAAGGTGCATTTCTTTGGGTTGAGCTTCATGCCGTATCTCCGGACTACTTCGAAGCATTCTTCTAAGTCGTCCGTGTGGCTAGTGCATGCTTTGGACTTGACGAGCATGTCATCTACATAAACCTCCATATTTCGTCCCAGGAGGCCTTTGAACATCCGATTGACCATTCTCTGATAGGTCGCTCCGGCGTTTTTCAGTCCGAAGGGCATGACTAGGTAACAGTATACCCCCTTATCGGTCCTGAAGCTAGTGCACTCATGGTCTGTCGTATGCATCTTTATTTGATTGTACCCGGCATAGGCGTCCATGAAGGATAGTAGTTTGAATCCAGAAGTGGCATCTACCATCTGGTCGATCCTGGGCAGCGGAAAGCAGTCCTTCGGACAAGCTTTGTTTAGATCAGTGAAATCTATACAAACTCGCCAAGTCCCGTTTGGCTTGGGTACCAGGACCGGATTGGCTAGCCACTCCGGATAGTATACGTCGCAGATCATGCTGTTGGTCAAAAGTTTATCCACCTCTTTCTCCAGAGCCTCGGCTTTCCCCGAGTCGAGCAGGCGTCGTTTTTGCTGGACCGGCGGCATGTCCGGATTGACGTTGAGTACGTGGGTGATGACATGGGGGCTTATGCCAGTCATGTCTTCTTGGCGCCATGCAAAGATGTCGATGGCGCCCTTCAGTGTTTTTATTATTTTCTCTTTTTCCTCCAGATCTAGGTTCTTTCCTAGTCGGAGTACTTTGTTGGAGTCGAGGTCGCACACTGATAATTCCTCGACATCCTCCATTGGTTCCACAATTCTTTCAGACCCCACACGGGGATCTAACTCATCTTCTTGAGCCATTTCTGGCTCAATGGATTCCCGGAACATTAATACCGGCAGGTGGGTTGCGACATTGTAACATTGCCTTGCTTCCCCCTGGTTTCCTCTCACCGTCCCAATCCCAGCTTCCTGGGTAGGGAACTTTAGGCACAGGTGCCGAATGGATGTGACCGCGCCAAAATCTACCAAGGCTGGTCGGCCGAGGATGGCGTTGTAAGCAGTTGGACAGTCCACCACCACGAAAGTGCAGTATTTAAATGTGCTCTTGGGGGGTGTCCGGGCACAAGGTGACTGGAAGCCTCACTTTTCCCATCGGGATAAGTGTCGTCCCATTAAACCCTGTGAGTTGGGACCCACTGGGCGAGAGGTCTCGGTCCGTCAAGCCTATTGCGGTGAAGGCCTCCTTGAAGAGTAGGTTCACGGAACTTCCATTGTCAATTAAGACTCTGGCCACCACTTTATTAGCGATGGGGGTCTCTATGACCAATGGGTCATGATGAGGGAAGCGCACCGTCTTGGCATCTTCTTCCGTGAACGTGATGGGTTGGTCCATCAGTCGGGGCCTCTGAGCTGGGAGTTGAGTAACCTCCCAAACCTCATCATGTTTCACGGCCCCTGCGTATCGTTTGAGCTCCTTGCGAGTAGTTCCTCCGATATGGGGACCTCCGGAGATCATGGCTACCCTCCCGTTTGGTCTGGGCGGCAGACCGGGGATGTGCTGGGCGTCGCCCAAGGGAGCAGCTGGAGCTAACGCTCCTGCTTTACTCCCCGGTGTTCCCTGGGGCACACCCACTGTCGCCTGGCCCGGATTGAGGTGAGGCAGCCTATTTTTGATCCACTTATAGAGGTGGCCCAACCGGATTAGGTTTTCAATCTCGTCCTTGAGATTTTTGCATTCATTGGTGCTATGACCAATGTCGTTGTGGTACTCGCATCTTTTGCTCGGATCTCTCCGGGAGCTATCCTTATACAATGGTTGTGGTCTCCGGTAGTGTGTATTTTGCCTAGTAGCAAAGTACACACACTCTTGGGAGTCCGACAGCTCCGTGTATTGGGTGTACTGGGGAGTGTACCCCCTTTTCTGGCGCTTTTCCCCCGTCCGGGTACTGCCCTTGGAGGACCTTTTACTCCTCGAGCCCTGGGAAGGGCCTGCCAGGCTAGCGGTCGGAGTGGAGTGCGAAGGAGTTTGTCCATTCGTCCCGGATGGATTGCCGAAATGGGATGATGCTGGCGCCAAGGCCTGGCCCTGGCTATATCCGGGGGTGGCAAAGAATTGTATGCCGCTTGTCTGTGGAGTTGCGGTCGGGGCAGTACCCGAGGGCGGTACTCCGGGCATGTACCCTGCTATCCCGGTGGGATAGTATCCTCCATAAGCCACTATTTGGGCTTCTTCGAGGTTGATATATTTTTGGACTCTCTTCTGGAAGTCCTGAAGGCTAGCAGCTCCTTCTTGCTGTAGTTCATTCCAGAAAGGAGTCCCCGTACGGATGCCTGCTTGGAGAAGCACAAGCTGTTGTCCGTCGTCAACTTTCTTGGTTTTCGAGGCTTCCTCTCAAAACCTCTTTATATAGTTTTTCAAGGTCTCGGTGGGCAGTTGCTTGATGTTAGTCAAGGCACTGACCTCCAGGTTGACCTTTCTTGCGGCGACAAACTGTCTCCGGAAGTTGGTATGTAGCTTGTTCCAACAGCCCACGGATCCTGGTTCCAGCTTCTTGAACCATTCCTCTGCGGACCCACTTAGAGTAAGCGGGAAGCACAGACATTTGGCGTCATTGCTAACTCTCATGCCCGTCATGACACGATTGAACCGTGATAAGTGGTTGCTTGGATCGGAGTTCCCGGTATAAGCTGCCATTTCAGGCATCTTGAAGTTCTTAGGGAGCTCCGCCTCCAGGATGTGCTTAGCACATGGCTCCCGGTCCTCGCTATCTAAGTCGGAGTCGTCCCCTTTCTGCCTTCGGGAGACTCGGGCAATGTCTTTTCGAAGTATGGCGAGTTCCGCCATAATTCCTTCATTTAACGTACCCGTGGAGACCGCGGGTCCGTATCTTTTTTGGTCAAGGTGATTCCGGAGGTCACCTTGGTTCCCATTGATTTGATTTCTCAGATCAACGGGAGGACATCTCTGTCCTCTTCTTCCTCTGCCCCCAGGCTCTTGGTGCACGGAAACGCTTTTTCGGTCCTCTCGATCCTGAGGGCCAAAGCTCCCTTTTTGGGGCTTGCCCCTCTGCGGACCTTTCCCCTTAGGGAAATCTGAGCGGACCTTTCGCGGATCCTGCGCCATTTTCTTTCGCCCTGGGGTAGAGGTAGGGTTTTTTGTTTGGTTCCCTTCAGCAGGGTACCTTATAGGACTAGGCTCCCTAGACTTCTGCTGTTGAGAACTAGGCGAGGACGTCGCTGGTTCCTTGCCAAGTCCAACAGTCATTTCCTTGGGATGCACGTGAATGCCAGCCGCCTCCATGGCTTTTTGCATGGCCAACATCACTTCTTGCATTTTTTGGTTTTGTGCTTTCTGAGCCTCGATCTCGGCTTCGTGATCGATAGTTTTTTGCCTGAGAAGCACCAACTCTGAGTAACTACCTTCGTCGTAGGCATACTCATCGAGGTTTCCCTCTTAGTCATCATCTGGAATTCCTTCTTCTTCCTCGTAACCCTCAGCTGCTCTTGAGGCTACATCTTCCTCATTTGGGTCTTGAGCATCTTCTAGGGGGCGAGGCTGACGAGTACTTCTAGTCTCCACCATGTTTGTGGAGTCAAGTGTTCGTTTACAGTAGCTTTCTTCAGCTCTCAATGAAAGCACCAAAATGTTGACCGAGTTTTTCGGCAACTAATAAAATATTATAAAGTTATAGAGCTGTAAGAAAATGAGAGAAGGATTTTTACGTGGTTGGGGCGTTAATGAGCCTTAGTCCACGAGTCTTTGTTATTTATGGATGTATTTAATACAGAGAATGTATTTGGTGAGTGTTTCACTCTTATAAATACAGAGAATGTTCTTGGTGAGTATTTACTCTTCTTGCTCTTAAGCAGCCCAAGATTCTCGATCCCATTTAATGAGCTTTGATGGGGTATTTATAGTGTTTTTGGTGGGGTGATCCCCAGAATTATCCTTACAAATGTATCTGTAAGTATCCATAAAGTTGGGCATTCCCAATGAATATACCATGAGTTATGCATGGTCAAATCCCTAGGTGCTGTAGGGCTTTTATGTGGAATGTCCTTATTGTCTTTTGACTGATGTGACTTATAGCCGTCGCTAGACTTAAATGATCATTACTTCGTAGCTGCTGGTTGGAGGTTGTGTCGTCAGACTTTATTGCGTGTAGCAGTCCCAACACGCTTCCTCCCATGCGGCATTAAATGCGACTTGACTGCTCAGGAGAAACCTGACACTTCGCGGAGATGCCTTAACGTTACCTCGAGCTTCCGGGAGCATATGGGGTTCCATATGCCTTCTCCGGGAGCTACGTCCTGGAAGCCTCCTCACGGCATAAAGACTTAGCAAATATTTTTGGATTGTACATTGCTTGGTCTACGTGTCCTTGTTTGGTTCGTCCACGTATATTGGGCAAAATTAGGGGCAACATTAGTTAAGCCTACTTTTGGGTCAGGGTGATACATACATTTTGGGAACACGGTAGTGCAATTGAGTGGGAGCGCTAGCATAAATATGGAATCTATAGCTTCTATCTGGCGAATAGAAAGTAAAGGATGATTTCCTTCGAGCTTAACCAAACGAAAGTAAATGGTGGAGATCTCATTTCACTTAGCTGAAATATCATTTATACAGGGTTAAGTGTTTTAAGGATAAAATACATTGTAGGGTGTTACGGTAATTTAATCCCTTTACAGTGTAAATCATCTATATAGAGGATCATTGATCACATTAGGGTTATAACAATGAATAACTAATGACGTGTCTATATCATGGAACATATAGAGCGTTCTATATGATTGAGAGTGCAATTCCAAGTTCTAAGTGTGGATTCAATGAGGAATTAATAAGTTAGGGAATTTACTTGGTAAATTCGGTTCGACTTACTGGAAGCTCGGTTATATAGACCCATGGTCCCCATACTAGTTGAGACCATACTGCTTGTAAGACTCAGTTAATTGATTTTGATTAATCAATTATAATTCTAAAAGTTAGACTATGTCTACTTTATGAATTTTCACTAAGCAAGGGCGAAATTGTAAAGAAAAGAGATTCTAGGTTTATTTATTGATTAAGAGACTTTATATGTCTAAATTAATAAATATGTTAAATGGCAATATTATTTAATAATTGTTTTTAAGTTATTAAATAATTAGAATTGGCATTTGAATGGTTAGATTGAAAAATTAGCATTTTTGAGAAAATGAAAATGAAAAATAACAAAATGGGAAAGTTGCAAAGTGATGCCCAATTTCCTATTCTGGCCGCCCACTATGCATAGGCCTTTACCATTTTATTTTTTCATTATTTTAATGCCACACAATTCTAACCTAAACCTAGAGGGAATTCTATAAATAGAAAGTGTTGGCTTCAGGAAACACACAACTTTGCACTTTGTTTCCTTCAGAAAAGGCCACACGCCACCTTCTCTCTTTTCTTCTCTCTAAATTTCAAAATTCCTTGAGTGATGAGTAGTGCCCACACACATCAAGTGGTATCTCAGTCATAGTATGTAAGATTGTGAAAAATCAGCATCAAAGAAGGAGAGAAAGAGATCCAGATTCAGATCTTGATAATGCTCTGCTACTGAAAGGAATCAAGGGCTAGAGATCTGAATGGAATGAGTCATTATATTCCGCTGCACCCACTGTAAGGTTTTCTTGAACTTTATATGTGTTTATTTTCATTGTTTTAGAATTCATATTAGGGTGTTAATCAAACATACTTGTTAGTAAATCTAGATCCTGATAAAATAATTTCCAACAACTGGTATCAGAGCCATGGTAATGATTTACTTTCATGTAATATGAATTAAAACGATGATTTATATGTTTTTGTGTTGATTTCGATGGTTTCATGTTGGTTTATGTGCTTTTATGATGAATGTTTGTGTTGTACGAAATTTTTCCATGAAAAATATTTTTTCTATTTTTGAAAATATTTTATTTGGATTCCTTGTGAAAAATTAAGCAATTTTTCTTTTTACGAAACTCGATTCCGATAAAAATTGAGAAAGATATGAACTTTGGAAGATTGTAAATCATGGCTGCTGCATGCAGCCTATCCTGGCAGCCCCTACAAATTGCGAATTTTGTGGGGTTTTTCCCAAAAATCTAATTTTTAATGGGATTGTTTCACAAAATTTATTTTTCCAATTTTAAAATATTTTCAATTTGGAATTCTTTCCAATTTTAAATATTTCTATTTTGGAATGTTTCCAATTTTAAATATTTCCTATTATGGTCACATTTAAAATTTTGTTAACTTCTTTAATATTTATTTATTATTTAATTATGAGATTAGATATTTTGATATTTAACATATTTTAAATTTAAAGATAACTTTGTCTTTTTATTTAAAATATTATATTAAAATTATCTTATATGACAAATTAAATAATTAATAAATTTGAAATTAACATAGATATTTTTATAGATATACTTACCATAATATTTTCAAATTTAAAAATTTGTTATTTTGTTAAATATTTAATTATTTATAAATTATAAGTTTAAAAATGATATTTTTTCTGTATATATCATTTTTTTTTCCTTATTAGAAATTTATAAATCATATCTTAAATATTTAAATAACATAGATTTGTAGAGATTTGAATGTTGCTTAATTTGAGGTATTTTGACATATAATTATGGTAATTATTATTTATTTATTATTTTATTCCTAAAATAATAATTATCTAACCAAATCTATTTTAAAATTGGTTTATTTTATTAAATTATAAGATCTGAAAGTGATATTGAAGATTCTTTCCTTTCAAATCATTGATCTTATTAGATATTTAATTTAATTTGATTCAAATAAACCTAGATATTTTAAAATTAGTTTCCTTTATTTGGTTAGTTTAAGAATAATAATTTAATTATATTAATATCTTATTTTCACATCTGTTACATGGACAATGTTTGTTTATTAATATTATTTATTCAATTTTTTTTTTACAAACCTATTATTTATCTGATCTAAATTACTATGATTAACTTGTTGACAGATCCAATGATCTGATTTTAATCATAGTCCAATTGTCAATAGATCTTATAAATAATTTGTAACAGGTAAATTTTGTACTTCTTTCATCTGTGTAAACCTAGTAACATGATAGGGCCCATCCAAATCATTTGACCTTTGTGAACCTATATGTTTTCTTTTGGGCTTAGATGCATATAGGAAGTCCATTTAAGTTTTACTAAGTAAATGGACTAGGTTGCTAAAATAAATTTTGACATAAGGAAATTGATTTAGGTCCAATTAGATTTGGGCTTATTCAATGAATAACAATTGTTTATTTTAAGGTTAAATTCCTCTCTTTTGGGCCTTGTGTGAGAGTTGGGGGCCAATAGAAGTGGGTACGACATACTGAACCCAGCTCCCCCTCACATGAACTACCCCAATTGTGAAGGCCCATTTGCCTTATTTAAATAATTGTATTAGGTTAATTATATTAGTCTAACCTAATTAAAATTGAATTAGCAACATAATTAACTTTTAAAATATATGAAACTTATTTTTCATTTAATATTTTAAAGTTAATTTTTTAAAAAATACTTAGTTAATGATATATATTCTAGATAGTTATTTCTAGTACTAGTTATTATTTCTAATTTTAATTAGGAAAATATCATAGATTGTGAAATTAATTGTTTCCTAATTAATTTTGGTACAATCTAAGATTAGTATATTTTCCTAGTATTAAAGTAGAATTAATAATTAAGTTTCCTCTATACTTAATTATTTATTTCTTAAATTTAATACATTTAATTAAATTGAAAATTTTTCAATATCTAAGTTGATTTTCATCATGATACTTAAATATTGTTATTTTCATGTTATTTAATTAAAGTTGAAAATTATTTTAAGTTTGGAATCTTAATTCAGAATAACTTAAGTTTGAATAATTTTCAAAATATATTTTATTTTATTTTATTAATCTTTTTCCCAAAATTTCGAAATTGTATTTATTTAATGCAGAAATTTCGAATTTTATTTGAAAAATAGATTAGAGTTGAAAATTTATTTTGGAACAACTTAAATTAATGACTTTTTCATTTAATGATTAATTAAAATAAATGAACTAAAATATATTATAATTAGAAATTGAATTAATTAGTCTATGAAAGTCTAGATAGATATTATCTGTTTTGCTTTAAGTATTTTTCTAGTGTATTTAATTAAATAGAAAATTAATATTTAAGTTGATTCTTAATCATGATACTTAAATATTTGAAATTTTTCTTAGATATTTAATTATATAGGGAAATTATATTTTTTTTGCAAAAAATTAATTTTTATTAATTTTGGGCCAACATAAAATTAGAGTAATTTTCCAGGATTTATTTTTATTTTATTTTAAAGCATTTTTGAAAGTAGTATTCTTATACACTTCATTTTTCGAAATGCAATATATATTTATAGAAAATTAAATTTGAGCTGTAAATTAATTTAAATTAATTTTGAAACAACTTAAATTGGATGTTTTTCTAAATGTTTATGGAAATTATTACTAAGATGGAAATAATTCACGTTATTTTCATATCCATCTAAGTATAATTTATAAATATTACATTAGAATTTATATTTAGAATTTTTTTTATTCTAAATTGGAAATTTTAATTAAAATATATATTTAAAATAAGTCGATTAAAATAAATATTAGGAGAAAATACAACCTTCATTAAATAATGAGCTTTATTTTTAGGATATTCGATCTCCATTGTTGGTTTTACATAGCTATTGTTTTAGTGAGTAATGCTCCCTAATGGAAGAACATTCATTAGCAAGTTAGCACCGTTTAATCTCGAAAGATAAGTAATCTTGTAAGTTTTTTATATAGTTTTGATCACCCTAATGGTGGTGACTGTATAAGACT
The DNA here is from genome assembly GCF_029168945.1 of Cannabis sativa. NCBI lineage: Eukaryota > Viridiplantae > Streptophyta > Magnoliopsida > Rosales > Cannabaceae > Cannabis > Cannabis sativa. The sequence goes on along the minus strand of NC_083602.1, from coordinate 14,564,947 downwards.
TGCAAGAATATGAAACAATGGTGGAAGCTCAAAAGATAGAATAGTCTTGACTCTCGCCTAAACTGGACAACGCGGATTCCAATCTTGATCGAATAAAAGGTTGCTAGAATGTTGATCATTTTAGATGAGCTGACAACTGTATTCAATGAATGGTAACTTTGACTCTCGCTTAAACGGGACACTGATATCAGTTTGTTGAAAACCTTAGAAATTATTTAGGATTGTATGTTTTAGTATTTTCACTTGTCATTCCTACTTGCTATATGCTTTGATAATTTCTGAATTGTGTATGAATTTGTATTGAACCATGTTATTTTCTGTTATTAAATTGTAGTTTAATTTCGAATCTTCATTGTTGGTCTAACTTGGTTTGTTTTTCTAATGAGATAAATCCCTAATGGATTTTTACCATTAGACAAACATAATAGTGTTAGATCTCAAAAGATAAATATTGTATATGCAACATCTAGCTGTTCATCAATTGATGACACCTTAGACTAGTATTTTACAATATGAAACAAGAAGATTGAATAAATAAGATTACTTTGACTCTCGCTAATTGGAGCATCGTTGGATTCTTATTTAAAACGAAATTATCCTAATTCCTCTTAGCTTATTCATTTCGAATTAGCTCAATGACATATCATTGGATGAATGGTCTATAAATCATTTCATGTCATTCTATATTTTCTCTTAAGAATTTAAATGATGCATATGATTATATTCCCGAAATTCTATCCCAAAATGATATAAATCCTCAATCTTAGAAATCTCCTACTTATATAGGCAAATCATAGAGTTAGATTAGTAGTGGTGGTCCAAGAAAGAATTACTAATTATACAATTACACTTTCACAAGTGTTTCATAACCATTTTCTATCAATGGATTTAAACTGTATGAGTTTAGTATTCTGTGACTAGAATCCACTTGCACTATTCTAAGAACTCTTTTATGTAACTAAACTTATAAATCTATGGCATTTGTATCTTGTTCATAGTGGTTTTGACAAGATCATTCTCTCCAAAGAGTTAATATGTCTATATCCACTGAAATTAAGTTCATCTCATTCGCAGATGGATGTACATTCAGGGGTGGATATGAGTTTTCGTTGTATTCTTAAAGCGATCACTCTAGATTTTACCTTATGCCAAAGAAATTTGAAATGTTTGAAAATTTCATGAATTTCTAGCAATGGTAAGTGGTTAAAGATCTTGCGAACTAATAGGGGTGGAGAAAAAGTTAGTAGATATGCAGTTCAAAGATCATTAATTTGATTTTTGAATTATATCCAAACTTACCTCCCCGGAAATTCGAGTTGCATATTGATGATTAGTTACTAGTCGTTGCCTAAATCCTTCTATGGTAATATAATTTCAGAATGATGCAATGGTTGTATACTTAATGTAAATCATTACTAGATTCATGGATGACCTAATCGAAATCTTAAGAAAAGCTAGGACTGCTAACCTTGGTTTGCATGTTTGTTAGCTATTCTAAGTGATTAGGGGTGGACCATCCCATAGTCATTAGATAAGAAAGTGTTTGTTTAAACAAATACTACTTTTCTAAGAAAATGACTAAGTCTGAAAATAAAGTAGCAAATAAAGGAGATATTTTTTCTTGATTCCATAAGTGTTCTATCATCTTATTCGTTACAAGATGATCCCACTGCCTCTGTTGTCTTAACACAACCGAAGAGGTCAATACCATTTAGTTTTCTTAGACATAATTCACGGTACCTTGTCGTAGTGGGAGAGTTTCAAGGAACTTTACCTTCTCATGACTTGGAAGATACTAGTGATTAAAATCCATTGTGAGTTTAAACAAGTAATGGATTGTCAAGATAAGAAACTAAGAAGAAAACCAATAGAACTATGGTTTGATCCATTCACATGGAGTAACTTAAAGTTTTCTGTTACAAGGACATGAAAAGAAATTTTCGTTCATAAGTCTATTCAATGGACTTAACAAAACTTCCTGTTCCTAGTATTATGGGTTTAAATTTATCTAAACCTATGGCTTATGGTATACCTGGTATTACTTACTCTAATGCAAGCATAAGATGCTGAAGCATTTTCTTTCTAATGGAAATCAAAAGAAGCTTCACAACTTCTTAGATATAGATTTTATTTATCTAAGGAAAAGTCTCAACTATTCCAGAAAAGATAAAGCCATGAAAGAATTCTTAAATCAACAGTGAGAGGTCTCAGATATGCTTTAGTATGCCTTAGACCAGACACCTGCTGTTGAGTGGGAGTAATGAGTAGGTATCAGATTAATCCAGGAGAGGAACATTGGAAGACAATCAAGTAAATCTTAAGATTAAGAAGAAGAATTATATGTTAGTCAATAAGGGTGGTTTTAAAACTCTTAGACTACACCACATCAGATTTCGAGACTTGCCTGTGTGCTAGAAAGTCTGCTGATGAGATGGTGATTACTTTGGGGGTGGAGTAGTGATTTTGGAGAAGTGTAAAAACCTCTCTGAAATCTCTTAGTCTACTAGAGAGAGACTGAATGTTAAAGTTGCAGGAAAGGTACTTATTCAGTCTAAGGAAAGTTCTATACATTTGTGGCACTGTTTCAACTTGCCTTAACTACTAGTGTTCTTCCTGAATAACCAAGAAGTAGTTGCCAAAAGTATAGAATTCAGTATCCCAAGAGAGTAGACATATAGAGAGGAATTTCACATTATCAAGGATTTTGTGATTAAGGAAGAGTAATGGTGGAGAAGAGGTTGTGTTTAATTCAACCTATCAGATCCTATTACGAGGAGTTTACTACTATTACACTTGATTTGTATATCAAGGTGTTAATGATTATTTGAAATGAACTTTTTGTTTTATATTAGTGCAAGTCGGAGTTTGTTGGGTTTTGTGCCCTAAATAAAACTCATTTCATATAATCAGATTTACTTATTATTAAATATCAGAAATAACATTTTATGTTGCATGGTTTACATGATTTATTTCATGATTATATGTATATAATGTATGAATTCTTTTTAAGTCCAGAACATATGAGTTTGTTAAAGATTATAGTGTTGTCAGCACAGTGGAATATAATCTTAATTATATGTTCAAAAGTTTATTCCCTGATTTGTCAAAATACTGGATTTAGACTGACATGGTATAATTAGCGATAGGTATTCTTACACCTTGGAAAAGTTTTATGTCCTTTCCAGGACATTGGCAAAGTTTACCAGTAACGGATGTATGGAGTATACATCGGAAGGGACCGATATTGAACTTTGATTAGATATATTAAAACTTACCGTAATATCTATTGAATTCAATATCACCTGTTGATCCTAGATCAAATGATCTTAATCCTGATATGGTTAGGTTCAATCTCAAGAGTTTTATTCGTGTTCTTTGATTTGTTAGTTAAGCCTACTTTTGGGTCAGGGTGATACGTACATTTTGGGAACACAGTAGTGCAATTGAGTGGGAGCGCTAACATAAATATGGAATCTATAGCTTCTATCTAGCGAATAGAAAGTAAAGGATGATTTCCTTCAAGCTTAACCAAACGAAAAATAAATGGTGGAGATCTCATTTCACTTAGCTGAAATATCATTTATACAGGGTTAAGTGTTTTAAGGATAAAATACATTGTAGGGTGTTACGGTAATTTAATCCCTTTACAGTGTAAATCATCTATATAGAGGATCATTGATCACATTAGGGTTATAACAATGGATAACTAATGACGTGTCTATATCATGGAACATATAGAGCGTTCTATATGACTGAGAGTGTAATTCCAAGTTCTAAGTGTGGATTCAATGAGGAATTAATAAGTTAGGGAATTTACTTGGTAAATTCGGTTCGACTTACTGGAAGCTCGGTTATATAGACCCATTGTCCCCATACTAGTTGAGACCATACTGCTTGTAAGACTCAGTTAGTTGATTTTGATTAATCAATTATAATTCTAAAAGTTAGACTATGTCTACTTTATGAATTTTCACTAAGCAAGGGCAAAATTGTAAAGAAAAGAGATTCTAGGTTTATTTATTGATTAAGAGACTTTATATGTCTAAATTAATAAATGTGTTAAATGGCAATATTATTTAATAATTGTTTTTAAGTTATTAAATAATTAGAATTGGCATTTGAATGGTTAGATTGAAAAATTGGCATTTTTGAGAAAATGAGAATGAAAAATAACAAAATGGGAAAGTTGCAAAGTTAGGCCCAATTTCCTATTCTGGCCGCCCACTATGCATAGGCCTTTACCATTTTATTTTTTCATTATTTTAATGCCACACAATTCTAACCTAAACTTAGAGGGAATTCTATAAATAGAAAGTGTTGGCTTCAGGAAACACACAACTTTGCACTTTGTTTCCTTCAGAAAAGGCCACACGCCACCTTCTCTCTTTTCTTCTCTCTAAATTTTGAAATTCCTTGAGTGATGAGTAGTGCCCACACACATCAAGTGGTATCTCAATCATAGTATGTAAGACTGTGGAAAATCAGCATCAAAGAAGGAGATAAAGAGATCCAGATTCAGATCTTGATAATGCTCTGCTACAGAAAGGAATCAAGGGCTAGAGATCTGAATGGAATGAGTCATTATATTCCGCTGCACCCACTGTAAGGTTTTCTTGAACTTTATATGTGTTTATTTTCATTGTTTTAGAATTCATATTAGGGTGTTAATCAAACATACTTCTAAGTAAATCTAGATCCTGATAAAATAATTTCCAACACCCTATGCACACATGGGCGCCAGCGGTCCATGCAGAAAATCTTTTTGGACCATGTTTGGCATTGTTTTGTTTTGTTTTCTAGTTTTCTTGAGTTTAACTTTTGGTTTTCATCCAAAAAAATCTTATTTGTCCAAGCAAGCCTCAATTTTCTGTTGCCTGTGGACTCGGTGGATGCCACGACCCTATGCACACATGGGCACCTACAGAGCTTGCAAAAGATTTTTTCGACCATGTTTGGCTTTTTCTTGTTTTATTTTATTGTTTTCTTCAGTTTAACTTTTGGTTTTCATCCACACAATCCTATGTGGCTATGCAAGCCACGATTTTCCATTGCTTGTGGACTTGGTGGATGCCACGACCCTAAGCACACATGGGCGCCATCGATCCATGCAAAAGATCTTTTATGACCAAGTTTAGCTTTTTTTTTTTTGTTTTGTTTTGTTTTCTTGTTTTCTTGAGTTTAAATTTTGGTTTTCATCCAAAAAAATCCTATGGGTCCATGCAAGCCATGGTTTTCTGTTGCTTCTGGACTCGGTGGATGCTACGAGCCTATGCACACATGGGCGTCAGTGGTCCAGGAAAAAGATCTTTTTTGACCAAGTTTGACTTTGTTTTGTTTTGTTATCTTGTTTTCTTGAGGTGAACATTTGGTTTTCATCCAAACAAATCCTATGTAGCAATGCAAGCCCCAATTTTTCGTAGCCTGTGGACTCGGTGGATGCCACGACCCTATGCACACATGGGCGCCATCAGTCCATGCAAAAGATCTTTTTGACCATTTTTTGGTTTTGTTTTGTTTTGTTTTCTAGTTTTCTTGAGTTTAACTTTTGGTTTTCATTCGTAGAAATCCTATGTGGCCATGCAAGCCTCAATTTTTCGTTGCTTGTGGACTCGGTGGATGCTACGATCCTATGCACACATGGGCGTCTACAGACCATGCAAAAGATTTTTCTCGACCATATTAGGCTTTTTTTTGTTTTATTTTCTTGTATTCTTGAGTTTAACTGTTGGTTTTCATCCATACAAATTCTATATGGCCATGCAAGGCACGATTTTCCATTGCTTATGGACTCGGTGGATGCCACGACCCTATTCACACACGGGCGCCATCGATCCATGCAAAAGATCTTTTATGACCAAGTTTGGCTTTGTATTGTTTTCTTTTCTTGTTTTATTGAATTTAAATTTTGGTTTTCATCCAAATAAATCCTATGTGTCCATGCAAACCCCGATTTTCTGTTACTTGTGGACTTAGTGGATGCCACGATCCTATGCACACATGGGCGTAAGCAGTCCTGGCAAAAGATCTTTTTGGACCAAGTTTGACTTTGTTTTGTTTTTTTATCTTGTTTTCTTGAGTTTAACTTTTGGTTTTCATCCAAACAAATCCTATGTAGCCACAAAAGCCCCAATTTTTCATCCAAACAAATTCTTGAGTTTAACTTTTGAGTTTTCATCCATGAAAATCCTATGTGGCTATGCAAGCCACGATTTTCCATTGCTTGTGGAATCGGTGGATACCACGATCCTATGCAGACATGGGCGCCAGTGATCCATGCAAAAGATATTTTATGACCAAGTTTGGCTTTGTTTTGTTTTTATCTTGTTTTTTTAAGTTTAAATTTTGGTTTTCATCCAAAAAAAAATCCTATCTGTCCTTGCAAGCCACGGTTTTTCGTTGCTTCTGGACTCGGTGGATACAATGAGCCTATACACATATGGGCGTCAGTGGTCCGACAAAAGATCTTTGTTTACCAAGTTTGGGTTAGTTTTGTTTTTTGATCTTGTTTTCTTGAGTTTAACTTTTAGTTTTCATCCAAACAAATCCTATGTAGCCTTCCAAGCCCCAATTTTTTGTTGCCTGTAGACTCGGTGGATGCCACGACCCTATGCACACATGGGCGCCAGCAGTCCATGCAAAAGATCTTTTATGACCATGTTTGGCTTTGTTTTGTTTTGTTTTTTATTTCTAGTTTTCTTGAGTTTAAATTTTGGTTTTCATCCAAACAAATCCTATGTGGCCATGTAAGCCTCAATTTTATGTTGCTTGTGGACTCGGTAGATGCCACGACCCTATGCACACATGGGTGTCAGTGATCCAGGGAAAGATCTTTTTTGACCAAGTTTGGCTTTGTTTTGTTGTTTTATCTTTTCTCCTTGAGTTTAACTTTTGGTTTTCATCCAAACAAATCCTATGTAGCCTTGCAAGCCCAAATTATCTATTGCCTATGGACTCGGTGGATGCCACGACCCTATGCATACATGGGTGCCTACAGACCATGCAAAAGATTTTTTTTCGACCATGTTTAGCTTTGTTTTGTTTTGTTTACTTGTTTTCTTGAGTTTAACTGTTGGTTTTTATCCATAAAAATCCTATGTGGCCATGCAAGCCACAATTTTCCATTGCTTGTGGACTTAGTGGATGCCTGTCCTTATGCACACTTAGGTACTAACGATCCATGCAAAAGATCTTTTATGACCAAGTTTGGCTTTGTTTTGTTTTGTTTTCTTATTTTATTGAGTTTAACTTTTGGTTTTCACCCAAATATATCCTATTTCTCCATGCAAGCCACAGTTTTCTGTTGCTTGTGGACTTGGTGGATGCCAGACCCTATGCACACATGGGTGTCAGTGATCAAGGCAAAATATCTCTTTTGACCAAGTTTTGCTTTGTTTTGTTTTGTTATCTTGTTTTCTTGAGTTTAAGTTTAAGTTTTGGTATATCCAAAAAAATCCTATGTAGCCTTGCTAGCCCAATTTTTCATGGATGCCACGACCCTATGCACACATGGGTGCCAGCGGTCCATACAGAAGATCGTCTTTTAACTATGTTTGGCTTTGTTTTGTTTTCTAGTTTTCTTGAGTGTAACTTTTGGTTTTCATCCAAAAAAAAATCCTATGTGGATATACAAGCCTCAATTTTCCGTTGCCTGTGGACTCGGTTGATGCCACGACCCTATGCACACATGGGCACCTACAAACCATGCAAAAGATTTTTTTTTTACCATGTTTGGCTTTGTTTTGTTTTGTTTTATTATTTTCTTGAGTTAAACTTATGGTTTTAATCCATAAAAATCCTATGTGGCCATACAAGCCACGATTTTCCGTTGCTTGTGGACTCGGTGGATGCCTATATCCTACGCACACATGGGCGCTAGTGATCCATGCAAAAGATCTTTTATGACCAAGTTTTGCTTTGTTATGTTTTGTTCTCTTGTTTTCTTGAGTTTAACTTTTTGTTTTCATCCAAATAAATCCTTTGTGTCCATGTAAGCCATGGTTTTCCGTTGCTTGTGGACTTGGTGGATGCCACGACCTATGCACACGTGGGCGTCAGCGGTCAAAGCAAAAGATCTTTTTTGACAAAGTTTGGCTTTGTTTTGTTTTTTTATCTTTCTTTCTCGAGTTTAACTTTTTGTTTTAATCCAAACAAATCCTATGTAGCCTTGCAAGCCCCAATTTTCCGTTGCCTGTGGACTCGGAGGATGCCACGACCCTATGCACATATGGGCGCCAGAGGTCCATGCAGAAAATATTTTTTAATATTGTTTGGCTTTGTTTTGTTTAGATTTCTAGTTTTCTCGAGTTTAACTTTTTGTTTTCATCCGAACAAATCCTATGTGGCCATACAAGCCTCAATTTTCTGTTACTTGTGGACTCGGTGGATGCCACGACCTTATGCACACATGGGCGCCTACAGACCATGCAAAAGATTTTTTCGGCCATGTTTGGATTTTTTTGTCTTGTTTTATTTTTTTCTTGAGTCTAACTTTTGGTTTTCATCCATCATATGTGGCCATGCTAGCCACGGTTTTCCGTTGCTTGTGCACTCTATCGATGCCACGAACCTATGCACACATGGGCACCAGCGATCCTTGCAAAAGATCTTTTATGACCATGTTTGGCTTTGTTTTATTTTGTTTTCGTGAGTTTAACTTTTAGTTTTCAACCAAGTAAATCCTATGAGTCCATGCAAGCCACGGTTTTGTGTTCCTTGTGAACTCGGTGGATGCCACGACCCTATAGACACATGCAGTGACGGACCCAGGATTTAAGTTGAGGGGGGGCGACACTTTTTTTTTTTATATATATATAAGTGAGTCTTTTTTTTTTCTACATTGCATAACATGTTAAAAATTAATGCAAATTTATATTTTCGTATTAAATATAGTATAAAGTAAAAAAAAAAGTAACAATAAAATATATTTGGTTAAATGATTAAGACATTAAATATAAGTATTATTGGTAGAGGTTCAAAAAGTAAAATAAAAATACCAAAGTAAACATGCTTGTATTGGGATTAGAACTCATGACCTCCTTTAGATGCATGAAATGACTTTACCCTTATACCAAAGCTTATTTTATGTGTATGGATATCACTTTTATTTATAAATATATGTCGTAACTAACTAAAATGCATATATATTTTTTTACCGATTTTTTTTTTCGGGTGGGCGACTGCCCCACCTTGCCTCTATGTGGGTCCGCCCCTGGACACATGGGCGTCAGTGGTCCAAGTAATATATCTTTTTTTTTTGTTACCATGTTTGGCTTGGTTTTGTTCTGTTATCTTGTTTTTCTTGAGTTTAACTTTTTGTTTTCATCGAAACAAATCCTACGTAGCCTTGTATGACCCAATTTTCCGTTGCGTGTGGGCTCAGTTGATGCCACGACCCTATGCACAAATGGGCGCCAGCGATCCATGCAGAAGATCTTTCTTGACCATGTTAAGCTTTGTTTTGTTTTGTTTTCTAGTTTTGTTGAGTTTAAATTTTGGTTTTCATCCAAACATATCTTATGTGGCCATGCAAGCCACGATTTTCCGTTGTTTGCGGACTCGATGGATGCCTTGACGCTACGCACACATGGGTGCCAGCGATCCATGCAAAAGATATTTTATGACCCAGTTTACCTTTGTTCTGTTTTGTTCTTTTGTTTTCTTGAGTTTAACTTTTGGTTTTCATCCAAATAAATCCTTTGTGTCCATGTAAGCCACAGTTTTCCGTTGCTTGTGGACTTGGTGATTTCCACGACCTTATGCACACAAGGGTGTCAACGGTCCAAGCAAAAGATCTTTTTTAACAAAGCTTGCCTTTGTTTTGGTTTTTTATCTTGTTTTCTTGAGTTTAACTTTTGGTTTTAATCTAAACAAATCCTATGTAGCTATGCAAGCCCCAATTTTCCGTTGCCTGTGAACTCGGTGGATGCCACGACCCTATGCACACATGGACGCCAGAGGTCCATGCATAAGATATTTTTTGACCATGTTTGGCTTTGTTTTGTTTTGCTTTCAAGTATTCTTGAGTTTAACTTTTTGTTTTCATCCGAACAAATCCTACGTGGCCATACAAGCGTCAATTTTCTGTTGCCTGTGGACTCAGTGGATGCCACAACCTTATGCACACACGGGCGCCTACGTACATTTTGGGAACATGATAGTATAATTGAGTGGGAGCGCTAACATAAATATGGAGTCTATAACTTCTATAGGAATTTAGAAGTGAAACGATGGTATCCTTCGAGCTTGGCTAAACAGAGATAAATGGTGGAGATCTCATTTCACTTCGCTGAAATATCATTTATACGGAGCTAAGTGTTTTAAGGATAAAATACATTGAAGGTGTAACGGTAACTTAGTGCCTATTCAATGTAGATCATCTATTAGAGGGTCATTGATCACATTAGAATTTTAACAATGGATAACTAATGACGTATCTATATCGTGGAACATATAAAACGTTCTATATGACTGAGAGTACAATTCCAAGTTCTAAGTGTGCATTCAATAAGGAATTAATAAGTTAGGGAATTTACTTGGTAAATTCGGTTCGACTTATTGGAAGCTCGGTTTATATAGGCCCATGGTCCCCATACTAGTTGAGACCATACTGCTTGTAAGACTCAGTTAATTGATTTTAATTAATCAATTATAATTCTAAAGTTAGACTATGTCTAGTTTATGAATTTTCACTAAGCAAGCGCGAAATTGTAAGGAAAAGAGATTCTAGGTTTATTTATTAATTAAGATACTTTATATATCTAATTAATAAATATATTAAATGACAATATTATTTAATAATTATTTTTAAGTTATTAAATAATTAGGATTGGCATTTAAATGGTTAAATTGGAAAATTGGCATTTTTGAGAAAATGGGATTGAAAAATAACAAAATGGGAAAGTTGCAAAGTGAGGCCCAATTTCCTTATATGACCGCCCACTATGCAAAGGGTTTACTATTTTGTTTTTCCATTATTTTAATGTCATACAATTCTAACCTAAACCTATAAGACATTCTATAAATAGAAAGTATTGGCTTCAGGAAACTCATGACTTTGCATATTGTTCCCTTCACAAAAAGCCATGTGCCACTTTCCTCTCTCTTTTCCTCTCTTCAATTTAGAAATTCTTTGAGTCATAGAGTAGTGCCCACACACATCAAGTGGTATCTCAATCATAGTGTCTAAGACTGTAGGAGAATCCAAACAACAAGAAGGAGAATCAGCATCAAGGAAGGAGAGAAAGAGATCCATGTTCAGATCTTGATTATGCTCTGCTACAGAAAGGAATCAAGGGCTAGAGATCTGAACGGGAGGAGTCATTATATTCCGCTGCACCCAATGTAAGGTTTACTAAACTTTATATGTGTTTATTTCATTGTTTTAGAATTCATATTAGGATGTTAATGAAACATACTTGGTAGTAAATCTAGATCCTGAAAAAGTATTTCCAACAGCTGGCACCAGAGCCATGGTAATGATTTACTTTCACGAAATATGAATTAAAACGATGTTTTGTGTTGATTTGGATGGTTTCATGTTGGTTTATGTGCTTATGTGATGAATGTATGTGTTGTACGAAATTTTTCCGTGAAAAATATTTTTTCAATTTTTGAAAATATTTTATTTGGATTCCTTGTGAAAAATTAAGCAATTTTACTTTTTACGGAACTCGATTCCGATAAAAATTGAAAAGTTATGAATTTTGAAAAAATCGAGTGCACATGCCTCAATCGCACGCACACCAGGCGTCGGACTGGAAGCCCATCCGCACGCGTGACAAGGGAATTCCCTTGTCTGCACGCACGCTGCGTCCGCTCGTGCCTATGCTGCACCTGCCGAGGTTTGCCGCATAGGGAGGCTGCAATCTCCTTGCTCCGCGCGCGCCCAAGGCTGCGTGCAGCCTTCCTGGGCTGCACGTGCAGCTTGTCCTGGCAGGCAACCCAAAATTGCGATTTTTGTGGGTTTTTCCCCAAAAATCCGAATTTTCATGGGATTGTTTCCCAAAAATTCGATTTTTCCAATTTTAAATTTTTCCAATTTGAAATATTTCCTTTTCTGAAATATTTCCAATTTTAAATATTTCCTATTATGGTAAGATTTAAAAATTTATTAACTTCTTTAATATTTATATATTATTTAATTATAAGATTAGATATTTTGATATTTAACATATTTTAAATTAAAAGATAACCTTATCTTTTTGTTTAAAATATTATATTAAAATTATCTTATATGACAAATCAAATAATTAATAAATTTGAAATTAACATAGATACACTTACCATAATATTTTCAAATTCAAAATTTGTTATTTTGTTAAATATTTAATTATTTATAAATTATAAGTTTAAAATTAATATTTTTCTATATATATCATTTTTTTTTCTTATTGGAAATTTATAAATCATATCTTAAATATTTAAATAACTTAGATATTTTGTAGAAATTTGAATATTGCTTAATTTAAGATATTTTGACATATAATTATGGTAATTATTATTTATTTATTATTTTATTCCTAAAATAATAATTATCTAACCAAATCTATTTTAAAATTGGTTTATTTTATTAAATTATAAGATTTGAAAGTGATATTGAATATTCTTTCTTTCAAATCATTGATCTTATTTGATATTTAATTTAATTTGATTCAAATAAACCTATATATTTTAAAATTAGTTTCTTTATTTTGAGATTTTAAGGTTTGTTTTAACAACCCTAATTTATCAAAAATTTATTTGGTTATTTTAAGAATAATAATTTAATTATATTAATATCTTGTTTCACATCTGTTACATGGACAATGTTTGTTTATTTATTTATATTGTTTATTCAAATTTTTTTTTTACAAACCTATTATTTATTTGATCTAAATTGCTATGATTAACTTGTTGACAGATCCAATGATCTGATTTTAATCATAGTCCAATTGTCAATAGATCTTATAAATAATTTGTAACAGGTAAATTTTGTACTTCTTTCATCTGTGTAAACCTAGTAACAAGATAGGGCCCATCCAAATCATTTGACCTGTGTGAGCCTATATGTTTGCTATTGGGCTTAGATGCATATAGGAAGCCCATTTAAGTTTTACTAAGTAAATAGACTAGGTTGCTAAAATAAAATTTGACATAAGTAATTTTATTTAGACCCGATTAGATTTGGGCTTATTCAATGAATAACAATTGTTTATTTAAAGGTTAAATTCCTCTCTTTTGGGCCTTGTGTGAGAGTTGGGGGCCAATAGAAGTGGGTACGACATACTGAACCTAGCTCCCCCTCACATGAACTACCCCAATTGTGAAGGCCCATTCGCCTTATTTAATTAATTGTATTAGGTTAATTATATTAGTCTAACCTAATTAAAATTGAATTAGCAACATAATTAACTTTTAAAATATATGAAATTTATTTTTCATTTAATATTTTAAAGTTAATTTTAGAAAAACACTTAGTTAATGATACATATTCTAGATAGTTATTTCTATACTAGTTATTATTTCTAATATTAAATAGGAAAATATTATTGATTGTGAAATTAATTGTTTAATAATTAATTTTGGTACAATCTAAGTTAAGTATATTTTGCTAGTATTAAACTAGAATTAATAATTAAGTTTCCTCTATACTTAATTATTTATTTCTTGAATTTAATACATTTAATAAAATTGAAAATTTCAATATCTAAGTTGATTTTCATCATGATACTTAAATATTGTTATTTTCATGTTATTTAGTTAAAGTTGAAAATTATCTTAAGTTTGGAATCTTTTTTTCAAAATAACTTAAATATGAATAATTTTCAAAATATATTTTATTTTATTTTATTTTATTAAACTTTTTCCCACAATTTCTAAATTGCATTTCTTTAATGCAGAAATTTCGAATTTTATTTGAAAAATAGATTAAAGTTGAAAATTATTTATTTTAATTTTGGACCAACTTAAATCAATGATTTTTTTTATTTAATGATTAATTAAAATAAATGAACTAAAATATTTTATAATTAGAAATTGAATTAATTAGTCAATGAAAGTCTAGATAGTTATTATCTGTTTTCCTTGAAGTATCTTTCTAGTGTATTTAATTAAATAAAAAATTAATATTTAAGTTGATTCTTGATCATGATACTTAAATATTTGAAATTTTTCCTTAATATTTAATTAAATAGGAAAATTATATTTTTTGTTGTAAATTAATTTTATTAATTAATTTTGGGCCAACATAAAATTAGAATAATTTTCCAGAATTTATTTTTATTTTATTTTAACAAGCAATTTCGAAAATTGTATTCTTATACACTTTATTTTTCGAAATGCAATATATATTTATAGAAAATTAAATTTGAGTTGTAAATTAATTTAAATTAATTTTGAAACAACTTAAATTGGATGTTTTTCTAAATATTTATGGAAATTATTATTAAGATGGAAATAATTCACGTTATTTTCATATCCATCTATGTATAATTTATAAATATTACATTAAAATTTATATTTAGAATTTTTTTTATTCTAAATTGGAAATTTTAATTAAAATATATATTTAAAATAAATTGATTAAAATAAATATTAGGAGAAAATACAACCTTCATTAAATAATGAGCTTTATTTTTAGGATATTCGATCTCCATTGTTTGTTTTACATAGCTATTGTTTTAGTGAGTAATCCTCCCTAATGGAGGAACGTTCATTAGCAAGTTAGCACCGTTTAATCTCGAAAGATAAGTAATCTTGTAAGTTTTTTATATAGTTTTGATCACCCTAATGGTGGCGACTGTATAAGACTTGCAAGAATATGAAACAATGGTGGAAGCTCAAAAGATAGAATAGCCTTGACTCTCGCCTAAACGAGACAACGCGGATTCCAATCTTGATCGAATAAAAGGTTGCTAGAATGTTAATCATTTTAGATGAGCTGACAACTCTATTCAATGAATGGTAACTTTGACTCTCGCCTAAACGGGACACTGATATCAGTTTGTTGAAAACCTTGGAAATTATTTAGGATTGTATGTTTTAGTATTTTCACTTGTCATTCATTTTACTTCGTTTATATACTTTGATAATTTCTAATTGTGTATGAATTTGTATTGAACCATGTTATTTTCTGTTATTAAATTGTAGTTTAATTTCGAATCTTAATTGTTGGTCTAACTTGGTTTGTTTTTCTAATGAGATAAATCCCTAATGGATTTTCACCATTAGACAAACATAATAGTGTTAGATCTCGAAAGATAAATATTGTATATGCAACATCTAGCAGTTCATCAATTGATGACACCTTAGACTAGTATTTACAATATGAAACAAGAAGATTGTATAAATAAGATTACTTTGACTCTAGCTAATCGAAGCATCGTTAGATTCTTATTTAAATACGAAATTATCCTAATTCCTCTTAGCTTATTCATTTCGAATTAGCTCTATAACATATCATTGGATGAATGGTCTATAAATCATTTCATGTCATTTTATATTTTCTCTTAAGATATTAAATGACGCATTTGATTATATTCCCGAAATTCTATCCCAAAATGATATAAATTCTCAATCTTTGAAATCTCCTACTTGCATGGGCAAATCAACTTAGAGTTAAATTAGTAGTGGTGGTCCAAGAAAGAATTACAAATTATACAGTTACACTTTCACAGGTGTTTAATAACCATTTTCTATCAATGGATTCAAACTGTGTGGAATATGAGTTTAGTATTCTGTGACCAGAATCCACTTGCACTATTCTAAGAACTCTTTGATGTAACTAAACCGAAGTCATCAAAAGACTACAACCATTTTTTTTTAATCTATGGCAGTTGTATCTTGTTCATAATAGTTTTGACAAGATCATTCTCTGCAAAGAGTTATTATGCCTATATCCACTGAAAGTAAGTTCATCTCATTCGTAGATGGATATACATTCAGGGGTGGATATGAGTTTTCGTTGTATTCTTAAAACGATAACTCTAGATTTTACCTTAAGCAAAGAAATTTGAAATGTTTGAAAAATTTCATGAATTTCTAGCAATGGTGAAAAACCATTAAGGTAAGTGGTTAATGATCTTGCGAACTGATAGGGGTGGAGAAATAGTTAGTAGATATGCAGTTTAAAGATCATTAAATTGATTTTTTGAATTATATCCAAACTTACCTCCCTAGAAATTCGATTTGCATATTGATGATTAGTTACTAGTCATTGCCTAAATCCTTCTATGGTAATACAATTTCAGAATGATGCAATGGTTGTAAATCATTACTAGATTCATGGATGACCTAATCGAAATCTTAAGAAAAGCTAAAACTGTTAACCTTGGTTTGCATGTTTGTTAGCTATTCTAAGTGATTAGGGGTGGAACATCCCATACTCAATAGATAAGAAAGTGTTTGTTTAAACAAATACTAATTTTCTAAGAAACTGACTTAGTCTGAAAATAAAGTAGCAAATAAAGGAGATATTTTTTTCTTGATTCCATAAGTGTTCTATCATCTTATTCAATACAAGGTAATCCCACCGCCTCTGTTGTCTTGACAACAGCCAAAGAGGTTAATACCATTTAGTTTTCTTAGACACAATTCACGGTACCTTGTCGTAGTAGGAGGGTTTCTAGGAACTCACCTTCTTATGACTTGGAAGACACTAGTGATTAAAATCCATTGTGAGTTTAAACAAGTAATGGATTGTCAAGATAAGAAACTAAGAAGTAAAGCCAAGAGAACTATAGTTTAATCCACTCACATGGAGTAACCTAAAGTTTTCTATTACAAGGACATGAAAGGAAATTTTAGTTTATAAGTCTATTCAACGGACTTAACAAAACTTCCTGTTCCTAGTATAATAGGTTTGAGTTTATCTAAACCTATGGCTTATGGTATACCTGGTAATTACTTACTCTAATGCAAGCAACTTACTTTAGTAAGATGCTGAAGCATTCTCTTTTTAATGGCAATCTATAGAAGCCTCTCGACTTCTGGGCATAGATTTTATTTATCTAAGGAAAAGTCTCAACTATTCCAGAAAAGATAAAGCTATGAAAAAAAATTCTTAAATCAACAGTGAGAGCTCTCAGATATGCTTTAGTATGCCTTAGACCAGACACCTGCTGTTGAGTGGGAGTAATGAGTAGGTATCAGATTAATCCAGGAGAAGAACTTTGGAAGACAATCAAGTAAATCTTAAGATTAAGAAGAGGATCTTTATGTTAGTCAATAAGGGTGTGTTTAAAACTCTTAGACTACACCACATCAAATTTCGAGACTTGCCTTTGTGCTAGAAAGTCTGCTGATAAGATGGTGATTACTCTGGGGGTGGAATAGCGATTTTGGAGAAGTGTAAAAACCTATCTGAAATCTCTAGGTCTACCAGAGAGAGACTGAATGTTAAAGTTGCAGGAAAGGTACTTATTCAGTCTAAGGAAAGTTCTATACATTTGTGGCACCGTTCCAACTTGTCTTAACTACTAGTGTTAATTTCCTGATTAACCAAAAGTAGTTGCCAAAAGTATAGAATCCAGTATCCCAAGAGAGTAGACATATAGAGAGGAATTTCACATTATCAAGGATTTTGTGATTAAGGAAGAGTAATGGTGGAGAAGAGGTTGTGTTTAATTCAACCTGTCAGATCCTATTACGAGGAGTTTACTACTACTACACTTGATTTGTATATCAAGGTGTTGAGATTATTTGAATTGCACATTTTGTTTTATATTAGTGCACGTGGGAGTTTGTTGGATTTTGTGCCCTAAATAAAACCCATTTCAATATAATCAGATTTATTTATTAATAAAGATCAGAAATAACATTTTATGTTGCATGGTTCACATGATTTATTTCTTGATTATATATATAACGTATGAATTCTATTTAAGTCTAGAACATATGAATTTGTTAATGATTATAGTGTTGTCAGCACAGTGGAATATAATCTTAATTATATGTTCGAAAGTTTATTCCCTGATTTGTCAGTTCAATGGATTTAGACTGACATGATAATCAGCGATAGGTATTCTTACACCTTAGATAAGTGTTATGTCCTTTCCAGGGCATTGGCAAAGTTTACCAGTATTGAATGTATGGAGTATACATCGGAAGGGACCGATATTGAACTTTGATTAGATATATTAAAATTTACCGTAATATCTATTCAATTCAATATCACCCGTTGATCCTAGATCAAATGATCTTAATCCTGATATGATTAGGTTTGATCTCAAGAGTACTATACATGTTCTTTGATTTGTTAGTTAAGCCTACTTTTGGGTCAGGGTGATATGTACATTTTGGGAACATGATAGTATAATTTAGTGGGAGCGCTAACATAAATATGGAGTCTATAACTTCTATAGGAATTTAGAAGTGAAACGATGATATCCTTCGAGCTTGGCTAAACAGAGATAAATGGTGGAGATCTCATTTCACTTCGCTGAAATATCATTTATACGGAGCTAAGTGTATTAAGGATAAAATACATTGAGAGTGTAACGGTAACTTAGTGCTTATTCAATGTAGATAATCTATTAGAGGGTCATTGATCACATTAGGATTATAACAATGGATAACTAATGACGTATCTATATCGTGGAACATATAGAACGTTCTATATGACTGAGAGTGCAATTCCAAGTTCTAAGTGTGCATTCAATAAGGAATTACTAAGTTAGGGAATTTACTTGGTAAATTCGGTTCGACTTATTGGAAGCTTGGTTTATATAGGCCCATGGTCCCCATACTAGTTGAGACCATACTGCTTGTAAGACTTAGTTAATTGATTTTAATTAATCAATTATAATTCTAAAGTTAGACTATGTCTAGTTTATGAATTTTCACTAAGCAATGGCGAAATTGTAAAGAAAAGAGATTCTAGGTTTCTTTATTAATTAAGATACTTTATATGTCTAATTAATAAATATATTAAATGACAATATTATTTAATAATTATTTTTAAGTTATTAAATAATTAGGATTGATATTTAAACAGAAAATTAGTGCTTGCAAGGCTACATAGGATTTGGTTGGATGAAAACCAAAATTTAAGCTAAATAAAACAAGATAACTGTAACACCCTAACCAGACTAGGCGTGTTACGTGATTTTTAAACGTACTGTGCAGCTCGTTGCTAATCAACGAGGTTTATGGAAATCGTGATTAATTAAAATTTTGCTTCTTTAATTAAAACTTATAATATTTCATACAAAATACTTGGGATCCCGATTACAAAATACTTTACAAAAGTTAAATAATTATTTACAAAATATTTGTCGCCCAGTGACTAACTACAAAAGCGCTGCTGTCCCGAGGATCGTACGCTCCAGGCCTAACCGCCCCGACATGTACAATCTTCATCGGCTCGTCCTCACGGTTCCTCAGCCTTGGCCTTGCCCTTACCTACACATAAACATAGCACTGTGAGTCGAGAGACTCAGTAACAAAAGCATAAATCATAAAACATACATAAATCCTGGGTTATGATCACACGCCCATACCCCTGACCACAACCCTAATCCCCGTGTCCCACACGGTATTGAGTCTCGAACGTTCGTACGACGGTACTTTTGACAGAGTAATAGCCTATACTTGGTACACTGGTTATACTCCACCCGCTAGTCATACTCTAGCCTTACCGATGTGTTACAGTATCATCCTATACTCGGTACGCTAGTTGTACTCTAGCTGCTAGTCATACTCTAGCCTTATCGATGTGATACAGCAAAACAGTACTGTACCATCGACCATAATATCAGCCTATACTCGGTATTAATCGGTCATACTCCAGCCGCTAGTCATACTCTAGCCTTACCGATGTGATACTGTCGGATGGTACGAAGCCAACATACATATCTAATGTAATCTAACAGGATTCCTAACATGCACGCTAAACATGTAAATACATAATGTTATACTAATCTTACCTCAATTCCGAATTCAGGTGTGCCGGTCAACCTGAGTGGAACAAACTGCTCGGGGGTTTACAGGCTCCTAAACCATAATAATCACAACACTGATAAGTGACACACTAAATCACTTAGCCCGGGGACTTAAACTAGAAACTAAAAGTTTCCCTATCGATAAAAAGCATGGCAATACCCTAAACAACACAAAAATGGGAAGAACTAGGGTTCCCAATTTTTTCCCAACCGGAATTCCAGTTCTGGGAGGAACCCAGAACACCAACCGAAATTCTGGTTCCCACAGGCTATACTGAACTGGAATTTCGGTTTAGTGCAGGAAACTATCAAAAATTCATATCTCATGCAAATCGATCCCAAACCATATCAAACCTTCCAGACCTGTTCTAAATACCCCAAGGAACATTCTCAAAGTAAGAAAACAAAGCTTCATGCATTAAAACAAAATTCACCATGCGAGCTCCAAGCTTGAGCTTCAAAGCTCAAAGCTTGGCTAACACTACAACCAACCACTACAACTAGCTTAAACCGGTCTAAAACAGCATAAGAAACATCCAGAAATCAAACTCAAGCACACACAAAGATCACAGCAGCAAAAATACCATTTCACCATTAAAAATCAAAGTTTTGGGTTTAAAAGCTTCACACATGCATAAAACCAACAACTAACAACATAATCAGTTCAAATCCATTCAATTAGACATAAATAAGCTTCTTAATGCAACAACAAACAACTACAACAATCACAACACCAAAACCACCAAGCATGCAACCATTTTCTTTCATAAACTTCAAGAAACTAAAAGAGAAGCTTGAACAAAGGTTACCTCCACTAGAATTACTCTAAGAATTTCTGAAAATGTTTGAATTTTCCAGAAAATTCCCAGCCCTAGCAGCCCCAATCCAAACTGAAAGAGAGAGAGAGAGAGAGAGCTTGAGGGAAAAACTTCCTTAATTTCCAAATTTTCCAATTTTGAATAAGTGATGAAAATGCATAAACTATGCTTTATTTCAGCCAAATAACATTACATAAATCACTTTATCACTAAATAATAAGTCCACAAAAGGACAAAGGTTTATGGGGCAAAATGACTATTTTGCCCCTCCCACACTAAAAGGGTTAAAAAGCACTTAAGGATATTTTGGGAAAACTCTAAATTCCCGACTAATCCTGATATTCCTAATGTCTAAATAAACCGTCCCACCATGCTAAAATACTAAGTTGTGATTCTACTGAGCCATACACCGCGTTCCATGTTACCGGGCACCGAAAATACAAAATTATGAAATTTCACTATATGACATAAAATGCATTCAGAATTCAAAAATAATAACATAAATAATTATTTAAATATATATAAATAATTTTCATAATTAAACCTTATATATCTACTAATTTCTAAATTAAACTAAGCGGTCTTTACAACTATCCCCTCCTTAAAAGGATTTCGTCCCCGAAATCTAACCTGAACAACTCTGGATATTGAGCTCTCATATCTGACTCTAGCTCCCAGGTGGCTTCCTCCACCTTGCTGTTTCTCCAGAGTACCTTGACGAATGCTATGGTCTTATTCCGAAGGACTTTATCCTTTTTATCCAGGATCTGCACTGGCTGTTCTTCATATGTCATGTCTGGCTGCAGCTCAAGACTCTTATAACTAAGTATGAGTAGGATCTGAAACGTATTTTCTCAACATAGAGACATGGAATACGTTGTGAACCGTTGAAAGAGCTGGAGGCAATGCTAACTGATATGCCACTTGACCAACCTTCTCGAGAATCTCGAAAGGTCCTGTAAACCTAGGGCACAACTTGCCTCTTTTCCCGAAACGTTTGATCCCTTTCATTGGAGACACCCGTAAAAATACATGGTCCCCTACTTGGAACTCAACATCTCTGCGTTTCGGATCTACATAACTTTTCTGTCTACTCTGAGAGGCAAGCATTCTAGCTTTAATTTTCTCAATTGCCTCATTGGTCTGCTGCACTGACTCTGGACCTAGGTATTTTCTCTCCCATGTCTCATCCCAGTGGATGGGAGACCTACACTTCCTACCGTATAACAACGCATAGGGAGCCATCCCTATCGTACTCTGATAACTGTTGTTGTATGAAAATTCTATTAACGGTAGATATTTACTCCAAGAGCCTTCAAAATCCATAACACAGGCTCGTAACATGTCCTCCAATATCTGAATCGTCCTTTCGGACTGTCCATCTGTCTGAGGATGGAATGCTGTACTGAATTTCAGTTTTTTACCCATTGCCCGTTGCAAACTCTGCCAAAACTTGGAGGTGAACTTCGGATCTCTATCCGAAACTATAGACTTCGGTACCCCGTGAAGCCTTACTATCTATTTAACATACAATTTTGCCAACTCGTCCATTGAGTAGGTTGTTCTAACAGGCAGAAAATGAGCAGACTTCGTGAATCGATCCACCACAACCCAGATGGAATCGAACAAACCCATGGTTCTAGGTAATCCAACCACGAAGTCCATCGTGATATCCTCCCACTTCCATTCAGGTAGGGTTAAAGGCTGTAACAACCCTGTTGGTCTCTGATGTTCGGCCTTAATCTACTGACAGGTTAGGCACTTCGATACGAATTCTACCAAATTCTTCTTCATTCCGCTCCACCAGAAGTAGGGTTTAAGATCCTAGTACATCTTGGTGGTGCCGGGATGTAGAGAATAAGGGGTAGAATGAGCCTCCTCAAAGATTTCATTCCTGAGTTCCACACTATCCGGAACACAAACCCTAGCTTTATACAATAGCATCCCGTTGTCTGACACTGAAAAATCCCTGGCTTGACCCGCTGAAACCTCGTCTCTAATTTTTACTAACTCTGGATCAGTCATCTGAGCGACTTTAATTCTTTCTAACAGATCAGATTGCAGCGTCAAGTTGTGAAGCTTGCCCACCACAAACTCAATGCTAGATCTGACCATGTCCTCTGCTAACTAAGGTGAGATCTGAATCATGCTAGCTACCTGCCCGGGACCCTTTCTGCTCAGGGCATCGGCCACTACATTGGCCATCCCGAGGTGATAGAGAATCTCACAATCGTAATCCTTCACTAACTCTAACCAACGTCTCTGTCTCATATTCAAATCTTTCTGAGTAAAGAAGTATTTGAGACTTTTGTGGTTAGTATAGATTTCACACCTTTCTCCATAAAGGTAATGCCTCCAGATCTTCAACGCAAAAACTACTGCGGCCAATTCTAGGTCATGAGTCGGGTATCGCTGTTCATAATCCTTTAACTGACGGGAGGCATACGCGATAACCCGGTCGGCTTGCATCAGCACACACCCCAGACCCTATCTAGATGCATCGCAATAAACCACGAACTTCTCTTTGTCGGAAGGCGGAGCTAACACTGGAGCTGTGATCAACCTCTGTTTCAGCTCCTGAAAACTAGCTTCGCATTTATCTGACCACACAAATCGCTGATTCTTCTTTGTAAGTTCGGTTAAGGGTGTTGAGATCTTAGAAAACCCTTCCACGAACCGACGATAATAACTGGCTAAACCCAAGAAGCTTCTAATTTTCGTCACTGTCTTCAGTCTAGGCCAATCCCTGACGGATTCTATTTTCCCTGGATCCACTTTAATCCCATCCTTGCTAACAATGTGCCCTAAGAAAGACTCCTGAGATAGCCAAAATTCACATTTCTTGAATTTGGCATAAAGCTTATGTTCCCGAAGCCGTTGCAGAACCATCTGAAGATGTAACTCGTGCTCCTCTTCTGATTGAGAGTACACAAGGATGTCGTCGATAAACACAATTACACAGATATCGAGGAAATCCTTGAATACTCTATTCATCAAATCCATAAATGCTGCAGGAGCATTGGTTAGCCCAAACGACATAACCAAGAATTCGTAATGTCCATACCTAGTACGGAAAGCCGTCTTCAGAATGTCCTCCTCTCGGATTTTCAATTGATGATAATCCGATCGGAGATCAATCTTGGAGAAGACCGTCTTTCCCTGAAGTTGATCGAAAAGGTCATCGATTCTAGGTAATGGATATTTATTCTTCACTGTTAGCTTGTTCAATTCCCGATAGTCGATACACATTCTCATAGACCCATCTTTCTTCTTGACGAATAATACCGGAACTCCCTAGGGTGACACACTAGGCCGAATAAACCCTATGTCAAGTAACCCTTGAAGTTGAATCTTCAATTCTTTAAGCTCAGCTAGAGCCATTCTATAAGGAGCCTTGGAAACCGATTCCACTCCAGGTGCCAAATCAATAACAAAATCAATCTCCCGCTGAGGTGGTAAACCCAGAAGTTCTTCGAGAAAAACATCTAGAAATTCCCGAACCACCTTGATGTCCTCTGGCCGAATGGTATCTGGCCGAGTGGTGTCCACCACCACGGCCAGAAACCTTAAACAACTGCCACGCAGTAATTCCCTAGTTGACAGGGCCGAAATCACCGAGATCCGAGATCCCCGAACCGAACCGACAAAAACAAACGGTTCTTCACTTTCTGGTTGGAAGATTACCATCTTCCCCTTGCAGTCAATACTGGCTGAATATTTAGATAGGAAATCCATTCCTAGAATAATATCAAAATCTACTAAGCTCATTTCTATTAGGTCAGCACTTAACTCTCTACCGTCTATTCTAATCGGCATAGACCTAATCCACCTTTTGGAGATAACTAACTCTCCGCCAGGTAATAGGGTTCCGAACCCTTATTCATAACTATCATCCGGTCTATCCAATTTACTAAAGATTCTGGCCGCCACATAAGAATGTGTGGCCCCAGAATCAAACAATACGGAGTAATAAGAATCGCTAACTGAGAGCTGATCTGTCACCAGTGAAGGGCTGGCTTCTGCATCAGCCTGAGTAATAGCGAACACCCTAGCTGGAGTGGGTCTCGCCGGAGCCTTCGGTGCTTCTGTTCTGAGTTGAGGGCAATCCTTCTTGTAATGTCCTCGCATGCCGCACTGGAAGCACCCCTGCCCTCTACACTCACCCAGATGGTGCCTTTTACAACTAGGGCACTCTGGGTAGGAAAAACGAGTGTCAGAACCACCCTGACGACTGCCTCGGTTCTGGTTCCCCTAGAACCTCTTGTTCTGACCTGAGCCACCAGATGCAGTGGATGTTTTCCTCTTCTGGTCCATGGCTGAACCACTACCTCCCCTGCTAAAGCCTGATGCAGGAGGGGTAGGAGCCCCGCCACTCACTGGAGTCCTAGCTGACTCAGTCATACACCCAACTGTGCCCTCAGCTCGCAGTGCTTTTTCCACCATCTCAGCATAGGTGGTCTTGTCGTTTGTAGTAATCATCAGGCCATGCCTGATCTTCACATTCAGTCCATCAAGGTATTTTTCCTTCTTACTGAAATCGGTTGGCACAATTCCCGAGGCCAACCTCGCCAACCAATCAAATAGCGTCGTATACTCTGTCACACTCATATTTTCTTTCTGGGTCAGGTGAGTGAACTCTTTTCTCTTGGCACTTCTAACAACCTCATTGTAGTACTTTGCATTGAAAAGTTCCTGGAACTTTTCCCAGGTCATAGTTGTGACATCATGTATCATAGACACCATGTCCCACCAGACCGGAGCGTCCTCTTGAAACTGAAATGTGGCACACACCACTCTGTCATTCCCGGTGACACCCATAAAATTCAAAATCTTCGTAATCACGGTTAGCCACTGCTCGGCTTTCATGACATCCGAACCTCCCAGAAAAACTGGAGGTGCTTGCTTGCGGAACCTTTCATACAGGGGTTCCATTCTATTCACCGCTACTACTGGTTCGACATGGACAACAGGGGCAGGTGCCACTGGAACTTCTGGAACAGGCACTGCAGGAGTACCCTGCTGTCTCAATCTCTGGATCTCATTATCTTGCTCCTCTATTCTGGCTTGCATTTCTGCAAACCTATTTTCCCAATTCTGGGCTTCCTGATTGGCTTGGGCAGCCTCGGCAGCCTGTGGCGGGTTAACATCACCCCGACCATGAGCCCTGCCCCTGGGACCTCTATCTCGGCCCCGAGCATTTAGGGGAAACAAAGCTCCCTGACCTTGATTTGACCCGACTGAGTTGCCCTGACTCCTGGTATTTCGCCTTCCATCCATCTAGTCGGAACAGCCTGCAAAACCAAGAGTTGGCATATCAGGTCATGATCAACGAGAGCTTACTAATGCCGCTTAATTTGAAAATTAAAAACATGCGCCTACTCTACTATCAGGCTACTAACATGCTTCCTAACAGGCTTTTCTTAATTCATAATAATTAAATAAACTACTAAAGCAATAAAAGCTTACTGAACCGTAGAACGAGCTAACTGCTAATGATGATTGTACATGTCGTGACAATCTTCGGAAGACAACCTGGCGGCTCTGATACCAAATTGTAACACCCTAACTAGACTAGGCGTGTTACGTGATTTTTAAACGTACTGTGCAGCTCGTTGCTGATCAACGAGGTTTATGGAAATCGTGATTAATTAAAATTTTGCTTCTTTAATTAAAACTTATAATATTTCATACAAAATACTCAGGATCCCGATTACAAAATACTTTACAAAAGTTAAATAATTCTTTACAAAATATGTGTCGCCCAGTGACTAACTACAAAAGCGCTGCCGTCCCGAGGATCGTACGCTCCAGGACTAACCGCCCCGACATTTACAATCTTCATCGGCTCGTCCTCACGGTTCCTCAGCCTTGGCCTTGCCCTTACCTACACATAAACATAGCACTGTGAGTCGACAGACTCAGTAAGAAAAGCATAAATCATAAAACATACATAAATCCCGGGTTATGATCAGACGCCCATACCCCTGACCACAATCCTAATCCCCGTGTCCCACACGGAGTCTCGAACGTTCGTACGACGGTACTTTTGACAGAGTAACAGCCTATACTCGGTACACTGGTCATACTCCAGCTGCTAGTCATACTCTAGCCTTACCGATGTGTTACAGTATCAGCCTATACTCGGTACACTAGTCATACTCTAGATGCTAGTCATACTCTAGCTTTACTGATGTGATACAGTCAAACAGTACAGTACCAACGACCATAATATCAGTCTATACTCGGTACACTGGTCATACTCCAACCGCTAGTCATACTCTAGCCTTACCGATGTGATACTGTCGGATGGTACGAAGCCAACATCATATCTAATGTAATCTAACAGGCTTCCTAACATGCACGCTAAACATGTAAATACATACTGTTATACTAATCTTACCTCAATTCCGAATTCAGGTGTGCCGGTCAATCTGAGTGGAACAAACTGCTCGGCGGTTTACAGGCTCCTAAGCCATAATAATCACAACACTGATAAGTGACACACTAAATCACTTCCCGGGGACTTAAACTAGAAACTAAAAGTTTCCCTATCGATAAAAAGCATGGCAATACCCTAAACAACACAAAAATGGGAAGAACTAGGGTTCCTAATTTTTCTCCAACCGGAATTCCGGTTCTGGGAGGAACCCAGAACACCAACCGAAATTCCGGTTCCCACAGGCTATACTGAACCGGAATTTCGGTTCAGTGCAAGAAACTATCAAAAATTCATATCTCATGCAAATCGATCCCAAACCATATCAAACCTTCCAAACCTGTTCTAAATACCCCAAGGAACATTCTCAAAGTAAGAAAACAAAGCTTCATGCATCAAAACAAAATTCACCATGTGAGCTCCAAGCTTGAGCTTCAAAGCTCAAAGCTTGGCTAACACTACAACCAGCCACTACAACTAGCTTAAACCGGTCTAAAACAACATAAGAAACATCCAGAAATCAAACTCAAGCACACACAAAGATCACAGCAGCAAAAATACCATTTCACCATTAAAAATCAAAGTTTTGGGTTTAAAAGCTTCACACATGCATAAAACCAACAACTAACAACATAATCAGTTCAAATCCATTCAATTAGACATAAATAAGCTTCTGAATGCAACAACAAACAACTACAACAATCACAACACCAAAACCACCAAGCATGCAACCATTTTCTTTCATAAACTTCAAGAAACTAAAAGAGAAGCTTGAACAAAGGTTACCTCCACTAGAATTACTCTAAGAATTGCTGAAAATGTTTGAGTTTGCAAGAAAATTCCCAGCCCTAGCAGCCCCAATCCAAACTGAAAGAGAGAAAGAGAGCTTGAGGGAAAAACTTCCTTAATTTCCAAATTTTCCAATTTTGAATAAGTGATGAAAATGCGTAAACTATGCTTTATTTCAGCCAAATAACATTACATAAATCACTTTATCACTAAATAATAAGTCCACAAAAGGACAAAGGTTTATGGGGCGAAATGACTATTTTGCCCCTCCCACACTAAAAGGGTTAAAAAGCACTTAAGGGTATTTTGAGAAAACTCTAAATTCCCGACTAATCCCGACATTCCCAATGTCTAAATAAACCGTCGCACCATGCTAAAATACTAAGTTGTGATTCTACTGAGCCATACACCGCGTTCCATGTTACCGGGCACCAAAAATGTAAAATTATGAAATTTCACTATATGACATAAAATGCATTCAGAATTCAAAAATAACAACATAAATAATTATTTAAATATATATAAATAATTTTCATAATTAAACCTTATATATTTACTAATTTCCAAATTAAACTAAGCGGTCTTTACAGTAACAAAACAAAACAAAGGCAAACATGGTCAAAAAAGATCTTTTGCTTGGACCGATGACGCCCATGTGTGCATAAGGTCGTGGCATCTACCGAGTCCACAAGCAACGAAAAAGCATGGCTTGCATGGACACATAGGATTTGTTTGGATGAAAACCAAAATTTAAACTTAAGAAAACAAGAAAACAATACAAAGCAAAGCCAAACTTGGTCATAAAAGATCTTTTGCATGGATCGCTTGGGCCCATGTGTGCGTAGGATCGTAGCATCCACCAAGTCCACAAGCAACAGAAAACTATGGCTTGCATGATGTCAATGGATTTGTATGGATGAAAAACAACAGTTAAACTCAATAAAACAAGAAAAAAAAAACAAAACAAAGCCAAAAATGGTCGAAAAAAATCTTTTGCACGGTCTGTAGGTGCCCATGTGTGCATTTGGTCGTGGCATCCACCGAGTCCATAGGCAACAGAAAATTGAGTCTTGCATGGCCACATAACATTTGTTTGGATGAAAATCAAAAGTTAAACTCAAGAAAAATAGAAAAAAAAAAACAAAACAAAAAAGATCTTCAGCATAGGCCGTAGGCGCCCATGTGTGCATAGGGTCGTCGCATCCACCAAGTCCACAAGCAATAGAAAATCGTGGCTTGCATGGCTACATAGGAATTTTTTGGATGAAAACCAAAAGTTAAACTCATGAAAACAAGATAACAAAACAAAACAAAGCCCAATTTGGTTGAAAAAGATCTTTTGTTTGGACCGTTGACGCCCATGTGTGCATAGTGTCGTGGCATCTACCGAGTCCACAAGCAACGAAAAACCGTGACTTTCATGGACACATAGGATTTATTTGGATGAGAACCAAAAGTTAAGCTCAAGAAAATAAGAAAAATAAACAAAACAAAGCCAAACTTTGTCATAAATGATCGTTTACATGGATCTCCGGTGCCCATGTGAGCATAGGGTCGTCGCATCCACCTAGTCCACAAGCAACAAAAAACCGTGGCTTGCATGGCCACATAGGACTTGTATGGGTTAAAACCAAAAGTTAAACTTAAGAAAACAATAAAACAAAACAAAACAAAGCCAAACATGATCTAAAAAAATCTTTTGCATGGTCTGTAGGTGGCCATGTGGGCATAGGGTCGTGGCAACCACTAAGTCCACAGGCAACGGAAAATTGAGGCTTGCATGGCCACATAGGATTTTTTGGATGAAAACCAAAACTTAAACTCAATTAAACTAGAAAACAGAACAAAACAAAGCCAAACATGATGAAAAAAGATCTTTTGCATGGACCGTTGGCGCCCATGTGTGCATAGGGTCGAGGCATCCATCGAGTCCACAAGCAACGAAAAATTGTGGCTTGCATGGCCACATAGGATTTTTTTGGATGAAAACCAAAAGTTAAACTCAAGAAAACAAGAAAACAAAACAAAACAAATCCAAACTTGTTCAAAAAAGATCTTTTGCGTGGACCACTGATGCCCATGTGTGCATAAGGTCTTGGCATCCACTAAGTCGACAAGCAACTAAAAATCGTGGCATGCATGGACCCTAAACCTTAAAACCATAAACCCTAAACACTAAACCCTAAGTTTTTTTATGTTCTAATTGAATTATTTTATGGATTGTTCGGCCTAGAATTAGGAATTTTAATTTAAGAACTAAATTTCTTGGTTCTGACATGGTGGATTGAGCTTTGTGATGAATTTTTGCGAATTGGTGCTTTGAATATGTTGTATTTATGATATTATATTGTTTTGGTGAAATTGGATATTGGTTGAAGCGGTTTTGGTTTGATTTTGGAGGAAAAAAACCTAGAATTTCATGCCTGCCAAAACTGGTTGATCGGTTGGTTCTAGTATAGCAGAACCGGTCAATAGGGTTATTTTCAGGGGAAGTTCCTTATGTGTTCATGCAAGCCACAGTTTATGTTGCTTGTGGACTCGGTGGGTGCCACGACTCTATGCACACGTGGGCGTCAGTAGTCCAGGAAAAAGATCTTTTTTGACAAAGTTTGGCTTTGTTTTGTTTTATTATCTTCTTTTCTTGAGTTTAGCTTTAGTTTTCATCCAAACAAATCCTATGTAGTCTTGCAGCCCCAATTTTATATTGCTTGTGGACTCGGTAGATGCCACAACCCAATGCACACATGGGCGCCAGCGATCCATGTAGAAGATCTATTTTGACCATGTTTGGCTTTGTTTTGTTCTGTTTTCTAGTTTTCTTGAGTTTAAATTTTGGTTTTCATCCAAACAAATCTTATGTGGCCATGCAAGCCTCAATTTTCCGTTGCCTGTGGACTCGGTGGTTGCCACGACCCTATGCACACATGGGCGCCTACAGACCATGCAAAAGATTTTTTTAGACCATGTTTGGCTTTTTTTTATTGTTTTCTTGAGTTTAACTTTTGGTTTTTATCCATAAAAATCCTATGTGGCCATGCAAGCCACGATTTACTGTTGCTTGTGGACTAGGTGGATGCCACAACCCTATGCTCACATGGGCACCAGCGATCCATGCAAAATATCTTTTATGACCAAGTTTGGCTTTGTTTTGTTTTTTTTTTCTTGTTTTCTTGAGTTTAAATTTTGGTTTTTATCCAAATAAATCCTATGTATCCATGCAAGCCACGATTTTCCATTGCTTGTGGACTCGGTGGATGCCACGCCCCTATGCACACATGGGCGTCAGTGATCCAAGCAAAAGATCTTTTTTGACCAAGTTTGGCTTTGTTTTGGTTTGTTATCTTATTTTCTTGAGTTTAAATTTTGGTTTTCATCCAAACAAATCCTACGTAGCCTTGCAAGCCCCAATTTTCCATTTCATGTGGACTCGGTGGATGCCACGATCCAATGAACACATGAGCGCCAGCAGTCCATGTAGAAGATCTTTTTTGACCATGTTTGGCTTTTTTTTTTAAAGTTTTCTTGAGTTTAAATTTTGGTTTTCATCCAAACAAATCCTATGTGGCCATGCAAGCCTCAATTTTCTATTGCCTGTGGACTCGGTGGATGCCACGACCTTATGCACACATGGGCGCCTACAGACCATGCTAAAGACTTTTTTCGACCATTTTTGGCTTTGTTTTGTACAGAGTTGAGCGATTTTTGTTTCAGTTTCTTGTAAGGCCCCTTGCTGGAATAGAGCTACCCATACTGAGGTGTGAAAGCCATCTTTTAAGTAAGTTGAAACTTTGTAATTAAGAGTTATGAAGAGGATGCACTACCATAGAAAAGGGCTACCTTCAGTATGGTGTGATAGCATCCAGTTGCGGGATTAAATTGAAAAAGGCGAAAAAGAAAAATCTTGCCAAGGACAATGATCCTATTTTCACTGCACACACTAATGTCTGATAAGTGTGTACAAGTTTGTAAGTCTCCTCTACTAAAAAAAATCCTGGTTCACATTTTATGTAGCTTGTCTATTTTTTCTCAACATCTAGTAAGTATGGTTTGTATTTGAGACACTAAATTCTTACTATTTTTAAAAGCATAACATGGTTATTTGTTCTTTTTATGAAACTTAGAAAGATGCATGCATTAGAATAACTTGATTTTTGTATAAAATATTTTAGTCTCTTGTTTTTTTTTATTTCGATTTTTTTTTTTTTTAAAAAAAAAAAAGGTGTCATGTGACTTGACTTTTGGGCTAAGAAAAATTGGTCATTTGTCTTTCTTTTGGTAAGTATCAACATGTGCTTTATTTAGTAAATTTTTGATGAGTTTCCTCTTAAAATTTGATTTCTTATTCTTTATATTTTGTTTAATTGTTGATCATGATTGGTTTTCAGATTTTAATTTTTGGAAAATCTTGGTTTATTTTGTCTTTGGCCCTTATAGATAAACAAAAAGGAGGAGTAATTGGGTTTTTAATTGTATACTCAACTGTCCAGGGGGAGTTGAGGTTTGTGTTTGTGTTCATCTTTGGTCAAAGTTAGCTTTTTATTTTGGTTTAATGTTGTGCTTCTCGGGGGGAGTTTTATTTGTTTTGCTAACTTTGTTTTGTAGGTGTTGGTTAATTAAAAATATTTTGATTATCAAAAGTTCCAAAGGGAGAGATTGTTAGGTCCTTTTTTGACAATTTAGTTGTCAAAATATTTTTTAATTAATGTGCATTTTAATGAGCTTTTAAATTGTTTTATTTTGTGCATTTAATTACTCTTTTCTTCTAAGGAAAGATTCCTTCTCAGCTGGTCTCTTTTTTGTTTAAGAAACTTCTTGTAAGAGAAGGAATTCTCTTATGGAAAGTTATCTAATTTTGAGAAACTTAACTTTCCCTTTTTCTAATTAATGATTTCGATTTTGCCTTAATTAGAACAAATCAAATTATCTTTATTTGGCAGGTTTGAAGTCCAAATTCGTGATCTTGGTTCAATTTGGAAAGTTCCCTTTCTGGTCCTGATCTGCTACTGTGAAACCCGATTCTGATGCTGCAAATCAGGAATTTTTTTAAGAAAGTTTTGTACAACTGGGAACTCGTTTTTGTGGCTGTGTCTAGGGTTGCTATGTTCTATAAATAAGATCTAGAGAGCAGCCAAACGATTTCATCTCTTCTAGTCTCATATTTCCATATCTTTCTTTGTGAGAAGAGTGTTTCATTTGTAAAAACCTAGAATGTTCAACTACGTTTTGGTTTTCTTATTATGATCTCATAATATTCTTAGAATAGGTTGAAGAGAAGCTTTGAACAAGCGTGGGTCTTTGGGAAAAGACTTTTCCAAGTCTCATTTCGGGAGGAAGTGAGCATATATATTCGGAAGAAGATTTGTTTAAGCCTTACTTCGGGAGGAAGTAAGCACACATCAATAGCTGAAGGGAGTTCACTACTTGGTGTGTTTCAGAGATCAGATTAGCAAGGTGGATTACAAAGGGTTGCGACAAATCACTAGAGGGAGTCTAAATTTGTTTAAGTCAATTGCTTTTGTAATCTTTGATACTTTACTAATTGATTTCATTCTCTGGGCGTGGCCCCGTGGACTAGTAGTGTTTGAAAGAACACTGATACCACGTACAAATCTCTTGTGTCAAGTGATTTAATTTTCTGCAATTATTTTTATATTACGTACGTTCTGTTTTGTCGCTGCAAAACTGGTCTCTATAGTATCAGAATTATATTCTGCTTCTGCAGACGTATATAGTTTTATATTTTCGTATATATTATTGACATTTGCAAAAACTCAGTTTTTCAGCCTGTGGACTCGGTGGATGCCACGACCTTATGCACACATGGGCGCCTACAGACCATGCAAAAGATTTTTTTTCGACCATGTTTGGCTTTGCTTTGTTTAGTTTTATAGTTTTTTCGAGTTTAACTTTTGGTTTTCATTCATACAAATCCTATGTGGACATGCAAGCCACGATTTTCCGTTACTTGTGGATTCAGTGGATGCCACGTCCCTATGCACAAATGGGCGCCAGCGACCCATGCAAAAGATCTTTTATGACCAAGATTGGCTTTGTTTTGTTTGGTTTTCTAGTTTTCTTCAGTTCAACTTTTGGTTTTCATCCAAACAAATCCTATGTGGCCATGCAAGCCTCAATTTTCTGTTGCCTGTGGACTCAGTGGATGCCACGACCCTATGCACACATGGGCGTCAACGGTCCAGGCAAAAGATCTTTTTTGACCAAGTTTGGCTTTGTTTTGTTTTGTTATCTTGTTTTCTTGAGTTCAACTTTTTATTTTCATCCAAACAAATCCTATGTAGCCTTGCAAGCCCCAATTTTCCGTTGCATGTGGACTGGTGGATGCCACGACCCTATGCACACATGGGCACCAACAGTCCATGTAGAAGATCTTTTTTGACCATGTTTAGCGCTGTTTTGTTTTGTTTTCTAGTTTTCTTGAGTTTAAATTGTGTTTTCATCCAAACAAATCCTATGTGGCCATGCAAGCCTTAATTTTTTGTTGCATGTAGACTTGGTGGATACCACGACCTTATGCACACATGGGCCCCTACAGACCATGGAAAAGATTTTTTTTCGACCATGTTTGGCTTTTTTTTGTTTTATTTTTTTTTTCTTGAGTTTAACTTTTTTTTTCATCCATACAATTTCTATGTGGCCATGCAAGCCACGGTTTTCTGCTACTTGTGGTCTCAGTGGATGCTACGACCCTATGTACACATGGGCGCCAGCGATCCATGCAAAAGATCGTTTATAACCAAGTTTGGTTTTGTTTTGTTTTATTTTCTTGTTTTCTTGAGTTTAACTTTTAGTTTTCATCAAAACAAATCCTATGTGTCCATGCAAGCCACAGTTTTTCGTTGCTTGTGGACTCGGTGGATGCCACGACCCTATGCACACATGGACATCCTTTTATTTTGTTACTATCTTTTTAAATAAATAAATTATCGAATAATATATTTAATTCAATTTTCAAAAGATAATTAATTAATTTTGTTGAATTATTTTAATCAATAAAATAATCAAACAAAATTAACATGGACCTTTATATGTTTTTATACGTGTGAGCTATATTTTAAAGTTTAAAATTAATTTCTCAATTTTACCATAAATAATATTTATTATTTATTTTGTCAATAAATAAAAATTGATTAATTCTCATTAATCTCTTATTTCACAAGAGTTAAAAATAAATATCATTTTCTTTAAAATAATATATTCCTCTTTTTAATATTATTTACGAATAATATTATATTTAACTAATTAATATAGTTTTATTCAATAAAACTAAATAGTTTAATACTATTAATTATACAATTCCCAATTGTCGTAATTATTCAAAATAATAATTTTATAAATTACTTTTTTACCCTTAAGAATTTATTTCTCATAGAAATTAATTCTCACTCAAATTTACTCATAATATAAAACCTTCTCTTGTACATTGTTCTGTAGAGGTGATTTGGAAACCATGGACCTATATTTTAAAGCTCCATTAAACATTTGTTTATTATCGATCTCATCAATAGAATAATCTGGTTTATTAATTCTATTATTACTCCACTATAATTATGGAATTGCACTCTTTGACAATATAGAATTATATTTACAGAATTCTTACTTGTAGTCCATCGATATAATCAATATAAGTAGTTTGCCCTCCAATTATTAGTTCATAATTAAAGTTGGTCAAAACTACCATTTTACCCTTCTAATTATCTATTGACTCATTATGTACCATTAATTCAATGTGAACAGTTACTTTATAACTTATTATAGATTTGAATATAACTGTTAGCACTCCCAGAATTAACACTATAAGGGAATTAATATTCGGTTCGTTAGAAAACCTTGGATTCCTTTGGTGCATGGGCGGCTAATAGCCTGTGCAACATGGGCAGTTGCACAGGGCCTTAAAATAATAGGGGCCTATTATTATTATTATATAAAATATAAAAAGATGTTAATTAATATTGAGAATAGGAAAGGTTGTTTTTAGTAGTTTCCCATAGCATAACGTTAATATTAATGTTATGTACAATTATTATATAAATACACAATTGACATTCCCATTTTTATCTCATTCTTCCTCTTTCTCTCATTCTTTTTTTTTAAAAAAAAAATCAGTATCATTCTCTTCCTTTCTCATATTTTTAAATCAATTTTAGTTTTTGGCTGCCATCAATTCTCATAAAAAAAAAGCCAGGTATATATTATATATATATTATAATATAAATGTTACATAATGTATATATATTATTTATGTGTATTCTCTTTCTCTAATATATATATTTATATATATACATATATATATATATATATATTAGATTAGAGCTTTCATTTGGTGGTTGATTTGTTATTTTTTTTTTCACTTGGTGATTGTAGTATTGGGCAATTGGCGACATTGAATTTGTGATAGCAACAAATACCAGGTTCTTATGTTCCTTTATTCACTTCTAATTTAATTATTACTCTCTTGATTGTTCTTTGAAATATTATATTAGCTCTTTTTTTTACTATGCCTCCAAATATTAGAAAACATGAGTCTGGGTATGAAAAACGTAAGAAAAAGAAAAAAAATTGAGGAGTTAACTCAATCTCAAAAAGGAGCTCTTGATAAATTTATTATAAAAGAACCATCAGTTTCTTTAGAAAATCATAATTATGACATTGTTGATATTGAAATTCGTGAAAATATGGTTCCTAATGAAAATGTTAGTATTGAGAATCAAAATGAAAGTGTTGATGTGGAAAAAAGAGGTGATGTGCCTATTGAAAATGTTAATGTCAAAAATAATAATGATGTGTCATTTAAAAATGATAATATGGAAAATCTAAATCATAATACTACAAATAGTGATGATGATCATTTGAATAATTCACTTAAAAACGAAGATGTTTTAGAGGATAATGATGATAACAATGCAGAGCAATCAAACCCATTTGAACATTTGCTTGATATATTTGATCCAAGAAATTGGGATGCTCTTGATTCAAAAATAATTGATAGTGTAAGTGGTATTTTAGTAATTAAAATCACATAAAAGGTATAAATGTTGTCTTTACCTTATGGAGGTATTTTTGTAAATAAAATGTCAATTTATATTTTTTATGTAATAATTTCTTGATTTATTAGTGTTGAAGGGTCCAAAAAAAGATTTTTCTGTTATGAGTGGTTCTAAAACTAAATTTTCTAGACGATTCACTGCTAATTTGTATACTAGAGTTTTATAAAATGGAGAGAAGTGTGATCGAGATTGTCTTGTTTATTCAAAAGAGTTAGATAGAGTATTTTGTTGGATTAAAATCTTTTGTGGGCACATATGTATAATGTATATGCTATTATAAAGTGTGATACAAAATTAAGTGACCAATTATGTTATGGGTATCCAAATGGTATTAAAGTGTCATGGAATTAATGTGTAGATACCATAAGTTAATTTATAATTTGTTGAGGGGCCAAATTATAAATACCCAAGAGTTATTCTAAGATGACTCTATAAATAGGTAGTGGTCCCCAAGAAACACAAGGGTTTTCTGTATTCTCTCCTTCCCCATCAGAGAAAATACTCTAGAAAATAGTGTATTCTTGGAAGATCAAAACCTTCTCTGCAATCTCCAACAATGGCTTCAGGTTAGTGCTTCCGCTGATCTTTTATCTTCATCTTCTTCTTTAATTTAGCAAAGGCTTTATAGATTTATGAATTAGGGTTTTTTTATATTAAAGCACTTTATGAATATGTTTAGATCTGTGATTTATATATTTCTTAAGTGTTTTATAAATCCTAACAAGTGGTACCAGAGCCACCTTTGTTGAATTAATTGAAGATCTGATGATTTGGTTTATAAAATTTGGGGATTTTGAAAATTAGGGTTTTGATTTTCTTTGAATTGTACTGCTGCCATAATTTTTTTTTTGGATTCAGTCACATATGTTTAAATTTTAATTTATGTGATGATCATAATTGTGGGCTTGTGTGATCGGCAACCAATTATGTATATATAACACTGAAGCGACTCGTAATGAATCGTATGTACATATGTAATTTTGTTTTCTTTTTTCTTTTGGATTTAATTAATAAAAGCTCATGTGTATATGGTTCTTTGTCTGGTCTTGTATGGCTTCGGTAAGATATATGGTTCTTTGTCTCATCAATTGTCTGGTCTTGTCTTATATGCTTTCATAAAGTACGGTACAGGTTTACTTTTTCCTGATTGAATTATATATATATTTCAATCGTGATGGACATCAGTGTTTTCAATCGTATTGATTGACATTTTTTTTTTAATTGTGGATTCATATACATATATACAGTATATTGGTTTTCATTGTTTTTTTTTTTTCCTTTGGGCTTTAATTAAGATATGTATATTTTGTCATGTTAGATATATATTTTGAATAATTATTGAGCAGGTTACGCATTGATTTATTTTAAGTATATTTATATATGATATGTTTCAATGTGTAATAGATGTTACAATATAGTTTGGTAAATATGTATTTTGGTACAAACAATTTAATTCAAATTTTGGTGTTGGTTTATGACTAATATTTTGAGTAAATTAATTGAAACAATATGTCGCCAAAGTGACCTCTTTTGTGTAGATTAATTTATTTAAATATTAGGTTGGTTGTGTGTTTGTAATTGATGCTTATATTGACTAGCCCAAAGGTAAGTGAATATTTTGCTAGATTTCAAACATACCTGTGGCAATAAATGTGTGACAATTATAAGGTATTTTGTGTGAGCAATACGTTAATCCAAAGATTGACCTATTGTTTGACACAGTTTTTATTGTCAATATTTGATTGCTACACCAAGAGTACCGCTTACAGTTAATATTACTGTCCAAAGACTTGATATTAATGTGTGTTTGGTATCTTGAGATGGG
The DNA here is from genome assembly GCF_029168945.1 of Cannabis sativa. Taxonomy (NCBI): domain Eukaryota; kingdom Viridiplantae; phylum Streptophyta; class Magnoliopsida; order Rosales; family Cannabaceae; genus Cannabis; species Cannabis sativa. The sequence goes on along the minus strand of NC_083602.1, from coordinate 14,526,098 downwards.
ATTAACCAATTTTTGAATTTATTGTTTAATTATGCATATTAATGTGAGCTTGTTTTATTTGTTCTATATCCAGCTAGTTCATCTTCTGCTGCTTCAATATCTGCTAACATTAATTCTATTCCTATGCTTAATGGGACCAATTTCAAGGATTGGAAAAGGAACCTACTTATAGTTCTGGGATGTATGGATTTAGACCATGCACTAAGGAATGAACAACCTGCACCTCTCACTAAGGAAAGTTCCCATGATGATAAAAGGGAATTTGAGAGGTGGGATCGTTCAAATCGCATGAGTCTAATGATTATGAAACACAGCATTCCAGAAGCTTTTTGGGGCACAGAATCCGAAGGGGTTACTATGGCTAAAAATTTCCTTGAACAAATTGAGGAACGTTTTGCTAAAAACGATAAGGTTGAAATGACAACACTTCTTGGTTCTTTAATGAACATGAAGTATAAGGGTCAAGGAAATGTAAGGGAGTACATTATGGAAATGCATCATATTGTCTCAAGATTAAGGACACTTAAGATTGAGCTTTCAGATGATGTACTTGTACTCATGGTTTTGTTAACGCTTCCTCCACAGTTTAACCAATTTAAAATTAGTTACAACTGTCAAAAGGAGAAATGGACTCTCAACGAGCTTATTTCTCATTGTGTGCAAGAGGAAGAAAGGTTGAAAAAGGACAAAACCGAAAGTGCTCATTTGGCCACTACTCCTAAGGATAAGGGCAAGAAACGGAAATTTGAGAATGAAGTCGCTAAGGGTCCGGTTCAAAAGAAACAACAACGGGATTCTAAGGGTTGTTTCTTTTGTGACCAACCTGGACATGTGAAGAAAGATTGTGCCAAATATCACGCATGGCGTGTAAAGACAGGTATTAATCTTGCTTTGGTACGTTTCCGAGGTTAATTTAGTTTCGGTACCTAGAAACACTTGGTGGATAGATTACGGTGCTACTACTCACATAAGTGTTTCTATGCAGGGTTGCCTGAGCTACCGAAAGCCAAGTGATGGTGAAAGATACATCTTTGTGGGCGATGGTCAATCGGTGGAAGTGGAAGCAATTGGGCATTTCAGATTGTTATTAGGAACTGGTTCTTATTTGGATTTGAAAGACACTTTTGTTGTGCCGTCTTTTAGGCGGAATTTAGTTTCTGTTTCTTTGTTGGACAAATTTGGATATTGTTGTTCATTTGGAAACAATCAATTTACTTTGTCTTTAAATTCAAATATTATTGGAACTGGTTATTTGAATACTTATGACAATCTTTATTTGTTAGAAACAATTGCATCCTATAATGAAACCTTGCATGTGGAATCACGAGGTACTAAACGCAAATTAAATAAAGAAAATTCAGCGTCATTATGGCATAAACGCTTAGGTCATATCTCAAGAGGTAGAATTGAGCGTCTTGTGTCTGATGACATTTTAGAGTCTCTTGACTTCACAGATTTCAATGTCTGTGTAGATTGTATCAAGGGAAAACAGACCAAAACTAAGAGATTAGGTGCCAATAGAGCTTCAGAAGTCTTAGAATTGATTCACACAGATATTTGTGGGCCATTCCCTACGGCATCTTGGAATGGTCAACAATATTTTATATCATTCATAGACGATTACTCACGTTATGGGTACCTATATCTCATTCATGAAAAATCTCAGTCTGTGGACGTGTTCAAAGCTTACAAAGCTGAAGTTGAGAATCAACTCAACAAAAGAATTAAGAACGTCAAATCTGATCGTGGTGGTGAGTACTACGGTAGATATGATGGCTCAGGTGAACAACGTCCAGGACCATTTGCTAAATTCCTAGAGGACTGTGGTATTGTCCCACAGTACACCATGCCAGGATCACCTAGCATGAATGGTGTTGCTGAGAGACGAAATAGGACTCTTAAAGATATGGTAAGGAGCATGATCGCTCATTCTACCTTACCTGAGTCCCTCTGGGGAGAAGCATTAAAGACAGCAGCTTACATTCTGAATAGAGTACCAAGTAAAGCAGTTGCAAAAACACCTTATGAGCTTTGGACAGGTCGAAAGCCTAGTCTAAAGCATTTCCACATTTGGGGATGTCCAGCTGAGGCAAGGCCTTATAGGCCACATGAAAATAAATTGGACTCCAAAACAGTTAGCAGCTACTTTATTGGTTATTCTGAGCGATCTAGGGGCTATAAGTTTTATGATCCCACTGTCAGAAATATATTTGAGACGGGAACTGCAACATTTTTTGAGGATGTTGAATTTGGGGGGAGAAATAAGGTTAGAGACATTGTTTTTGAGGAGGAATTGAATTCAAACTCAGTTCCTACTATCATTTTAGACAATGTTCAGGCTTCCACACCTGTCATTGATCAAGAAATGAATCCGGAACCTCAACAAGACAATGTTGAACAACTCCCAAATCAAAATGAGGCTATTGTTCCAGAAGAACAAATTCAACACCCTCAAGAACAAGAGCCATTAAGGAGGTCCACAAGAGAGAGAAGAAATGCTATTTCAGATGATTATTTTGTATTTCTTCAAGAACATAAGGATGAAATTGGAATGATGGAAGATGATCCAATCAACTTGCATCAGGCCATGAAAAGTTCTAACTCTCAAAAGTGGATTGATGCCATGGATGAAGAGAATAAGTCTATGCAAGACAATAAAGTTTGGGAAGTTGTCCCATTACCAGAAGGTGTAAAACCAATTGGTTGTAAGTGGATACTTAAAACCATGAAAGAAAGAATATGGTTTGCAAATTAAAGAAATCCATCTATGGACTCAAGCAAGCTTCTCGTCAGTGGTATCACAAGTTTCATCAAGTAATTATCTCATTTGGTTTTGAGATGAATATTATTGATGATTGTGTATATCACAAGTTCAGTGGGAGTAAATACATATTTCTGGTTCTATATGTCGATGACATATTGCTTGCTACTAATGATATAGGCTTATTGCACGAAACCAAGAGATTTTTATCTAAGCAATTTGAGATGAAAGATCTTGGTGACGCCTCTTTTGTATTAGGAATTCAAATACGTCGAGATCGTTCTCGGGGTATTCTTGGATTATCACAAAAGAGCTATATCGATAAAGTACTCAAAAGGTTTGGCATGCAAGATTGTAGACCAGGTGATACCCCTGTTGCTAAAGGAGACAAATTCAGTCTTAGACAATGCCCTAAAAGCAGCCTTGAAATTCAGGAAATGAAAAAGATTCCCTATGCATCAGTTGTAGGGAGTCTAATGTATCTTCAGGTATGTACGCGTCCAGATATTGCGTACATTGTTGGGATGTTAGGCAGATATTTAAGCAACCCTGGTATGGACCATTGGATAGCAGCCAAGAGGGTTATGAGGTATCTTCAGAGAACAAAAGATTACATGCTCACATACAGGAAATCAGATCATTTGGAGGTCGTAGGGTATTCTGATTCTGATTTTGCTGGATGCCAAGATAGCAGAAGGTCTACATCAGGCTACATTTTCTTGTTAGCTGGAGGAGCTATATCCTGGAAAAGTGTCAAACAGACACTTGTAGCTTCTTCCACTATGGCGGCTGAATTTGTAGCGTGTTATGAGGCATCAAATCAGGGAATATGGCTGAGAAACTTTGTCACTAGGCTGCGTGTTTTGGAGAATGTTGAAAGACCACTTAAGATATTTTGTGACAATAAATCAGCAGTGCTGTATTCCAACAACAATAGGAGCTCATCCAAGTCAAAGCATATTGACATAAAGTTCCTAGTTGTGAAAGAAAGAGTGCAGAGTGGACAGATTTCCATAGAGCATATTGGGACAAACTCCATGATAGCGGATCCGCTCACAAAAGGATTACCACCCAAGGTCTTTCATGAGCACACTGCTCATATGGGTGTAGTATTGCTTGAGGATATCATGATTTAGTGGGAGTTTGTATTCTCTTTGCTTTATGTTTGTTTAAGACATTTATGTATTTGGTTATTTTCTGATCAGAAATAAAGTTTTTCAGTTTATTCACTCTGTTTTGTTATGTTTAAGTTTGACCTCATTTTGGTTTAGGAGGACCAGTTGGAAATAGGCATGTTCGGTTCACATTGCATGTAATTTCCATGCTACACATCCATGATTGATCTATGTCATTTGGCTATATTTGTATATGTGACCATTGATGGGTTTAGTCATGATTGATATGACGAAAATCGCTTTGATCCTATATGGGTATAGTTGATGGACGAGATTGTTGTAAATACCTTTACATAATAGCAAATTTTGAGCTCATAAGGTTATACATTTATCAGGTAACATATGTTGCCCAAGTGGGAGATTGTTGGATTAAAATCTTTTGTGGGCACATATGTATAATGTATATGCTATTATAAAGTGTGATACAAAATTAAGTGACCAATTATGTTATGGGTATCCAAATGGTATTAAAGTGTCATGGAATTAATGTGTAGATACCATAAGTTAATTTATAATTTGTTGAGGGGCCAAATTATAAATACCCAAGAGTTATTCTAAGATGACTCTATAAATAGGTAGTGGTCCCCAAGAAACACAAGGGTTTTCTGTATTCTCTCCTTCCCCATCAGAGAAAATACTCTAGAAAATAGTGTATTCTTGGAAGATCAAAACCTTCTCTGCAATCTCCAACAATGGCTTCAGGTTAGTGCTTCCGCTGATCTTTTATCTTCATCTTCTTCTTTAATTTAGCAAAGGCTTTATAGATTTATGAATTAGGGTTTTTTTATATTAAAGCACTTTATGAATATGTTTAGATCTGTGATTTATATATTTCTTAAGTGTTTTATAAATCCTAACATATTTTGTTTTTGTTGCAAAAGTTTTTAAAAGTGGGATTGGTAGAGGCATGTTAACAAATGAAGGCTTTAGTGATTGGACGCATATTGGTGAAAGACTTAAAGAGCATGAGATTAGCATGGAACATGTTAAATATATGACCACTTGGTATGAATTGCGTCTAAGGCTTAAAAAGAATCAAACGATTGATAAAACTACTCAAAGGCTAATTGAAAAAGAAAAAGATCATTGGAAAAAAGTTTTTACTAAGAATTATTTTAATAGTGAAATTTCTTGCTAAACATAACTTGGCCTTTCGTGGTTTTAATGAGAAATTGTATCAAAATAGCAATGGAAATGTTTTGGGCTTAATTGAAATGTTGGCAGAGTTTGACCCTGTTGTCCAAGAACATATTAAACGCATTACAAATGATGATATTCACAATCATTATCTTGGACATAACATCCAAAATGAGTTAATACTTTTGCTTACTTCTGCAATCAAAACTAAAATCATTAAAAAAGTCAAACAAACAAAGTATTTTTCTGTGATACTTGATTGTACTTTTGATGTTAGTCATCAAGAGCAGATGTCCTTAATATTGAGATATGTGGATGTTTCTTCACATTCGGTTAACATTGAATAATATTTTTTAGGATTTTTAAATGTGAATGATACAACTGGTCAAGGACTTTTTGATGTTTTAAAAAATGAGTTGAAAAAACTTAATCTTGACATATTTGATGTGCGAGAACAAGGTTATAATAATGGGTCAAATATGATAGGAAAACATCAAGGTGTACAATAAAATTTTTTAGACATAAATCCAAGAGCCTTTTATACTCCTTGACAGGATGTCATAGTCTTAATTTGACATTATGTGACATGGCTGAATCATGTAGTAAAGCTAGAGATTTTTTTGAAGTTATCCAGCGCATATATACGATTTTTGCCAATTCTACTAAGAGATGGCAAATTTTGAAAGATAATGTGAAAGGATTGACTCCAAAATCATTGTCATCCACTCATTGGGAAAGTCGTGTAGATAATGTTAAAGCTATAAGATTTCAAATATCAGAATTTAGAGAAGCTTACTTGAACTGTCAAAAAAAGATGGACTTGATTCTAAAATAAGAAGTGAAGCAAAATCCTTGGCAACAAATGACTTTGGAGATTTTAAGTTTTTAATAGCAATTATTATTTGGTTTGAAATATTATCTGCTATTAATTTAGTTAGCAAGCTTTTACAATCAAAAGATATGCTTATTGATGTTGCTATGAAAAAAATAAAAAGGTTAATTTATTTTCTTGAAAAATATAGAGAAACAGGTTTTTATGATGCCTTAAATAGTGCTAAGAAAATTGCTATTGATATGAATATTGATCCAATTTTTCCTCAAAGACGCACAATTCGAAGAAAAAGACAATTTGATGAGAATTTGAATACCCCATCTATTGAGTTATCAGGAGAAGAATCTTTTAGAATTAATTATTTTTTTTACCTTGTTGATCAAGCCATTGTTTCTCTTACTAAGCGATTTGAACAATATGAAGAATATGAAAATATTCTTGGTTGCTTGTTTACTTCTGATAAGCTCCAATTATTAGACAGTACAGGTTTGAAGTCTTGTTGTAGTCATTTTGAAAAGGCATTGAAACATAATGAACAATATGATATTGATGGAAATGTATTATATGTGGAGTTAAAGTTATTAAGAGAAATCTTGCCTAGGGAAAAAATGAGAGCTATTGATATATTGAAATTTTTGAAAGGCGTAGATTGTTTTCCTAATACAATTATTGCGTACATAATTTTATTGACTATTCCTGTGATAGTTGCTTCTGCAGAAAGAAGTTTTTCAAAATTGAAGTTGTTAAAGTCCTACCTGCAGTCTACCATGTTACAAGAAAGACTTAATGGATTAGCATTGATCGTGATTGAAAATGATGTTTTAGAAACTGTAAAATATGAAGAGATGGTTGATGAATTCGCTTCAAAAAGTATGCGAAGAATGGCTTTTTTTAAATAGAAGGTTGATAATTACTTAAAGTTGTAATGAAATAAATAACAATTATTATAATAAAATAGTTTTTTTTTTATTAGGAGCCTAAAATTTAAGATTGGAACAGGACCTCCAAAATGTTTAAGACGGCCCTGCTTTGGTGTATAACATGTTCCCAACCACTCATGTTATTAAGCTCCCAAAACAGAAGTTGTAAGAATCATCTTCTCTGAGAAACTTTAACAAGTGAATCAAAGAACTCAATGAACACAAACATGAGTTCATGTATACTCATGATTCAAGTTATTCTACTTATGGTCATCGTTGTGATATGAGTAACGTCTACTATTCTAAGTCATCCCTACTTCCTATATGTTGGGCTTCCATTCATAGCTAGGTGCAGAGACCGCTTCTTCAACCATTCATAGATAGGTGAAAATATATGCGTAGTTGGCTATTGGTACATTTCATTATGTGCTTCAAGTTCCACTACTAGTGTTGGTGATCTATTGCGCTGAGCCTGTGAAAACTTCTTCAACAAATCATCTTAAGCATGCTCATAGTCCTTCCAATGCCTCTATTAGATCGTTAGCCTTACTATTATTGGGTTCTCTGGAACATCAGCCATCTATGGGTCAGCGGAACACACATCCTTAGCCCCCACCTCTATTGGTCGTTCCTTTCACATTGATTCTAACTGATCTTCTAGTTGCATGTGTGAGCTCTTACAAGAAATGTTGATTTAATAGAAACAAAAGAGTTCAATTATAGGGAGAGAAGATTCCATGAATATATCTAAACTTAATGTTGTCAAGCTTAACTAGTAATATTCTATTTATCAAACAAAGTCTAATGAATTCCTAATATAATTTATTCTAAATTTTAAAGAAAGGAACATTGTCCTTCCTAGTTTCAATTCAAGACAATAAAGAAAAATAAAACCTATTCATATTCTTCATAAAAAGTGTAATCGATCATAGCAGGTAATATACTCTTAATTTCTCTAAGCACCCACTACAGATGAGGCACTAATTATAGGAAACATATTTTAACAAAAATCTATGTATCACATATAAAACTATTAATGGCAAAACTAAGCATATTGAAACTAACACTTACATTATAGTGAGAGGGATTTTTTTCAGTCTTCTGTATGTATACTGTGAGTATCCTTCGGGCTAAGGAACGATCGGCTCTGATACCAACTGTAACGCCCCAATATTTTACCTTATTTTACAAAGTGCTAATTTTGATGCATTAATTAAAAAGAGTCAAAGCTGTTTGAAAATACACAGTGGGTTTTACAATAAATATGCAAAAAGGTGAATGATCATTCATATTAAAACAAAATAAGTAGTTGAGTGTATTTTTCTTAAAAAAATAAAAATAAATTTATAACATCCCACTGAGCTCAGATTACTTTATTATAAAAAAAACAAAACCAAGGCTCCACCGGCGTTCTGCATCGTTTGCTCGTCCATAGCCCCTCGCAAGATACATACCGTAACCGACCCATCTCATCAAACTTACATTCAATGTTCCCTGTCTATTTCCTGTAGGGGGAAAGTAAGGGGGTGAGCTAAAAGCCCAGTAAGGAAATGCTTAACATACAATAGCATTCAATACACTAAACATATCTTAAAATTCACAAAAATATGATTCTTTATAACATTAACGTATCCAGTCTTAACAATAGTATATACCTTAGATCATAATTGTAATTTAAATAACTTCAGATATGCAAAGCTATATCATATATCATATATTTGTACTAAACGAAACCATTACATATATGTAGGGACAACAACCCTGACATCATACTCATAGCACAATCATAGCAATAACATATAAAAATTATTTCAATCATATCATGTCTTTACCATAACATTGGCATATCATAGTCATTACTTACATAACCCGGGCCTAGCCTGGCCCTACAATATCCTGGGCCTAATCTGCCCATATAATAACCTGGGCCTATGTAGCCCTACCATTGTTATAGGATAGGGTATCTCTATATTCAACAGTAACATCACTGTATCATACCCCACCATAACAATGTCATACACGAATCAGACAAATGTAGGGTAGGGTATCTCTACATTCAACGGCCTTACCCCGTATCATACCCCACCATGGCCCCTCATTTGTACCTGAGACGTTAGCATACAACATACAACATACAACATACAACACACCACATACATCATACAACATACAACATACAACATACAACATTTGTCTGATTCGTGTATCATACCCCACCATGGCCCCTCATTTGTACCTGAGACGTTAGCATACATCATACAACATACAACATACAAATCGTACCAACTATAATATATATATATATATCGATTCACAAACTCATATTGTGTCCATACCACACATTCTCAGTACTATATACACATTCATAATAATACATCACAAATAATATTTCAATAGACAAATAATTTAAATTATGCAGTTAAACACATAAAACTACTTAATTTCCTTACCTCAAATCCCGCTGCTTAAGACTTGTTATCTCGTCACTACTACCTATAATAAGACAGGGGTCAAGGCCCTAATATTAAATTCGTACTCTTACAGTACAGCAGAAAGATCACTATTTTTGACTAACAACTACACTAATTCAGTAAAAGTTGTCTTCATAAAAATTATAAGAAATTCCATTATCTTTCTAATGATATAAAGATCATTAAAAATGGATTAAAACTGAGGGAGTTATGATTGTTTTACTGAAACTATTTCTGAGAAGGAATATAGAGTAACAAATTATACAACTTAGCAAAAATACAAACTTTTTGTATTGAAAGGTTCAGAACTAGAATATAACATCCTCATGAAAGTTTTAGGAAATTAAATTCCCTTTCCAATGATACCAAAATCTTTGAAATTGGAATTATATTGAAGATATATTGCAATTTTATCAAAACAGTTTTGGAAGAACAAGATTCAAGAAACGAAGCAAATAATACAGAAGGAAAATAACTTTTTGACATAGTATAACTCCGAATTAACAAAATGTTCCTTCATGAAGCTTATGGGAAATCTAATAAGCTTTGGAACCATATATAGATCATTAAAAATGGATGAGAATTGAGAGAGTTATGGTATTTTAAGTGAAAGTACTTTTTTCTGGGAATATGAAAAAAATGATTTACAACAATATCAGAAAGATGATAATTTTCGACATAGAATATCACCGAAATGGTGAATAGTTTCTTCATAAAAATTTTAGATCATCGAATAAGCTTTCTAACGATATAAAAATCGCTGGAAACGGATCAATATTGAGAGAGATATGACTATTTTACTAAGACAATAATTTTCAGAAAAAAATAAAAAACGAGATTTCATAGTTTAACCTAAAAGTTCACAACAATAAGTGGAAGAACTCTCTTACCTCTTGATGACTCTTCTTAATCAGTGCTAGATCTTGAAATCTCAAATTATTAGAATGGTGATGATGATCTCAATCTTATGTTGATGAAAATCATGAGTGTTGTTTGGCGAAGAGAACGAAACAAGAAGGAAAATTATAAATATTTGATAGATAGCCAGATGAATAACTTGTAGGGTATAGGATTTTATGAGTGTCTTTTCTAAGAATTGTGTTCAGGCTAGAATTGTGTTAAAGAAAGAGATTGAGATTGAGTTTTATTTTTGTCAGGGTTAGAGGCTCTGCATATTACGTATCAAGAATGTGATAGATTTAGGTTTTATAATCTAATTAAACCTATAAAAGAAAATAATAAAATAACCCCTATAATCTGATGCTAATTTAATTCTAAATAGAAAATAAATAAAAATCTTATTTGTTAGATATAAGTTTTAAATTTGAATTTTAAAACTTAGGGTTTCTATACTAAACTTAACAGGTCGTCACTTTGTAGCTTAATTTTGACCCCAATAAAGTTAAAATTATGATAAATCTATTTCTACATAATTGATAGATCTCTGAATTATCTTTCTAACGCCACTGAAATCACCTCAATCCGAGCTCTAGAACTCCAGATATGATCATTTTAGTAAAACAGTTTTTAATCCTGCGAATTTATCCAAACCTACGAATTTTTAACATTAATTCTATAATAATGTTATTTGATATCACTTATACCATTAATTAAAATCCACTAAATAATTTATAAAACCCTAATAAACTTTCATATTGAGCTTTAATTAAATGATTACCTACCTTGTAAAAATACCATAGTATTTTACTTTCGTAGTTAATATAACTTTAACTCTCTCTAGAAAATTGGTACAATAATCTAAGCAATAATCTCAACTCACTAACAACACAAATATATAAGATAATTATCCTCACACAATTAATATCCCAAGGAGAGAAAAAAAAACTTAAATACTATTTTAATATTGATATTACAATCTCTCACTTGTGGAGGGTCTCCTTACATATTCTATAACTCTTATAGACGTTGTATCACATTCGACTATTCAGGCTAAGTCATATGAACGAGACCCTCCACATACTGTAGTTCTAGATTTCAGAGACCTTCATATCATCATTGGATAAATATATAAAATTTGATTACAGTATATTTAATTCATTCATTTTTTTATTTCTTTCAGGTTCATGTTGTTTGATTAATCATTTTATATTCTCAATATTAAATATTTATTCATTCAAAACTATTATTTTTAAATATATTAATCTAGAACCCTCCATTAGCCACATCTAATTGATTCTTTTAATTATGATAATTAATGAACTCAATAGATTCCATGACTAATTAAGTCAGATATTTGGAATGAAAAATTTCATTTCACATCCTTTCTCGTTTTAAATCAATCACATTTAAGTGACTTTTTTATTTAAAATTATATAATTAATAAGAATATTTATTTCTCGTTTCACAAACGATACTATAATTTATATATTCTTAAATTAAATATTTTCTTAATCTTAAATTCTAACAACTCGTTGCAAATGGATTCACCTATTGAATGATCTTTTAAATATACTCTAGGCATACTCGATACTCCCACTCAATTAGACAACTCCTTATTTGTTCACTGTCTTTGATTATTTAATTAATACTCTTCTTAATTTATAATTTGAAATTTATTACTTGTCTAATCTCATTATGCTAGTATCCCTAAATTTTAATAGTTAAGCAATTATTCTATTCAATACTAATATTTTATATTTTAAATATATTTTAAATTATTTATCCAATACCTCAATAACATCCAAAATTTCCATTATTATATTATTAAATCCATATTTAGTAACACTATTTATTAGTAATTATACATTATAGACATCAATCACTTTAATAATTACTATTATATTGTTTGAATTCAACCACATCAAAATTCAAATCTAAATATAATAATTCAAATATTCATCTTATGAAGTCAAAAACCAAATCATCCTTCTCTTAATGAATATTTTTATGAACTATCACATATACTTTTATTATTTACCATAAACAATATCAATTTTAATAAAGTAAAAGTTTCTAACTTATTAAAAATACATATTCAATATCATCTTAATGTATTGAATAATTAATGAGACTGTTAATGTATGATTATTGAATAATCATATTTTGACTCCAAAGTTCAAAACTAGAAAGTATTAACTTTCCCATTTTCTTTCTCATTAGACTTTGATGTTCTTTTTTGTTGAATTAAGCGTTTATATATTACAATACATAACATGGGACTCGAACCCAAGACCTCCAACACACACGCACCCTCTATAGCCACTTGAGCTAGCCTATATGTCTAAGCGTTACTAATTTGAATTAGTTGGTTATTCAAACCTTCTTGGTATATCTTTTATTTCAATAAATCTCATCTATTGAAATATAGTTCCATGGAAATTTGATTTGATTTAAAAATACTAATTGTTGTATTTAAGAACAATTTAGTTTTCTTAAATTATTTATTTTAATGAGTAGAATACTCCTACTTAAATACTTATTACCTTTGAATATAATTGGTGGTCATGACTATTAAAATTTAATTTTAACTCTTCAAACTTATTCTCATTTTAATTGTCATCTTTATTGAGATTTAATTCCATGAACAACTTCAATCAATTATTCTTAATTTCAATGTATTCTAAGCACTTTAAAACACTTTTAATTTATTTAAATCATATCTCATATTGATTTGAATAATTAGTTATAATCTATTTCACTAAATAGATTCAACTAGTGAATGTTTAAATGTGATTTTATTTAATTAGACAATTCTAATTAAATATTTATATTATTCCTTAATGAATCATTAACCATACATGATTGGAATAGAATTTGATATCCATGTATATGTTTTAATAGTCATTCAAAGCTTTTAATTAAATGTCATTGAATTTCTAAGTTTAATAATATTGAATTAAAATTATATTTTAATTTATTTTAAACTTAATTATAGAAACATACATACGTTACTATTCCAAACAGTTACTTATGTATTATTTAGTCAAAATAATTAAGATATTTAAACATGATTTTAAAATTATACTATGAGTGTTGAAGTCTTATTTAATTAACTTTGCACACATAAATTTGAAATTAAATAAACTTTATTGATAAAACATAAAATATTCAAAATAAAATTATTTAAATAAAACAAACTTTAAATGTGCAACTAAAATTTTAAACAATAAATCTAAAAGAAAATGTCTTTAAAATTTAAAATAAAAAATTGACTTCTTCATTGCTCTTCTAAAATCCTTCTCCATCTCGAACTTTGTAGAAGTCTCACTTCCTCAAATTACATTCGTCGTCTATTCACGAATTTGCATGCAAGAGAGAAACAATGTCAGTGATTAAGAATAATTTAATTCACTATTGTTTATAAACAAGAAGAAAAGCGAATCATATTTACCTTCCTCTCCAGCTTCGTAACTGTCAAAATATGCATCTTGTTATGATGAGCATTTCTCTCATAAGTAACTTGGTCATGAGCGCAACGTACTTATTATGTACTATCTTCCAGATGTCACATGCATAGACTAAACAGTCATACATATCTCTTATCTCTTCATTGAATGAAGCCAATAAGACAAACCTAGCACGAACATTATTATGGTGCCATCGGTTATAAGCTCTCCTGACTACGTAACTAGAATGTTCACGTAATATGAGCCAGGGAGTTTTTATATAGACAAGTTCAAATACATTTTCTCTTTGTAAAAGAAGTTCTATTTTAATTCTCCATTCGGATTGGAAGTTACCATCAAATTCAGTTACTCTATAATAGGGATAGTTATGCACGTTGTATTGTTGCTCTATTTTTATTATTATTAGACTGAAATAAAAAATAAATAATGCGAGATATAAGCAATAGGATATAAATACATTATAAGTTCTATAAATGAAAAATAAATATCAAGTTTGGAATCTAAATATGATGCATGAGCTCACTTAGAAAAAAACATGTATACATTATATGTGTAGTTATACTAGCGGGGATTGTGGGACAAAAAATAAATCCACTTGGTTTCAGACTTGGTGCAACCCAAGGTCATCGTTATCCTTGGTTTTCACAACCAAAAAAATATTCTAAGGATCTACAAGAAGATCAAAAAATATTAAATTGTATCAAGAATTATGTACCAAAAAATATAAAAATATATTCTCTTATTTATTACTTGTATCTACTATTTAGGCAAAATATCGCCACCTCATTGTTACTAAGAAACTAAAAGCAACCTTAGAAACAAAAGAAACAGATGTACAAATAGAAACAACTTTAGAAACAAAAGGACTAAAATTCTACGATAAGATTATTCAAAGATTAAAGTTCTGCTTTAGGGTCGGTCAAATTAATATCGAATAATATACAAGACTTGTTCTTGTCTTTATAAATTGCAACTAAAATAACTCTTATTTTCTTTATAAAATAAAGTATCGCTTGTTTGGTCAAGTTATGTCCCCTAATGTCAAAGACGGGGACATTACTTTGTGTGTAACACATTATTTCAAATTCCACGACTAACTTAGTAACGCCGCCTTAAGGGTTGGTATTGTACTAAAATAGATCACTTTATCCTATCCTTAAAAGGAAACCAACCTAGACAATATATGGTTCAACACCTTACAAAGCCGTCTCGAGGCCCTTCCCATACCCTCGGGTGTTAGACTAATAATGGAGACCATGGGTTTCATAACAAATGACAACCCTCTCCCACTCACTATTTTAAAATGTATTTATCATTATTAAAACCATTTTAGAAAAATAAATTTTAATCTTCAAAATTAAATTTTTTATAATACATTAATTAAATTACTATATAATAGGTCTAAAAATAATTTACTAACAAATGAGCCTTATTTTGTTGTGCTACATCTCTGTAAGTATTTTGTACTCAATTTATGATATTGATGTTATTTATGTTAAATATTAATTTATATGAACTTTAAATTAATCTCGCTAAACATGTATTTCCAAAATACAACTTCACCCTAAGAGTAAAGACCATTCCAAAATTTAACTTCTTGTCATCGACATCATTCTAAAAATTTAAATCAGCATAGCTTAAGGGGTTTAGAACACCACCTTAATAGACTAGCATATAGTCTTTTTTTCTGCTGAGATATTTCAATACGTGTTTAACAACTACCCTATATTTTGGTCCTGGGTTGGATTGATATCTCCTTACAACTCTTACTTCGTGACAATGTTGTTTAGTACACAATATAACATACATCGAACTATCAATTACAAATGCATAAGAGATTCTTCTCATTGCATATATATATATACTAGATGAGAGTTACGTGGCGAGCCACGTAAATATTAGTTTTATATAAGTTCTAGTGGTTTTTGTTTAAGAATTTAGTAACTAAGCAACAACAACAGCAATGGTAGATAGATCTATTTAAGTTTTTCATATTTGTAAAGATTATAAATCTAAACTTTTAATTTTCTTGATTTGAGATTTTGAATTGTTCTAATTTATTTGTTTATAAATTTATTGAAATACTTGAATATTTATATGTTCTGATTTATTCATACTTGAATATTTATTTTTTATTTTATTTTAAATTATTATGTAAATTTATGTAAATTATAAATCAATAAATAATAAAAGAACATGTCTAATATAATTTATAATTTATGATATGAACAAATAAATATAGTTATGCTTGCAAATTGGCTTGATTAAATTCAATAGGAACATAGGATAGCATTTTTTTCTAATGACAAAAGAAATACTAATTTACAGTAAGCCAAAAGTTAGAATTTAAACGCATTTAGACGATGCCTATTATTGATAATAGAAGCAAAAAAAGTTAAAGGTCTTTACGATGATAAAGAGCTTAGGAGATGCTGAGAATGTTCTAATTCTAGATTAATCACCCTATAGTATATTCACACTCTATATGAGCAGCTCACCCTACATCAAGAAAAGACAGGAACCCCTCCAGTACTCACTTTCAAAACCAGTTTACCAAAGTCTATTGTTTATTACCTCTCGCCTAGCATAAGTAAAGCGTAGCAATGGCCTCTCATTCTTATTAAAATCCTAAATTTTAAAACTTACAACATGGCCTCAAATTTTCACAGACAACAATCTAAAATTACTAACAGGAATAAATTTATATAGCTTAAGAAAACTTTTTATATACATATATACATATATATTCACTGTTATTTCATATTCAATTCAGACAATATTTTATACAAAATATATCTCACTTTTCATGAAAAGGTAATAAGATGCACAACTGTTAATGTAATTTGTACTAATTGATTTTGGCCCATGCAAAAAGTAGTCACTCCCTTGTATCCCAAACTTTCTCTTCTGCAAAAAAAATAAATTAATTAGTATAGAACATACGAACAATTGTATACAAAATTAGTACTACTATACTCAGGGGTTAACATAATTTAAATATCAAGGTAAAATAGCGATTTAATAGTCATTAAGGAATTATATCGAACAGTTTATAGGCGCCAAAATATTAATCATATAAATATCAAGATAACATAATTTACTCAGAAAAATCATATAAATGACTTTTTGATTTCACAAAGGTCAAGGCTTAAGCTAGAGGCAGCATATGACTCTTTAAGACTAGGGTCGGCCCTGAAAATATATGGGCCCAAGACGAATTAAATTTTGGGGCCCTAAAAAATATATAAAAAAAATATCTAAAAAAAGAGTGTTATGAGACTTGAACCAATGACCTTGGGTATTATACCATTCACCTCAACCAACTAAGCTATGAATATTTGTTGCTTATAATATACTTAAATTTTACTTAAATAAAAGCCTACGAATTTTTTTTTATTTTTTTTTATTTTGGGCCCCCGGAAAGAGTGGGCCCTAGGCACGGGCCTAGCCCGCCTATGCCTAGGGCCGGCCCTGTTTAAGACCAAACTCTTATATGGAAATCATGCTAAATGGATCTTTCTGTTTGGACAATTACCATGCTTTAGTTATATCTTCCAATTAACTGTGGAGTCATGCATTCAAAACAAAATTTATTTAGATTATTGCATCAAGATCCAAGCTGTACAAATACATGAATTTCCCTCCCACATCAAGGTCTAAAAACCAATTATGAAGGCTATGATCAGTAATAGCACCACTTGGAAGATTTGTATTGAGTTGAACTAAAATTAATGCACATCATTCCAACATGCAAAAATCATCAACAGAAGCTAATTAAAGTATACCAGCATTTTGAGGCTCTTCAATCAATTATAGACTTCCCTTCCCTTATATTGAGACGAACCGTGGAAGACGAGTCTGAACCCATGAGAGAAAGAGAGAGAAAAAAGTAAATAATCCGTGTTACTAATTAGAGATATTTAAACACAACAATGAAATAAATATGATTCAAGGATATAGATAAATACGCTTACCAGATGATTGGCGAAGAGAGTCAATGCCCATTTGCAATCTCGTTGAAAGAGGGCATTTTCTTGAAAAGTTATGGAGACTTTACCTGAAGCTGTTCGACAGGGAAAAGGCCATGTTGAACTGCCTATAAATAGCCGTATGCGAATCGGACTCCCAGAAATATGTAATATGGTTGAAATTACAATCATATAAAGGAAGAAATGGGATTACAGTAAAGAGAACATTAAATTTGAGAGAGGCATATTCTTGAATCGGTGAAAATAGCCATTCGTATAAAAACACAAGAATAGAAAAACCCTCAGCTTTGATTCTCTATGGGCTTCAATATAATTTTTTTGGGGAGTAAATCGCAAGGAAGGAGAAGCATAATATAAGTACTATATTTTTGGGATGCACCTGGCCGATTTTTCGCCAGAGGTCGAAGCTAAATCAATAATGGAGGATCGACGATGTTGATTTCCCGTTATGGGGATTTTCGATGGAAGCTAAAC